>NC_134235.1:139718883-140343883 GCF_965152275.1 Natator depressus | reverse complement strand
TAAATTGGAGCTGGAAGGAGTATATTTTCTGGTTGTTATTTGAATTCTGCTGAAATCTCAGAACAACTGTTTCAATGAGATTTCAGCAGAACAGCTAAACTCATAACATTTCCCCATCCAAGATGGCAAATGTCTCTCAGAAGATCAACTAATCTCATAAGATTTCCTACATTCGGGACCAAACTTTTGCTAGATTATCTCACAAAATGTTGGCATCCTTGAATCTGAATCTAACTGCTGATTCTGTCTTAACCCCCAAACCTGAACCCTAGTCTAAACCTAATCCAAATCTAAACACCAACTTCACAGCACATCTCTAGTTTTCGCATAGCTGCTGTTGTTTTAATGCTAAGTTTCCACTGCTTCATTATGGCAAAACCTGATCTCCCCAAAATGGCATAGATAGACCAATAGAATGTGAATTTAGGAAAATGCACTTCTTCCAGCCTGACCATGGGTTTGGCCAGTTTAGGTTAAAAAGGCAGAGTAACTGACATGCAGAAGCCTTTTCTCATGTGGAGTCACTCAGGAGATGGAGAGAGGGCCTTCTTTCTGTGTGTAGTAATATCTGATGTGTTACAGACTCGTAGACTTTAAAGCCAGAAGGGACAATCATGATCATCTAGTCTGACCTCCTGCACACTGCAGGCCACAGCACCTCACCCACCCACTCCTGTAATAGACGCTGCCAGAGGGGGTTTTGAGTCCAAGGCCAGCAGTAGTGACTACTGGTGATACTCATGACTGTGTCACCCAATGGCAAGAGTAAGTGGCCACCCTGTTTAGAGGTGGGATTCAGCGACTGTGTTGCCCAGTGGCCGGGGGTAGAGGAAGCTGGGCTCTCTCTGCTTCACCAAGTTTCAACTCAGGGGCCAGCACAACTTCTTAACTCTCTCCTCACCAGTGTGGGGTTGGTACAGCCCATCATCGACCCCTAACCTCTGGCTGAGTTATTGAACTCCTCAAATTATGATTTAAAAGACTTCAAATTACAGAGAGCCCACCATTCATACTAGTTTAAATCTGCAAGTGACCCATGCCCTATGCTGCAGAGAAAGGCAAAAAATGCCCAGGATCTCTGACAATCTGACCTGGGGAAATATTCCTTCCCGACCCCAAAATATGGCAATCACTTGGACCCTGAGGATCTCAGCAAGACCCTCCAGCTAGACAGCTGGGAAAGAATTCTCTGTAGTAACTCAGAGACCTCCCCATCTAGTGTCCAATCACCAACCATTGGAAATATTTGCTACTCGTGGTGGCAGATCGGCTACATGCCATTGCAGGCAGTCTCATCATACCATCCCTTCCATCAGCTTATCAAGCTCAGTCTTGAAGCCAGTTAGGTTTTTTTGCCCCCACTGCTCCCCTTGGAAGGTTGTTCCACAACTAAACTCCTCTGATGGTTAGAAGCCTTCCTCCAATTTCAAGCCTAAACTTGCTGATGGCCAGTTTATATCCATTTGTTCTTGTGTCAATAATTTAAATAACTCCTCTCTCTCCCTGGTATTTATCCCTCTGATGTATTAGAAAGTCTGCTGCCTAATTCAGCAATCATTACTCAGAAAAATACCTATTGATTTCAATGGGAGTTTAGGCTAAGTAAAAAGCTTCAGGAATATTCCCTTGTTCCCTTCAGTTATATCACTTGGATGAAAATTCCCATTCAGGGCTGGTATATACTACACAGTTAGGTCAACATAAGACAGCTTATGTTGAGCTAATTATGTCAGTGTCTACACTACAGCTAGGGTGACCAGACGTCCCGATAAAATCGGGACTGTCCCGATTTTTAGTTCTTTGTCCCGCGTCCCGACCGATGCACGGTCAGGATGTCATTTGTCCTGATATTGCGGCTTTGGCCGCTCTGGCGGTTTTATTTTGCTTCCTCGATGTGTCCCGATATTTTGTCCGTTTCATCTGGTCACCCTAACTACAGCCTTCCTCCTGCTGATGTAAGTGCCCTAGTACACCGCCATAATAACTCGACCTCCACCAGTTATTATGGCAGTGTACTAGGGCACTTACATCAGCAGGAGGAAGGCTGTAGTTAGGGTGACCAAATGAAACGGACAAAATATTGGGCTTATGTTTGTGTAGTTAAGGTGACACAGTGTCTGTGTAGTCTGTGTCTGTGTAGACACTGCGCCCCTTACATTGGCTGTTCAGGAGCCATGAAATTCACAAGAACGCCGGGCAGCTAGAGACCAGCGGCCCCCCTCTCCTCTGGAGAGTTGGGGTTCTGGACACACTCCCGGCTGGGGGCTTCTTCCCCCCTTGCAGCTGAGAAACCCCAGCGACTTTGGACCCACTCCCTGCTGGAAGTCAATTCCTGGGCACGGAGCAGGTGCAGGGAGGGGTGAGAAGCCGGGGCAGTTGGATCCTGCTTCCAGGGGACAAGAAGCCCATGGCAGCTTCTCCCAGCTCCTGGCAGGGAACGGGGAAGGAAGAAGCCCCAGACAGCTTCCCTGCTCCCAGAGGAGAATGGGAGCAGCCTGCCAGGAGCCCAGGAGCCTGTGGGGCAGCCAGCTCCTGGCAGGAATCTTCCAGCAGTACTGAGAGACCAGGCTCTCAGCTCCCAACACTGCCCCTCTTAGGTTGGTGGAAGTGTTCCTGGTGAGAACATGCACCACTGACTCAAGGAGGGTAGTGTGGACATGCATTACCACAGTAATTACTGCAGTGGCTGAAAGTTGACCTAAAATAGGTCATCTTACATTTCTAGTGTAGATGTATCCTCAGTCAGAAGACATGGAATCTGATTCTCCTGTCTGTTATTCCAGTTTTATGCCACTGTATTGGCAGCGAGTTTGACGGAGGTACACCACTGTAGAACGGTATGTAACACAGTGGAGAATCAGGACTCAGATGTTTAGAAATGTAAAACTAAAATATTAATATTAATTTTCATGCTCTTTGTCCACCAAATGGTAAAAATCATGTCTGAGATTTAATTGGTTCCATTCTTTTAAACAAAAATCTTTCAATGAGCCAGAAACACTTAGGCAGCCTTTGAAATGAAAAGTGATGCTCACACATCTAAGTGAGATGTTTCCACAATATAAAAGAGTGGCCTCATTTACTCCCTTTTTAAATGTTACTGAAAGAGATTATATATTTTCATAGTAATTGGAGAAAATGTCTCTAGATTTTAAAAACGAGTGCTCTGCATGTGTTATTTAGGACTTTCAATGCATTTTGATGCTGGTGTATTTCTAGTAGTACTGCATTTATGAATGCAATATTCTGCTGTTTTCAGTCTATACAGTACTTATGTATGTAGGTTACAAACAGTTCCCCAGTGAGTGGCCTTTGTTATCCACATGAGGTTTGTGAGAAAGAGAATGCCAAATGAAGTGTAGAAAACTCTGCTATTGTAATGCATCATAGACATCTGCTCTGCAGGATTATTGCAGAAGGAAAAAACAACAAATAAGATGCTTGTTGCAATATGTTGTAAGCAAATCCATCCAATATCCCAGGAGTTAACTCCTGCTGCTCTGTCTTCTCAATAATATAACATTCTGTACAAGCAGAAAAAAAGTATCAGTCACAATCCTTGTTTTTGTTGAAATAAAAAGGGTATTTTGTTCAAAACAATTGTCCTTACCGACTGATAACATTCCTTTTGATGGAGGAAATTCAGACAGTTTATTTACAATTGTGAACCCAGCCAAATCCTTCTTCCAAGCCCACAGGTGCAGGAACTGGGGGAGGAGAGAAGGAGATGCTGGGGGTGCTGTCGCACCCTCTGGCTTGAAGTGGTTTCCATCATATACAGGGTTTATAGTTTGGTTCAATTGCTCTCAGCACCCCCACTCTACAAATTGTTCCAGGACCCCTGCCCCAGCCAGAACTTCAGGCTTCCTCTCCCTAATGCCCATCAGGCATAGGGATCACCCCAGTAGAGACTACCAAACCAGGCTGAGTGGCAATAGGTCAGCAGATGAAAAGACTGATGAATCTGCTAGGGATGAATTTGCTGCTGCTCTTCTGCCTCTGGCTGAAGGGGAATAGCTTATTCAGACAGGAAATGTCCTGTGTTAGGTGAGACAATGGTTAGAGACCTGGGGGGACAATGAAGGTGATGAAGCTCCTGGTAGCTGCTTGAGGTGGCTGCACTGGGATTTCAGCAGTGGCCTGGTCATGTTTGGATCTACCCTGTTTTAAAACTTACAGGGCTCTTGTACAGAGTGTAGGTAGGAACATCTGCATCATTTAAACAACCACATCACATCCAATCTGACTCCAACAACATAAACTAATTTGCTTCAGGTCCCCAAAATTGACTAGAACTGAGCTGAAGGGTAACAATATATACACATATTACCATGCAAAAAGTGTTAAAAGAACATTATTAAGGTTGAAGAGTCAAATGACAGGAAATGATAGAATTAAGGTTCCTGTGTAACCTTAATTTGGCCCACCTTGTGTATCTGCATTACGATAGTCTTTAATTACATGATTACATACTATTTTTGCCACAGGACCATTGCCTCATTCAATGTACAGGATGGACAATGCTTACTTAATTCAACAGCTTGTTTTATCTTCATTGTTGAATGTGTGGAGAAAGAAGTGGTTCGGGACTATTTAGAAAAGCTGGACGAGGACAAGTCCATGGGGCCGGATGTGCTGCATCCAAGAGTGCTAAAGGAGTTGGCGGATGTGATTGCCGAGCCATTGGCCATTATCTTTGAAAACTCATGGAGATCAGGGGAGGTCCCGGTCAACTGGAAAAAGGCTAATGCAGTACCCATCTTTAAAAAAGGAAAGAAGGAGGATCCGAGGAACTATAGGCCAGTCAGCCTCACCTCAGTCCCTGGAAAAATCATGGAGCAAGTCCTCAAGGAATGAATTCTGAAGCACTTAGAGGAGAGGAAAGTGATCAGGAACAGTCAGCATGGATTCACCAAGGGCAAGTCATGCCTGACTAATCTAATTGCCTTTTATGATGAGATAACTGGCTCTGTGGATGAGGGGAAAGCGGTGGATGTGTTGTTCCTTGACTTTAGCAAAGCTTTTGATACGGTCTCCCACAGTATTCTTGCCAGCAAGTTAAAGAAGTATGGGCTGGATCAATGGACTACAAGGCGGATAGAAAACTGGCTAGATCGTCGGGCTCAACGGGTAATGATTAATGCCTATATGTCTACTTGGCAGCTGGTATCAAGCGGAGTCTGGTTTTGTTCAATATCTTCCTTAATTATCTGGAGGATGGCGTGGACTGCACCCTCAGCAAGTTTGCAGATGACACTAAACTGGGAGGAGTGGTAGTCCCTGTTCCCATTCCTGCCCTTAGCCAAACATGATTCCAATTTCCCCACCCCCATTCCCTGTTCCCATCTCCCCCACCCACACACCCACCCCCTCACTTTGATTGACTGCAGACTATATAGTAAAACTTGAGTTCTGCTTAGCTATACCTTAACCAATCATTTTCCTGAAATTTAACTAACCAATCCTAACATATTGTAACATGATTATGTAACCAATTCTATCCCACCACCTTAATTAGTTTACACCCAGCAAAATTAATTATGCAGCAGACAGGAACAATCACAGAACGAGACAGAGATTATACAGACAAACAATAGCAAAGTGGGAACTATAATGACAAAACAATACAGAAGGGAGGATTTCACATCCCAGCTATTGATAAGTGAGTTCTTGCCAGACAGGATGCTATCAAACTAAGTTTCCTTTTACATTTTCTAGGCACTTCCCTTTCTCTGGAGGTGATAGGAATACAATCCTGTCCTGATAATGCCTAACAGCCCAATAGCACCTTCTTTCAATGTGACTAGGTTGGAATGTGAGGATGTGACCATTCACTTCCCAGCTTATGGCTGCCTCTGCTGCTTAGCCAAAGGCCTTAGCCTAAGAACAGGGCCTCAGACTGTCACAGTAAGAGAAGGCCCTTACACTGGCAGACAGTGATTTTGATTCTTTTATACCTCTATAACTAGCCAAGTGATAAGAATACACCCTAAATTCTTAAAGTACGGGCCTTTGCAGACAGGCCTGAATATCTATATCCTAACGTGTAATTTCCTAGGATTTTGAAAAAGCAAATAGAAAAAACAGATATTCCATCATGTGGCATCATATTGGCACCCACGAGTCATCAGCAGGGTTGGAATCTTTAGATCCACCACCCAGACCTCTGTCATGTCAGCTAATGGAGAAACTGAAAGTAGTAGTAGGATGTCAGTCAATTGTGGACCAGGAATGGAGTGGAATGGGACACACACTTTGTCAATGGGTTTCAGAGATATTTGCTGACATGAGACTTAGGAATTTTGGGTTCCATTTCAGTTTTTTTTCCAGCAGTCACAGATTCTCCTGCCTGTAGTCAGACCTAGTTGTTGGAGTGGAAGTTAAAGACTGACATAGGGTCGGGTCTGGGCTGAGGGTAGCACTGGAACCAAAGTCAAGGGACAGACCAGGGTCAGAACTGAGATGAGAGTTCGTATACAAGTATAATCAGTACTGTAGCCGGAGTCCAGACAAGTATAGAAAGCGGGGTGGTCAGAGTCTGAGGGGGTAAGAAGCAGATGTAAGGCTGGAGGGGGTCAGTAACAGGGCTGGAACAAGGTCAGAGTGGGACAAGGACAAGGCTGGAACAGAAACTGGATCCAGAATGGGCTGGATGTCTAGAAAGTCTGTTTCACCACAAGGCAGCAGGACAGTTCTTGGCTGGGTAGTGCTGTTGCACAGGCTGATTTGCAATGGTGCTGGTGGAATTGGGGGTTATCCAACCCAGGCTCTGCTCAGGGATAGGATGTTGCTGCATGCCAGAAGGCTGAGTCACTGCAGGCTATGTGGGAAGTGTTGTCAATGCAGATGAATTGTTGCCACATGCCTGAGTAGATAGCAAAATATATCTGGGAGTGGATGTCTTTTCAATCTAGCAGACAAAGGTATATCAAGATTCAATGGCTGGAAATTCAAGTTAGATAAATTCAACCTTGAAATAAAGCACAATTCCCTAGCTGTGAGGGCAGTTAAACATTGGAACAATTTACCAGGGAAGGTAATGGACTCACCAGCGCTTGGAGTCTTTAAAACAAGATTAGAAATCTTTCTGAAAGATATGCTGATATCCAGCTACCTGGAGAATGTCTATGGCCTGATTGCAGGGGCTCAGGCTGAAAGGCCAGAGTGGTCCCTTCCGACCTTGAAATCTTGAGTCCCCCTCTTTATTCCCTTCCTTCATGGGCCATGAGGAAAACAGGAAGCTCTGTATTGCCCTCAGTATGCTCATAACCCTTACAGAACTGCATTAAGATGATTACTATAATTAAGTCTAATGTTTCAGGGCTTCAGCAGATCACCTGTAGAGGTCAGGAAGGAATATTTCCCCTCAGTGTGTAATTGGCTAGATGTAAGTTGGATGAGAGGATGTTCACCTTCCTCTGAAGTATCCAGGAGAGGCCATTGCTGGAGGCAGGACACTGGATAGGGTAGACCAGTGCTCTGTGGTGGTACAATGTGGGGTAATGGGGTGAAATGTAATGGATGTGATATACAGGAGGCCAGACTAGATGATCTAATGGCCCCTTCTGGTCTTACACTCTATGAAACTATGAATTAAGCTTTATTCTATCGCTTTTCAGAAGATAAGTATTAGGGCTGGGAAAATACTACAAAAAGTTTCCAAGAAGTGTTTCTTTAAATGTAATATATATATTTGCTTGGTCCTGCTCACACACTTTTCATATTTACTTTTTGCAGACATTTGAGCAATCAAGTGTTGTTTGCACAAGTACATTCTGCGCTACTTTTTGCTGTGTATTCCCCTGAGAAAAAAAGGAATAGACAGCAGAGATGGTACTAGCAGAAGGAAAACCAGGGAAACTCATGTTGCTGCTCATGTTCATTTTAAGACCTTGGGATTAGAATGCAATGATGAATTGGGCCAAGTGAAGAGAGAGATTTGCAGAAAGTTTTCCATGCAAAGAGAGATGAGAAAGATCTGTGCAAATTTCACAAAAATAGTATATTTTTAAAATTCCTTTCTGGATACTTGAGTAACTAATTTTTGTCTCAAGCACAACTGCTTTATGAAGAGGAACTCTTACCCAGGAGCAAGGAGACTCGTAACATTGGGATTATCTTTTTTCTGTGTTTGGACTGCATTTTGCACAAAGGGGTCCCAACCCAATTGGGGCCTATAGGTGCTACTATAACTGAATAAAAATGAGCAGTAATAAACAGGATTAGCTGAGAAAGGTAGGGAGATTGTTTGAGTGCATTAGGAGTAAACAGCACAAAAATATATTGTATGTATCCTGTCCCATCATACAAGGACAAGGGGTGACTCAATGACAAAAATGAATGGTCAGTTTAGAAAAAGATAAAATTACCTTACACAGTGCAGTCAGTCTGTGGAATTCCCTGCCTCAGGAAGTCATGAAATTGATTGCAGTAGGTGGATTTTTAAAGAGTGAGTTAATTTTATTAAGAAACAATCTCATTTGCAGTAAGGCAATGCTAAGATAAGGGCAATCAAATGATTACCTGCAGGGGTCAAGGAAAGAATTTTTCCTGCCACAAAAGTTCATAGCCAAGTGTTTAGGGAGGTGTTTTTGTTTTGTTTTTCTAATCTGCAGAAACATCTGCCATTATCCAGTTCCAGAGACAGGACACTAGAATGAATACACCAGTGGCCAGATCTCATACTGCAGGTTTTATAGTTGATCCAGTTTATCCACTCTGCTTGCATGAGCAGACTGGATGCTCTGTAGGTGACTCTCACTTGGGACGTATGAGAGGTGGAGAGGCCTCATTTGAAGCATCAGCCCCCAGCTCCCTGTGAAAGCTCCTATATGGGGGCCTAAGATGAGGTTCTGCAGAGTTTTGGGAGCTGGGGGAGCAGGGGAAGAATTTCTCCTATCACTTCTCCCTCTTTAGGTGGAGGATATCTGCTCTGATATCTATGTCCTTTGTTAATATTGCTTCAGGGAACATGAACTAGCCTTTGTTTGTATTCTCCTGAGAGAGGGATGTATTGCACAGCTCCTCTGTGGAATTTCCATTCCCCTTCCTCCTGGGATTCATAGGCTGGGGGGGATTCAAAGTCCTCCCCAATAAACAAACAAACAAACAAAAAAAAGATGTTCAGAGGAGACCCAAATGCTTTCCTATACTTCAGAGGTAGCAGAAGCAGCTGGCTTGGTGGAGTGTAGCACTGTTGACAGCCTGTCTACTCAGCCTCATTACCTCTCAGTGTATTTCATCCAGAGCTGACATATAAATGAAAATAATTTAGAACCTTGTAAAGTGTATTTGTAGTTCAAATATCTCTGAAAGACACCAGAAATAAAATGAGGAAAGTCCTAGGGTCTAGGTTGAAAGAGGTTCTTTTGGGCCAGAGGCTTCTGCCTTAAGAATCTGAGACCTTAAAATTCTGACAGCTCCTGACAAATGAACAGCATAGTTTGGCTTCTGATCCATACATAAATCAAATCCTGAACAGTTTGAACAGCCCTGAAAACTAATATTTAGGAAGCATCAGGTATTGGCCACTGCAATATCATCTGGAATGGCAATTCCTTAATTAGCTTTTATAGCACTTTTTATAACTATAATAATAACTGCTTCATAGCATCAAGAGGAGCTCATAATTAGCTGAGTGAAATCATTAAATATCCTCTTATAGTATTAACATAAACATATATTTGCCTCAGAGGAATGATTGACAAAGAAATCACATAATGTGATACAGTACATTAACTAAAAAGAACAGCTTTTGCAAAGCTAGCAGCAATAACCATGTTTAACAACTATAAATGAGACACTAAGTCTTTATGTATCAAATAGCATTAAGTACCATAATTTCAGTAGTACTTATTATAATACTTTGCATTTCTATAGTAGTTCTCATCCAAGGATCTTAAGGTGCTTTATAAATATTAATAAAGCCACATACAACCCCTGTGAAGTAGGTAACTATTTTTATTCCCACTTTACTAATGGGAAAACTGAGGCACAGAGAGATTATCTGAATTGCCAACAGTCACACAGCAAGGGAGTGATAGTGATAGGAATGGAGCTCAGGACTTCTGACTCCTAGTCCTAAATGAACGTAAGAATGGCCATACTGGTTCAGACCAATGGTCCATCTAGCTCAGTACCCTGTCTTCTGACAGTGGCCAATGCCAGGTGCTTCAAAGGGAATGAAGAAAACAGGACAATTATCAAGTGATCCATCCCCGGTCATCCAGTCCCAGCTTCTGGCAGTCAGAGTTTTAGTGACACCAAGAGCATGTGTTTACATCCCAGATCATCTTGGCTAATAGCCATTGATGAACCTATCTTCCATGAACTTATCTAATACTTTATGAATCCCCTGGAGACAAGTTCAAAAGGTTGACTGTGCGTTATATGAAGTACTTCTTTTTGTTTGTTTTAAACCAGCTGCCTATTAATTTCTTTGGGTGACCCCTGGTTCTTTTGCTATGTGTGGGAGTAAATAACACTTTCCTATTCACTTTGTTCACATCATTTATGATTTTATAGATCTCTACCATTACCCACCTTAGTTCTCTTTTCTAAGGTGAACAGTCCCAGTCTTTAATCTGTCCTCATATGGAAGGGGTTCCATACCCCTTATAATTTTTGTTGCCCTTTTTTGTACTTTGTCCAATTTTAGTGTCTCTTTTTTGAGATGGGGTGAGTAGAACTGCACAAAGTACTCAAGATGTGGGCATATCATTGATTTATTTGTTATATAGTGACATTATGATATTTTCTGTCTTAGTATCTCTCTTTCCCAGTGGTCCCTAACATTCTTAGCTTTTTGGACTGCTGTTGAACATTGAGCAGATGTTTTCAGAGAACTATCCACAATGACTGCAAGATCTTTCTTGAGTGGCAATTTAGACCCCCTCATTTTGTATGTATAGTTGGGATTACTTTTTCCAGCGTGCATTACTTTGCATTTATCAACATTGAATTTCATCTGCCATTTTCTTGACCATTCACCCTGGTTTAACTTTGTAGCTCTTGGCAATCAACTTTCGACTTAACTGTCTTAAGTAATTTAGTAACGTCTGTGAACTTTGCCACTTGACTGTTGCCCTTTTTTCCAGATTTATGAATATGTTGAAAAGCACAGGTTCCAGTATAGATCCTTGGAGGATCCCACTATTCACCTCTCTCCATTATGAATACTGACCATTTATTCTTACCCTTTGTTTTCTATCTTTTATCCATGATGCATGAGAAGATCTTCCCGCTTATCCCACAACTTCTTACTTTGCTTAACAGCCTTTAGTGTGGGACCTTCTCAAAGACTTTATGAAAGGCCAAGTATATTGGCCAAGTACACAAATATGCTGGATCACCCTTGTCCACATGCTTGTTGACACCCTCTAAGAATTTGAATGGATTGGTGTGGCATGATTTCCCTTTACAAAAGCCATATTGACTATTCCCCAACATATTGGGTTAATCTGTGTGTCTGATAATTCTGTTCTTATGATAATTTCAACCAATTTGCCTGGTACTAAGGTTAGGCTTACCATCCTATAATTGCCAGGATCATCTCTGGAGCCTTTTAAAAATTGGCATCTTCCAGTAATTTGATACAGAAAGTGCTTTCCAGTAGACATCACTGCCTCTCTTGTAATCAGTATAGATAAACAAACAAGGGTGTTAGGAAAAATTTGGCAAGATTGCAATAAACTGCCATGAAAAATATCCCAAAACATTTCGAATCAGGAAGCCTTCTCCTTCCAAACTCAGACACCATCCCCTTCTGAGTGAAGGGAACAGCAGGAATTACCTTAACGAGTGAACAGGTTGACCATACCTCCATGAAGTATGTCACTAGTCCCACTGCCTCTTGACTTTATTTTTGGAGTAATTACTCTGCTCATGAAGTCACCTTTTTTCCTGAACAGAGTGTCCACACAAAGGAGTTATACTGGTATAGCTATGCCAGTATAATTATTCTGCTATTTCTATGTTAAGTATGTCCTAAGTATGTCAAATCTAATTCAAAATTGTCATTTAAGAAATACCTGTGCTGGAGTTTTGTGTTTGGCAAACTTTGGCATCGAGCATTTGCAACATTATGGCAAAGACCATACTTTGATTTTGCAGGAAAGAATAAGCAAACCTACAGTATTTGGTCGTAGTACACATTTGTATTACAGAAGTACACAGTATACCAAAGTAGTACACATTATGAATATGTCTGCTTCTAAATATACTGAGCCATCCCTAATATGTTTGCTGCATAAGAGTTACCTAAGAGATGGTTGAAATTGTTCTTAATTAGTTTCTAATTAATTTTCACAGAAGAAATTCAGTAAAAAGTATTAGTTATGCTGCTTATAACACAGCATCAGACAGATTAGCAGGAAGCTATATGCAGACAAAAATAGGGTGGGAAACAAACCACAGTAGAAGAGAAGGCATATGTAATTAAATCTACAGTATTAACAGTGATTCCCAGTTTGTGTAGACATACCTATGCTAGCTCTCATCAAGCTGGCATGCTAAAAATAGTGTAGCTGCGGTAGTCCAGGCAGCAGCAAGCAGGGTTACAGACTAGCCATGCCAAGTACAAACCCGCCTGAACTCCCGGATATATACTCAGACCACTGCCCTACTACACTACTATCTTTAGTGTATTAGCTCAATGAGAGCTAGCATAAGTATGTCTATGCAAGCTAGAAATCACATCCTCAGCTTATAGCGTAGACATACCCCATGTAACCATTATGACTTTGATTCCTCGGTACAACAGCTGTAAATTTTCTAGAGAATTTGCCTGTCTATGTGGGCTGTTGCTGTTTTGTAAGACAGCACTTTACATAAGAGACATACTCAGTACTCTCTCATGGAGACTACATTTATTTGTTCTTGTTTTGCTATTTCTCTTAAACTAAAAGTAATTCAGATTAAATAGACTGAGATTCACAGATCCCAAGGCCAGAAGGGACCATTGTGGCCATCTAGTCTGACCTCCTGTATAATGCAGGCCACAGATTAATAATAATATTTCTGAAAATAATTCCTTTCTGAACTAGAGCATATCTTTTAGAAAAACATCCAATCTTGATTTAAAAATTCATAGTGATGGACAAGCCACCACAACCCTTGGTAAATTGTTCCCACAGTGAGTTCCCTCAGTTAAAAAGTTGCATCTTATTTCCAGTCAGAAATTATCTAGCTTCAACTTCAGACCGTTAGATCTTGTTATAGCTTTGCCTGCTAGATTGAAGTGCTCATTATCAAATATTTGTTTCCCATGTAGTATTTGCAGACTGATCAAGTCACCCCTTTTTTCTGTTAAGCTAAATTAGGGCTTCTTGAATCTCTCACTATATGGCATGTTTTCTAATCCTTTAATCATTCTTGTGGCTCTTTTGTTTCATCACTAATTAGTTAACATCCTCCTTGAATTGTGGCACCAGAGCTAGACACATTGTTTTAGCAATGGTCACAACAGTACCAAATACAAAGGCAAAATAACATTTCTACTCCTTCTTGAGATTCCACTGTTTATTAGCATTAGCTCTCTTGTTTGCATTGTCACACTGGGGGCTCCTATTCAGCAGATTATCCACCATGACATCAAATCTTTTTCAGGGTCATTGCTTCCCAGGATAGAGTCCCCCATCTTGTAATTGTCATGGCCTATATTTTTTCCCTACATGTACACATTTACATTTGTCTTTATTAAGATGCATAGTGTTTGCCTGAGCAAAATTTACCATGCAATCTAGATTGTTCTGTATCAGTGACCTGTCCTCTTCATTATTTACTACTTCCCCAATTTTTGGGTCATCTGCAAACTTTATCAACAATGATTTTATGTTGTCTTCCATGTCATTAATAAAAAATGTTAATTAGTGTAAGGAAAGAACTGATCCCTATAAACACACCTACTTGATTATTCTCCATTTACAATTACATTTTGACACCCTTTTAATCCAGTTTTTAATTCATTTACGTGGGCCATGATAATTTTGCATCATTCTAGGTTTTTAATCAAAATGTTGCATATCATGTCAAATGCGTTACAGAAGTCTAAGTATATTACAGCATAACAGTTATTATCAACCAAATTTTTATGAGATTAGAAGAATATCAAGTTAATTTGACAGGGTCTATTTTCCATAAAACCATGTTGATTGGCATTAATCATATCACCCTTCAATAATTCTTTACTAACAAAGTTGGCTATCAAGCTGCTCCATTATCTTGCCTGGGACTGATATCAGGCTGACACTCCTATAATTATCCTGGTGAAATAGATATGGTTGTTCTTTGCATATGGCCGGGTGGCCAAACTTACTGACCCTCCGAACTGCATATGACAATCTTTAGAAGTTCTAGAGCTGGGGTGTGACTGCTGAGGCTCGGGGCTTCAGCCCTGAGGGGAGAGAGGTCTTTGGGCTTCAACCCCGTGGGAGGCACCTGCCTGGGCTCAGGGCTTCAGACTTGCTCTTGTTGAAAGCCCAAGCCCGGTCAGGCATGCCATACAGGGCTGAAACCCAAGACCTCCTTCCCCAGAAGCCAGAGGTGATGTGTGGGGAGGCACTTGGGGTCACATGCCCTCCCCACAATTTTTGCCAGAATTTGCTGGGACCACTCAGTCACATGGTGCTGCCGAGCCCCCTCCCTGCACAGAAGCTGCTGTAGCCGCCAAGCTGGGAGCTGCAGCTGTGGGGAGAGGCAACAACAAACAGCTGTGAGCTGCAGGGAGGGGCTGCTGCTGTAGCTCAAGGGGGAGAGTCAGAGACGATTGTGGCCATCTAGTGTGACCTCCTGTATAATGCAGGCCGCAGAACTTCCTGTAAATAATTCCTTTCTGAACTAGAGCATATCAGAGAAATCACAGAATATCAAGGTTGGAAGGGACCTCGGGAGGTCATCTAGTCCAACCCCCTGCTCAAAGCAGGGCCAATCCACAACTAACTCATCCCAGCCAGGGCTTTGTCAAGCCTGACCTTAAAAACTTCTAAGGAAGGAGATTCCACCACCTCCCTAGGTAATGCATTCCAGTGCTTCACCACCCTCCTAGTGAAAAAGTTTTTCCTAATATCGAACCTAAACCTCCCGCACTGCAACTTGAGACCATTACTCCTTGTTCTGTCATCTGGTACCACTGAGAACAGTCTAGATCCATCCTCTTTGGAACCCCCTTTCGGGGAGTTGAAAGCAGCTATCAAATCCCCCCTCATTCTTCTCTTCTGCAGACTAAAGAATACCAGTTCCCTCAGCCACTGCTCATAAGTCATGTGTTCCAGTCCCCTAATCATTTTTGTTGCCCTCCGCTGGACTCTCTCCAATTTTTCCACATCCCTCTTGTAGTGTGGGGCCCAAAACTGGACACAGTACTCCAGATGAGGCCTCACCAACGTTGAATAGAGGGGAACGATCACGTCCCTCGATCTTCTGGCAACATTCCTATGTATACAGCCAAAAATGCCATTAGCCTTCTTGGCAACAAGGGCACACTCTTGACTCATATCCAGCTTCTTGTCCACTGTAACCCCCAAGTCCTTTTCTGCAGAACTGCTGCCTAGCCATTTGGTCCCTAGTCTGTAGCGGTGCATGGGATTCTTCCATCCTAAGTGCAGGACTCTGCATTTGTCCTTGTTGAACCTCATCAGATTTCTTTTGGCCCAATCCTCTAATTTTTCTAGGTCCCTCTGTATCCTATCCCTACCCTCCAGTGTATCTACCTCTCCTCCCAGTTTACTGTCATCTGCAAACTTGCTGAGGGTGCAATCCACACCATCATCCAGATCATTTATGAAGATATTGAACAAAACCGGCCCCAGGACCGACCCTTGGGGCACTCTACTTGATACGGGCTCCCAACTAGACATGGAGCCATTGATATCTACCCGTTGACCCTGACAATCTAGCCAGCTTTCTATCCACCTTATAGACCATTGATCCAGCCCATACGTCTTTAACTTGCTGATAAGAATACTGTGGGAGACCGTGTCAAAAGGTTCGCTAAAGTCAAGGAACACCACGTCCACTGCTTTCCCCACAGCCACAGAGCCAGTTATCTCATCATAGAAGGCAATTAGATTAGTCAGGCATGACTTGCCCTTGGTGAATCCATGCTGACTGTTTCTGATCACTTTCCTCTCCTCTAAGTGCTTCAGAATTCATTCCTTGAGGACCTGCTTGAGGACCATGATTTTTCCAGGGACTGAAGTGAGGCTGACTGGCCTTTAGTTCCCAGGGTCCTCCTCCTTCCCTTTTTTAAAGATGGGCACTACATTAGCCTTTTTCCTGTCATCCGGGACCTCCCCTGATTGCCATGAGTTTTCAAAGATAATGGCCAATGGCTCTGCAATCACATCCGCCAACTCCTTTAGCACCCTCGGATGCAGCGCGTTCGGCCCCATGGACTTGTGCTCATCCAGCTTTTCTAAATAGTCCCGAACCACTTCTTTCTCCATAGAGGGCTGGTCACCTCCTCCCCATGCTGTGCTGCCCAGTGCAGTAGTCTGGGAGCTGACCTTGTTCGTGAAGACAGGCAAAAAACAAGCATTAAGTGCATTAGCTTTTTCCACATCCTCTGTCACGAGGTTGCCTCCCTCATTCAGTAAGGGGCCCACGCTTTCCTTGACTTTCTTCTTGTTGCTAACATACCTGAAGAAACCCTTCTTGTTACTCTTAACATCCCTCGCTAGCTGCAACTCCAGGTGTGATTTGGCCTTCCTGATTTCACTCCTGCATGCCCGAGCAATAGTTTTATACTCATCCCTGGTCATTTGTCCAATCTTCTACTTCATGGAAGCTTCTTTTTGTGTTTAAGATCAGCAAGGATTTCACTGTTAAGCCAAGCTGGTCACCTGCCATATTTACTATTCTTTCTACACATCGGAATGGTTTGTCCCTGTAACCTCAATAAGGATTCTTTAAAATACAGCCAGCTCTCCTGGACTCCTTTCCCCCTCATGTTATTCTCCCAGGGGATCCTGCCCATCAGTTCCCTGAGGGAGTCAAAGTCTGCTTCTCTGAAGTCCAGGGCCTGTATTCTGCTGCTCTCCTTTCTTCCTTGTGTCAGGATCCTGAACTCAACCATCTCGTGGTCACTGCCTCCCAGGTTCCCATCCACTTTTGCTTCCCCTACTAATTCTTCCCGGTTTGTGAGCAGCAAGTCAAGAGGAGCTCTGCCCCTTGTTGGTTCCTCCAGCACTTGCACTAGAGAATTGTCCCCTACACTTTCTAAAAACTTCCTGGATTGTCTGTGCATCGCTGTATTGCTCTCCCAGCAGATATCAGGGTGATTGAAATCTCCCATGAGAACCAGGGCCTGTGATCTAGTAGCTTCCGTTAGTTGCCGGAAGAAAGCCTCGTCCACCTCATCCCCCTGGTCTAGTGGTCGACAGCAGACTCCCATCACAACATCACCCTTGTTTTTCACACATTTAGGTTGGATATTAGGAAAAAGTTTTTCACTAGGAGGGTGGTGAAGCACTGGAATGGGTTACCTAGGGAGATGGTGGAATCTTCTTCCTTAGAGGTTTTTAAGGTCAGGCTTGACAAAGCCCTGGCTGGGATGATTTAGCTGTCCCTTCCAACCCAGATATTTTATGATTCTATATGCAGCTCAAAATCTTCCCTCTTTGACCAACAGAAGTTGATCCAATAAAAGCTATTATCTCAACCACCTTGCATCTTCAGTATGTCCACAGTTAATGCTGATGAAAGTTAGTCTTCAATACTTGTCTCGACTTTCCATGTCACTAAATTTTCTGCTACTCAATCATCATACATGATGAGTTTACACCAAAAATTGTTGTAGAAACACTTTGCAGTATGCTAATTAGACCCTGCATTTCATTCAAACCTTTACAAGGAGTTTTAAAAGTGAGGATTGAATAATTTCTGTTAAACTTCTCAAGCTGCTGATTTATTTATTCATATTATATATGGAGCACCAGTGCCTATATATTAAAATAATTATGCCTGAAGACTTTTAAGAAGTTTCCTAAAATTTGTAATTCTTAGTGTCCTCATTACCCAGCATTTATTTTAATAATGAGGTATCAGACATTTTTTCAGCTTCCTCTCTTGTAATTCAGACTCCTTTAAAATCCACCTCTTTAGACTTCTGAGCACTAGCACTATCTGGGGCAGATTCTATTCTAATACTGTGTACCTTTATTGATTCTAGTAGTGTTTCTTCTGATTTACAACAGTGTAGAAAGAGAATCATCCCCTGTGTCTGCTTAATCAGACTGTATTCCATTTCCCTTACTCACGCTGAATCGAATAGGGGTGGCCAAACTGCTTGGCTTGTAAGACATATGCTGCTCCTTTACAGTTAAAGTATGGCTTGCGGAACCCCCCCCACCCCATTCTCTACCTACCAGACTTAGGGGCAGGAAGCTTGGAACCTTTGTATTGCAGTGAGGTGGTGGGGTAGGGGTTTCTGCCCAGTGGGAAGGGGGATCTTGGGGCTTCAGCAGGAGCTGGACTGAAGCTCTCAGCCCCAGCAGTCATGCCTGGCTCTTGAACATCTGGATTGCTGTATGCAGCTCAGAGGGTTAGTAAGTTTGGCCACTCCTGGAATAGAACATTACTCCGTGAGTAAATCCATGGAAATCGATGGGACTGTTCATGGAGTGTCTAGACCAAGTGCCTGACTCTGCAAACAGCCTGAAACAATAGTTCTAAAAGATGATCTATGATCTAAAATGATCTATGAAGTGTTAACAGTGAAATTTGAGGATGACAGTTTAGGGCTTTGTTTACACTGTGACTGTACACATGTCCATGCATAAGGCCACCATAACACCCCCCCCCCCCCCCGTTGTCCACATCTAAACTACAGAAGCACATGTCCGAAGGTGAGTATGCAGGTAAGCTAGCATGCCTGAAGGATATGGGTAAGTACTCGGCTTGGGCTGTGACATAGCTCTGTATCCATGCCAGTGTGCAGTGTGGATGGGTGTAAGGGGTGTGTACCAGGCTTCGATAATCCCCCACCCCCCTTCCCACAATGCACTGACCACTTTTCTGCCTGAACTTTACCCAATGTATAAAGGTCACTATCCCCCATTTTTACCAGCAGTTGCAAGCTTCATCGAACACATCAGAACAGTTCTCCACTGCATACTTTCGATCAATACGGGTGAACGTAGACCCTGCTCCAAGACTAGATGCCTGGTCTTCTCAGTTCACCTTCATAGCTGACCAAATCACTCTATTCAGCAATATGGAGAGGAGTGACCATTAGCATACAATCATAGAACCAAATGGTTAGAAGGGACCGCGAGGGTAATCTAGTCTAACCCCCTGCCAAGATGCAGGATTTGTTGTGTCTAAACCATCCAAGACAGATGGCTATCCCCTGTAATCCCCAGGTCCTTTTCTGCAGAACTGCTGCTTAGCTAGTCGGTCTCCAGCCTGTAGCAGTGCATGGGATTCTTCCATCCTAAGTGAAGGACTCTGCACTTGTCCTTGTTGGACCTCAGATTTCTTTTGGCCCAATCCTCCAATTTCCCTAGTTACTCTGGATCCTATCCCTATCCTCCAGCGTATCTACCTCTTCCCCACATCTTACAGTCATTCGCAAACTTGCTGAGGGTGCAATCCATCTCATTATCCAGATGACTAATGAAGATGTTGAACAAAACTGGCCCCAGGACCAACTAGACATTAAGCTGTTGATCACTACCCACTGAGCCTGATGATCTAGCCAGCTTTCTATCCACATTATAGTCCATTCATCCAATCCATACTTCTTTAACTTGCTGGCAAGAATACTGTAGGAGACCATATCAAAAGCTTTGCTAAAGTCAAGGTATATCACGTCCACTACTTTCTCCATATCCACAGAGCCAGTTATCTCATCATAGAAGGCAATCAGGTTGGTCAGGCATGACTTGCCCTTGGTGAATCCATGCTGACTGTTCCTGATCACCTTCTCTCCTCCAAGTGCTTCAAACTGGATTCCTTGAGGACCTGCTCCATGATTTTTCCAGGGACTGAGGTGAGGCTGACTGGTCTGTAGTTTCCCAGATTCTCCTTCTTCCCCCTTTTAAAAGGTGGGCACTATATTTGCCTTTTCCCAATTATCTGGGATCTCCCCTGATCACCATGAGTTTTCAAAGTGTGACAAAGTTCCTCCTCTGCCTCGGTGGGTCCTGCGCTTATTGGCGGATTTGCTTGCCTCAGAGATTCACGGCAGCCCTCAGTTTGGCCACTCTTGCTAGTGGCTCAAACCTGCCGTCCACTCAGCTAACCTCATCATTGGCCATCATGGGGAAAATGGAGAACAATTCCCACAGTCTGTGTCCCACCTAGTGGGTTGGGGACAGGGCAGATCCCTTTCCAATTTAGACCTTCCCTTCTGGTGTTTCTCACAGACCAGGTTCAACCCCTTCTGTGTCCAATCAGGAGTTGGGGGGGATGGAGGGGAACCCAGGCCCGCCCTCTACACCAGGTTCCAGCCCAGGGCCCTGTGGATAGCAGCTGTCCACAATGTTTCCTATATCAGCTGCATGACAGCTACAACTCCCTGGGCTACTTCCCCATTGCCTCCCTCCCAGCACCTTCTTTAATCTCACTGCAGGATCTTCCTCCTGAAGCCTGATCACGCTTGAACTCTTCACTCCTCCAGCAGCAGACCTTCTCACTTCCTGCTCCTGGCATGCCCCCCTACTAACTGATGGGAGGTCCTTTTAAAAGCAGGTGTCCTGATTAGCGTGTCTGCCATAATTGAATCTAGAAAGTTCTTAATTGGCTCCAGGTGTCTTGATTAGCTTGCCTGTCTTCATTGGTTCTGGCAGGTTCCTGGCAGCCCCTGCTCTGGTCACTCAGGGAACAGAAAACTGTTCTTCCAATATATTTGCCTTCTACCAGACTCCTGTACCCCACTGGTCTGAGTCAGTCACAAAAGATAATGGCCATTCGCTCTGCAATCACATCAGCCCCTCCGCACCCTTGGATGCATTGCATCCAGCCCCATGGACTTGTGCATGTCCAGCTTTTCTAAATAGTCCTTAATATATTCTTTCACTACTGAGGCCTGCTCACCTTACTGTGCTGCCTAGTGCAGCAGTCTGGGAGCCGACCTTATCTCTGAAGACAAAGGCAAAAAAAAAAAAGCCTTGAGAACTTCAATTTTTCCCACATCTGTCACTAGGTTGCCTCCTCCAGTCAGTAAGGGTCCCACACTTTCCCTGACCTTCTTGTTGTTGTTAATATACTTGTAGAAACCCTTCTTGTTACCCTTCACATCCCTTGCTTTCTTCAACTCCAGTTGTGTTTTGGCCTTCCTGATTACAACCCTACATGCTCCAGCAATATTTTTATACTCTTCCCTGGTCATTTGTCCAATCTTCTACTTCTTGTAAGCTTCTTTTTTGTGTTTAAGATCAGCAAGGATTTCACTGTTAAGCCAAGCTGGTTGCCTGCCATATTTGTTATTCCTTCTGCACATTGGGATGGTTTGTTCTAGCGCCCTCAATAAGGTGTCTTTAAAATACAGCTAGCTCTCCTGGACTCCTTTCCCCCTCATATTAGCCTCCCAGGAGATCCCACCCATCAGTTCCCTGAGGGAGTCAAAAATCTGCTTTTCTGAAGTTCAGGGTCTGTCAAACCATCTTAGTATCATAGAATCATAGAATATTAGGGTTGGAAGAGACCTCAGGAGGTCACCTAGTCCAATCCCCTGCTCAAAGCAGGACGAACACCAACTAACTCATCCCAGCCAAGGCTTTGTCAAGCCGGGCCTTAAAAACCTTTAAGGATGGAGATTCCAGCACCTCCCTAGGTAATCCATTCCAGTGCTTCACAACCCTCCTAGTGAAATAGTGTTTCCTAATATCCAACCTCGACCTCCCCCATTGCAGCTTGAGACCATTGCTTCTTGTTCTGTCATCTGCCACCACTGAGAACAGCCTAGCCCCATCCTCTTTGGAACCCCCCTTCAGGTAGTTGAAGGCTTATGCTAGGTTGGGGTGTACTTGTGCTAGCCTGCTGGAATATGTTTCCATATTTGGTGTTGTCAAGGTTCCTTCCCCACTCTGAACTCTAGGGTACAGATGTGGGGACCTGCATGAAAACCTCCTAAGCTTACTTTTACCAGCTTAGGTTAAAACTTCCCCAAGGTACAAACTGTTTTACCTTTTGCCCTTGGACTTACCGCTGCCACCACCAAATGTCTAACAGGGATATAATTTGGAAAGAGCCCGTTTGGAAAAGTCTTTCCCCCAAAAATCCTCCCAAACCCTACACCCCCCTTCATGGGGAAGGTTTGATAAAAATCCTCACCAATTTGCATAGGTGACCACAGACCCAAACCCTTGGATCTTAAGAACAAGGAAAAAGCATTCAGTTTCTTAAAAGAAGAATTTTAATAGAAGTAAAAGTAAAAAGAATCACCTCTGTAAAATCAGGATGGTAAATACCTTACAGGTAATTAGATTCAAAACATAGAGAACCCCTCTAGGCAAAACCTTAAGTTACAAAAAGACACAAAAACAGGAATATCCATTCCAGTCAGCACAGCTTATTTTATCAGCCATTTAAAGAAATCAGAATCTAACGCATATCTAGCTAGACTACTTACTAAGTTCTAAGACTCCATTCCTGTTCTGTCCCCGGCAAAAGCATCACAGAGAGAGAGAGGCTTTGTTTCTCCCTCCCCCCAGCTTTTGAAAGTATCTTGTCTCCTCATTGGTCATGTGCCAGCGAGGTTATCCTAGGTTCTTAACCCTTTACAGGTGAAAGGGGGTTTCCTCTGGCCAGGAGGGATTTTAAAGGTGTTTACCCTTCCCTTTATATTTATGACAGGTGTGTTTTAGCAATGCTAGCAGTACCTGTGCCAAGTTAATGTATCAGACAGTGAAATTGAAAGCAAGCATCTGCTTTTTAACAGGGCCTGAGTTTGCTCATAGCATAATTGTTGCTGACTTTGATTCAGGCCTCAGCCTTGCACCAGGCTCCTTGTTCCAGGCTCTCTCTCTCTTCTACATGGGGCACCACACCTGAAATGATACCGCTAATGTAGCGAAACAATAGCAGCAGTGTAGCTGCAGCTATACACAGTGTTATACCTGTGTCCAGTACAACTTAAGTTGGCACTGGACACAGGTATAGGGAACATGCACAACCACCTAACCAAGTATGTGCACCAATGTAGACACAGCCCAAATATTGTTAACAGTCAATGTTGTTAAATTATTTAGCGTTTTAGCATTCAGCTACAGGACTTATCCCACAAACTCAACAGCAAAAAGTCCTAACTGTTGCCTACCCACCTGCCAAAACTTCCAGCCTCTCTCTGACACCATCCATACTACAGCTATGCATTTTCAATATAAAATCACTACAAAAAGTGAAAATGTAAGTGCACCATAAAATAAACTGACACAAATAATCTCCTCCTGTGCTGAAACCTCAGGAAGCTGCTGTCAAAGGAAATCTCCCTAAGATTCTCTTCACCAAGATCCTCTCTCATGTCACCTTGCTGGGGAGTGGCAGTTTGCTCTGCACGGAAAAGGGTGTAAAGCCTATTTCAAACCTGATCCCAGGATATCTGTGGGAAGCAAGCTCTGTATCTCCACACTAGTGCTGCACAGGCAGCATAGCTACTTTGGAGCCTCAGTACCACCCTACAGCCATTCTTGAGGCCCTGGTGGAAAAGGAACACAGCAGAAAGGCAATTGAAGACTAATACATAATTAATTACCTCACTGGGGTGATACTTAAAGCCAGCAAAAAGGTGCAAAAGCTGGGGAGAGGGCACACAGAGACTTTTCCCTCTTATGATCCCTGGCAGTAGTGGTAGCCAGTGGCACTAGCCTCTTTAAAGAGTGTGAGGGGCAGCAAGGCCATTGCCAGGTTCTTTCTTTGCACCAGCCAGCAGAGATGGTCCATTATGGAGCAGAACTGCAGCTGTGCACTGCAATAGGATGGAGCAGGAGCTGCTCTCCTGAATCACCAGGGCACATTGTGATTAATTTTGTCAGTGTCTCCTGAGAGACCCTGTGGCAGTGTGCATCTGAACCATCCCCAACATGAGCTATGAATTAAAGCCATAATTGCATCCACAAGATTTTGAAGGCAAAAATATTGTATAAATATTAAGTATTATTACATAATGTGATGTAGATAAATATTATTTCAGATTTTTATATCTATAAAATATATAATTTTACCTAACATTTGTGTTCTACAGAAAAGGTGATTGCAATTATCCTGAAATTTTCAGTACTTATCAGCACAGAAGTTGTCTTAGATAGTAATAGTCTGGACTATGCTTTTGAATTTTTTGGTCTCATAGACAACCTGTTGATTAAATGAATGATTAAGAATGGCAGTGAGGAACAGCCTTCTTAAGACACTGTGATAATGCAAAGTGATTAATGAATCTTGTGGAAATCTGTATAACAACAGGAGCATTTTAGGAGTTCATTATATGTACCTCAAGGAACATGATTAGTATTTTATCATTTCAACTCTTTAAACATTTGATCTGAGAATGCTGGTTTTTTTATATGTGAAGTCTGCATGTGAACAAGTTGATTATATTAAAAGCTGTTTATTTGGAAGTCCTCTGAAATAAAACATTGGTTAAAGGTGCATTGTCAAGTTAATAGGGTATTTCAAATATAGTTTTTGTTGTGACTGTATAAAGGGGAACATTCACCAGCAGTGTCACTGAGGGGTCCAGACAGGGTGTGGCAGGTTGTCTTCCTCCTGGGCATTCCCCTTTCTCACTATATATCTATCCTTTTAGAGACTCAGCCCTCTGGATGGGTCACATGTTCAAGGCCACTCCTTTTGGGGTACACATAAGGAGTTCAATGACATGGAAATCTTCATAAGTCAGCAAGGAGTTTCAGAGATTTCCCCTCTTGGGCAGGTCTTAGGCTCTGAACCCTTGCATCTTCAGGATCTTCCCCACTTACCTTCATTGCAGCAGGATAGATTTCTGTCATTATCCCCTCCTTAGGGATTGGTAGGGAAGCCCAGACCCTACCCTCTCCACCAGGCTCTGATCCAGGGTCCAATCATAGGCAGATAAGACCTGCACTTTAGGGTGCTATATAGTTGCTCACTGGATCACTTCCTACCAGTGTACACTCTTTCCACAGGAAAGAATACAGAACTGAACACAAAATTAAAGTTCCTGGGCTTCAAAAGTAACCAGACCCTGCTGTTCAGCCTTGGTCAAGTCAGTATCTCCAAGCCTCAGGCAGCAAGAGCTCCTGGAGTGCTCCTTTCCAAGAGCATAGATCTACTCCCTGCCTCTATCTACCTACTTCTGAGCCGTTCTGCTTCTCTTTTTAAGCTCCTCCTCCAGCTTGTGCAGGCTTTGCAGGTGAGGCAGGGTGTGGTCACCTGGGCCCAGGGCTGCTGTTAACCTCTTCTTTTCCAGTGCAAAGTTTGTATACCTCATCACAGGTTGTTAATATTAATTCATTAATAGATCAAGTAGACTTGGGAATATGCTTCATTTATAAAATGGGCATGCTTGAATTTAAATCTAATTTAGTATCTTAAACATAGTCTCAAATTGATAGAGAGAAAAAACCCTTGCTAGGAGTTGTGGTATTTCTTTACACTCCAACAAGGTACAGCAGAAGCAGAAATGGGTGATATTATGGCAATGTGAGCCATAGAGGTACATGTCATCAATCCTGCAGATAAATAAGACAGTGAACCTGAAAAGGGTTTGATGGATGGAAGTGGGGGTGGGAAAGAATGGGAGTTAGTCACTAAGCCCAAAGAAGGAAACTAGGACTGGCTGGGAAAAAGAACGGGGTTAGGGTGAGACGCCTGAGGCATGGAGACTGGGACTGCATAAGCAAGGAGAATGAGACAGTGATGAGGAGCCAGGAGTGAAGAAGAGGGAGAATGGGGACAGGAAAAGGGTTATCACTACAAGAGTACGCTCCCATCCAGAGCCTGGAAAGGAAGTGAAAATTCCTGAGTGTCACCATTCCTCTGCTGTCAGCAAATATCTGTGAAACCCAATGGCAATGTTTCATCCCTCTCTATCACTAGTGCACATAAATGGTTGACAACCTACTACTGCTATCAGTAGTACTCCATTAGATCCAGTGACTGAGATCTATGAATTGGCTGTAAAGGTTCCAGTCCTATTGATGACCCCTATGGGTGTCAAGATGATGTCACATGATGGAATTTCTGTTATTTTTTTTAGTTTGCTTTTTTAAAAACTTAGGAAGTTATAAAGCTGTATTATAAGTACAGGTTGTCAAGCACTCAAAAATTAGGAAATACCAGAGTGCAACATTAATTTGCACCCCTTGTTCAGATGCATTACAATACAGTTTCATAGATTCCAACACCAAAAGGGACCTTTATGATCATATAGTCTGTCCTCCTGCATTAAACAGGCCAAAATAATTCCTAGAGCAGATCTCTGGTAAATTGTTCCAGTGCTTAATTATTCTCACTGTTAAACATTTACACATTATTTCTGGTCTGAATTTGTCTAGCTTCAACTTCCAGCCATTGGATCATGTTCTACCTTTCTGTGCTAGATTGAAGAGCCCATTATTAAATATTTGTTTCCCACATAGACTTTAATCAAGTCACTCCTTGACTTTAGTTTTGTTAAGATAAATAGACAGAGCTCTTTGATTTTATCACTATAAGGCATATTTTGAAATCCTTTATTGATACTCATGACTCTTCTCTGAACCCTCTCCAATTTATCAACAGCCTTCTTGAATTGTGCATACCAGAGCTGGACACAGTATTCCAGTAGTGCATGCATTACTCCTGGGGGAATTCTGTGCCAAAAAAATTAAAATTTTGCACACCATATTTTAAAATTCTGCAATTCTTTTGGTCAAAATAACATTACATAAACCATGGCAAAGAGTCCTGTGGCACCTTATAGACTAACAGACGTATTGGAGCATAAGCTTTCCTGGGTGAATGCCCACTTCGTCAGATGCATGTAGTGGGGGCGGGGAGGGAGGGATAGCTCAGTGGTTTGAGCATTGGCCTGCTAAATGCAGTGTTGCAAGTTCAATCCTTGAGGGGGCCATTTAGGGATCTGGGGCAAAAATTGGGGATTGGTCCTGCTTTGAGCAGGGGGTTGGACTAGATGACCTCCTGAGGTCCCTTCCAACCCTGATATTCTATGACTCTATGACATTTCCAGAGGCAGGTATAAATATGCAAGCAAGAATCAAGCTAGGGATAATGAGGTTAGTTCAATCAGGGAGGATGAGGCCTCTTCTAGCAGTTGAGATATGAACACTAAGGGAGGAGAAACTGCTTTTGTAGTTGGCTAGCCATTCAGAGTCTTTGTTTAATCCTGAGCTGATGGTGTCAAATTTGCAAATGAACTGAAGCTCAGCAGTTTCTCTTTGAAGTCTGGTCCTGAAGTTTTTTTGCTGCAGGATGGCTACCTTTAAATCTGCTATTGTGTGTCCAGGGAGATTGAAATGTTCTCCTACAGGTTTTTGTATATTGCCATTCCTAATATCTGATTTGTGTCCATTTATCCTTTTATGTAGGGACTGTCCAGTTTGGCCGATGTACACAGCAGAGGGGCATTGCTGGCACATGATGGCGTTGATTACATTGGTGGACGTGCAGGTGGTGGTGTGGCTGATCTTGGTGTTCACACCTCAACTGCTAGAAGAGGGCCTCATCCTCCCTGATTGAACTAACCTTGTTATCCCTAGCCTGATTTTTACTTGCATATTTATACCTGCCTCTGGAAATTTCCACTACTTGCATCCGATGAAGTGGGTATTCACCCACGAAAGCTTATGCTCCAATACGTCTGTTAATCTATAAGGTGCCAAAGGACTCTTTGCCGCTTTTACAGATCCAGACTAACACAGCTACCCCTCTGATACTTGACTACATAATCATGTCAGTTTCATTTATTTTAGTAATTTATTTCAAAATACCTATCAGCAAGTATGTCTGTAACAATACAGATACACAAAAAGATTCCCCCAGGAGTAGAGAGTTAAAGAAACCCCTATGACAACGAGTTCCTGTTTCTCTGCCCCCTTTCTCCCCTAGAGTCCAGCTGGCCCCACCCCAGCCAATACACTTGAACCCCATATCCCCCAGAGCCCATCCATGGAGCTCCCCCTGCTCAGATACCCACACCTCCTCCTCCCAGAGCCCATCCGTGGAGCCCCCCTTCCCCAGATACCCACAACCCTCCCCCCCCCAGAGCCCAGCCACAGGCCCCTCCTTGTCCAAACAACCATACCCCCTCCACCCTGCAGAGTCCAGACATGGCCCACCCTTGCCCAGATACCCACCCTCTTACACCTCAGAGTCCAGGGACCCAGAGGGTGAAACAGCCTGATGCTTGGTCCCAGGCTTATGTGGAGTTTCCTGCACGCTGCTGTCTCCTTCCCTGAGGGTGTGCTGAGAACTGCAGCTGCCAGGAAACCTCTAGCTCCCTCCCCCTCCCACCCAACAGCATCTTCTATGTGTGACCTGGGCTCTGCTGGGTCCAGTGGCCCCTAGTGTTGGCCAGGAGCACTGCATCCCATTTCTGTTGGGGAGGGAAAGAAAATTCTGTGTGTACAACATAAATTTCTGCAAAATTCTGCATTACGCAGTGGTGCAGAATTCCCCCAGGACTAACGCACCAGAGATAAAATACAGATGTAAAATACCCTCCCAAATCCTATTGAAGATTCCCCTGTTTATGTCTCCCAGGATTGCATTAGCTCTTTGGCCACAGCTTCAGATGAGGAGCTCATGTTTGGCTGATTATTCACCATGACCCCCAAATTTTTTTCAGAGTCACTCCTTCCTAGGAAAGAGTTCCCCATCCCACAAGTATGGCCTACATTCTTTGTTTGCAGATGTATACATTTACATTTAGCTGTATTAAAATGCATATTGTTTGTTTGTATCCAGTTTACCGAGAGATCCAATTCTCTTTGAATCAATGACCTATCCTCTTCATTGTTTACCACTGCCCCAATTTTTGTGTCATCTGCAAATTTTATCAGTGATGTTTTCATGTTTTATTCCCAGTAATTGATAAAAATGTTAAATAGTGTAAGGCCAAGAACTGATTTATGTGAAATCCCACTGGAAACAGACCTGCTCAATGATGATTCCCCATTTACAGCTATAATTGGAGATGCCTCTGTTAGCCAGTTTTTAATCCATTCAATGTGTGCCATGTTAATTTTATATCATTCTAGTTTTTTAATCAAAATGCTGTGTGGTACCAACTCAAGTGCCTTACAGAAATCTAAGTACATTATGTCAACACTGTTACTTTTATCAGCCAAACTTGTAATCTCATCAACAAAAGATATCAAGTCTGACAGGATCTATTTTCCATTAACCCATGTTGATTTGCATTAATTATATTACCCTCCTTTAGTTCTTTATTAATTGTGTCCCATATCAGCTGCTCTGTTATCTTGTCTGGGATCATTGTCAGGCTGACAGGCCTATAATTACCAGGGTTATCCTTGTTATATTTGGACCAAGCAGAAAAGGAGATAGACACAGAGGGGGCTGATTTAAACATAACTGTCTGTGAATTTATTGTTCTAGCAGCAAAACTGAAAGCAGAACCAAAGTGAGTCTTTTCACTGAGGAGTGAGGAGTACAAAGCAATCTAACATTTAAAGGGCGAGGACACCATATTCCTGTTTACCCTTTTCAAAAATTGGCACAACATTAGCTTTCTTTTAGGCTTCTGAAAATTCTCCTGTTCTCCAAGACTTATTGAAAATCAACATTAATGTCCTGCAAGATCCTCAGCCAGCTCTTTTAAATCTCTTTATTGCAAGTTATCTGGACCTGCTGATTTAAACATGTCTAATTTTAGTAGCTGCTGTTTAACATTCTCCAGAGATACTCGTGGAATAGAAAGAGTGTTATTACCATATGATGAGACTATATCATCCATTTTTTCCCAATGCAGAACAGAAATATTTGTTGAAAATGCCTGCCTTTTCTTCATTATTAGTCTATCATATACATCTAGTAATGGACCGATACTGTTGTCAGGATTCTTTCTTTCTGTTCCTAATATATATTTTTTAAAATCTCATTCTTATTGTCTGTAACATTGCTGGCCATAGATTTATCCTTCTGTCCCTTCCCTTATCAATTTTTGAAAATTCCTATCTTCTGATTTATATTCATTACTATCAATTTACCCTTTCTTCAATTTGTCATATACTACATTTTAAATTTTATTCAGCTGCCTCTGCTTCCCCACTAATCCAGGCCAATTTTTTTTAACCAGCGTAGCATTCCTCTTCGCTTGTGGCTTTTTGGCAATCTAGTAGGATGTTTTTAGACTATTACCAACTATCACTCACATTTTTATGATGAAATTCTTCCTCTCAGCTGATTTGGCTTAAAATTCTTTTCAGCTGTGTGACATTGGCCCTATTAAAGCATTAAATTTATATATTACTGGTTTGGACTTTATTCTGCTTGCATATTATAAACACGATCAAGTCATGATCATTTGTATTCAAATTGAAGTCCCCCATGATTGTACAGCTTTTTTCCCTACACATTATAATAGGTGAGTAAGGAGGTGGTCATCCTGTTCCTTAGGGTGATCTAGTAGTCTGTAGCAGTCACCAAAAAACACCCCATCTAGTGCTTTATCTCTTAAGACATTGACCCATAAGCATTCAAGATTACTTTCTTCTGAGTTATCAGCGACTCAGAAACAGGTAATGCCATTTTTGACATAGTATGGCATTCCCCCTCCCCTTTTCCTCTCTCAATCCTTCCTAAATAGGTTATCGCCATTGATTTTAACATTCCAATTGTGTCAATCATCCCACCAGGTTTCAATAATACCAACTAGATTAACATTTTCAATTTCTCTTGTTTATTGCCCAGGCTCCTCGCATTGGTATACAGGCAATTAAATAATTTCTTCTCTTTGTGTCCTTTGGTTCCTTGTTTAATTTTGTTCTCAACATTTCAATTTTATGCTGAGTGCTCATATCTTGCCCCTTTTTACCCTCCCCTTTTACTATCAGTTGAATCCCCTCCTGGCTACTCTAGCCAGCCTGTCCCAGAGGAGATTGGTCCCCCTTTTACTAAGGTTGAGGCCATCCAAAATTCAGCCCCTTTTTCCCCATAGAAGGTGGACCAGTGTTCCACAAACCATAGCCCTCTACCTTATACCTCTTATCTAGCCAGTGATTCTCTTCCAGAATCTTCTGCCTTCTGTCTTCCTTTGCCCAAGGGGCAAGAAGGATCACAGAGAAGAGAAACCTTTAATTATATGATCATATATTGTTTTCCCTTAGGGCTCCTGCCTCATTTGGTGCAAAGAATGGACAGTGCTCTGGGGGTGAATCAGGGTTGTGTAGTGAAGGAGACTGTTGTCTGAAGTACCCCTGCTCCATTTGTTACAGAAGTTGGAAGGTGTGTAGTGAATGAGGCAGGGATTGAAGGAAGAGAAAGGATGGTCTCGTGGTTAAGGCAGTTAAATGCTGCAGTGGAGAATTGGCCTATATCCTCCCTCTGCCACAGAGTTCCTGGGCAAGTAACTTAAACCACATTTTCACAAGTAATCACTAGTTGTTGTTCATCATTTGCTGGGTTCCTGACTTGAGACAGTGGGATCTGATTTGCAGAAGTACTGAGCACTCACATCTACAGTCAATGGGAGCTGTACTTTGAACATGTAAAATGCTATATAATGCTAAGCACTCTGAAAAGTCAGTCATTAGATGTCTTAGACTGGAACTCAAAATCAATGGACTCTTTTGAGTTTAATCTCTGTGTCTCAGAAGGCACTTTGTGAGTTGTGTGGTGTTTGTTTTCCATGACAGTTTTGTAGGCCAGGTCAGGTGAGACAAGACTGCTTGTGTCTCAGTGAGGAGTAAGTGGTTGGGGCTGTTGAGTCTGTGGTCAGCCCCAGTGTCTGAAGTCTCAGAGTGCGTGATCCCTTCTGATAGTGAAGTGGTGGTGGTGAGCAGTGAGGCTTAATTTAAAAATCAGTTGCTAGGGGAACTCCTATATAGGTGAACAGGAGCAGCAAACAGGGACATTTCAGAGAGAATTTAGTCAGCCCTTATAAAGTGAGATCACAATACCGTCCTTCCTGGCTGTTGGCAAGGTTCCAGTTCTCCACACTAGGTGAAAGATGACCAGAAGTGTTTCTGCTAGAGGATCAAAAGCACATTTTAGCCGCTCTGAAGGGATGCTATCAGCAGCGGCTGCACGCCATTTTTCAGTTTGCAAATGGCACGCTTTACTTCATCCAACACTGGTGCATCAGTAGAAGTGTCTGAATCTGAAATCGCAGTGGCTGCAAAATCATCCGGCTCTGGCCAAGCAGCACCAGTAGGGTAGTTCAGGGTGCTGTGATCGTATTCCACCCAGCGTGAGAGGATGTTATCATCCGATTTACATGGCTGTCATTCAGGATGCCATTTCTAGCGACTGCTTCTTGGCTGCTGAAGTACCTACTATCCACAAAATTCCAGCAAGGCCTTCAGAGCTGTCCAATAACAGCATAAAACTTCAGTATCAATGTAAAAGAAAAACTTTATTGATACTTAATGTTCTTTATTGATATTGAGTCTTCCATTATGCTGAGGAGTGTTGTTGGTTTATGCTATAAGAAGAGTCAGTAGTTAGCAGAGTTTCTAGCCGGCAGAGAATTGTAGAAATAGCAGAAAAATGAGGAGTTTGAATTCAGAGAGCTGAAGCAGGATCTGCGTGATGCAATGTAAATGACTCAGAATATGAATTTAAATGAGGAAATTTAAAATGTCCTTCAGAGATTGGTAAATAGAGAGAAAAATGTTTTTGTTTTGAATTTTAAAGTCATCTGTCAATAATTTTTGCCCAAGTCCTTTGACATATTTGCAAAATTCTAGGAAGCAGAGGAACAGTTCCAAAAGGAAAAGTATAAGAATGACATTTTATTGCTGATTATCCCTGTCAGAGCATCTTCAGCTTGATAACAAAATAATACACCAAGATAAAGAAAATAAAATGGAAAAAAGTTAGACTAAATGGTCCATGTTACATAGGGCTACATTGTGCCTTTGGGCATCGCCCCGAGTAAGGGATAGTGCATAGGTATGCTGCCCCAGGAGAAGCCCTGGAAGGTGCTATGCCTCAGAGACACCTGTCAGAGGAACAATTTGTCTTGGGGCTCCCCAGTTGCACTGTGGGTAGTAATCTGCAAAACCCATTTTTAGGTTATAATATACTTCACCTGCCTACACAGACCATATGGAGCCATGATAGTATCAACTGCCATGCCTTCCCTATCAACTACCTATCCACTTGAGCCCTGGGGGAGTATTGAATGCATAGTCCTGCTGCTTCCAGCACCTGTAACTAAGATCTTGGTAATCCTAAAACAGCCACAAGAGTGGGGAAGAATCCATACTTCTCTGCATGGCTAGTTAGGACTCCTCACAGTGTTGCCCCTAACAAGGACCTGGTCCTTTTGCCCTGCAGCAACAGCTCCATAATGAAACATTACCATAATTGCAGTTCACTTTTAAGTTTCAAAGTGATACATGACAGCTCCTTGGGAACTAGTTAGAGTCTGTTATTATAACATAGCATTTATATAATTGTGATGCCATAATTAATGCTTTAGCAGCAGGTACCTGTTTTATAAGGTTTAGAACTTGGCAGAAAAAAAGCACACATCTAAAATATGTCATGCAGGTTCTTAGTCCAAAAACTTATTATTTTTTTTAATATTGGCTATAATTTTTAGAGTTTTTCATTTCTTCTATTTTTTTAAAAAATAGAAGAAATTTTTTAAAAAATAGAAGAAAGTTTTCCTGTTTTTAGACTTCTTTGAAGATAAATAAAATCTTGATTTTTAAAAAACATTTTAAGAACAACAACACAACAGCAAAATAGTGTTTGGCAGGCTACTTTTGAGCACTTAGGCAAGTGAGTAACTTTGACTAAAGTGGGAAATCTGACTATATTTGCAAACATGCCTGATGGCTTGATTTTCAAAAGTGCTGAGCCTCTGTACCTCCCATTGAGTTCAAATGGAAGTGTGAGTGCTTGGTTGTAAATGTTGTAAGGACTGGACTTGTGAGAAATCCTATGGAGTTCAATGGGGCTATTTATTATCGTCCCAGAGTTTGCAAATTGCTACTAAAGCTCCACACAGGTGCAAGAATCCACCACTTAGTATAATTTGCTGGGTTGGGGCCATAAATAGTACTTCACTGAGTGTTTGCAGAAATTGATCCAAACTGAATATTGTTCAGGATGCAGTGGGAATTTGAGGTTCTTTTCTGATCTGTGGACCTAATTCTTATGTGACCTATAGTGGTGAATAGATACATTGAAGTCTTCAGTGTAAATCTGATATACGTGAGAATCAAGGCCTATATCAGTGGTAGGTAGCTGCTTCCCACAGCTTCTAGTGGCCAGGAACGGTGAACTGTGGCCACTGGGAGCTGTGGGCAGCCATCCCAGTGGACAGTCAATGTAAACAAACTGACTTGCAGTCTGCCAGGGGATTAGCTTTATGGGCTACATGTGGCCCGCTGGCCATAGGTTGCCCACCACTGCCCTATATATTTATCTGATGTCCTCCTTTTACCAGATGTTGTGACTAGAACAAATTGAAAAAAAATTCTTTTGTGGAAAACATAGACGAAAATGAAAGGAAATTCATTTTCACCAAAATGTTCATGGAAAATATTGATTTTTCAGCAAAAAGTTGAAAACCAAAAATATTCAGGGAAAACCCAAAATGCTTGAATCAAAATCTAAATTTTTCAATTTGGAAATGCTGCTACAGTGTCTCATGGGAGTTGCAGTTTGAATCCCTCATACCCTTGTTCTCCTGTATAGGCCAGGCTTCCTGTCTTGACTACATCCCCTATGATGCACACTGAATCCTCTTTTTCTGAGCTACTGTGGTACATCATAGGAGTCTTGTAGCTATGGTGCATTATGGGAAATATAGTAGAGCTAGGAAAAATATATATCTCCTCTGCTGGAAAAAAGTATTACGTGATCAAGGAATTATATATGGTTGCATGGGCAACCTTTATTTTGGCATTTCCTAACTTCTGAGTGCTGCACTTTGAAACTTTAGTTTTGTTTTGCTTTTGCTTTTTTAAATAATCAAAACAGGTGTTTATATTTCCCATCTCCCAGCCCTGCAAACTCAATTTGGGATTTCAGAGTCAACCTGGATTATTTTTGTTCTCACACCTCAGGTCTAGTAATAAAGATTTTGCAGGTCAAAATGGATCATCATTACCCATAGGCAGCCCTATTTTATTAAAACTATGCTCTAAATGTTAGCAGAGCAACCCCATTGCCTTCAATGGGTTTACACAGATGTCTCTAATTAGAACTTCAGTAGCAATTCTGCTGATGTCACACAAGAAGTTCAAGCTAACTTTAAGGAATCTGCTGCTGTCTGTAAGGACATAGCTTTCTTTTACATTTTGAAAAAAACAATGGAACTTTTGCATAGTTAACATTCCGCAACAACAAATTTATTGAGATTACTGGCGGTGCCCCCTAAATTTAACATTGCCTAACACTTCCTATTATAAGACTCTGTTTTCAGTTGCTTATAAATTTTACCAAACTTTAACTGTTCAGGCAGAAATTTACCATGCTGGGTGTCTGCCTCAGGTTGAATTTTTGGGAAAAGTTTCAGCTAAAGAGTTCAGCCATTTCCAGGACTGAGATTAGGGGAAAATATAAGATATTTGACATGTGTTCAAAAATTCTTACAAAAGTTTTGTTGAGAAGCAGTAGCACTTTCATGTTTTGGAGCACAGGCTTTGAAATGTGGCCAAATTATAAATCTTTTAAAAATCTCAATTTGCACAATCTCAGTAGATACTTGTTACAGTCTGGCAGCTAAATTCTCTGAAGATTCCATCTAAGATTCCACTAAGCATTCTCCCACACAGGATTGCAGGGGCTGAGCAGGACTTCCTGATACAACGTTGTGGTGCCAAGCACAGTAACTGAGAGCAGGGAGAGTGTCTCTCCTGTGCTGGGAGTTGGATGATGAAAAAGTGGAACAAAGAGCCAGCTGGGTAATAAGAGACAGGACTTGGGCACGGACAGGTTGTCAGGGAAAGAGGGAGTAAGGTCTGTTACCAACAAGGCACACTCCACTGCAGAACCTGCCATAGAATGCGGCATACATGAGTCTCCACGTAACTCTGAAACAGTCAGCAAATATCTGGGAACCCAGTGGACCACCCACTCTGAGGATGATGTCCTACTATTGCGATTAGTTACTCCATTAGCTCAAGTGGCAGAGGTCTATGCAGCAGTTTTAAAGGTTCCAACCGGGCTGATGACCCATATGAGTGTCAATATGATGCCACATGATGTATCTGTTTTTTCATCTTGCCTTTTTAGGAAGTCACACACAAAGGGCTACATTTAAAAAAACATTAAGGTGGAAAGGGCAGGGAAAGTCCCACAAACTAGAGCAGGGGCAATGTCCTGAGCAGTAGAATGGGAAAGGGGGGAAAAAGGAGGGGGAGCCAAGATGGACTCAGCATCCAGGCAGAGGGTCACCCTCCCCCTGGGCTACAGGGGTCAGACCCTAGACCTCAATTTCCTCAAAGATCACTTGAAGGCCCCTGCCTGATCTTTGCCATCAGTGACAGAGGCAAGTTCCATCTTGGCGCTAATGGGGAGACAGATGGCAGAGTGATGGGGCTCCCTCTGAGGCTGCTTCCATAAGGGACTCCAGGAGAGAGGTCTCATCGTCCACCCCCCCTTCACTGCCAGATCCTCCTCAGTCAGGTCCAACTGCTGGACTTTCTCTGGGAAAGTCCTGGGTAGGGCAGAGGAAGCAGGTAAAAATCATCAAAAAGGGGGCAGGGAAGTCAGGTAGTAAACTGAGGAGGAAACATCAAACTGCAAGGAGGGAAGGCCATGTGAGACTGGGATGGGTTGCAAACTGTTAGAGGGAGGGGCTCATGGGCAAACAGTGGAAGGAGAAGAAGGCCCACCAGCCCAATGCAAAATGAAGGGAAGGAAGGAGAAGGGAAAGTCCAAGGGGAACATGTGCATCCACGTGTGCTTGCAATGGAGTTTCTGCTGAAACAGTCGTCCCAGAGAAGGTGAGTGGGTGGAGGTAGGTAGCAGACCAGCAAGCCAATGTTCTTCAGCAGCAGGAGCAGCAATGAGGGAGTGGATGGAATGTGGGCAGGCTCCAGGCTGCTCCCCCTGCCCCAGCAATAGCAACATTAGCAACAACAGTGCAGATGCTCAGTAGCAGCCACAGCAGCAGTGGCAAGCCCCACCCTCAGTGTCACAGGCATATACTATTTGAAGTACTGGTGTGGGCAGGCCTGGGCCAAGCCAAAACTAAAGGCCATCCCTCTCAACTAAAAGGGAAGCGTCACTAAGTCCAGGCTTCAATTGTTTTCTGGGGGAATCAAATGAAAAAAAAAACAGGAGAAGGAGTGAGATCAGAGGTAAAGAATCAGGGATCCATGGGGGACACAAAGCAGAGAACCCCCAAGAGTGCCCAGCATTCCTCAAAGGCATCCAGGGAGTCAGTGGACATGGACCAGAGGAACTCTACCCAGAGGCATGATCAGATGAGGGACCAGAAACAGGCCCCACAGTCGCAGAGCAATGCCCCTGCCTCCCATCCAGCTTCCTCCTGGATGGATGGCCTCTTGGCCAGCACCAGGAGAAAGATGACAAGGAGGTCCTGGAACTTTGTGGGGTTACAGATGGGGTGTGCCAAGATCAGGAGGTGTGGGGAAAAATGCAGTCAGAACCTCAGTAAGAGATTCTGGAGGAGCTGGAAAAGGGGCTTCAGCCTGATGAACACCATTTAGATCTGCACCAGAATCTCCCTCTTGTCACAGAAAGGACAGGTGTCAGAGGAGTTAATGAACTGCACCAGATACACGTCCATGTTCACAGCTCCATGAAGGAGTCACCAATGAATATCCCCAGTGGGCTGTGGAACCAGAATGGAGTACAGACTAGCCGACTGGGGCTCCTCACCCTACTTAGGTGGTAACAGGCCCCAGCATGTGGTGACATGAGGGTGAGGAAGTGGATGGTGTGAAACGTGAATGTGTACAGATATTTCCTGGGTGCGGTTCAGAGGTGGAACATCTGGATGGCATTCAACCAACTTAGGTTGTGTGTCAGGGGCAACTGGGGAGACTTGCAGGGCAGGGTCATAATGACAAGGTCATGTCAAGGTAATGACAGTGGATAATGACAATGATCCATCTGCATGACTGGAGGATGTCACAAGTATGTTGGAATGAAGGGGAGGTTTGCAGGAACTGAAAGGAGGGTTCCCTGGTTAAGATAGTGGAATGCTGCCCTGGAGAAATGGATTCTGCCTCTGCCACCACAGTTCTTATGTGATGCTGGAGAGGTCACTTAAATCAAACTTTCCACCGGTGGCCACTTTGCATGTTCCTCATTTTTTGGGTGACAACTTGAGGCCCATGGGTCTAATCTGCAGAAGTTCTGAGCACTCACAGTTGCAACTGAAGTCAATGGAGCTGTGCTTTGAAAGTGTAATGTGCTCTGTAATGCTAAGTACTCTGAAAAATCAGGTCCTAGGCATCCCATTTTGGCACCCAAAAATCAGTGGACACTTCAATCTACCTGCGCCTCAGCTCACTATTTGTTAAATGGGGACAACACCACCCCACCACCAGAACCTTGCGGGGGTGTTGTGAAGATTAATTAATTAATGTGTGTGAAGCACTCTAGTACAATAATGATGAGTGAGCTAGAAAAGTCCATAAGGATATTAATAATTCTGTCTTCAGAGCAAGGTTTGAATTAGTGCACAGTAAATAAAGCCTGATGCCACATATTGAACAATGAGGATAAAACAAATTTCAATAGCTGCTCGTTGATACGGATGGCCAGAAAACAGCAATTCGTTTTCATGAGAAAACACAACAGAGACAGGCACTTAGATGGGCATTAGAATAGGTAGTAGTTCAGTGGCTAGGGCATGGATGTGGGAGATCCAGGTTCAAGTTCCTGCTCTAAATTAAGTAGAGTAGGGACCTGAACCTTGGTCTCCCATGTGAGTGCCCTAACCATGAGGCTATTGGATATTCTGTGGTGGGTCTTGGTCTCTCTCGCACGCTCATTTTGACCAGAAATTCCACCCTAGACCTGAGAAAACCTCTGGATGACATTTCTGTGAAACATTTTGTTTTTGATGAAACTGTCATGTGATCTCGTGGAGTGACCACGATCCTGTGTACTGAATGAAGCAGGGTTATTATTGAAAAAATGTATGTAATCATGTAATTAAAGACTGTTTCATAATATGTACATGAATGGGAACGGAGTTAAGGTTGCACAGACTACTTTAATTCTAGTATTTCTTAACTTTTGCAAAAAGGAAAGGAGTACTTGTGGTACCTTAGAGACTAACCAATTTATTTGAGCATAAGCTTTCGTGAGCTACAGCTCACTTCATCGGATGCATACTGGTCTTTCCACAGTAGCTCACGAAAGCTTATGCTCAAATAAATTGGTTAGTCTCTGAGGTGCCACAAGTACTCCTTTTCTTTTTGCGAATACAGACTAACACGGCTGTTACTCTGAAACCTGTCTTAACTTTTGAGTGCTTAACTTTGAAACCCTAATCATGTTCTTATAATGTAGGGGTTGTCTTCTTTGGGTGTTTGTGTGTATGTCTGTAAATTAGGTAACAACCAGGCTTTAAGGTCCAATATTTTGTGGCTTCCAATGATAGAGAAATACTTTGACAGAACAAGTAAAATGTTTTCAGGATCAGTAAACTTTTCTAAGCACTGGTCTTGGATAACACATCAGAAAGAAATTCAGTCTGTGAGTCACACACCACCACCACCACCACACACCTGCATCCAGCAAGCACAATTCCCAGCACCAACTAACGAGGCTACCCAATAGTACAAAAAAACAGCGTTTCCTACAATGGGGAGTTCTGTTCGTCTAGTGTCCTGGCTTATGACCCAGAAAGTCTGCCCAGGCTTTGAATACTCTGCCTGAATTTACAAAGTAGGGAGCTACATGTTTCATATATGCAGCAGGGGTGGACATTATTGGTTTTATACAGCATTAGAAATGTGAACACACTGTGCATGCAGGGACTCTATTTTCATAATATTTTTATTGACTTCAGGGTTTTTAAAACTCCATTGATCTCAATGGTAGCATTATTCTGCATCAGATTTTTTCTTACAGACATTCAGGCCAGAACTCTGTGTTTTTCCTTTTAAAAGGTTTGTGATACTAATGACTGAAATATTACTAAGTTCAGTTTGTTTACAAGATTTTGTAAGAGTAGTTTTGTAAAATATACCTTAAGAAAATCAGTTTGGTAAATACAACAAAAAATTTCATGTCAGATCTGAACGCTGTAAAGCAACAGCAGGCAAGCAGCTTGCTAGAGCTAAATTGTACACAATGAAGCCAGACACTATATTACTACTGGAGAGACAATCTTATGCTATTTGTGTTACATCTACAGCTGTAACAAAGGCCATTAGAAAATCCATAAGTTCTTTGGCTATGAACTGCACTAATTACAGGCAAAAATAATGCACACTAGGAAGAACAATTATATTTTTCAAATATCTTAGGAGCTCTGACTAGCAGGTAGTAATAAAATCAAAAATAGCATGGTACAGTGTAGTAAAGTTTGTTCCAAAACATTCTGCTTGAGAGGAAAAGACCATACTAGAAAAAAACTGCTTAGCCACATAAAAAACAAAATTATATAAACAATAAAGGACAGATTGTAAAAACCTTACTTGCAATGGAGAGGAGTTACTCACTTGAGAGGTCTCATTGATTTATAGTCCTACTAACTCTTTGGCATGAGTAACTGGTTCAAAATCTGGCCCACAGCATACAGAGGTGGAAAAATCATACTAGGTTATTTAGGCCATCTTCCTGACAGTGCAGAGCTGTTCTCCACTGTACGCTTATGGGTGCCGTGGGGGTTGGATTTAAATGTATCTGGTGAACAGAATTCAATCACTTCCTTGGGAGATTATTTCAGAAGGGCAAGATCATGGCTTGAGGTATAGCACTGCATAAAGAGCTGCAGAAAGTTGTGCTGCACCAGGAAGGAATTATGACCAACCTTCTGTCTGTGTAGGCTGTCTGCCTTAGTACTAGTCTCAGCATAAAGGCTTTGGAAGGACAGAAAACGAGAACTTCTAAAATTTAGAAATCTTTAAAAATTGTCTACAATTTCTGTGCATCATATTTTCATGATTTTATGTTCTGATATCTTGTCATCAGGTACAGAAACAAGCCCTGTCTCCCATCAAAATGTTGGACTCCAAACATTCTGGTGATATAAAGCTCTCATTCCCACCCTTGATGGTCCATTTGCAGATAAGAGCTCCAAGTATTTAAAGTGCTATTGACTAGTCTGTAGTGCAAAGACAGAAGAGCGTAAGGAAAAAGGTCTAGTGTGGACACAACCAGTCTACGCTACGAGGAAAATGGTTTGCAACAACATGTTTAAATATATTCTTTTTCACATGGTTGTTCTATTTTATTTTTCATCACAGTGTGCACAGGGTCTGAAACTACCTTTTATGTTCATTTCCTATCATTCCTATCTTTTTTCACTCTGATGCTGAGAATGTACACACATTTTTATGTTTCTTTCTCCACAAACTAAATTGGACATAAAATTGAAATTTATCAGAAATGTATTTGGGTTTTTTTCTCCATCCTTCACCGCTGGTTTCTCGTCATTTCAGATGTGGAAGGGAGACAGAGCTGTTTGTTTTAGCAACTGAAGTCCTAGCACTGGTAACCAGCACCATGCAGTATATTCCTGTTGTTCATGATGCTTGTCTAGCACTCTGGAACACACAGAAATACCTGCAGCGGCAACAGTCCCTTGTTTTCTTAATTCACCAGGAACAGCTGATGACATGCACGGTGGAAGAACAGATAAAACATGAGCAATTGGGTCTATTCTGAGTGATGCAAGCTTTGGTTTTTTCATCATGATTTGATTGAAACTAAGAGTTTCTGTGAGAACCAGTGGATTAATGGGTGAAGCTGATAAAATTTTCTGATTAAGTTCACACACATGCATCAAATTCATCTGGCCCATTCTTTTATGTTTAGGCTTGCTGAGACATTTCATCTAGTTGTGAATAAAGTGAGGAATTAATAAATGGTTTGAAATGGACTAAGATCTCCACCCACCGCAAAGAGCAATCAAACAAAAAAACCCCAAAAACTTTTACCCAGAATTCAGACTGAATACAGGAAAATCTTTGTTATGATTCAAAATATATAAGTTTTCTTTTTCATTTTTGTGCATTTCTGTGTTGTATATGGGACTTTAAGGAGAAGCACTGAAGTATCAAAATCTAAAACTCTTCTTGCTGTAATTCAGGCCCAGCTGAACTCAGTTTTGCAGACCACAGAGATATGAATAATTCCAATGAGCTTTTAAGCGCTTGATCCAAATCCCACTGATGTCAACAGAAGGCCTTCCATTGACTTAAGTAGGCTTTGGATTAGGCATCAGATAAGAAACCAGATCTTTGGGTGCTTATTCATTAGAAACTTTTGAACCTTTAGAGTTTCCCCATCGCTGTGCAATACTGTTTTTAGCTAATGGGGCTCTTCTGAGCACCAGAAAAGTTCTATAGAAATGAGAGCAAGAGAGCGAGAGAGAGACAGAGAGAGGGGAGCGGGAGGGGGTTGACACAACATTTCACCCAGAAACTTTCTCTTCCTTAAATTTTAGAGACTTTTAAAACCTAATATAATTCTTTCTTTTCAATCTTATTTCTTTCTCTGTCCCTTCCTCTTCCACTAAAATCCAGCAATCACATTATCTGCCCGCAAGATACAGGATGCTCAAACTAATACTGTATACCCATCCAGATTACATATAGACATCACTTAAAATTAATCATAAACCTTACTCTACTTAAATTATCTCTGTAACTTTTTACATAAATGTTTGAAGTGGGGAGCACCTCCCTTGCTGACACTGCCTGAAGTAGTTTTAATTTTCAATCCATCGATAAAGTAGATTAATTGCATAAATAATTGCTTTTCCCCTCACTCTATGATGTACCCGGTTTCCATTGATATGCACTTGAAACATTACACAGTAGATGAGAATCTTCTGCTTTGTGCTTTTATTAGTGTTCATTCTTGTGCCAAGTAAGTGATTGTGTGATTTAATTGAAAGCTTTAAAATGGATATTGACAACTGTCCAAAAATAAAAAAAAGTTCTTTGCTTCAATAGTTATGCTATATGCCACTATCTACCTATCCATCTATCTATTAAGGTGGTCAGCAGTGACACCATATTTAAGGCTGTGTTGAGATTTCCATTTAAACAGGATTAAAATCCCTCTGTTTCATATTTTATTGACTGAATTTAAGCTCCAAATTTGGCACAATAATTCTTCAGTTTAAAACTGAATTTTGCATTTTTTAATTAAAATATTTTCTAACATTTGCAAAAGAAACATTTAATATGTCTCCCCTTTTGAAATTTTGCCCTCTTGCCCTTTTTTGGGGTACCCATACCTAAATAATCACAGGTTTCACAAACTCCAAGATTAACACAGAGATACTCCCATTCTTAAAACATTTTGAGCACAGGCCACTTTTGAAATGATAAGATTAAACACTTCCCTTATTTGGCATAACTGATCTGATCCGACTATGTCAAGAGTAGCCAATGGAACCATTAACTTCTTTCAGGTATTTTGGTTTATTTCCTAGTGCTGACTCCCTGAATCATCAGTCCCACTCCCCCTGGAGACCAATATGGAGCCAGCTGGGATGTTAGGAACAATGGGGTTTGAGCAGGCAGCTTGGGAAAACGAGACTACTGTGTGGTGATGGTTTTTGTGGGTGACCATGTCTCTGCAGATGGCCTAGGGGGAGCCCTGTGTTTCTGTGCTGAGGTATCAGGGCCAGATTTTAAAAGGTTTTGAAGCAGCTAAAGATGCAAATAGGTGGCTAGTGGGATTTACAGAAGTGTCTAAGCAGGTTAAGCACCTAACTCCATTGCAAGTTAATTGGAATTAGGCATGTAAATACCTTTGCAAATCTGCCCATGAGTGCTTGAAGGACTCTTCCTCCACACTGCTCCTTCAATTGCCTGACACACCAAGTCAGCAGGGCCATGGGGAGCCCTTCAGTGATCAAGGCCTTGGCACAGAGCCACCCCAGTGTTGCCACCTCAGCTCCTGGGCACAGCAGGCAGCAGTTTCATGGAGACCTGAGAGAGTTATTGGCACATCGAGGGCTTCCCATATTGCTGTTGCCTAGTGTGTCAAGGAGCTGAGGTAGAAGAAACAGAGGATCCCTTCAAGTGCCAATGCCTCAGGAAAGACAATTGGTTGGCCTCTGCCCACATCCAATCCCCCACCACAAGTCACAGCCCTACATGTATTCCTACCCTCCCCAACAACACTTCCACATTGTTACTCACTCCCAGCCTCCAACTCACTCCTGCAGACAACAAGTGGCAGACCCACTGGGGACTAGGGGTGGGGGTAGGAGTGCAACCATGGGCTTGAGCTGGACAGATTAGAAATGAGAGAAGTGGAGCAGAGAGGAGCACCACTCTGACAAACCATGGGCAAATTGTCAGAATGCAGCTCTCCTCTACTCTGCATTTCCTTATCCTGGTGCCCTTAGAGAAAGCCCCATTTCTCACCCACACAACCCCACTATACCCCAAAGTCCCTTCACATATCCCACTACAATACTGCTCACCACAAATTCTCATGCCCTCCACACAGTCCTGCTGCCCCAGAGCTAACCACAGCTTCCCCCCACATATTGGCTCTTTGCTCCTAACCTCACACCATCTTTTCCCTCCTCACTTTCCCATGGCCCTACATCACAGTATTTAAAAGGTATAGGTGATGAGGGACTAATAGGGAGTGGGGAACAGGGAAGTGAGTAGAAAGGTGGTTGAAGAGTAGGGCTGGGGGGCCAGGTGATGGGATCATAACTGTGTAGGGCATGAGGGCAATTCACAGCAAAATCTGGAGACCAAGATCAGAGAACAGGGAATTAGTTTGCTAAATACCTTTGAGGACCTGGGCCATAGTCCCTGAGATAATATGGTTTCCTCCACAGGTGATCAGAGAACTTCCCCACTTCTATCACTCTGCCTCCCATTTGCAGCTGGGCAACCAGTCCTCTTGAGTCTCTTTTAACCCTACAAGTTTGGACTCAGGAATATTCTGTATCTATGATTTTCCCCAAACTTGGCAACTCATTCTGGAAGTCTTCCCATCCTTCCCTACTATGTCTTTTGGCTGGTAGATGCTTGCAGCTTCATCTTAGCACTTGTCTAGCATTTCTGAGCCCCTGGAGAAACATCAAACTCATTTCCACCTGAAACCTGACCCGTTTTCTTCAGTTCCACTCCATTCCATCATACTACAGAGGGGATATACCAAATGTGGTGGAGGAGGTATGTGTGTTGTACATAACAGAGGAGATAATGTGGAAGGAGGTGGAGAAATGTAACTGGTGATTTAGAGATTATATTGTTGGGATTTGACTTTGAGCAACTTTAACTATAAATTAATAAATATTTTTGCTTTTGGAAATACATTCTTATTGGTTGAGTTAAACCTCATTGAAACTGATGGGTGTAACAGCCACCCTTCATTCAGGATACATGTAAGAAACAGTTAAACTCCTTTATGGAACCAGATAGCTGAAACAATAGCAGCCTCCATCCCAAACACAAGCAGATATCACTGTCCCCAAACAAAGGCATTTGTGGGGAGAGGGTTTTTTCAGGTTATTGTTTTGTGTGTCTGAAAGAGATGCAGAAATACTAGAGAACCAGAGAGAGAAAGCAGCAAGGAAGCATTAGACACAGACACAGAAGCACTGTTAGTGTGGGCCTGAGAAAAAAAATTAGAAAGCCAGTTCTGGCCAGAAAGGGGCTTCCAACTGTGAGCAAAGAAACTGTCACCTGTTGTCTGATTGCTGCTGTGTACATTCTTTGTAAATCAAAAGGATTGCATCAAAATACCTGGCTCCATCACCAATTTCTCCTCCAAACCAAAGCAACCTGCTGGACACCAAATTTAGCTAACCATATGGGTCAAAAAGTATAGTAATCAATACAAAATGTTTTCAGTTAACAAAGTTAAAGTCTATGATGACAAGAGATAGTTCAGCTAATGGCACAACAAAACCTTTATTGGTTTCCCTAGCTGCAAAAGTACTAGAATAAATATTTTATTCAGGAAATGATAAGCTGAGATTCTTTCTCACTCTGCACGTACAGAATGAAAATGAAGAAGTGGAGTTGACCTGCTTCACAGGGATGAGTGTTTCTATTTACAGTTTAATTTGCAATACTGTGAATATTGCCTGCCACCAAAGGACCAATGTGCATACAATTGCAAAATATATGAATATTGTAAAACAAGTTTAATATGTGCTTTCTTTCTTACAACCCAGAAATCATCCATCTTACTTACAAGTTTGCAGATAAAAATAAAACAAAAGTGAATGAGCCTGCTTTTATATTCTCCCTCTTATGTGTTAGATTTTCATGCAAATTTAATATATCCCTCCTCCAAAGGGAGGCTGCTATACACAAAGATTTAGAAATGCTTCCAAAGCCCATTGAAGTCAATTGAAAGACTCCCACTGACTTCAAAGGGTTTTGGATCATGTCAGAAATTTCCTTCTTGAAGTTTTAAAGACTGAAATCAACATAAAACATATTAAGTACAGTAGTTAAGCAGAGCTGGTAAAAATCATTTACAAAAGTATATGGTCTTATGACCAGCTATTTAGAGAAAAATGGGTTATTAAAATTGACATTCCCAAACTGGACCCTCTGAGTGGTGTTAATCATGGTGATTGTCACTTCTCAGACCACTAGCTCATTTATTCTATTAAAATAAGATATGAAACATCCTCCATTTCTGTCAGGCTCCTTCCCTCAGGCCTTCTGAAAATTAACTTGTGTAGTTGAAGGAATCCATTAATGAAATCCATTAATGAAAAACTTCTTGGAATTCTGGAAGTGAAAGTAATTGCTCGTTATTTCCACATGTAAGTGAATAAGTATGCAAATCAGCTCAAAATGTATCATTTCAATTTGCCATATCTATTTTATGAAGACTATTGTGAAACTGAGCACTGCAGTGCCAGTGACCCTGACAGCACCTCCCAGAAGCAGCCTGTTTGCTTCCAAGGACCTTAATAATTAAGATCACAGAAACACTTCAGAGTGTTTTCTCAAAGCTAAGGAAACTTCATCTTTTACAGTTCTATTTTCATCAGAATAACCTAGGAAGATACAAATCTCCCAAAACAAAACTGGATCCAGTTTATTGCTTACCTTATCTTATCATTTATATAGCAAAACAAATATTCAAAGTGCTTCACATCAGTAACTGCAATGATCAGAATCAACCTTGTAAGGGAAACGTGTATGTATTATTCTCTCTGTTTTACAAATATAGAAACCAAGAGAAGGAGATAAAGTGACTTGTCTAAAATCACACACTGTAGTCTGGATTAGGGCTAATTCTTATCTTGCATGCCCTCTACACCACACTGTCATATCTTATTTATCAGCTTCCTACCCACAAAGCTGACATTTGAAAATGTTTATAGCAGTTTTCCATAGAAATGCTGAATCATAAATTTAAGGCTATAGAAAACTTTATAGACATTAACCTCATATGATTTCAAGCTTTCTCCTTTGTTCTGCTTTTGTTGCTGTAGCTCTCCTTTTAGAGTTTGTATCCTATATTTGGACCTTGACAGATGCATTCTTCACTTTTCCTTTTGCCTGTAGCCTCCTTCAGCCTTTACGCAAGTTGATGTTGGAAAGGCAGTTTCTCTCTCTTTATATACCACCTGCCTGTAGCGAAATGAAGACTCACTGGCACGGCGCCTCCTGCTGGTCGTCCTGGAATTAGCTCATCTAGCACTCAGAGCACCTCCTGGTGGCCTGTATCTCACCTCCCTCAGGCGCTATGACCCCTCCTGGACCCCGGTGCCCCATACCCTAGGGTTCTGCCCACCACAGTACCCCACACTCTGGGTCTCCCCTCCCACTGGAACCCCCAACTCTCTATCCCCACCTTGCCTCAGTGGCTACTGCCAGTCATCATCTAGCCCCCGCTCATTGGGGCAAACTGCAATCTGTCGTGGCCACTCATCATTGGCAAGGGGGTCAGACCAGTGGCCTCTGCCTAACCCCCGGCTGCCCCTCTGCAGCCCCAGTACCTTCTTAGGCCTTAGCCTGGGGAGTTGCCAGGCTGGAGCTGCCCAGCTCCTTTGCCCTTCCCCAGCACTGCTCAGCCTCAGGTACCCTTGCTCCTTCAGGCAGCTAGGTCCTTCTCTCTCTCCAGAGAGAGAGAGAGAGAGACTCTGACCCAGCTCCACCCTCAGCCCATTTATCAGGGCCAGCTATGGCCTGGTTGGCGAAGCGGCCACAGCTGCAGCCACACCCAATCAGCCTACCTTTTCTCAGGAGCGGGGCAACTGCCTTGCTACACTGCCCTTAGTATGAGGAAGCCTTGTCTATGCCTACCATGTGTCTGACTCCACCAGCCACAGGCAACACATGCACTCCCCTCTTAGCCTAAAGAGGATCTCTGCAGGTTAGCAATTGGCATGCTCTAGCCCCTGAGTGCTCTGAGCATCCCCCTGGAGTGTCCAGCCCAGGTCCACTGGACACTTAGAATTCTCAGATTCACTGCTTCCAAAGGAACAGTGTCCCGTCCCCACATCTTACAAGTTACACCTTACATCCCAGCTGTGCTTAACAAATAGCACTTAGATACGTTTATAGTGAAAACAAGCAAAAGTTTAATTAACAAAGAGTACAAAGGCAAATATTGCTTAAATCAGCCTCTGTACCTGATGACTGGAGTATAGTTAATGTAACACAGATTTTTAAAAAAAGTTCCAAAACAGATCCTGGCAATTACAAGCCACTAAGTCCAACTTCAGTACCCGGCAAATTGGTTGAAACTAAAATGAAGAACAAAATTATTAGACACATAGATGAACATGATGTGTGGGGGAAGAGTCAACATGGTTTTTGTAACGGGAAATCATGCCTCACCAAATTATTAGAATTCTCTGAGGGTGACAACAAGCATTATACAAAGGATGATCCAGTAGATATAGTGTGCTTGGACTTACAGAAAGCCGTGGCAAGGCTCTTAAGCAGAATTAACCTCTCATGGATCAGAAACAGATTAAAATATAGGAAAAAAGAGTAGAAATAAAATGGTCAGTTTTCAAAATAGAGAGAGGTAAATAATGGGGTTCTCTCAAAGATCTGCACTGAGACTAGTGCCGTTCAACATATTCATAAATAATCTGGAAAAGTGTTACAGAGAGGTTGTAAAGTTTGCTGACAATATTTAATTACTCGAGATAGTTAAATTCAAAGCTGACTGTGAAGAGTTACAAAGGGGTCTCACAAAACTGAGTGACTGGGCAACAAAATGGCAGATGAAATTCAAAGTTGATAAATGCAAAATATTGCACACTGGAAAACATAATCCCAACTATACAGAGGATCTAAATGAACTTTTACCATTCACCACAGAGAACTCAGAATCATCATGCACAGTTCTCTGAAAACATCTGCTCAATGTGCAGCAGCAGTCAAAAGAGCAAATAGAATGTTTGGAACCATTAGAAAAGGGATAGATGCTAAGACAGAAAATATCATAACAGGGCCTGATGAAATACATCCTGGAATACTCAAGGAGCAGACTGAGGAGATAACTGAGCCATTAGTGATTATCTTTGAAAAGTCATGGAAGATGGGAGAGATTGCAGAGGACTGAAAAAGGGCAAATATAGTGCTGTTACACTCGATACCTCAAAATAGCACCCTGGAACCCCCATATTCACCACTGTGATATTATGATATGGTTTGTACAAAGTGTGCCTTGTGAGGTATCATTTGTAAGTCTTGATCTATGGAGCAACAATAACCTGTTGGGTTGTAAGTGCTATCATTGTATGTGACATTATGAACTATTACTATATATGTAAATAAAATATGTTGTGAGTTTGGGAACACCCACAATGAACCTTTCAGTTACAACAAAGGAGTAGCCATCAATAGCCGGACGACATTAATGGCTCATCAACACACAATCCACTATCCTAGAGACTTCTCCGAGGAGGCACATATGTCATGGGGACTGCCTAACCCCCACATCATGGCAAGGATCTTTCTGGCAAGATGGAAGAAACTATAAAAAAGAGACAGTGACATCATCATTTGGCCTCTCTCCCCCTCAAACTCAACACCTGGAAAACATCTGGAGAATAAAGACTTTGAACTGGGGAATGGTGGTTGCAGCTGGAAGGTAGTCCCAGACTGTGTATTGAGGAGCTGTAACCTGTTTGTACCATCTGTCAGGGTGAGAAAAGCTGTTTGATTCAACTTTTGCTTAAACTAAAGTTTAGGATTTAGAATGTGTGGTTACTTTTATTTTCTTATGGTAACCATCTCTGATCTTTATGTTTAGCATTTATGATCACTTAAAATTTACCTTTCTGTAGTTAATAAATCTGTTTAATATTTTACTAAAACAGTGTTTTTTGGTTGAAATGTTTGGGAAATCTCAGCTCAGTTTACAAAGGCTAGTGTGTGTCCACTCCACATTTAATGAACTTGCACTGTCCAAGGGAGCCTGTAGGAGTGTATGACGATAGAGTCCTGGGTGCAAGACTGGGGAGCTGGGGAGAATTGGTTGGAGCCTCTCTACTGTTGAAAGAAAAGGAGTACTTGTGGCACCTTAGAGACTAACCAATTTATCTGAGCATAAGCTTTCGTGAGCTACAGCTCACTTCATCGGATGCATACTGTGGAATGCATCCGATGAAGTGAGCTGTAGCTCACGAAAGCTTATGCTCAAATAAATTGGTTAGTCTCTAAGGTGCCACAAGTACTCCTTTTCTTTTTGCGAATACAGACTAACACGGCTGTTACTCTGAAACCTCTCTACTGTTGGTTCATGAGTGGCCGGAATAGCATTCATGTACCTTAGTTGGGCATGTTCCTGCCCATGAATGTCTGTGTAAGTGCAGTTCCTGGCAGAGGACCTTGAGCTTGACATCAACATCATAGTGTGAGAGGCAACCCAGGTTGGTGGGACAGAGGGGTCAGCAGTATCACAGTCCAGGTTGTACCCTGGGGAGCCTGTCACAAGTGCAAAATCTATAAAAAGGGGAATAAGGACAGCCCAGAGAATTTCAGACCAGTCGGCTTAACTTTTGGAAAGCTAATGGAGCAAATAATTAAGCAATCAATTTGCAAAACATCTAGAAGATAATAAGGTGATAAGTAACCTTCAGCATGGATTTTTCAAGAACAAATCATGTCAAACCAAACTGATAGCTTTCTTGGACAGGGTAACAAGCCTTATGGATGGGGAGGAGGTAGTAGATGTGGTATATATTGACTTTAGTAAGGCTTTTGATACTGCCTTGCACGACCTTCTCATAAACAAACTTGGGAAATACAACTGAGATGGAGCTACTATAAGCTGGGTGCATAACTTGTTGGAAAACTGTTCCCAGAGAGTAGTTATCAGTGGTTCACAGTCAAGCTGAAAGGGCATATCAAGTGGAGTCCTGCAGGGATCAGTTTTGGGTCTAGTTCTGTTCAATGTCTTCATCAATGATTTATATAATGGCATAGAGAGTACACTTATAAAGTTTGCGAATGATCCCAAGCTGGGAGGGGTCATAAGAGCTTTGGAGGATAGGATTAAAATTCAAAATGCTCTGGAAAAACTGGAGAAATGGTCTGAAGAAAATAAGATAAAATTCAATAAGAATAAATTCAAAGTACTCCACTTAAGAAGGAACAATCAGTTGCACACATACAAAATGGGAAATGACGACCTAGAAGGAGTCCTGCAGAAAGGGATCTGGGTTTCATACTGGATCATAAGTTAAATATGATTCAAGAGTGTAACATTGTTGCAAAAAAAGCAAATATCATTCTGGAATGTATTAGCAGGAGTGTTGTAAGCAAGACACAAGAAGTAATTCTTCCACTCTACTCTGTGATGATTAGGCCTCAACTGAAGTATTGTGTCCAGTTCTGGGAGCAACATTTCAGGAAAGATGTGGACAAATTGGAGAAAGTCCAGAGAAGCACAAGAAAAATGATTAAGGGGTCTAGAAAGCATGACCTATGAGGAAAGATTGAAAAAAATGGGTTTGTTTTGTCTGGGGAAGAGAAGCCTGAGAGGGGACATGATAACAATGTTCACGTACATAAAAGGTTGTTAGATGGAGGATGGAGAAAAATTGTTCCCCTTAACCTCTATGGATAGGACAAGAAGCAATTGGTTTAAATTGCAGCAAGGGAGATTTAAGTTGGACATTAGGAAAAAGTTCTTAGCTGTCTGAGTGGTTAAGCACTGGAATAAATTGCCTAGAGAGGTGGTGGAATCTCTGTCATTGGAGATTTTTAAGAGAGGGTTAGACAAACACCTGTCAGGAATGGTCTAGATTCTATAAGATACTTAGTCCTGCCTTGAGTGCAGGAGACTGGATTAGATGACCTCTGAATGTCCCTTCCAATCCTACAATTCTATGATTCTAATATGCCAATATAGAAATCCATAGTAAGCTCACACCTTGAATACTGGCTGCAGTTCTGGTCACCCCCATCTCAGAATCATACATTAGAATTGGAAAACGTACAGAGAAGGTCAAGAAAAATGATTAAGGGTATGGAACTGTTTCTATGTGAGGAGAGAGATTAAATAGACTGGGACTATTCATCTTAGAAAAGTGACCACGGGGGTGGGGGGGGGAGGAGGAGGGGGAATATGCTAGAGGTCTATATAGTTATGAATGGTGTGGAAAAAGTAAAAAGGAAGTGTTATTTACCCGTTCACATAACACAAGAACCGGAGGCCGGGGGGTGGGGGGTGTCACCAAATTAAATTAATAAGCAGCAGGTTTAAAACAAACAAAAGGAAGTACTTCTTCATCTAACGCACAGTCAACCTTTGGAACTTACTTCCAGGGGTTGTTGTGAAGGCCAAAATATAACTGGGTTATAAAAAATATTAGATATGGTCATGGAGGATAGATTCATCAATGGCTATTAGTCAAGATGGTCAGGGAAACAACCCCATGCTCTGGGTGTATCTAAGCTTCTGACTGCCAGAGCTGGACCTAGACCACAGGAGATGGATCATTTGATAATTGCCCTGTTTTGTTCATTCCCTCTGAAGCCCCTGGCACTGGCTACTGTCAGAAGACAAGATACTAGCTAGAATGATTGTTGGTCTGATTCAGTATGGCCTTTCTTATGTTTTTATGTTTTTGATCGCATTAGGGTCATGTTACATAAGAACAGTCATCATAATAATAATGAATGTTACATAATGACATTTACCACAGTGGTGATGCTTAAAACCTGTGAAATAAAGTCAGATTGCATATAGAGTGGATACCTGCTATGTAGAGGGGATCCCTGGCTGTTCAAAATTGCCCTTATCCAGTTCCAGGATCAGGGGGATGTAAAGATGGTCCTGATTTACTTTTGAAGACATACACACTCACTCTCCTTCCTCAGCTGCCCCTAATGTTGCCATCGTCCAGCTAAGGATCTGGCCTGTTAATCCCTTACAAAAGCTTGGGGTGTCTGGAATGAATTCCAGAAACCAAAAAGATACAAATCATAGAATATCAGGGTTGGAAGGGACCTCAGGTGGTCATCTAGTCCAACCCCCTGCTCAAAGCAGGACCGATCCCCCACTAAATCATCCCTGCCAGGGCTTTGTCAAGCCTGACCTTAAAAACTTCTAGGGAAGGAGATTCCACCACCTCCCTAGGTAAAGCATTCCAGTGTTTCACCACCCTCCTAGTGAAAAAGTTTTTCCTAATATCCAGCCTAAATCTCCCCCACTGCAACTTGAGACCATTACTCCTTGTTCTGTCATCTGCTATCACTGAGAACAGTCTAGATCCATCCTCTTTGGAACCCCCTTTCAGGTAGTTGAAAGCAGTTATCAAATCCCCCCTCATTCTTCTCTTCCGCAGACTAAACATCCCCAGTTCCCTCAGCCTCTCCTCATAAGTCATGTGTTCCAGTCCCCTAATCATTTTTGTTGCCCTCCGCTGGACTCTTCCCAATTTTTCCACATCCTTCTTGTAGTGTGGGGCCCAAAACTGGACACAGTACTCCAGATGAAGCCTCACCAATGTCGAATAGAGGGGAACGATCACGTTCCTCGATCTGCTGGCAATGCCTCTACTTATACATCCCTAAATGCCATTGGCCTTCTTGGCAACAAGGGCACACTGTTGACTCATATCCAACTTCTCGTCCACTGTAACCCCTAAGTCCTTTTCTGCAGAACTGCTGCCGAGCCATTCGGTCCCTAGTCTGTAGCGGTGCATGGGATTCTTCCGTCCTAAGTGCAGGACTCTGCACTTGTCCTTGTTGAACCTCATCAGATTTCTTTTGGCCCAATCCTCCAATTTGTCTAGGTCCCTCTGTATCCTATCCCTATCCTCAAGCATATCTACCACTCCTCCCAGTTTAGTGGCATCTGCAAACTTGCTGAGGGTGCAATCCACACCATCCTCCAGATCATTTATGAAGATATTGAACAAAACCAGCCCCAGGACCGACCCCTGGGGCACTCCACTTGATACCGGCTGCCAACTAGACATGGAGCCATTGGTCACTACCCTTTGAGCCTGACAATCTAGCCAGCTTTCTATCGACATTATAGTCCATTCATCCAGCCCATACTTCTTTAACTTGCTGACAAGAATACTGTGGGAGACCATGTCAAAAGCTTTCCTAAAGTCAAGAAACAACACGTCCACTGCTTTCCCTTCATCCACAGAGCCAGTTATCTCGTCATAGAAGGCAATTAGATTAGTCAGGCATGACTTGCCCTTGGTAAATCCATGCTGACTGTTCCTGATCACTTTCCTCTCCTCTAAGTGCTTCAGAAATAATTCCTTGAGGACCTGCACCATGATTTTTCCAGGGACTGAGGTGAGGCTGACTGGCCTGTAGTTCCCAGGATCCTCCTTCTTTCCTTTTTTAAAGATGGGCACTACATTAGCGTTTTTCCAGACATCTGGGACCTCCCCCGATCGCCATGAGTTTTCAAAGATAATGGCCAATGGCTCTGCAATCACATCCGCCAACTCCTTTAGCACTCTCGGATGCAACGCATCCGACCCCATGGACTTGTGCTCATCCAGCTTTTCTAAATAGTCCCGAACCACTTCTTTCTCCACAGAGGGCTGGTCACCTCCTCCCCATGCTGTGCTACCCAGTGCAGCAGTCTGGGAGCTGACCTTGTTCGTGAAGACAGGGGCAAAAAAAGCATCGAGTACATTAGCTTTTTCCACATCCTCTGTCACGAGGTTGCCTCCCTCATTCAGTAAGGGGCCCACACTTTCCTTGACTTTCTTCTTGTTGCTAACATACCTGAAGAAACCCTTCTTGTTACTCTTAACATCTCTTGCTAGCTGCAACTCCAGGTGTGATTTGGCCTTCCTGATTTCACTCCTGCAAGTCCGAGCAATATTTTTATACTCATCCCTGATAATTTGTCCAATCTTCCACTTTTTGTAAGCTTCTTTTTTGTATTTAAGAGCAGTAAGGATTTCACTGTTAAGCCAAGCTGGTCGCCTGCCATATTTACTATTCTTTCTACACATCGGGATGGTTTGTCCCTGTAACCTCAATAAGGATTCTTTAAAATACAGCCAGCTCTCCTGGACTCCTTTCCCCCTCATGTTATTCTCCCAGGGGATCTTGCCCATCAGTTCCCTGAGGGAGTCAAAGTCTGCTTTTCTGAAGTCCAGGGTCTGTATTCTGCTGCTCTCCTTTCTTCCTTGTGTTAAGATCCTGAACTCAACCATTTCATGGTCACTGCCTCCCAGGTTCCCATCCACTTTTGCTTCCCCTACTGATTAGTTCAGTTTGCATGCCTTAGTAAGATATATAAGTTAGAGGAAGGTGAAGATGTGAGACTGTGAAAGTTTTACCTTTTTTGCAATTCTGTAAAGAAGGACAGACCTTGTCCATTTCTACTGTTCTCCCTGCTCCTTCAGCTTTGTCAGTTAGCAGCTACATCTCTATGCTTTCCCATAGTCTCACCATGGCTGTGCACAAGCTTTCTCTTCAGCCGTTCCTGACATCTGACACAGCCTCTGGATTTCTCTGTGTTGTCAACTCTATCACTTTTCAGATATCATCTGAGAATATGTCTGTGCTTCCATGGCTGTTTTTACACTTTAGCTATATCAGTTCTGAATAAAAAACATTTGGGAATGTAATCGGTAGGAAAAATAAGACAAATGTAAGTTACTTTGCACAACCAAATAATAATGGAGAGGCAACGTGATCTTGGAAAGACTGGTATTCTAGTAGGTAGGTCTTGGGATTGGTAGCTCCTCCACTGACCTGCTGGGTGACCTTGTGCAAGGTACTTTACCTCTCCATTCCTCTCTTTCCCCTCCCAGTCTTTGTCTGACTTGCTGATTTAGATTATAAGCTCTTTGGAGCAGGTGCTATCTCTTACTATGTGCATATACAATGGGGCTCCAAGCTCAGTTTGGCCTCTAGGCACTACTGTACTATCAATGGTAATAATAACCTTCATCTATCAACACAGTGCAACATTTAATTATATTGGTCAAAAGTGGATACTTGAAAAATTCAGTTTTACAGAAAAACAAGGTAAAAAAAGTGAAGCCAGGAATTTTTTCTGGCTTTAATTACAACAAGGTGCAAAAACAGACATTGCACACTGGCAAAACTTGGCAGTGGCTCAAGTAACACTTTCTGGGTTCTTTTCCCTGCTCTTTATACTTCTCTGATAGATTTGTTAGTGAAAACTATCAACAGCAATCATTCTTGCATCTGCCACAATCACAGCAACAGGACATAAATAATTTACATATGTTTCCATTGATACAGTACAGAGCAGAGGTAGCCAACCTGAGCCTGAGCAGGAGCCAGAATTTACCAATGTACATTGCCAAAGAGCCACAGTAATACATCAGCAGCCCCTGTCCGGTCCCCCACCCTGCTCCCAGTGCCTCCCACCCACTGGCAGCCCCGCCGATCAACGCTTCCTGCTCCCTCCCTGCACCTCGCGATCAGCTGTTTCCTGGCATGCAGGAAGCTCTGGGGGGCCGGGGGGGGGGGAGCAAGGGCATTGCAGGCTCAGGGGAGGGGAGAGGAAGGGGTGGAGTGGGGGCAGGTCCTGTGGCAGAGCCAGGGGTTGAGCAGTGAGCACCCCCTGGCAAAGTTGGCACCTGTAGCTCCAGCCCTGGAGTCGGTGCCTATACAAGGAGCCACATATTAACTTCTGAAGAGCCACAGGTTGGCTACCCCAGTACAGATCCACAGCACAATTTTCTTGTATCCTGGAGAGAATAACTGAAATATGTGGAGTTGACTGGCACAAACCTGGTATAACAGAGTGGAGAATCAGGTCCTAGACATTTAACTGATATTCCACCAGTTTCTGTCTCTATACATCTGTGGTGTTCAGAATTCATCTTGAACTGTTTGTATCTTTACCTCTCCCCCACCCCATTGTGTTGTCAGGTATTTCAAAGTTGATCAGACATCTCCAATAAGATTTCTATGATAGGACAGCATCTTATTTCTGGAGTTCCCTGGTTGGAATGAACAGTGGAGTTCCTGTACCAACATCTTATTTGCAGTTGAACCCAATAATTTTAAAGTCAAGTTGGGATATCTGTATAATTGTTAGTGTTCTTCTTGCGCAGTAGGTACTCCTGTTACTGTAAAGAGGTGGCAAAATAGAAGGCTATAATTTGCCATAATAAAAGGTTGGGGACTATAGATTTTATCAGTTACTCCCACCTGACCTACTTTGCTATTAAAGAACCCTGTTCAATTCATTCTGTTGAGATAATGTACTAAGTAGTAACGACTTCCAAGCAGTCATTATCCCCTCAAGTGTCATGTATAGTACATACTCAGGAGTCATGTCAGATTCTTGTGCATCATTGATTTAAATGGAATGTGAGGATCTGTGATGCACAACTTTTTTTGGATACATGTTTTGCAATGTCCAATGGCACTGAAAGGAGTATAAATAAATGTGATAAGGGCTGTTTCACTTTCATGGTGTTATTCTACTGATTTCAACAGAATTCTTTGCCCACTGTATCCATAACTTTGTGGCCTCAGCTAGACTGGTTCCTTTCATCTATTCACCAGAAACTGTAGGAAACTTTAAACTGAAAATATGCACATGCACATACATAAACCTTCAAGTTTATTAAATAAATGCAACTAAAAAGGCTCTCAGATGTACTGTAAAACCAAAGATGCTTATTGGAATAAGCATGGCACAGCAAGGGCACCAGTCCCAGAACCTACAGGTGTAGGCTCTATGTGCATGTGAGTTTGTTTATTTACTCAGTTTAGTGTCCAGCTACCATTGGCTAGATCCATTTGCTGTAGCTGAAGGAAATTTACACTCATTAATTCTGTCCTTTAACAATCTATCTTCCAAATCAATGGGATTTAATTTTTCTTCATCTAGTCCATTATCTTTTGAATCATTTTTCTTTTTTTGCAGAAACCCTCTGTTCCTACGAGTGCCATCAGTGTTCCCTTGTCTTGCCCATAAATCATTCATGTCAATAGGCACGAGCACTCACATCATTAGTGCTGGATAATGGGGCACTTGCCTGTGAGCTCTCAAGAGGTATTCTGCTCCCAATCTGCATCAAGGATGAAGAATTCCATGTAGTCCATCCTCATCATGACAATAAAATGGCTGAACAAAGATCTCTGATCCTTTTGAAACAGACTAGTTTGCAAGTATCTGTTACTGGCTGGCTGCACTGATATCTAAAGAGCTGATATTTGGAGCCCTGGCCATATGATTTCCTGTACTAAATGTTGGCATATCAGTGCTTCTGAGAATGCTGTCTAACTGCCCCTTGTGAGAAACAAAGACTAATTAGGGGGATCTGGTCAGCCTTTTAGATTACCAGCTGGTATCCACTCAGGTCCTCAAAGTCTCTGGACCCACATTGTTTACTGAAAAAAAACATCAGTCAGTAGTATATTTTATAAATTTTACTAAAACACTTCAACAAAAATAAAATAAAAAAACCATCACAGCAGTTAAGTGCCTGTCAATAGTACTAAACCAAATTCACAACAAAACAATACAGCTATCAAATCAAGGTTAAATCAACAAGTTAATACCAATATTGGGTTGAAGTTACATCATCAAATGAGTTAAATCATCAAATTAATGCTAAAAATCATCAATCTTTATACATTCTAAAGAGGATTCTAAGGAAGCCATTTGGTTATAAATCCCAACTAAAGAAATGTACCAAAGTCAATCAAATCTGTAGCTTGGAAATGGTTCAGTGTCTCAATATTGAAACCAATTATCTAATGTCTAAGCCACACTCTCTAAGATAATTATTAACCTTCCTCCTTAGATGCATCCGATGAAGTGACAAGTACTCCTTTTCTTTTTGTGAATACAGACTAACACGGCTGCTACTCTGAATTCTGATGAGGTGACTAAACCTTTCCCATCCCCACTCAACTCTCCAACTCCATGATAATCCAGACTTTAGCCAAACACTTTTGATAAGCAAAAATTAGACAACTCTTATTTACCATCATAAATTACAGGTGCCAGGTCTCTCCAGACTTACATAGAACACAGAACTCTAATAGAGTATGTTATGAGACAATGTTTAGTTAGGGCTTTTTATCTGGAGAATTTTTCTTTCTGACACCTTCCCTGTGTGGACTGTCTGGGTGCTCACACAGACTGGTGCACACAGCCACACTTGAACTTCCACCCTCTAAAACTAAAAAGGCTAAATAAGCTAAATAGGCTGGGGCATCTCCCAGCTAACAAAAACAAAAAATGAAAACAGAAAAAGAAAAGTAATACAGCTAGGTAATGTGAGTTTTCCTCAAAAAAAAAAAACAAATACCCCCCCCCCCAAAACAGTAATTGTGCTAGTGTGCTCTCTCAAGCTCCATAGATGACTGGCGTACACTCTGAAGGGCAATGGTAGCTGAACTTCACCCACATGAGACTCCATAAATAGTCGTTTTGCATTTACATGTGTACGTGAGAGAGAAATCACAATGAGCTGGAATTGCCAAGAATAGGGCCTTCATCTATTGAGGAGATTTGAGATTATGGTATGTATATTATTTTCTTCTGCTTTCTTTTCCTCATCCCCAAGTATCTCCCTTGGAACTGTGAGCCACACACCCAAGAACAATTTTACTTGAAATACAAAAAATGACATTAAATCATCATTGGATAAGGAGAATTTTCCCCAAGAGGCGCTATCAACAAGTTAATCAGTATTTTTCCCTTTCTCCAGAGGCTGATATTCACAATGGATTTTCAGCACTTTTAGGAGCAGCTCTTTCTAACTAGTTCATAGAATCATAGACTGATGGACTTTAAGGCCACAAGGGACCATTATGATCATCTAGTCTGACCTTCTGCACATCACAGGCCATAGACCTTACCCAATACTTTGACAATAAGGCCATAACCTCTGTGTGAGTTACTGAAGTCCTCAAATCTTGATTTAAAGAATAAAAGTTACAGAGAATACACCATTTACTCTTTTAAACCAGCAAGTGATCCATGCCCTCTGCTTCAGAGGAAGGCAGCCCAGCCTGGGTTTCTGCCAATCTGACCTGGAGGAAAGTTCCTTTCCAACCCTAATAAGATGTTCAGTTAAACCCTAAGCACATGGGTGAGACCCACCAGCCAGACACCTGGAAAAGAATTCTCTGTAGTAACGCAGAGCCCTCCCCACTGAGTCCTTCATCTCCAGCTGTTGGAGATATTTACTAATAGCAGTTACAGCTGGGCCATATGCTATCCTATGGGGATCCAGGAGGTGGGCGGGCAGAAGCTAAATTCTGGAATCTAAAGGACCTCCCCCCAGCCTAAGGGGAGGATCCACAGGGCCTGGAAACCAAATGATTCTGGGGGACAACTAATGAAAAAACAGGGACAGGAGTGAGGCCATATGCTATTGTAGGTAACCACATGATACCATCCCCTCCATAAACTTGTCAAGCTCTGTCTTGAAACAAGTTAGCATTTTTGCATCCACAGCTCCCCTTGGAAGGCTGTTCCAGAACTTCACTCCTTTGATGATTAGAAACCTTCATCTAATTTCAAACCTAAATGTACTGATAGACAGTTTATATCCATTTGTTCTTGTGCCAACATTGGCCCTTAACTTAAATAACTTCTCTCCCTCTCTGGGATTTATCCCTCTGATGTATTTATAAAGAGCAATCATATCTCCCTTCAGCTTTTGTTTTGTTAGGCTAAACAAACCAAGCTCCTTAAGTTTCCTCTTGTAAGGCAGGTTCTCCATTCCTCTAATCATCCTACTGACCATTCTCTGCACCTGTTCAAGTTTGAATTCACCTTTCTTTAACATGGGAGACCAGAAATGCACACAATATTCCAGATGAGGTCTCATCAGTGCCTTGCAAAATGGTAATAATACTTCACTATCTCTACTGGAAATACCGCATCTAATGTATCCTAGGACTGCGTTAGCCTTTTTCATGGCAGCATCACATTGGCAGCTCTTAATTACCTTGTGATTGACCAATACATCCAGATCTTTCTTCTCCTCTGTTGCTTCCAACTGGTAACTCCTGAGATTATAGCAAAAACTCCTGTTGTTAGTCACTGAGCCTTGCACTTTACACTATACAATTTCATCCTATTTCTATTACTCCAGTTTTCAAAGTTGTCCAGATGTTTCCATTTTCTGCTCTGTCTTGGTTGCTCATTTCCCTGCCTAACAATTTTGTTGTCATGCTTGTCTGAAGCGGCAGCATTTCCAACAGTTGGAACATCATTGTCTAGCTAGGCAGATGCATTTTCAAAATTAATATCATCCTCAGTGCCCTCCCTTCATGTTTCTACAAAATGGCTCTGGTATGTGTTTAGTTCTTCTCTGTTACCTGTGAGGAAAACTAAGGGCTGGTCTACACTAAAGCTGTAAGTCGATCTAAGTTATGCTACTTCAGTTACGTAAGTTATGTAACTGAAGTTGACATAATTTAGGTTGACTTACAGTGGTGTCTACACCGTGCTGTGTCGACAGGAGATGTACTCCCACTGACTTACCTTACGCTTCTTGGGGAGCTGCAGTACAGAAATTTACAGGAGAGAGCTCTGCCATCAACTTAGTGGCTCTTCACCAGATCCGCTAAATTGACACCACTGCGTCGATGGCAACAGTGACGATTTAACCATAAGTCTAGACATGCCCTAAGAGAAGAGAATTTAAATTCACTCGGTCCCAGAAAATTTTATGGTACAAACATGATTTTTTTTTTGTTAATTAACTAAATCAATTAAGTAGGAAATAATTTCCATCTGGACTGCAAGTATGAGTTGTTAGAGAGCTTATTCCTTCACTCTCCCACTTCCCTGGTCCTTCTCGCATGAACAGAGAGCAACAATACCCGAAGTCCGAAGGTGCAAACAATTCGATGTTTATTGGGGTGAACTTCCAGCAAGCTTAAATACAAGTTCCTTTTTCCTTATTTTCGAATCCCAACTTACTTCCTGTTTGCCCCTAATTTATATAGTAATATTCTTAGCTATACCTTAACCAATCATTCTACTGAAATTTAACTAACCAATCCTAACATATTGTAACATGATTAGCTAACCAATTATATCCCACCACCTTAATTAGATTACACCCAGCAAAATTAATTATACAGCAGACAGAAGCAATCACAGAACCAGACAGAGATTATACAGACGAACAATAGCAAAGTGGGAACTATAATGACAAAACAATACAGAAGTGAGGATTTCACATCCCAGCTATTGATAAGTGAGTTCTTGCCAGACAGGATGCTATCAAACTAAGTTTCCTTTTACATTTTCTAGGCACTTCCCTTTCTCTGGAGGTGATAGGAATACAATCCTGTCCTGATAGTGCCTGACAGCCCAATAGCACCTTATTTCAATGTGACTAGTTTGGAATGTGAGGATGTGACTGTTCGCTTCCTAGCTTATGGCTGCCTCTGCTGCTTAGCCAAAGGCCTTAGCCTAAGAACAGGGCCTCAAACTGTCACAGTAAGAGAAGGACCTTACACCAGCAGACAGTGATTTTGATTCTTTCTTTTATACCTCTAGAACTAGCCAAGTGATAAGAATACCCCTAAATTCTTAAAGTACAGGCCTTTACAGACAGGACTGAATATCTATATCCTAACATGAGTTGATTTAAATAGGAGAAAAATACTGAATAACGGTATGATCTTATTGTTGTAACACTGTGTCATATTCACAAGGCTTAACTCGGTCTGCATCTCTATTTGTGAAAATGTACCTGACATTTTCTGACTTTTGAGTGCTTAATTTAACAATCTTATATCCTGATCCTGCAATCCAGTCCATGAAGTGGATGGTTAAATCCACATGAAGTCTGTTGGAAGTCATGAGGCTCTGCATGGTCCATCTGAACAGTTCAAATATCAGGGTGAAATCTTGGCCCTATTGAAGTCAGGATTTAACCCCAGGACTGAAGCCTTAAAGTTTCTAGTGTATTTTTAAAATATAGTTCTATGTGAGGTTCTTTTTGAATGAAAGACATTCTGCCCATCTATCTTAGACACCACCTCTCTCCTTCTACAGTATGCTGAAAAATCACAGGAACTGTGTTGCTTTTTCTGACAATCTCCAGAAGTCTGTGGCCTGAGAGTAGGGCACAGTTTGACAGTTTGCCATTCATTTTCCTTCTCCATCTGACATAGCCAAATTTGTTGACATGAAGGTCACAACTTTAGGTTTAGGTGTTTCTTCAGATCTTTGCCTGAAGGAGGGAAGTTTAGTGAACTGAGTGGGAATGTGGTTTTACAGTTACCTTTTCATCAATTTTGTCATTCATTGTTTTGTTTTTGTTTTTTTATTTTATGTCAGGAACTCTAGAGGCCTTGATGAGCATGGGTTTTAGGAAATGAAAAAAATGCATAAATAAAATCTAAATGTGAATCATTATCATTAACTCCTTAACACTACTTCATGGGTATCCTCAATATATTAAAAATGACTATATGTATATAGATATCTATATAAATAATTTACACATTTTCAGTGATGTTGACAAAACAAACACACCAGACTGGTTGACCTTTTCAGGGAAGCACCTCTCACTCCTGTGGGAGCTGACTCTTCTTGGTCTAATGATGCATAAATACTATGCAAAACACTTTCTAACTGTTATCTTAATTTTTTTTTTGCCTGAACACAAATAACATGGCTATTTTGCTACAAACACCATTTTAAATTGGTTCCACAGCAGATAAAATATTGATCATTCATCTTTTTATCTAAAGATGACAAGACTTTTTAAAAGATCATTAAGTTTGTTTGGAGAAAAAAGAGATTTATGATTTAGTATGTTTAAAATATATTTTAAAGAACTAAATCGGGCTACGTCTTAGGTCGGGGTGGGCAAATTTTTTGGCCCCAGGGCCACATCTGGGTGGGGAGATTGTATGCAGAGTCATGAATGTAAGGCTGGGGCAGGGGTTGGGGTGTAGGTGGGAGTGCAGGGTGTGGGGGGGTACAGTGTGCAGGAAGGGGCTCAGGGCAAGGGGTTGGGGTGCAGTAGGCATGAGGGGTGCAGGAGGGGCTCAGGGCAGGGGGTTGGGTGCAGGAGGGGTGCAGGGTGAGGCAGGGGGCTCAGGGAAGGGGGTTGGTGTGCAGAAGGGATGCAGAGTGCAGCAGGGGGTTCAGGTCAGGGGGCTGAGATGCAAGAGGGATGCAGCAGGGGGCTCAAGGCAGCAGGTTAGGGGGCTTAGTGCAGGGGATTCGGGGCTCAGGGCAGAGGGTTAGGGTGCAGAAGGGGGTGTAGAGTGTGGGAGGGATTCCAGGTGTGGGCTCCAGCCCAGTGCCACTTACCTCGAGAGGGTCCGGGGTGGCAGCGGCACGCAGTGGGGCTAAGGCAGGCTTCCTGCCTGCCCTGGCCCCATGCCACTCCCGGAAGTGGCCAGCATGTCTGGCAGTGGCTCCTGCAGTTGGGGTGGGGCAGGCGGCTCCCCTGCATGCTGCCCTTGCCTGCGGGTACTACCCCTGAAGCTCCCATTGGCCATGGTTCCCCATTCCCAGCCAATGGGAGCTGCAGGGGGCGGTGCCTGCAGGTGAGGGCAGCGCATGGAGCCCTCTGCTTCCCCCTCCCCCTGGCACTACAGGGAGCTGCTCCATGGGGCTGGCAATCCCATGGGCCAGATTGAAAGCCCTGCTGGGCTGGATCCAGCCCACGGGCCATAGTTTGCCCTCCCCTCTCTTAGGTAATCAAACTCCAATATTCAGACATCCTGACAATGTCTTAGACAATATGTTTTGCCATGGACATATTAAAAAGAACAGCAACTGTGCAAGCCTGAATTATCTCTGTCTTATTCTTTTTCACATTAATTTCTATCTCCTCTTCCCTGACAGCTCATCTGGTGAAATTTAACCTTCTAAATATACATCACTACAACTGAACCTTACTAGTGACTAAATCAATGTCATTTGGCACTTTTCTAAATCATTGAACTGGACAAAATAAAGATGATTTAAGAATAAATATAGATCATCTACTTAATTCCTGGTACCACATTTCTCTTATGAGATACTATATAATAGGAAGAAAGAAGGGAACGAATAATGGCCATTTAACTACAGCAGATATGAGCTACCTTGGACTGTCATAAGTCATGGAGTCATAAAATTTAAGGCCAGAAGGGACCACCAGATCATGAAGTCTGACCTCCTGGACACCGACAGGACACCAACACTACCTAGCATTGCCACACCAAGTCCAACAACCAGAAATTGACCGAAGTATTACAGCCCTCAGAAGACAAAACTATTATATGTCAAAGCCAGAGAACAGGAGGGACCAAGGTGCACCAATACCCGAGGTCCCTGCAATGGAAGGGAATTGATTTAGAGAGATATACTCAGATACTACTAGCAAGTGACTCATGCCACACGTTACAGAAGAAGACAACCCCCCGCCCCCAGTCCCTGCCAATTGAACATAGGGGAAAATTTCTTCCCAACATTGCATATGATGATCAGTTAGAACCTGAGCATGTGAGCAAGAAATAGCCAGCCAGGCATGAAAGCACAGACCATCTTGTCCAATGTCCCACCTCCAGCTGTGGTAATCTCTGATGCCTCCAAGGAAGAATACAAAAATAACAACAAAAACAACAAAACAGAACACAGTGGAGGTGGGGAAATTTTCAATACCTCTACAGGTGATGGGCTGAAGCTCTGAAGTACAAGATTTTAGGAACATAAGACATGAACTGGAAGATACCCAGGAGTATTCCTTACAGTTATCATGTGTAGGGATGCTGTGGCTAAATACCCCAATCAGGATTGGGTCCCCACTTTGTGCAATGCTTAGTATCAGCATAGGAAGACATGAGGAGCTTCCATAAGAAATAAGAATGACCATTCTGGGTGAGACCAATGGTCCTGTCTTCCTCAGAGGCCAGATGCTTCAGAGGGACTGAACAAAACAGGGCAATTTTGAGTGATCCATCCCGGCGTTCAGTCTCAACTTCTGGCAGACAGAAGTTTAGGGACACTCAGAGCATGGGGCTGCATCCTTGACCACCTTGGCTAACAGTCATTGATGGATATATCCTCCATGAACGTAGCTAATTCTTTTTTGAACCCAGTTATACTTCTGGCCTTCACAACAGACTCTGGAAACAAGTTCAACGGGTTGACTGTGCATTGTGTGAAGAAGTACATCCTTATGTTTGTTTTAAACCTGTTACCTATTAATTTCATTGGGTGAAGCCTAGCTCTTGTGTTATGTGAAGGGGTAAATAACACTTCCCTATTCATTTTCTCCACACCATTCATGATTTTATAGTATATTCTCTATCATTTCCCCCTTTAGTTGTCTCTCTTCTAAGCTGAACAGGCCCAGTCTTAATCTCTATTCATATGGAAGCTGTTCCATATCCCTAATTATTTCTCTTACCCTTCAGAGTACCTTTTTCTATTCTAATATGTCTTTTTTGAGATGGCGCAACCAGAACCGCATGCAGTATTCAAGATATGGGTGTACTATAAACAGAGGACAAGCAAACAGAGGGAGTTTGCCTGGCAGTTCACCTGGGGGGAGTTCCCACAGAGTTTTGTGCCTTTCAGCCTTCTGTAAGGAGTAAATACAACATCTGAAGAAGCTCTTAGAAGGAAGACAATATGGATAGTGAGCAATCAGCTGTTGTGACCTGCACAAGATGTGCCATGTTTGTCTTTCTTCCAGGGGATAGAAGCAACTTCATCTGTATGCAGTGCAAGCTGGTCTCCATATTGGGAGAGAAGATTAAAGGACTAGAGACCCAAGTATCAATCCTGCATTGCATAAGAGAAAATGAAGACTTTCTGGATAGAAGTCAGTGTTTGATACTGCAGACACAGCATGCTGAAGAATCAGAGAGGGAAGTGCAGAACGGGGAAGAAAATTGGCCGCATGTGACCTCAAAAAGGAGAAAGAGGAGAACCCATGTACCCACAGTTCTGATAGAGGTAAAAAATTGTTTTCAGGCTCTTTGCAAAAGTACTATGGTGGAGAATGGGTTGGAAGAATCATATGAGGGAAGGGATCAGAAGGAGACCCCATTGACTGGAAGGCATGGGATGCATTGTCCTAGGGATGGGGTTCCATGACCACCATTCCTAAGAGGAGGAGATGGGTGGTGGTGGTCGGGGACTCTCTCCCAAGGGGGACAGATTCATCCATCTGCGGTCCAGACCAGGAAACTTGAGAAGTATGCCACTCGTGGTGATCAGAGGAGGTCCCGGACAATTAGAAAAAGGAAATATTGTGCCCATCTTTAAAAAAGGGAAGAAGGAGAACCTGGGGAACTACAGACTTGTCAACCTCACCTCAGTCCCTGGAAAAATCATGGAGCAGGTCCTCAAGGAATCCATTTTGAAGCACTTGGAGGAGGGGAAGGTGACCAGGAACAGTCAACATGGATTCACCAAGGGAAAGTCATGCCTGATCAACCTGATTGTCTTCTATGATGAGATAACTGGCTCTCTGGATATGGGGAAAGCAGTGGAGGTGATATACCCTGACTTTAGCAAGCTTTTGGTATGGTCTCCCACAGTATTTTTGCCAGCAAGTTAAAGAAGTATGGGCTGGATGAATGGATTATATGGTGATAGAAAGCTGGCTAGATCATTGGGTTCAACAGGTAGTGATCAATGGCTCTGTCATAAATATAAAGGGAAGGGTAACCACCTTTCTGTATACAGTGCTGTAAAATCCCTCCTGGCCAGAGGCAACATCCTGTTACCTGCAAAGGGTTAAGAAGCTCAGCTAATCTGGCTGGCACCTGACCCAAAGGACCAATAAGGGGACAAGATACTTTCAAATCTTGGGGGGCGGGGGGTGAAGGTTTTTGTTTGTGCTCTTTATTTACGGGATTGTTCTCTCTTGGGACTGAGAGAGGCCAGACAGAAATCCATCTTCTCCAACCCATCCTAATCCAAGTCTCCAATATTGCAACCAGTATAGGTAAGCCAGGCAAGGAGGATTAGTTTATCTTTTGTTTTATGTGAATTTTCCTTGCGTTAAGAGGGAGGTTTATTCCTGTTTTCTGTAACTTTAAGGTTTTGCCCAGAGGGGGATCCTGTGTGTTTTGAATCTGAATACCCTGTAAAGTATTTTCCATCCTGATTTTACAGAGATGATTTTTACCTTTCTTTTTTTTTTTTAATAAAATCCTTCTTTTAAGAACCTGACTGATTTTTCCATTGTTCCAAGATCCAGGGGTTTGGGTCTTTGATGATTTTGTAACAAATTGGTTAGGATATTATTCTCAAGCTTCCCCAGGAAAGGAGGTGTGTAGGGCTTGGGGGGATATTTTGGGGGAATAGGAACTCCAAGTGGTCCTTTCCCTGTTCTTTGTTTAAAACGCTTGGTGGTGGCAGCATACTGTTCAAGGACAAGGCAAAGTTTGTACCTTGGGGAAGTCTTTACCTAAGCTGGTAAGAATAAGCTTAGGGGGCCTTTCAGGCGGGTCCCCACATCTGTACCATAGAGTTCAGAGCGGGGAAGGAACCCTGACAGACTCCATGTCTAGTTGGCAGCCGGTATCAAGTGTAGTACCCCAGGGGTTGGTCCTGGGGCCGATTTTGTTCAACATCTTCATTAATGATCTGGATGATGGGATGGATTGCACCCTCAGCAACTTTGTGAATGACACTAAGCTGCGGGGAGAGGTAAATACGCTGGAGGGTAGGGATAGGGTCCAGAGTGACCTAGACAAATTGGAGGATTGGGCCAAAAGAAATCTGATGAGGTTCAACAAGGACAAGTGCAGAGTTCTGCACTTAGGAAGGAAGAATCCCATGCACCGTTACAGGCTGGGGACTGACTGGCTAAGTGGCAGTTCTGCAGAAAAGGACCTGGGGATTACAGTGAATGAGAAGCTGGATATGAGTCAACAGTGTACATTTGTTGCCAAGAAGGCTAACGGCATATTGGGCTGTATTAATAGGAGCATTGCCAGCAGATCAGGGGAAATTATTATTCCCCTCTATTTGGCACTGGTGAGGCCACATTTGGAGTATTGTGTCCAGTTTTGGGCCCCCCCACTGCAGAAAGGATGTGACAAATTGGAAAGAGTCCAGCAGAGGGCAATGAAAATTATTAGGGGGCTGGGGCATATGACTTAAGAGGAGAAGCTGAGGGAACTGGGCTTATTTAGTCTGTAGAAAAGAAAAGTGAGAGGGGATTTTATGGCAGCTTTCAACTACCTGAAGGGGGGGTTCCAAAGAGGATGGAGCTAGGCTGTTCTCAGTGGTGGCAGATGACAGAACAAGGAGCAATGGTCTCAAGTTGTAGTGGGGGAGGTCTAGGTTGGATATTAGGAAAAACTATTTTACTAGGAGGGTGTTGAAGCACTGGAATGGTTTACCTAGGGAGGTGGTGGAATCTCCGTCCTTGGAGGTTTTTAAGGCCTGGCTTGACAAAACCCTGGCTAGGATGATTTAGTTGGGGTTGGTCTTGCTTTGAGCAGGGTGTCGGACTAGATGACCTCCTGAGGTCTCTTCCAACCCTAGTCTTCTATGATTCTATGATTATGATATTTTTTGTCTTAGTATCTATCCCTTTCCTCGTGGTTCCTAACATTCTGTTTGCTTTTTTGATTGCCATTGCAGAATGAGCAGATGTTTTGAGAGAACTATTCTTGATGACACCAAGATCTCTTTGGTGTGTGGTAAGAGCTAATTTAGACATCATCTTTGGGGGTTTATAGTTGGAATTGTGTTTTCCAGTGTGCACTTAGTTTGCACTTGTCAACACTGAATTTCATCTGCCATTTTCTTGCCCAGTCACCCAGTTTTGTATAATCCCTTTGTAACTGTTTGAAGTCAACTTGGATAACTTCCATAATTTTGTATTGTCTGCAAATTTTTCCACCTCACTCTTCACATCTTTTTCCAAATCATTTATGAATAAATTGAACTGCACAGGTCCCAGTACAGATCCTTTGGGGACCCCACCTCTCTCTGCCATGAAAACTTTGTTTCCTCACCTTTGTTTCCTGTCTTTTAACCATTTACTAATCCATGAGCGGACCTTCCCTCTTATCCCATGAGTGCTTACTTTGCTTAAGAGCCTTTGGTGAGGGACCTTGTGAAAGGTCTTTCTGAAACTCCAAGTGTGACATTACCCAGAGTTCAATCTGGATTGTTGAACAGCTATGTCCCCTTAATTGTCTAGCTGGGAGTGCCTTTTACACTACTTTGCTGTCAGAACATCCAGTTCTGTCCTGCTCACACAGCCTTCTGCATGCAAATTCATTCCCAGCTGAACACATGAGCACTCTGACCAATCACTCATGAATTACATACAGGGGAACACCTGCAAATCCTTAGTCCCAGCTTTGTCTCCCAGAAATATACATCTTGTGCTGTCCAGCTCACTGCTGAACAATGCAAGCTCATAGAGAGTCCATCATTTCATCAAAGGAATATGATATTTGCACCAGCCTTGTTATCCCAAATGGAGCTCCCCACAAACTTTAATCCAAACAGACTAGTTAAGATGAAACAATAAAATAAGTTTATTAGCTACAGAATGATAGATTTTAAGTGATTACAAGTGATGATGCCTAAAAGTCAGGATTGATTACAAAAAGAAAATAAAAGAGTAAAACACAAGCTAATACCTATCTTAACAAGCTAAGTGACCTTAAAAGAAAAGGTTTTGTCTCACCAAATGCTATTGTAAATTTCACAGGCTGGGTCTCTTTTCAGCCTTGGACCACTCTCCCTTAGTTTAGTTCTTTGTGATTCGTTGATGCCATGAGCAGAGAGGTGGAGAGGTGGAGCATGGGAGGAGGATAGGTGAAGTCAAGTGTTTTCCTCCCTCTTTATAACTCAATTTCTTGTGGTAGAAACATCCTTGCTGAGTTCTGGTGACACGCAGTCCGTTGTGGATGTGAGGTTTGAATCATCCCTGTGATGAAATGTAAATTTTTTGTTTACACCTTTCCCCCTGCTGGGGGATGGCCGCTTAAGTAGGTGATGGTCATTTAACACCAGTCTGGGGTACTATTGTATCGTTGTCTCTGAAAAACTGTTACCCAGAATTATAACATATTTCAGTAACAATCATACAGTAGAATCTTATAACTTTGCATATAGTGTCACTACACATACTTTAATAGGGTAATGATATTCAGCAGATAATGACTTTTCAAATGACACCTCACGAGGCATATTTGTACAAAAATGATTATAGTCTTATAAAAACGGTGACCATAATAGTATAGACTGTCACACCAAGTACACTATAACATCTGGATCATACTTTGATCAGAGGCTTCTCAGCACCTTCAAAGAATCCTAGTAGATTGATGAGGCATGATTTCCCTTCGAAAAGACATGTTGCCTTTTCCCCAACATACCATGTTCATCTGTGTGTCTGATAATTCTGTTCCTCATTATAGTTTCAACCAATTTATGTGATACTGAAGTTAGGCTTCTGTCCTGTAATTCCCAGGGTTGCCTCTGGAACCTTTAAAAAACAATTATAATTTGGCAATACATCAGCTGGTATAGAGGCTGATTTAAGCAATAGGTTTCATACTGCAGTTAGTAGTTCTGCAATTTCATATTTGAGTTCCTTCAGAATTCTAGGGTGAATATCATCTCATCCTGGTTACTTATTACTGTTTAATTTATCAATTTGTTCCAAAACCTCCTCTATTTACACCTCAGTTCCTCAGATTTATTGCCAAAAAAAATAGCTTAGGTGTGGGGATCTCTCCCACATCCTCTGCAGTGAAGACTAATGCAAAGAATTCATTTAGCTTCTCCCCAACAGCCTTATCTTCATTGAATGCTCCTTTAGCACCTTGATTGCCTAGTTGCCCCACTGACTGTTTGGCAGGCTTCCTGCTTCTGACATACTTCAAAAAATTGTTGTTAGTTTTTGTGTCTTTTGTAGTTGCTTTTCAAATTCTTTCTTGTCCTGTCTTATTATACTTTTACACTTGACTTGCCAGAGTTCTTGCTCCTTTTTATTTTCCTCAGTAGGATTTGACTTCCAATTTTTAAAAGATGCCTTTTTGCCTCTAACCACCTCTTTTACTGTGCTATTTGGCCAGGGGCCATTTTTTTTATTCTCTTGCTGTTTGTTTTTTATTTGGGGGCACACATTTAGTATGAGACTGTATTTTGGTGTTTATAAATAGTCTGCATGAAGTTTTGCAGGCATTTCTGTTTAACTAGCTTTCTCATTTTTGTGAAGTTTCTCTTTTTGAAGTTAAATTCTACTATGATAATTTTCTTTGGCATTCCCCCCCCTACAAGGATGTTAAATTTAATTGCATTGTTGTTGCTATTACATTGCAAAAAGCACTTGGACCCATACATTGCATAGTTAGACAGACATCTCTGTTCTATAAAGTGTGAGAGCAGTTATTTGAATCTATAAATGTACACCCAAAATTGTTTGTAGTTTCAAAATTAGAGATCAGGTTGAAGAGCCCTTGAAAATTTAGCCCTAAAGGTCATTATTACATTTTTTAATCACACTTTGTACTCACTTCACTGTTACTTTACATGCATGTTGTACTGTACTATTGATTTATATTCCCTAATGTGTTATGGTTATGTGATCATGTGTACTTATTTATTATGTTTCACATACATAAACCCAAAACAAAATTTTCTAAGATTCTTTGGAGATGTGTTTTTATTTTTGCTCATCTCTGCATTTTCTTGTACAGGATTGATTTGGAAATACAAACTATTACAGAAAACCTATTATTTTGATACTTATGACTCCTCCAGAGACATAACGTATATTATAGAAGAGATATCACAAAAATCCAGTAATTTCTACTCTGAATTCTAGTAGTTGGTTAAGCTTCAGGTAAGTTTTTGTACTTTGAGGCACTTATTTTACTGAACATTCAAAATGTTTTGTGTTTGCCTAGCACTATATTTACACTAATATAGATAGAAGCACTTGCATACTTTTATTCTTCTTAGAATTGAAACCCTTGGTTTGTATGAGGAATACACATATAATATTCTTCCCCATTTAATAAAAACGCTTTGGAACCATGCACAATTGTCTCTGTGAAATGAAGTGACACAAAGACCAACATGAAAAACAAATCCATTAGCAAAAGCAATCAACCATTACTTGATAATCACCAAGCAGCTACATGCAATTTTCAAGTGGCCAGAGTGCACATCCAGTTTGGGGGCTGGTCATAGCATCTTTGAATTAAGTAAAATGTAACAAATGAACTCCAGCATGGGCTCATCAAGCCACGCAAACATAAAACACACACAAGTGTGTGTGTGTGTGTGTGTGTGTGTGTGTGTGTGTGTGTGTGTGTGTGTGTGTGTGTGTGTGTGTGTGTAAAACAATAAAATAAAGCTTTGATGCTTCAAAATGCAATAAAACCCAGAATGACTAATTGAACAATCTGAAAACCAGTCTTCCTTCCTTCATTTTGCTAAACAGACAACATCAGATTGGGAATGGAGCTTTAAGTCAAATGGAGCTTTAAGCCAAATTCAGTTCTTGGGTAAGTAGATGTAATTGTACTGAAGTCAATGGAATTGTGCTTGGTCACTCCAGGGATAATTTTGTACTCTAGAGCTAGCTTTCATCTCAGAAGAAGCAGCAACACACATTAATTACACATTTTTCAGCATGGATTTCAAGTATTAAAGAAAGCTGGCATAACTGATACGAATGCACACACTGGCTGGGTGATGCAATTAGCATAATTTCTTCAGTACCGCTGCCTTTTTCTTATGGTGATGTACTAGGCATTTGTCACTGAATGGAATGCTCAGGTGTAATGTTCAAATTTAAAATTTTGTATTATGTAGTTTTATTGACAATAGCAAAAAATGGATGCCAAACAGTTCTTTCTTTCTTTCTTTCTTTCTTTCTTTCTTTCTTTCTTTCTTTCTTTCTTTCTTTCTTTCTAAAAAAACCTCAATATCTTGCCACTCAGCCAGCCAGAGGCAATGTCAAAAGGACATATCAGCTATTTTGTGATAGTTAGTTCTTTATTTATAATCACCTTATCTGAAAATACCTGTATAAGGTAGATTTAAATCACTGTCCCAGAAAATGTTTGCTGGTACTGCTATGTGGGAGTCAGATAAATATGAAACTAACATTGGACTCTGTGAAATGAAAGTAATTTTACAGATTTTCCTATGAATGAGATGGATTTTCCTGTGCAAAAGTTTTACACACATATTTGAAAGCCTCGTCTGATGTTACTATCCTTCTAGGCATTCTTTACCCACCATTATAGATTTCAGTTCCACAACACAGTTTACGCATTCAGGGCAAAAGTCTGCCTGGTGCCTGCATGTATGGACAAGGTAGTCCACAGGAACATCTCACCATCTCGTGTCCCCATAAGGCACAAGTCTGGCCCTTGAGTACAGGGAGCCACTTCAAAGGGGGAGGGGAGGAGGCTAGCGCATGGCCACAGGAGACAGTGGTGGGGGACAGTGGGGACAAAAGAAGGGGTGTGAGACAATTTTGGTATGGTGGCCTATCTAACAGGGACTATGCTTACAGCACAGTATCCCTGGCCTGAACACCAACCCACCTGCCCTGGTCTGTCCTCCCTTTGCTGCTCCCTTCTCCTGAGTTTTCCCTCCTTCCAAGCTGGAATTTTTAACACGCAGTAGAATTCCTATAACGGCCTGATTCCTGACCTGAAAATTTAAGACTAACGCATTTCCTCTCCCACTGCACTGCAGTGTACAATACTGCTGTGATTCAGCTGTGACAGCAATGAAGATAAACCTCCATTTAAAAAAACAGTCTTCTATCATACACTGTGGTGTTGTTCTATTTTATGTCTCTAAGAAGTCTTGTTTTTAAACAGTATCAAATGAAAATTCATTTTCAGAGCTTTTGTAATAAAAAACACTTCATCATCTAACATGCTGAGGAGGCATGTCCACTCTATAATTTTGACTCCAAGTACTTTAATTGGAAATTGTGCTGCTCATCTGAAAATCAGATGTGAGTGGAAAGAGAAGAAGATCCATGGTTCAAGGTGGAAGCCAGGTGAGGAGAGGAGAAGGTCTGGAAGTGAAAGAAATCCTGACATATGTATCTGTTTTTCAATGTCCCTGTGATGGGGTGCACTAGGCCCTGAGGCCCCCTGCTGGAGGCCTTGTGGCCCTGCCACACCCCACCCCTGAAAAAGGCAGTAGAGAGGTCATAGAATCATCATAGAATATCAGGGTTGGAAGGGACCTCAGGAGGTCATCTAGTCCAACCCCCTGCTCAAAGCAGGACCAATCCCCAATTTTTGCCCCAGATCCCTAAATGGCCCCCTCAGGGATTGATCTCACAACCCTGAGTTCAGCTGGCCAATGCTCAAACCACTGAGCTATCCCTCCTCCAAGCTGCATAGAGTGGCTGTGTGGGAAGCAGCCAATCAGAGCTCAGCAGGTTAGTATAAGAAGAGCCGCAGGGCCAGACTGAGATTGGTTCCTTGCTAGAGCTGGAGGAGAGTGGGTGGTGCTCTGGGCTGGGTGCTGGGACTCCACGAGGACAAGGCCCTGAGGTAAAGGTGAAGAATGTGCTGGAGCCACAGTGAAGTGGCCTGGGAATTGTAGCAACAACACAGTTTATTTAAAGGGACATGGTGGATGGCTGCTATCTATAAAGTCATGGGGCTGGGACCTGGAGTAGAGGATGGGCCTGCCCCTGCCCCCAGCCGTTGGGAAAGTGGCCTGGGCTTTGATGCACCTGAGAAGGGGGACTGAACTCTTTTAGTGGCCCAGCTGAAGAGCTGGGCCAGAAAGGCTGAGAGAGGTAAAGAGTCTTCATGAAGGGAGCCCTGGGGGATGTGGCCCCACACCAGGGCCAGGACTGCGTAAAGAGCAAGGATAATTTGAGGGAGCCCCGAAGGGGCTGAGACAGTTTGGCCAGGGTACTGTAATAAGACCTGCTAGTCTGACTGAAGAGTGAGCCCCAGGATAGAGCTGCAGATTGAAGGACCTTACAGAGGGTGCTGAAATAGACCCCGTGTTGGATGTATAACCCGGAAGGGGTTTGTTTGTCTTTTATCACACAAACTGTGTGACTTGACCGGAGAGTTCAGTCACTGAAGACCCACCACAAACAGAAAAAGAGAGAGTACAGGCACATGCACTTTGCCAGGGGGCCTGTGCAAGAGGTGAGTGCACCCCATTACAGCCCACCATTACCACAGTATCTGATTCACTTGCAAACACTGATATATGACCCTCACTATATCTCTGTGAAGTATTATCATCACTTTAGAGAAGGCACTGAGAGGTCCTTATCAATGGGAGTAAGTGATTCACAATCTGGCCCTAATTAACTTATTTCCAAGGTCACCCAGGGAGTCTGTGGCAAAATCAGGAGTACAGCTCAGATGTCCTGCATCCTTGTTCAAAACTTAAACACACTTTTCTTAACAGATTTTCCAAAGACCCACCACCATGGAGTGGTAATATCAGCAACTCAGGCATCAGAGTGGATCCAAAGTGTCTGCTCTATGTCTTAAATCATTGAAATGTGTTACCTGTAATATGACTGAAAGTCTGAATGTTAATTCACTTTTTACAAACATTGCCTTTGTCTATATCAGAGGTTCCCAAACTTGGTTCGTGGATTGTTCAGGGTAAGCTCCTGGCAGGCCGTGAACATAAGAACATAAGAATGGCCATATTGGGTCAAACCAAAGGTCCATCCAGCCCAGTATCCTGTCTACCAACAGTGGCCAATGCCAGGTGCCCCAGAGGGAGTGAACCCAACAGGTAATGATCAAGTGATCACTCTCCTGCCATCCAGCTCCACCCTCTGACAAACAGAGGCTAGGGACACCATTCCTTACCCATCCTGGCTAATAGCCATTAATGGACTTAACCTCCATGAAGGTATCCAGTTCTCTTTTAAACCTTGTTATAGTCCTAGCATTCACGACCTCCTCAGGCAAGGAGTTCCACAGGTTGACTGTGCGCTGAGTGAAGAACTTCCTTTTATTTGTTTTAAATCTGCTACCCATTAATTTCATTTGGTGGCCCCTAGTTCTTATATTAGGGGAACAAGTAAATAACTTTTCCTTATTCACTTTCTCCACACCACTCATGATTTTATATACCTCTATCATATCCCCCTTAGTCTCCTCTTTTCCAAGCTGAAAAGTCCTAGCCTCTCTAATCTCTCCTCATATGGGACCAGTTCCAAACCCCTAATCATTTTAGTTGCCCTTCTCTGAACGTTTTCTAATCCCAGTATATCTTTTCTGAGATGAGGGGACCACATCTGTACACAGTATTCAAGATGTGGGCGTACCATGTATTTATATAAGGGGAATATTATTCTCTATCCCTTTTTTAATGATTCCTAACATCCTGTTTGCTTTTTTGACTGCTGCTGCACACTGCATGGACGTCTTCAGAGAACTATCCATGATGACTCCAAGATCTCTTTCCTGATTAGTTGTAGCTAAATTAGCCCCCATCATATTGTATATATAGTTGCAGTTATTTTTTCCAATGTGCATTACTTTACATTTATCCACATTAAATTTCATTTGCCACTTTGTTGCCCAATAACTTAGTTTTATGAGATCTTTTTGAAGTCCTTCACAGTCTGTTTTGGTCTTAACTATCTTGAGCAGTTTAGTATCATCTGTAAACTTTGCCACCTCACTGTTTACCCCTTTCTCCAGATCATTTATGAATAAGTTGAATAGGATTGGTCCTAGGGCTGACCCTTGGAGAACACCACTAGTTACCCCTCTGCATTCTGAAAATTTACTATTTATTCCTACCCTTTGTTCCCTGTCTTTTAACCAATTCTCAATCTATGAAAGGATCTTCCCTCTTATACCATGACAACTTAATTTACATAGGAGCCTTTGGTGAGGGACCTTGTCAAAGGCTTTCTGGAAATCTAAGTACACTAGGTCCACTGGATCCCCCTTTTCTAGATCTTTGTTTGACCCCTTCAAAGAACTCTAATAGATTAGTAAGACATGATTTCCCTTTACAGAAACCATGTTGACTTTTGCCCAACAATTTATGTTCTTCTATGTGTCTGCCAATTTTATTCCCTACTGTTGTTTCAACTAATTTGCCCGGTACTGATGTTAGACTTACCGGTCTGTAATTGCCAGGATCACCTCTAGAGCCCTTTTTAAATATTGGAGTTACATTAGCTATCTTCCAGTCATTGGGTACAGAATCTGATTTAAAGGACAAGTTACAAACCATAGTTAATAGTTCTGCAATTTCACATTTGAGTTATTTCAGAACCCTTGGGTGAGTGCCATCTGGTCCCGGTGACTTTTTACTGCTAAGTTTCTCAATTAATTCCAAAACCTCCTCTAGTGACACTTCAATCTGTGACAATTCCTCAGATTTGTCACCTACAAAAGACAGCTCAGGTTTGGGAATCTCCCTAACATCCTCAGCCATGAAGACTGAAGCAAAGAATTCATGGAGTTTCTCTGCGATGACTTTATCGTCTTTAAGTGCTCCTTTTGTATCTCGATCATCCAGGGGCCCCACTGGTTGTTTAGCAGGCTTGCTGCTTCTGATGTACTTAAAAAAACATTGATTACTTTTTGAGTTTTTGGCTAGCTGTTCTTCGAACTCCTTTTTGGCTTTTCTTATTACATTTTTACACTTAATTTGGCAATGTTTATTCTATTTACCTCTTTCTATTTACCTCACTAGGATTTGACTTCCACTTTTTAGAAGATGCCTTTTTATCTCTCACTGCTTCTTTTACATGGTTGTTAAGCCACGGTGGCTCTTTTTTAGTTTTTACTATGTTTTTGAATTTGGGGTATACATTTAAGTTGGGCCTCTATTATGGTGTCTTTGAAAAGTGTCCATGCAGCTTGCAGGGATTTCACCCTAGTCACTGTACCTTTTAATTTCTTTTTAACTAACCTCCTCATGTTTGCATAGTTCCCCTTTCTGAAATTAAATGCCACAGTGTTGGGCTGTTGAGGTGTTCTTCCCACCACAGGAATGTTAAATGTTATGATATTATGGTCCCTATTTCCAAGTGGTCCTGTTATAGTTACCTCTTGGACCAGATCCTGCGCTTCACTCAAGACTAAATAGAGAGATGCCTCTCCCCTTGTGGTTTTCTGTAACAGCTGCTCCAAGAAGCAGTCATTTAAAGTATTGAGAAATTTTGTCTCTGCATTTCATCCTGAGGTGATATGTATCCAGGAAATATAGGGATAATTGAAATCCCCCACTATTCTTGAGTTCTTTATTTTTATAGCCTTTCTAATCTCCCTTAGCATTTCATCATCACTATCACTCTCCTGATCAGGTGGTTAATATACTCTTATTGGAGCATGGAATTACTATCCATAGAGATTCTATGGATAAAGTGTTGTCTAGGGGTTGAAGTAGGGGATTGGAATCTAAGACAGCTGTATCTAGTCGCAGCTCTCCTGATGACTTGATGCCAAAGCTATAGAATTGTAAAACTAGTCAATCCATCTTCATGAAATTTCATAGATAGATAAATATCTTTGAAATGTTTGCTTTGTTGTGGCTGATTTCATGACCCCTGGCTTTCATTTTTCCCTGAAATTCAATAAAGTTTAGTTTTGCCAGAAAAACAAGCTGAAATATAGAGGCCTGCTTTTCATTAGGGTCTCAAATTGCCCTTCATTGTGCATTTTTGAGTTTGTAGATGCATGTGCCAGCTCAGGCATTTTTCTCAGAAATAACACCTGTGTGCACAAAACTTCCCCCCAAGCCTTTTTAGTTATTGTTGAATATTAATTATGTAAAACTTGAGCTGTTTCACAAAACTAAAAGAAAAGTTAATTTTTTTACTTGACTGATTCTAGTGATCTGTCTATGTAGGGTTTTTTACCATGCTCCTCTCTATGGTATCATGCCAGATGCTACTGCTCACATCATGCATAGTTTTCATTTTCATCCTCAGGATGAGCTTGGAAATGGCCAGATACATAGGTTCTGAGGTCAGAATGAACCACTGTGCTCATCTATGAAGGGAAGTGAAGAGAAGAAGAGAAAAAACCCAAGATAATGAAAACTAGTATTTTCTTGCCTTCACTGGGCTTCTGTAGCCCCCCTTGAACATGGAAACAGGGACTACATGTGGCAACAGCCTAGAATTCAGATTTTGCTGGAAAGGAAAACACAGCTGAGTTGCAAATGTTAACGTTAACTCAAATTATGTGAAGCTGCTGATACATATTAAATAATACACAACAATAACAATTGTACTATTGAACAATGTGACATAGGGCCCAGTTCTGCCACCTTTTCTCACATGCAGTAATATTTACAAATAGTAGTAGTCACTTTAGGTTGACCATTTGGTCCTTCATGTTATATCACATGCACAAAAATATGTGAAAAGAACATTATTAAGATGCCAAGGTTTGAATAGCATGCAGTAAATATAGACCAGGGCACGGGCAACCTGAATTTTGGCATTTCCTAAAGTCTGAGGGCTTGACTTTGCAACCTAAATGTTCTTTAACATAGGGGATTTTTTCTGTATACTTTCCTAAATTTTTTTAAACCAGATACTGAAAAAACATTGTGGTACCATATTGACATCCATATGGCTCATCAGCAGTGCTAGGACCTTTCAATCCACCCCACAGACCTCTGCCACTTGAGCTAATGATTGTCATTCTCTGAGTGAATCAGCACTAGACATGGATGAGATATTTTGTCAGTGGGTTTCACAGATATTTGCTGACAGCAGGGGAATGATGAAACTCAGGAATCTTGGGTTCCATTCTTGGCTCTGGAGAAGTGTGTTCTAGTGGGCACAGACTCTTCTGCCCTTTGCCACCAAACTTGCCTCCCTCTGCCCTGTTGCCTCCGACCTGTCCCTGTCCTGTCTGCCCTAACCGTGGCTCTTCATCCCAGTCCCATTCTCATCATATAGCCAGTCCCAATATGCCCATCTAGATTTCACATCCTAGTCAGTCTTCCCCCCGCCCCCAGTTACTCCCAGATACCCCTAATCTGAGTCCCTTGCCTAGCTAGTTCCATTTCCTGCTGTCATAGTTCCTTATCCAGTCTGTCTCTCCCTTTCTGTCATGTTCTTCATCTCCACTCCCTCCCAGGCTACTCATCCACCCTCAGTGTGTCCCTGCCTCTGACTCTTTGTGCCAGTCTTTTTGCTGATCCAGTGCTAGTTTCACTCCCAGAACCCTGGCTCTTTATCAGATCTATCTACGCTTCCCCAGGCACATCTTTATTTCCCCTGTCCCACTGGTTCCCAGTCCCTGTATCCTTGCCTGGCCAATCACATTCTTCTCTTCTAGTTCCTCAACCAGTTTCAGTCTCCCCCTATACTACTGTCTCCCCATCTCATCCCCATTTTTATTTCTGGATCCCAGGCCCATTCTCCATGCCCAGACAGTCCCATTTTCTGCCCAAACCTCAACTCCCAATCTCAGTTCCCCTCTCCATCCCACCATCCTCCAGTCCCAATCTCCCTCCCACCCAGCTCCTTTTCCAAATTTATACTTCCTCTCCCTATACACAATGCAACTTTCCTCCCCTCTGCATTTGAATCAGGCATATTCTTCCTCCACATTACTGGGGCCTAGCAGGGGCATAATTGAGAATACAGGAGGGACAGACTTCTTGCTCTCAGTTCCATTGCCCAGCTCTGGCATAGACCACAAGGGCACAAATTTGCAGTTGCAGGGAAAGTCTTGCTCAGCCCTGGGCTGGAACAGTCTCAGTGGAGACAGAATCTTGGGCAAATGTAGCTTCAAAGCTCTAACAAGACTCTACTGAACATGTGCAAATTGTGATTTTTTTTTCAAAGCCATAACTTGGCCAAATTTTGTTGGATTTTCTTGAACACTGAAAAAGGCACATCCCTGATACTAAGGCCACCCCCTGCTAAATGTCAAGTCCCTGCTCTAAAGTACTGGAGTATTAGATCATTTCAAAAAAAGGTTAACATGCACAAAACAATGTATTTCTTCCTAATCTTCTCAAAAACAGCCGAAGTGTTTTTGTTGAATTTTTTTTTTTTAAATCCTCCTGAGGCAGACACCCATCATGGAAAACTTCAGCATAGAATGGTTAAAGTTTCACCAAGTTATAATCAACTGAAAACAGGGTTCTAGAGTGGGATATATTGGGCAATCTTAATAATAGGCAGTGCCACCAACCCCACTAAGAATTGTATTGTACCCTTGTCTGTGAGTATGTATATCAGCAATTTTAAAATAAGGATGAAGGGACGAAGACATCCATGTTTTAATCTCCTGTAATCTTATGATTTTATGTATTTCTGTCATTTATTTCTGCATGTAATTTGGGCCCAAACCTGTTCCCACTGAAATCAATGGAAGGTTGGTCATTGATGTTAAAGGGAGCAAGACTGGTTCCTTAACAGCATAGTATTTTAGAAACTAATCATGTCAATTTCCTTGGCTGAAACATTTTTCTGTCTTGATCTCCCACTTGCCAGATACTTTAAATCTCAGTGTAGATTTTAAAACAAAAAACACTTCTGTGATATGAACAATAAGTAACACATAAGTGTTGATCAGACGGATCAGATGTGGGAACCAGCTGATGCCAGAAGAAATTCCATAAGCATAACTGTATTAAACTTGGAGCACTGGATTCTTGTTTATTATCAAAAAAGGGGCAAGATTCTAGCTTCAATGGGAAGCACAAAATTCTTCAAGTGGCAGGGAACTCAGTGCTGATACAAGGCTGTCTGAGTAGGCTTGTGCACCAGCTGCACCCCCAAGCAACATAAAAAACTTATCAAAAGTAAGGGGGAAGTTTTTTCAAAGGTACAAATGGAATTTAGGTGCCTAACTCCCATGACTAGGGCCCTACTAAATTCACAGTCCATTTTGGTAAATTTCACAGTCATAGGATTTTAAAAATAAATTTCATGAGTCATCTATCTGCTGTCCCGACCGGGAAAACCGAAAGCGTGCTGCTTGCCAGGAGCTAGGATTCACGATGTGATGGAGAGACTGCCGAGACTCATCAAGCTCTCAGATCACTACCCCTTCTTGCTTCTCCATGTGGGCACTAATGATACTGCTAAGAATGACCTTGAGCGGATCACTGCAGACTACTTGGCTCTGGGAAGAAGGATAAAGGAGTTTGAGGCGCAAGTGGTGTTCTCGTCCATCCTCCTGGTGGAAGGAAAAGGCCCTGGTAGAGATCGTCGAATCATGGAAGTCAACGAATGGCTACGCAGGTGGTGTCAGAGAGAAGGCTTTGGATTCTTTGACCATGGTATTCCAAGAAGAAGGATTGCTAGGCACAGATGGGCTCCACCTAACAAAGAGAGGGAAGAGCATCTTCGCAAGCAGGCTGGGTAACCTAGTGAGGAGGGCTTTAAACTAGGTTCACCAGGGGAAGGAGACCAAAGCCCTGAGGTAAGGGGGGGGGGAAGTGAGATACCAGGAGGAAGCACAAGCAGGAGAGCACAAGAGGGGAGGACTCCTGCCTCATCCTGAGAAAGCAGGAAAATAAGCGAGTTATCTTAAGTGCCACTATACAAATGCAAGAAGCCTGGGGAACAAGCAGGGAGAACTGGAAGTCCTGGCACAGTTAAGGAATTATGATGTGATTGGAATACAGAGACTTGGTGGGGTAACTCACATGACTGGAGTAGTGTCATGGATGGATATAAACTGTTCAGGAAGGACAGGCAGGGCAGAAAAGGTGGGGGAGTTGCATTGTATGTAAGAGAGCAGTATGGCTGCTCAGACCTCCAGTATGAAACTGCAGAAAAATCTGACAAGTAACAAGAAGGGTTTCTACAGGTATGCTAGCAACACGAAGAAGGTCAGGGAAAGTGTGGGCCCCTTACTGAATGGGGGAGTTCAACCTAGTGACAGAGGACATGGAAAAAGCTAATATACTCAATACTTTTTTTGCCTCTGTCTTCATGAACAAGGTTAGCTCCCAGACTACTGCACTGGGCAGCACAGAATGGGGAGGAGGTGACCAGCCCTCTGTGGAGAAAGAAGTGGTTCAGGACTATTTCGAAAAGCTGGGCGAGCACCAGTCCATGGGGCCGGACGCACTGCAGCCAAGGGTGCTAAAGGAGTTGGTGGATGTGATTGCACAGCCATTGGCCATTATCTTTGGAAACTCATGGCGATCGAGTGTGGCCCCGGATGACTTGAAAAAGGCTAATGTAGTGCCCATCTTTAAAAAAGAGAAGGAGGATGATCTGGGGAACTACAGGACAGTCAGCCTCACCTCAGTCCCTGAAAAATCATGGAGCAGGTCCTCAAGGGATCAATTTTGAAGCACTTAGAGGAGAGGAAAGTGATCAGGAACAGTCAGCATAGATTCACCAAGGGCAAGTCATGCCTGGCTTACCTAATTGCCTTCTATGATGAGAGAACTGGCTCTGTGGATGAGGGGAAAGGAGTGGACATGTTATTCCTTGACTGTAGCACAGCTTTTGACACGGTCTCCCACAGTATTCTTGCCAGCAAGTTAAAGAAGTATGGGCTGGATGAATGGACGATAAGGTAGATAGAAAGCTGGCTAGATTGTCAGGTTCAACGGGTAGTGATCAATGGCTCCATGTCTAGTTGGCAGCCGGTATCAGGTGGAGTGCCCCAAGGGTCGGTCCTGGGGCCGGTTTTGTTCAATATCTTCATTAATGATCTGGATGATGGGATGGATTGCACCCTCAATAAGTTTGCGGAAGACACTAAGCTGTGGGGAGAGGTAGATACACTGGAGGGCAGGGATAGGGTCCAGAGTGACCTAGACAAATTGGAGGATTGGGCTAAAAGAAATCTGATGAGGTTCAACAAGGACAAGTGCAGAGTCCTGCACTTAGGACGGAAGAATCCCATGCACCGCTACAGACTAGGGACCGAGTGGCTAGGCAGCAGTTCTGCAGAAAAGGACCTAGAGGTTATGGTGGACGAGAAGCTGGATATTAGTCAACAGTGTGCCCTTGTTGCCAAGAAGGCTAACAGCATTTTGGGCTGTATAAGTAGAAGCATTGCCAGAAGATCGAGAGACGTGATCATTCCCTTCTCTTTGGCACTGGTGAGTCCTCATCTGGCGTACTGTGTCCAGTTTTGGGCCCCACACTACCAGAAGGGTGTGGAAAAATTGGAAAGTATCCAGCAGAGGGCAACAAAAATGATTAGGGGGCTGGAGCACATAATTTATGAGGAGACGCTGAGGGAACTGGGATTCTTTAGTCTGCAGAGGAAAGAATGAGGGAGGATTTGATAGCTGCTTTCAACTACCTGAAAGGGGGTTCCAAAGAGGATGGATCTAGACTGTTCTCAGTGGTAGCAGATGACAGAACGAGGAGTAATGGCCTCAAGTTGCAGTGGGGAAGGTTTAGGTTGGATATTAGGAAAAACTTTTTCACTAGGAGGGTGGTGAAACACTGGAATGCATTCCCTAGGGAGATGGTGGAATCTCCTTCCTTAGAAGTTTTTAAGGTCAGGCTTGACAAAGCCCTGGCTGGGATGATTTAGTTGGGGATTGGTCCTGCTTTGAGCAGTGTGTTGGACTACATGACCTCCTGAGGTCCCTTCCATCCCTGATATTCTATGATTCAATGATTTCAGCTGTTTAAATTTGAAATGTCACAGAGTCGTAATTGTAGGGGTGCTGACCCAAAAAAGAATTGTGCCGGGGTGGGGTGGGTTGCAAGGTTATTGTTTGTGTGTGGCGGGGGAGTTGTGGTACTTCTACCCTTACTTCTGCACTGCTGTTGATGATGGCAGTGCCTTCAGACCTGGACAGCTGGTGTGGTGGCTGGACAGAGTGGTGGCTGGACAGAGTGGTGGCTGCTGGTTGGGATCCCAGCTCTGAAGGCAGAGCCGCAGCCAGTAGCAGTGCAGAAGTGAGGATGGCATGGTATGGTATTGCCACCCTTGCTTCTGCGCTACTGCCCGCAGAGCTGGTCCCTCAGTCAGCAGGCATTACTCTCCAGCAGTCCAGCTCTGAAGGCAGCCACACAGAAATAAGGATGGCATGGTATGATATTGCCACCCTTACTTCTGCACTGCTGCTGGCAGGGCGCTGCCTTCAGATCTGGGAGCCTGGTGAACAGCTGCTACTCTCCAGCCACCCAGCTCTGAAGGCAGTGCAGAAGTTAGGGTGGCAATACCACAATCCCCCCTAAAATAACCCCCCTGCAACTCCCTTTTGAGTCAAGACCCTCAATTTGAGAAACACTGGTCTCCCCCATGAAATATATACAGTATAAGGTAAAAGCACATGAAAGACCAGATTTCACGGTCCGTGACGTGTTTTTCATGGCCATGAATTTGGTAGGACCCTACCCATGACCCTTTGTGGCTTCATAAATCTCCACAAAATGCATAAAACCAATCAGAGTTGCAAAGTCCTTAGATGTAAATTTAAACACTGTGAAGTTGGCATCCTGTATTTACTATATAATATTAGTGCTGTGTGGGAAGTGGTTTTCCCATCCCATGAAAATTTTCAAGATTTGTCCTGCATTGGGACAAAAAGTCAAAATCTTGAAAATTTTGCCAAACCTAAAATATATTAAAAACCAAGGTTTGGGTCAACTGAAACATTTTGTTTTGATAATTTATTGATTTTTTTCCAATTTTTTGTTGTTGTTTTACTATAATATAAACTTCTAAATGAAAAATCCTTTGGAACTGGCAAACCAAAGGATCTTTGACTCTGGCACTCACTGCTCCAATTAATTCAAGAACGTGAGGACACAGTGCACAGCCCTCATGCTCACTGAGGGCTAGAGTATGGAACTTAGCCACATCATTTGTGCAGACAGGAGGAGGCCACAATCCTTCCAAAGGTCCCCATTGCACAGGAGAAGCACATAGGCTGCCTCTTAAAAGCTACATCATGGCCCACCTCTTGCCCTGATGCTCCCTGCTCACTTTGGGGCACCACGTGCCCTGGGATTGCATATGCAGAACTGTCACCGTGCTTCCCCAAACCCATGGACTGCAATTCTTCCTGATCTATGCATGGGGTAAACAAGAGTGATAGAAGAAGACAAATTGTGCCCTTCCCCACTACACACGAACACAAGGACCAAGGACAAGCTGTTCCTCAGACTTTAACCTGAAGGATTATATTTGGATTCCCATTTTTTATATGAGGGTCTATTTTGTTTAATCAAGTTATATTGATTTTGTCTTACTTTTCTGGATATGTGCCTAGAGACATTGTGATAGACACATAAAAATAACAATACATTTTGGCTTACATACAAGGAATTATATTCACAATGTTTTGGTTTTTTTTATTCTGTAGAGTGCTTTCTAATCATACAATCAAAATACCACAACATCTCAGTGCTAGTAAAAATGAGACTGTGTACTCTAGATTACCTTATGTCTTCTTCGTCTATGCGGATAAGTAAATCACAGATTCTTTTAGCAGAGGAAATTGCCACTACACATAGAAAAGGAGAGATTTTTATTTACTGGTGATTATATTTTTACATACTGAGAGCTGTTACAAATTGTTCTCATAGAGTCATAGAATATCAGGGTTGAACCAGTTGAGGCTTCACCAATGTCAAATAGAGGGGAAAGATCACATTCCTCGATCTGCTGGCAATGCCCCTACTTATACATCCCAAAAGGCCGTTAGCCTTCTTGCAACAAGGGCACACTGTTGACTCCTATCCAGCTTCTCATCCACTGTAACCCCTAGGTCCTTTTCTGCAGAACTGCTGCCTAGCCACTCGGTCCCTAGTCTGTAGCGGTGCATGGGATTCTTCCGTCCTAAGTGCAGGACTCTGCATTTGTCCTTGTTGAACCTCATCAGATTTCTTTTGGCCCAATCCTCTAATTTGTCTAGGTCCCTCTGTATCCTATCCCTACCCTCCAGTGTATCTACCTCTCCTCCCAGTTTAGTGTCACCTGCAAACTTGCTGAGGGTGCAATCCACACCATCCTCCAGATCATTAATGAAGATATTGAACAAAACCAGCCCCAGGACCAACCCTGGGGGCACTCCGCTTGATACCAGCTGCCAACTAGACATGGAGCCATTGATCACTACCCGTTGAGCCCGACGATCTAGACAGCTTTCTGTCCACCTTATAGTCCACCTTATAGTTTTAAAGAGCTTTACAGCAAAGGGTGATGTTCTGTGCAAATCTGTTACTTAATTGTAGTGATGTACAAACACCTGGGAACCTTTGGATCTAATCAGTATAATCAGGTTACAGCTAGAGTTGACTGCTTATTTATTTGCCCTGACTGTTGCACCGTTGCATTTGGTGAAACTGGATGTTTCTAATGATTGGGCTGTAATTTCATCATGCTTTCATTTCATTTTCATTAACTTTAATTTTCACCTTTTTTTCTCAGTAAAAGATAATACAATAACTTTAAAGAGAGTTTAGGAAAACAAAGTTTGAACTTTGTATTACGAAACATTCAGGAACTGTAATTGTTGGGGGATGGGGGGCTATAGCCTGCCATGAACTACTGCATTTATGTTTATAACTGGTACAGATGGTGTTGTTGAGAAAGTTAAGGTTCTAGAAGGTTAATTTAATTACAATATGTTTTACTGTTAGGAATGGCCAGAACACAAAACTTCCATTTTGTGAAAAATGTCAACTATTTGGTTTCATGTCAGGATCCTTTGTATTTTTTTTTATAAGAAAACAGAGAGAACCAGCCCATTGGTAGAGGCACTCATATAGTATTTTGTTGAAAAATTCCCTGTTAGTTCTATTTCTTTTCTTTTAGCTAATTGTAATGCAAGTTACAATGAGGCAACCCTGGAGTCTATGTCCCCAAACTCCACAAATGGGCTCCTACAGTTGCTATCTCTGAATGTAAAAGAAACTCATTCCTCCTGCCATAAGGATCAGCTACTGAATTGCCTAATCCATGCTTTTCTGTTTGCTGGTGTACAAAAGGGAGAAGATTCAAGAATTCCTGCTAGACCTGGAATAATCTGCACTGGGATTGGTGAAGATCTCCTATTGCTGGATCAGATCATGTACACTCACAAATGTGCTGAGCATTTTTCTTGATTTGTATGCTATGATCTACTCCATATTGCCACTTCATGGTATTATAAAGAAGCAATTCTTTGGCTTCGGGTGGAAAACATAATAGAGTTGAAAGATTTCTGCCCAGTGCTTCCCCCTCTATCTGTACAATTTCTTGTGATAGCTTATAAAGTACATGGCTGTCTGAAGTTTGTCTCAGTATATTATATGTCATAGCAAACTCATTTCAAAGCATTTTTAACAGCTTTCCCAGGCCCTGTTTAGTTACTACACAGGTTATAACAACACCATCACCATAATGTCACCACTGAACTCTGTCAACCCAGTGCCCCATCAGCCTATGCAGTAGCCAGTCCTCTAGTATATTTCAATTATTCTTTACTAACCTATAGTTCCACAGAATACATCATTACTATATTTGGGTTTTGAAAAACAATTTTATTTATTTATTTTTTGCTGGTAGAATAGCAAAACTTAGTTTAATCCATAGCATTGATTCCTCTTTACTTCCAGCAACAATGGGCCAAAGACTGAAGTTACTAAATTTTATACTGGGCCAAACTCATCTTTGGCAAATGTCCCTTAGGTCAATGGAGTCACACTGGGATAAATTTGACCCAGTATAACCCTTATTTTCTTCCATTATTAAACATGGGGTAGCATCTCATTATGCTGTTCTTTAATACAATGTTAACTATATATGTATGATTTCTAAAAGAGGGGAATTATGTGACTTTTTTTACATTAAAAAGTAGGGGCCAGATCACAGATGGTATAAATTAGTGTAGCTCCACTGAAGTGAGTAGAGCCACACCAATTTACACAAGCTGAGGATCTGGCCCTGGTTGTCTGGAGAATGACAACAAACAGTATCAGCTGAAGTCAGGCATAATAAAGGCAAGCATCTCTAACAGTGCATTTCACTCCTGACTGGCAACACACCCGTGTATAAGAGACCACGTGGCTCTCTGAGCAGCCACATACATTGTGCTAAACTTCTGTAGTGATTTTTAAATGTGGATAAATGTCTACTGGAGACTAGGATGAACAATTATATAACAGTGTCTGATCTCAAGATCAGATAAAGTCCAATATTTTTCCTAGCAATTAAAATTTGTGTTGTATGTTTTATTTCAACTTCCTCTTCCATAGCATATGTACTGAATGCAATCCTTCATATCCTATAAAGAATTAATTTCATACCAGGTGGTTGAAGGATGCTATCAAATCCCCCCTCATTCTTCTCTTATACAGACTAAAGAAGCCCAGTTCCCTCAGCTTCTCTTCATAAGTAATGTGCCCCTAATAATTTTCGTTGCTGTCTGCTGGACTCTCTCCAATTTCATTCCATAATGTATTTATTTAATTTAAATATATAATTCAAAATAACAAATTCTACATCTTATATTTAGGCTCACAATCTGTTTAATACTGGTGCTGTAACTGGGAAAAAAAGTTAACTACATTAAGCAATGCCACAACTTACATATAGTGGGTTCTAATGTATTATAAATAGGATAAAAAGTAATGTTGTAAACCTAAAAATAATGTCGTAAACCCCCTTTGTAGGGGGGCCCATTGACTGTTCTTCCCTGGGGCCTGGAATTGCTGTCATCAGGCCACTGTTTTGTTCTGTTCAGTTTGTATGAAATAAATACTGTTTCCTGCTGCTCCTTTACAATGGCACTCAGGTCAAACTAAGTTAACTTGCACCCATGAATAAGAAAATTTGAAAAAATCATTCATAAAGCTTTGGTAGAAAGTGAAGAAATGATTAGTTTCTATTTCTGACATTGGCTTTCAGATTCATTCCTGTATAGACTGTTAAGAAACAGCAACTCCATTGGCTATAAGGTTCTTTCTTTTATTCTGTTAAGTGTTTTTTCCAGTTCATATATTATAGGTGGGGCTGACATTTCCCATTTATAAGACCCTCATGTCAGATGCTTATAATTTTGACAAATTTTAACCATTGTAGTTGAAATTTTCCATGCTGGCTGTCTGCCTCAGGCTGAATGTGTTGAAATGTTTCAGCCAAAATATACAATATTTTCTGAGACAATGCTAGAGAAAAATACATTTGTTTGTTCTTATTAAAAAATTCTGGACACTTTTTCTTTTAAGTTTTAGAGCTCCCATGCTTTGGAAGAGAAAAGTGATATTTGGCATAAGGTGGCTATTGTGTCAGGGATGTGCCTTTTTCTGTTCCTGTGAAACTCACCTGAATTTGGCCAACTTATAAGTATTTGATAAATACAAGTTCACACATGCTCAGTGGAGTCTTCTTAGAGTTTCACAGCTAAAAATCTCCTAATATTCCAACTTCATTGAGCGTGCTCCATCTTCTTGCAGCCCATAGTGCTGACCACACTACATATGCACCATCCCCACAGAGTGAATCAGCATGATTAGACCAAGACTGCTTAGGCAAAGCCAGATTGTCCCTATAATTGCTGTTTTGGGCTGGGGTAGGGCCAGGAACGAGAGCTGAGAGCAAAGGGCATATCTCTCCTGCACTCTCAATAAGCCCCTTTCTGGCACCTGGGAAATATGAAGAAGGATGACATCTGAACTGGATTCACAGGGGCAAGAGCTGGACCAGGGAGAAGGAAAGGAGTAGATTGGACAAGGAGTCCTGTGGGACTGGAGAGGGGGAGAACTATGACTGGGAGGTGTTTGCGGGGGGGTCTGGGACTGATTGGGTAATGAGGCATTGAGAGCCTGAGGTAGAGACTGGGACTCTCTGGGCAAGGAGACTGGGACAGGAAGCCAGGGAGGGAGAGACTGGGGCAAAAAGTGGAGGAGTGGGGTAATGGAGCAATAGGAGAGGAGCAACTGGAGGCAAGGAGAAGAGAGAGAAATTGGACAAGTTGCTGGGGGGTGGGAAGGCTAAGCTGGGCAAGGAGAATGGGACTTGGAAGAGAAACCTGAAGAGTGGACATAGGGATTGGGTAGGCAAAGAGAATGGAACTGGGATCCTGAGCCAGGAGTCATGAAGAGACAGGACTGAGACAGGGACAGATGAGAAGGGGATAACAGGCAGAAGAGTCTGTGCCTACTACAGCACCCTCCCTCCCAGAGTCTGGAATGGAATCCAAGGTTCCTGAGTGTCACCATTCCTCTGCTGTCAGCAAGTATCTGTGAAATCCACTGGCAAAGCGTGGGTCTCATCCACCTCAAAGGTAAGTCCACATTGAGAATGGCAGCCTACTACTGCTATCAGTTATGTCATTACCTCCAGTGGCAGAGGTCCGTGTGATGGATCTAAAGGTTCCAGGCAGATGTCAGTGTGATGTCATGTGATGGAATTTCTGTTTTTTGAGTTTGCTTTAAAAAAACAACAACTATGAAATTACACACAAAAGCTACATTAAAAGAAAATAAAACACTCAAAAGCTAGGAAATGCCAGAATTAAGATTAGCCTTGTTGTTCATAATGCATTACATTAGTCTTTAATTATATGCTTGCATACTATTTTTTCCACAAGACTCCTGCCTCATTCAATGCACAGGAAGGACCTATTCTGGCGGGTGAGGCAGGATTGTTGTAGTGAAGGAGGCTGTTGTCTGTAGGAACCCTGCCTTATTTCTTGTAGAAGTTGGAAGGTATGTAGTGAATGAGGCAGGGGGGTTGCAGGAAGAGAAAAGATGATCCCATAGTTAAGGCAGTGGAATGCTTCCCTGGAGAACTGGATTCTATTCCTGCCACTGCCAGAGAGTTCTTGTGTGAACCTTGTCAGCTATCTTAAACCAGACTTTTCGCAGGTGGTCAGTAATTTTGTGTTTCTCATTTTCTGGATGCCAAGATTGAGACCCTAATATCTGATTTGCAGAAGTGCTGAGCATCCACAGCTGCGACTGAAGTCAATATCAGCTGTGCTTTGCATGTATAAAGTTCTGTCATGCTAAGTACTCTGAAAAATCAGACCATCAGCATCTCAAACTGGGCCGCCAAAATTAGTGGACATTTTTTACCTTAATCTCTATGCTTCAGTTTCCCATCTATAAACAAGAATATATCACTCCCTCAGCTCACAGCAGTGTTATGAAGATACATTATTGTTTGTGAAGTACTCTGATACTATAGTGATGAACCACCACGAGGGAATTAATAATGCTGTAGTCAGAGATCGTTTGAATTATGTGCCATAAATCTAGCTTGAGGCCACACCTTGAACAATGAGGATAAAACACAGTATTGAATAGCTGCTCATTAACTGAACACCATCCATCCTGTGCACTGAATAAGGCAGGGATGCTGTGGAAAAATATTATGTGATCATGTAATTAAAGACTGTCTCATAATGAACATGTACAAGTGGGCTTAATTAAGGTGGTGCAGGCTATTTATTTCCTAACTTTGGAGGGCTTGAATTAGCAACCTTAAAAATGTTCTTTTAATGTAGTTTTTGCATGCCATTTTATAGAATGTATGTTAAACAATACATAGAATATCACACATTGAAAAAAATATTAATGAGCACATTGACATAAACATAAATAATACCACATAATCACTGCCAGGTGTTAAAAGCAGTAAAAATGCCCAAGTTCAGTGTAATAACACTAAATTAACAGCTAGGAAGACTTCCAAGATGGACAAACATTTGGCTGGAATCCCCCCTGAGCATCATTCACACTCACAGGTCCTAGGAATTCAGACTAAACCCTGGCTTCCCTTAAGGTGTATCTTCTCTTCTCAGAAAGCACACAGAATTCTGCAGAACCTATTACACAACCACTATCTGTCTTCCATTAATTCAGTCATATGAAGCAGAACCCCCAAAATCTACGAGGCCTGGCAAACAGCTGGTGAGATAGGACCTTGAAATTTCCAAAGTCTCTACTGGCTTTTTGTTGGCCAATTTGTTGGGGGCCACAAAATTTTCATCAAACAAAACCCACACCAAAACCTAATCATGACACCTTACTCATGTTGTACACCGTAGCTCCTTTCTATGGCAATCAAGTGGTTGAAAGGGAAGAGAAGAGGAACATAGGAATTGCCATAATGTATCAGATCGGTAGTCATCAAGTCCAGTATCCAGTCTCTCTGACATTGGTCAGTATCAGATGCTTCAGAGAAAGGCACAAGAATCCGAGGCAATTATGGGATATCCCAATTCAGGACATTTCCTCTCAAGCCCTAGTTGTTAAATATTGTCGTGAGCCCTGAAGCATGAAGACTGGTATCCCTTCCAAAACAAAGTTTTAAAGTATTTACTACTATAATTCTGGATAGAAGTAAAAGAAACTCAGTATTTTTTTCTTTCAACTATCACTTAGTTATACTATCCATTTATTCATTATCACATCCACATATTCATTGTTATCACATAACATGCAAATCTTACAAAATAAATTCATATCAGTCTGTCTAATTCCTTTCAGTCACAAAATGCCATATCATCCCTCATGTTTGCACTAAGAGTTCCATCTTCAGTGTTCCTCAAGTGTGGATCAGACTGGCAAGGAAATAATTAGTAGCAGTGAAACACTGTAGAACTGGCAGAGGGTTCAGTCTCCTAAACCCCTGGATCTCCTAGGATCCAAAGAGGCCAAGGATATCCACTGGTTTACTGAATTGGAAGAAACTCTGTATTAGCTAGTGCTGCTATGATCAGCATTGTGTGACTCACACTGAGATTCCCCAAAGGGCTGGGGTGGGGCTGATGATGCAGAGAGTTGTTACCCCCAAGCCCTCCCAATACTCTGAGCCCTGTTGCCACAGTATACCCATGAGATGTTCCTGTAGGGCTATGGGAAAATGGAGATGCTGGTACTGAGGCATGATTCCTTATAATTTCCGGGCCAGTTGCGTACTTTTTTGCATCTCTTCTGCTCATGGAAATGGAGGCTTAAGAAGCTCATATTTATTCAAATTTGGGTTAAGAAAAACATTTGAAATTACCTATATGTCTAAGCTATCTATGTCTGCCTGTATTTGCTGATAGTCAGTGTTCAAAATTTGAGTGTACTCTATATGGCCTTTCTGTATTTAAATCCAATACAGTACTTTGTGACACAAAAGGTTAAATGTTCAAAAAATGAAAGGGAAGGGATTTTTGTGTGTACTTGGTATAGCTCATGGGCATCTGAAACCCGACCTTAATTTTAAATAGCCTGGGTACCTTCTGTCTCATTCAGGCCAAATCCCCCACAGTGAGGATTGCAGGATTCACTACAAAGATCGCAGTGCTTATTTATTAAATAGTTTGAAGATATAATTTGGAGATATAATCTCTGCAAATATCATTGAACCCACTGCATTTTAGAGGATTCTGGGGAAGAATACTCTCTTCTCAGCAAACCACACTATTAATATCATGGTAGGATTTCTTTGGCTATCAATAAAGTGGTTCCTAAATGCCTGTTTCCTTCTCTTCATTTTTTCAGATCGCTGTGGTTTTCAAATAGCCTGTGACTGATTAAGCTAAAGGGAAGGCAGCTACATGCCAGTGGAGGAAGTCTCACTTTGAGTCTGACTGATTGTAGCATAAAGAATTTTTGTGATTATATGCCATGTCTGTGTAGGAAGTAAAGAATGGTTTCTTCACCTCCACCATAGTATCTGCAAATCCTTTCTATCTTGTTAGTTAACTACACTTGGCATTTCTTACATTTTGCTTTAGAAGAATTATCTGTTTTCATTATTTCAGTCCATACACTCACTCATTTCCTACCAGTGCCTTCAATTTTACACATGTGGTGTCAGATTCATTCATACACTGATTTTTCATAATCATTCAAAGATTAATTCCCTGTTTGCCGTAGCAAGCAGACACTTTCATGTTTAGTACAGTAAAACAAAAAAAACAACTGTGTTATGAATCAACACTGTGAAGACTGAAAACAAGATGACCTAGCTAGCTATATTTATGTTATCAAATGCCATGCCCAACTCACAAAAGTTTCTGTATTCTAGCAAACCAAGCCCTATTAACAATATACAACCCCACCAATTCTTTCTCAAACTTCCAGTGACAGCTGATTCCAACCCTAGCCACTCTCTCCTCTCATCAATAAGTAACTCCACCTATTCTCCTTTTCCTGTAGGCTTCAGACAGTTCTGTACATTTCTGGTTTCCTGATAGGAGATACAAATACTTTGGTGGTCTCAACTTTTCTTGGGTAACTTTGCAGAAAAGCTAAACCTTTCATATACAGATTGATATTAGAAACACGGGGATTTCAGGATGGAACCTGCATGCAGCAGTGACATACTTTCACAGCTGAAATACACATGCAGTTGCTAAGATGCTGCTACTGCTTAACATCCAGGGAGTGGGAAGAAAAGAATAAATTTTTCTTAGCAGACCACAGTCAGGGCACCAGGCTGCTCAGTAACTGATGCCGTGGGAGCCTTGTATTCCTAGGGAAGGAAGTATGTTTGTCAATGGGAATCTCACACCATGTGTAAAGGTCAGGGTCTGAAAGGTGATGGGGAAATGTCATTCTGATGGGTAGAAATCTTTTAGCTCTAGCCTCCTACCTACTCCGTACTGATTATCATATTATGGTCCAGCCAGCAGTGAGTCTGATTTCTTCTGAACCAGTAGACTGCTCTTCCAGGAAAAATCTCCACATTCCCTATAAAGAAATAAGAGAACTTGGGCTAAAGAGGCATAGCAAGCCCCATTGGCATGAGAGCTGGCACATGGGGGCAGGGATTGGGACTGACACCATGTTTGTAATGTCAGTTGAAATACAGCAATTTCATTTGCCAGCAGTTCAGGGAAGGGTTGAATCATCAATGCGGTGTCACAATGCGTTTTTCCACTGTGTTCTGTCAGGGCCAATCTCTGCTTCCCAGTGTAAGAATAAGACAGGGAGAGGAGCAACTAACAGCCTGCTTCTACAGCTCTGCCAGGGGTTTACCAGCCAGGCTCTACCACTCTTGCAGCTGGACCCAAATCAAAGAATTCAGATCCAGAGAAGATTTTCATCCCTATTCTTCCAAAGATCAAGGGTGCTGGGGTCCAGGATTTTGGTTTGCATCCATTTCTAACCTATAATATAGTGAGAACAAAAGGGGACTAGAGACCATCGGTGGAGCACTTGATCTTCCCATAGGATAGGTAAGTTGAAAGGAGGATATAGAAATGTCTGTGCACTCTCTGGCTGTCCTGGGTTCACTCCCTTTGTGTGGGTGAGAAAGAGTGAGGGAGAAAGAAGGTTACCACATCTCCTTAAGCTCACACTGAAAAATGTGTCCGTAATATCAGAGATGGGACAGAGTAGTAATATACCAACCCAGATTTCAAACAATCTAAAGTCTGAGTGTGCCTCACTGGGTTGTCACAGTGGGGATCTTCCATCCCATCTTTCCATTATAGTCTCTCCTTCCTCTGTCACTGGGATTCAGGCTGGGTCAGGGAGAAGTGCAGTCACAGTCTCACCCAGGGGCAGTTTACCATTGTTGTTATAATAATTGCATTTCTTTCCACAGATCTAACCGCACAAGCATCAAAGCCCATACACAGAGAGAGAGAGAGAGAGAGAGAGAGAGAGAGAAAATGAGCCTGACACCCAAAGATCAGAGACCATCAGCGAAACCCATGAGACTCCAGAGACAAATCAGACTCTGCCTTGCCCCCACACCTGCTATAACATCAGAGATTTAATTGTTTTTTCATGTGTTTTGTCTTACAGGTGAACTTGCGAACCCCTCACTCCCATTAGTGAGCCCTTACTCACACAAGTGAAACAATTGACTTCAGTGGTACAATTTGAGTAGATGTTTCAGCAAGGTAAGGGCTTTACAATCTGGCCTTTGTCTGTAAGCTCTCGTGCATATTTACAATGTCATTCAAGAGGCAGGCCCTGTCTACACTGGCAAGTTTCTGCGCAGTAAAGCATCTTTCTGTGCTGTATCTCCCAAGGTGTACAAATTCCAAGACACTTAGTTTGCAGAAACAGTGCAGTTGCAGCACTGTAAAAAAATCACCCCAATGAGAAGTGTACAGCTTTCTGCACCGGGGCTATGATTTTGGGAATCATACAGTGTAGACACCCTGGTCCATTACAGCGCTGTGAATGGCCTCCAGGAGGTGTCTCACAATGCCTGTTCTCACCTCTTTGGACATCAGTTTGAACTCCACTGCCTTGCCCTCAGGTGACCAACCATCATCCCCACCCCACACATTCCTTTGGAATTTTGAAAGTCTCCTTCCTGTTTGCTCTGTGACCCATGCAATGGTCTCAGCACATCTTTCCAGGTGGCCATGCCTGCTCCACGCACCAGGCGATCCCCCACTTGGAGCAATGCTGAGCTGCTGGACCTCATCAGCATTTCGGGAGAGGAGGCTGTCCAGCCCCAGCTGTGCTCCAGCCATAGGAATTATAACACCTACGGACAGATTTCACAATGCATGACAGAAAGGTGTCATGACCGGGACACATTGCAGTGCAGTGTCAAAGTGAAGGAGCTGTGGAAGGCCTACCACAAGGCACCAGAGGGAAACCACTGTTCTGGTGCTGTGCCCAAGAGCTGCCAGTTCTACAAAGAGCTGGACATGACACTCGGCGGCAACCCCCACCTCCACTCCAAAGACCACTGTGATACTTTGATGGCTCGCGTGCCAGTCTAAAGTGGACCAAGCCAGGAGGAAGAAATCTTGGATGAGGATGTGGAGGGGGGCCCAGAGGCAGAGGATGACTCGGAAGTCAGAGATGCATGCAACCAGGAGCTCTTTTCTACCCTGGAGGAGGCTAGCCAGTTACACTGTCAAATGTCAGCTGTCAGCTCGTAAATGGATTTGATTTTGGGAATCACTGAAGTGAGTTATTGGGGGAAGGAGGGTTGCAGAAAGCAGGCTTGTCTCCCACCGTATACCTAGTCTGAGCGGCAGAACAGGCTGTTGATTGACTCCCTCACTTCACCGGAATCTCCCTCAGAGATCCCCAGGAAACTCTTGTGGAGATACTTCGTAATTCACTGCCGCAGGTTCTTTGGCAGAGCTGCTTTGTTTCTTGCCCCATTAATGGTAACTTTCCTGTGCCACTGTGAGGTCACAGGGGGTGAGGGACTATTGCGGCACACAGGCGAGCCACATAGGGGCCAGGGCAGAAGCTGCTGTCTTGGAGAAGACCGTCCCTTGATTCCCTGCTGACCCTCAGCAGTGAGATATCTTCCATAATGATCACATCCTGAGGAAAGTGTGGGGACAGGAATGATTATCAGCCCCCCCCCCCCAGTGCTAGCTCTCCCCAAGAACCAAGTGCCTAGTGTACAGCAGGGTCCAGGAAGAATGATTTTCCCTGCCCCTGCAGCTACTCACCATTTTGGGGTATCTTGTGGCTCATGTGTGCTTGCCTGGGGTTAGACAGTTAATGACAGGTATGTGAGTACAGGCTGTGTTTTAAAGCACTGAATCAGTGTTCTCTGTGTTGCAAACAATACTGCTTCTATAAAATGTTGCATTTAAACTTCACAGAGATGACCTTGGGAGCCCAGCCTCCCTCTTTGTTAGCAGCAGCTGAACAGATGCACAGAATTAGAAAGGGGCCAAGAAGAACTAAGGAGGACTTTCTGCATGATGTTACAATGCACTCCGCTGCCGAGAAACAGGAATTGAAGGAGTGGCAGGACAGCAAGAAGAGGGATCAAAAGAAGAACACGGCACACCAGAATGAAGCCACATAGTGGCTCTTAAAGGTTATGGAGCACCAAGGAGACATGCTCCAGGTGATACTAGCTCTTCAAACCGAACAGCTCGGTGCCCGCCCTCCCATGCAGCCGCTGTTGCAAAACTCTTTCCCAGGTTCCCCCCAGGCATTGCCAACACACTCTTATCAACCTCCTGACTCTAGTCTATACCTGTGGCATTCCACTCCTCCCCCTCACAGACCAGCATTGTGGACTCCCGCTACCCACTATACCCAACACCCTCCCTCTGCAGTTTTACCCTGCTGAAGCACAGTAACTGCTGCATTGTGCTCCAAAGGAGAAGGTTAGATATGATCCCTGGACATACACAAATCTTTAGCTGTCCTGGGACCCCTCCTCCTCCTGGCACCTTCCCTTTCCCAATCCCCCTCACCGAGGATGTGTTTTGTTTTTTTGGTTTGACTCTCTCCTCTGGTTGTTGTTTTTTAAATAAAAGAATTATGTTGGTTTGAAAGCAATCTTTATTCTATTAATTGAAAGCAAAAAGAGCCCTGCAAAACAACATACAATTATGTTAAACCCACATATTGCATCGTCTGCACCAATCACACCCTAGCATTACAAGCACTGCACTCCCAAGCATAGCAGTAAATATTAGTGGCTTTTGGCTTGAAATTGCTGCCTCAAGGCATCCCTGATCCTTATGGCCCCACGCTGTGCCCCTCTAATAGCCCTGGTCTCTGGCTGTTCAGCCTCAGCCTCCAGGCACTGAGCCTCTGCAGTCCAGCCCTAAGTGAAGCTTTCATCCTTCCCTTCACAAATACTATGGAGCATTCAGCATGTGGCTATCAGCATAGGAATATTGTCATCAGCCAGGTCCAGCTTCCCATAGATGCAGCACCAGCAGGCTTTTAAATGGCCAAAAGCACACTCAACAGTCATTCTGCACTTGCTCAGCCTGTTGTTGAACTGCTCCTTGCTGCTGTCAAGTTTCCTCATGTATGGCTTCATAAGCCATGGCATTAAGAGGTGGGTGGGGTCTTCCAGGACCACAAAGAGCATTTCAAATTCCCCTATGGTGATCTTCTGGTCCATGAAGAAAGTCCCTGCTTGCAGCTTCCTGAACAGGCCAGTGTTCCGAAAGATGCGTGCATCATGCACCTTTCCAGACTAGCCTGCATTAATGTCTGTGAAATGCCCATGGTGATCCACAAGCGCCTGGAGAACCATTGAGAAATACCCCTTGTAATTAATGTACTCAGTGGCTAGGTGGTCTGCTGCCAGAATTGGAATATGTATGCCATCTATTGCTCCTCCGCAGTCAGGGAAACCCATTTGTGCAAAGCCATCCAGAGAAGAGCAGCTAGTCCTATAGGAAAAGGAGAAGAGTCAATGGAGACTACACCAAATATGAGCCCCAGGAGGATACAGGATGGGTTGAAGAGGATTACAAGGGAGAATAGGAATGGAAAAAACTTGCAGCCAGAGGGAACAGGGGATAGACTGGAGAATAGCACCGTCACCAGGAAAAGGCAGGTCTATGTGATCGGGGACTCTTTACTGAGAAGAATAGACAGGCCTGTAACCAGAGCTGATCCAGAGAATAGAAGGGTGTGCTGTCTTCCAGGTGCTAAGATAAGGGATGTAGACCTGAGGTTGAAAAGGATCCTAAAGGGAGCAGGAAAGAATCCCCTAATTATCCTTCATGTGGGAACAAATCATACGGCTAGATTCTCGCTGGAAAGTATTAAGGGAGACTATGCTAGGCTGGGGAAGACGCTTAAGGAAATTGAGGCTCAGGTAATCTTTAGTGGGATTCTGCCTGTTCCTAGAGAAGGGCAACAAAGGTGTGACAAGATTATGACTATCAACAGATGGCTCAGGCAGTGGTGCTATAAGGAGGGCTTTGGGACGTATGGCCATTGGGAGGCATTCATGGACAAAGGACAGTTCTCTCGGGATGGATTTCCTCTGAGTAGGGAAGGAAATAGACTTCTAGGAGGGAGGCTATCACAACTGATTAAGAGAGCTTTAAACTAGGAATTTGGGGGAGATGGTTGGGAGACGTCCAGGTAATCTCCACGCCGGATTTTAGCATTGAGAGGGAAGAAAATGAAGTAAGAAAGGATACTGCCGTGGGTAGGAGAATGGACATAAGGAGGAAGGGCAGTGTGGATACCAGTCTAATAGGTCATACTGGCTGTAGAATGTCCATGCCTAATCGAGTAAAGAATGTGAGCGAGGCCAAACAGCAAAAATTAAGATGTTTGTACACCAATGCGAGGAGCCTAGGTAACAAAATGGAGGAACTAGAGCTACTGGTGCAGGAAGTGAAACCAGATATTATAGGGATAACAGAAACATGGTGGAATAGTAGTCATGACTGGACTACAGCTATTGAAGGGTATGTGCTTTTGAGGAAAGACAGAAATAAAGGTAAAGGTAGTGGAGTAGCATTGTATATCAAGGATGAGGTAGAATGTAAAGAAATAAGAAGCGATGGAATGGATAAGACAGAGTCCATCTGGGTAAAAATTACACTGGGGAAGAAAACTGCTAGAGTCTCCCCTGTGATAATACGTGGGATGTGCTATAGACAGCCGGGATCTAATTTGGATATGGATAGAGCCCTTTTTAATGTTTTTAATAAAGTAAATACTAATGGAAACTGCGTGATCATGGAGACTTTAACTTCCCAGATATAGACTGGAGGACAAGTGCTAGTAATAATAATAGGGCTCAGATTTTCCTAGATGCGATAGCTGATGGATTCCTTCATCAAGTAGTTGCTGAACCCACTAGAGGGGATGCCATTTTAGATTTGGTTTTGGTGAGTAGTGAGGACCTCATAGAAGAAATGGTTATAGGGGATAATCTTGGTTCAAGTGATCATGAGCTAATTCAGTTCAAACTGAACGGAAGGATAAACAAAAATAAATCTGCGGCTAGGGTTTTTGATTTCAAAAGGGCTGAATTTCAAAAATTAAGGAAATTAGTTAGGGAAGTGGATTGGACTGAAGAATTTATGGATCTAAAGGTAGAGGAGGCCTGGGATTACTTTAAATCAAAGCTGCAGAAGCTATCAGAAGCCTGCATCCCAAGAAAGGGGGGGGAAAGTCATAGGCAGGAGTTGTAGACCAAGCTGGATGAGCAAGCATCTCAGAGAGGTGATTAAGAAAAAGCAGAAAACATAAAGGGAGTGGAAGATGTGAGAGATCAGCAAGGAAAGTTACCTTATTGAGGTCAGAACATGTAGGGATAAAGTGATAAAGGCTAAAAGTCAAGTAGAGTTGGACCTTGCAAAGGGAATTAGAACCAATAGTAAAAGGTTCTACAGCCACATAAATAAGAAGAAAACAAAGAAAGAAGAAGTGGAGCCGCTAAACACTGAGGATGGAGTGGAGGTTAAGGACAATCTAGGCATGGCCCAGTATCTAGACAAATACTTTGCCTCAGTCTTTAATAAGGCTAAAGAGGATCTTAGGGATAATGGTAGCATGACAAATGGGAATGAGGATATAGAGGTAGATATTACCATATCTGAGGTAGAAGCGCAACTCAAACAGCTTAATGGGACTAAATCGGGGGGCCCAGATAATCTTCATCCAAGAATATTAAAGGAATTGGCACCCGAAATTGCAAGCCCATTAGCAAGAATTTTTAATGAATCTGTAAACTCAGGGGTTGTACCATATGATTGGAGAATTGCTAACATAGTTCCTGTTTTTAAGAAAGGGGAAAAAAGTGATCCCGGTAACTACAGGCCTGTTAGTTTGACATCTGTAGTATGCAAGGTCTTGGAAAAAATTTTGAAGGAGAAAGTAGTTAAGGACATTGAAGTCAATGGTAAATGGGACAAAATACAACATGGTTTTACAAAAGATAGATCGTGCCAAACCAACCTGATCTCCTTCTTTGAGAAAGTAACAGATTTTTTAGACAAAGGAAACACAGTGGATCTAATTTACCTAGATTTCAGTAAGGCGTTTGATGACGGTGCCACATGGGGAATTATTAGTTAAATTGGAAAGATGGGGATCAATATGAACATTGAAAGGTGGATAAGGAATTTTTTAAAGGGGAGACTAGAATGGGTCCTACTGAAATGTGAACTATCAGGCTGGAGGGAGATTACCAGTGGAGTTCCTCAAGGATCATTTTTGGGACCAATCTTATTTAATCTTTTTTATTACTGACCTTGGCACAAAAAGTGGGAGTGTGCTAACAAAGTTTGCGGATGATACAGAGCTGGGAGGTATTGCCAATTTAGAGAAGGAATGGGAAATCATACAGGAAGATTTGGATGACCTTGTAAACTGGAGTAATAGTAATAGGATGAAATTTAATAGTGAGAAGTGTAAGGTTATGCATTTAGGGATTAATAACAAGAATTTTAGTTATAAGCTGGGGTCGCATCAATTAGAAGTAATGGAGAAGGACCTTGGAGTATTGGTTGATCATAGGATGACTATGAGTCACCAATGTGATATGGCTGTGAAAAAAGCTAAGGCGGTCTTGGGATGCATCAGGCGAGGTATTTCCAGTAGGGATAAGGAGGTTTCAGTACCGTTATACAAGGCACTGGTGAGACCTCACCTGGAATACTATGTGCAGTTCTGGTCTCCCATGTTTAAGGAGGATGAATTCAAACTGGAACAGGTACAGAGAAGGGCTACTAGGTGATCCGAGGAATGGAAAACCTGTCTTATGAAAGGAGATTCAAGGAGCTTGGCTTGTTTAGCTAACCAAAAGAAGGTTGAGGGGAGATATGATTGTTCTCTATAAATATATCAGAGGGATAAATACCGGAGAGGGAGAGGAATTATTTAAGCTCAGTACCAATGTGGACACAAGAACAAACGGATATAAACTGGTCATTAGGAAGTTTAGACTTGAAATTAGACGAAGGTTTCTAACCATTAGAGGATGAAGTTTTGGAATAGCCTTCCAAGGGAAGCAGTGGGGGCAAAAGATCTATCTGGCTTTAAGATTAAACTCGATAAGTTTATGGAGGAGATGGTATGATGGGATAACATGATTTTGGTAATTAATTGATCTTTAAATATTCATGGTAAATAGGCCTAATGGCCTGTGATGGGATGTTAGATGGGGTGGGATCAGAGTTACTACAGAGAATTCTTTCCTGGATGTCTGGCGGGTGAATCTTGCCCATATGCTCAGGGTTAGCTGATACCCATATTTGGGGTCGGGAAGGAATTTTCCTCCAGGGCAGATTGGAAGAGGCCCTGGAGGTTTTTCGCTTTTCTCTGTAGCATGGGGCACGGGTCACTTGCTGGAGGATTCTCTGCTCCTTGAAGTCTTTAAACTATGATTTGAGGACTTCAATAGCTCAGACATAGGTGAGAGGTTTTTCGCAGGAGTGGGTGGGTGAGATTCTGTGGCCTGCGTTGTACAGGAGGTCAGACTAGATGATCATTATGGTCCCTTCTGACCTTAGTATCTATGAATCTATGAATCCACAATATCACGCACATTGTGCAGAGTCATGGTCTTTCATAGCACGATGCAATTAATGGCCCTGCAGACTTCTGTCAACACGAGTCCAATGGTCGACTTTCCCACTCCAAACTGGTTAGTGACGGATCGGTAGCAGTCTAGAGTAGCCAGCTTCTACAGTGCAATTGCCACATGCTTCTCAAATGGCAGGGCAACTCTCATTCTCATGTCCTTGCGTCGCAGGGCTGGTGTGAGCTCATCACACAGCCCCATGAATGTGGCTTTCCTCATTTGAAAGTTCTGCAGCCACTGCTCGTCATCCCAGACGTGCATCACGATGTGATCCCACCACTCAGTGCTTGTGTCCTGAGCCCAAAAGCTGCGTTCCACTGTCGTCAGCACCTCCGTGAATGCCACAAGCAATCTTGTGTCGTAGCTACTACGTGTGGTGAGATCAATGTCGCACTCCTCTTGCCTTTGTAGTTTCAGGAATAACTCCACTGCCACTCGTGATGTGTTGGTCAGAGCGAGCAGCATACTGGTCAACAGTTCGGGATCCATTCCTGCAGCCCGAAGAGGCAAGGCAAGCAGTACACAAACTGTTGAAAGATGGCGCCAAATGCAGATGGAAGCACAGGGATTGCTGGGATGTAAAGCAATGCAACATGGGGCATTGGGACAGGACACAGGATGCCTTCCCATAACTCTTAGCAGCAGAAGAGGAAGAGGTGCTCTGTGGGATAGCTGCCCAGAATACACTGCTCTGAATACCGCTGCAAGTGCCGCAAGTGTGAACACTCTATTGCGCAGGCAGCTGACAGTATGAACATGCAACAGCAGTTTCCCTTCAATGCTCTCTGAGTGGCGCTGTAACTCCCAGTGCTGTAACTCTGCCAGTGTCAACATGCTCGCAGGCTGACACACTTACTCAGGCCAACACGTTTAGTGAGTTTGAGTAGGACTTTATTCCAGAAAAGGGGCCACTGGAATGCCTGGAACAACACATGCAGTAAGGCACAGCTTCGTATCAGTAAGGACTGCAGAAGCTGGCCCTATATGAGTTATAATACCCCCTACCCCTCTATCCTGCATCCATCACTTCCACCACATGAAAAGAAAATGAGTCTCTGCTTAACACATCTATCCATGTAGATAAAATAATAAGGAACATCAAATCTCATGCTTCAGAGCTTCATCCGCTTCATAGATTCTAAGCCCCGACTGTGATCCGCATGTCAGACCTCCTGTATAACACAGCTCATAGAACTTCCCCAAAATGATTCCTAGTGCATAACTTTTAGAAAAACAGCCAATATGATTTAAAAATTGTCAGTGATGGAGAATCCACCACAACGCTTGGTAAATAGTTCCAATGGTTAACTTCTCTCATCACTGTTAAAAATGTACATCTTATTTCCAGTCTGAAATTGTATAACTTTAACTTCCAGACACTGAATAGTGTTATAACTTTCTCTGCTAGATTGAATACCCCATTATTAAATATTTGTTCTCCATGTAGGTACTTATAGACTTTGATCAAGTCACCCCTTAATCTTCTCTTTGATGAACCAAATGGATTAAGCTCCTTAAGTCTATGACTAAAAGAAATGTTTTCTAAGCCTTTAATCATTCTTGTGGCTTCTCTCTGAACCCTCTCCAATTTATCAACATCCATCTTCAATTGCAGACACCAGAACTGAACATAGCATTTCAGCAGCAGTGGCACCAGTGCCAAATACTGAGGTTAAATAACCTCTTTAAGCCAACTCAAAATTCCTCTATTTATGCATCCCAGGATTACAGTAGCTCTTCTGGCCACAACGTCACATTGGGAATTCATAGTCAGCTGAACCTCAGATCTTTTTCAGAGTCCTGATTCCTAGGATAGAGTCCGCCATCCTGGAAGTTTTGCCTGAATTTGTTGTTCCTAGATGTATACACTTACAGTTTGCCATATTAAAATGTGTATTTTTTGCTTGCACCCAGTTTATCAAGCAATCCAGATCGCTCTGAATCAGTGACCTGTCCTCTTCATTATTTATCACTCTCCAAATTTTGTGTCATCTTCAAACTTTATCACTGATAATTTTATGTTTTCTTCTAGGTTGTTGATAAAGATGTTAAACAGCATAGGGCCAAGAATCAATCCATGCTGGACCTTACTGGAAATAGACCTGCTCAATGATGATTTTCCCTTTACAGTTTAATTTTGAAACCATCAATTAGCCAGTTTTTTTCCCATTTAACATTTGCCATGTCAATTGTATATCATTCTAGTTTTTTAATCAAAATTTCATGCAGTAACATGTGTCACAACAAGAAAAGGAGTACTTGTGGCACCTTAGAGACTAACCAATTTATTTGAGCATGAGCTTTCGTGAGCTACAGCTCACTTCATCGGATGCATACTGTGGAAACTGCAGAAGACATTAGATACACAGAGACCATGAAACAATACCTCCTCCCACCCCACTCTCCTGCTGGTAATAGCTTATCTAAAGTGATCATCAAGTTGGGCCATTTCCCGCACAAATCCAGGTTTTCTCACCCTCCGCCCCCCCCTCACACAAACTCACTCTCCTGCTGGTAATAGCCCATCCAAAGTGACCACTCTCTTTACAATGTGTATGATAATCAAGGTGGGCCATTTCCAGCACAAATCCAGGTTTTCTCACCCTCCCACCCCCCTCTAACAACCACACACACAAACTCACTCTCCTGCTGGTAATAGCTTATCCAAAGTGACCACCCTCCCTACAATGTGCATGATAATCAAGGTGGGCCATTTCCAGCACAAATCCAGGTTTTCTCACCCCCCCCACCCCCATACACACACAAACTCACTCTCCTGCTTGTAATAGCTCATCCAAAGTGACCACTCTCCCTACAATGTGCATGATAATCAAGGTGGGCCATTTCCAGCACAAATCCAGGTTTTCTCACCCCCCCCCACACACAAACTCACTCTCCTGCTGGCAATAGCTCATCCAAACTGACCACTCTTCTTACAATGTGCATGATAATCAAGGTGGGCCATTTCCAGCATAAATCCAAGTTTAACCAGAACGTCTTGGGGGGGGGGGTAGGAAAAAACAAGGGGAAATAGGCTACCTTGCATAATGACTTAGCCACTCCCAGTCTCTATTTAAGCCTAAATTAATAGTATCCAATTTGCAAATGAATTCCAAATCAGCAGTTTCTCGCTGGAGTCTGGATTTGAAGTTTTTTTGCTGTAAGAAATCGACCTTCATGTCTGTGATTGCATGACCAGAGAGATTGAAGTGTTCTCCGACTGGTTTATGAATGTTATAATTCTTTACATCTGATTTGTGTCCATTTATTCTTTTACGTAGAGACTGTCCAGTTTGACCAATGTACATGGCAGAGGGGCATTGCTGGCACATGATGGCATATATCACATTGGTGGATGTGCAGGTGAACGAGCCTCTGATAGTGTGGCTGATGTTGTTAGGCCCTGTGATGGTGTCCCCTGAATAGATATGTGGGCACAGTTGGCAACGGGCTTTGTTGCAAGGATAGGTTCCTGGGTTAGTGGTTCTGTTGTGTGGTATGTGGTTGTTGGTGAGTATTCGCTTCAGGTTGGGGGGCTGTCTGTAGGCAAGGACTGGCCTGTCTCCCAAGATTTGTGAGAGTGTTGGGTCATCCTTCAGGATAGGTTGTAGATCCTTAATAATGCGTTGGAGGGGTTTTAGTTGGGGGCTGAAGGTGACGGCTAGTGGCGTTCTGTTATTTTCTTTGTTAGGCCTGTCCTGTAGTAGGTGACTTCTGGGAACTCTTCTGGCTCTATCAATCTGTTTCTTCACTTCCGCAGGTGGGTATTGTAGTTGTAAGAATGCTTGATAGAGATCTTATAGGTGTTTGTCTCTGTCTGAGGGGTTGGAGCAAATGCGGTTGTATCGCAGAGCTTGGCTGTAGACGATGGATCGTGTGGTGTGGTCAGGGTGAAAGCTGGAGGCATGTAGGTAGGAATAGCGGTCAGTAGGTTTCCGGTATAGGGTGGTGTTTATGTGACCATTGTTTATTAGCACTGTAGTGTCCAGGAAGTGGATCTCTTGTGTGGACTGGACCAGGCTGAGGTTGATGGTGGGATGGAAATTGTTGAAATCATGGTGGAATTCCTCAAGGGCTTCTTTTCCATGGGTCCAGATGATGAAGATGTCATCAATATATCAATATAACTGGACAGTCTCTACGTAAAAGAATAAATGGACACAAATCAGATGTAAAGAATTATAACATTCATAAACCAGACGGAGAACACTTCTATCTCTCTGGTCACGCAATCACAGACATGAAGGTCACTATCTTACAGCAAAAAAACTTCAAATCCAGACTCCAGCGAGAAACTGCTGAATTGGAATTCATTTGCAAATTGGATACTATTAATTTAGGCTTAAATAGAGACTGGGAGTGGCTAAGTCATTATGCAAGGTAGCCTATTTCCCCTTGTTTTTTCCTATCCCCTCCCCCCCCCAGACGTTCTGGTTAAACTTGGATTTGTGCTGGAAATGGCCCACCTTGATTATCATGCACATTGTAAAGAGAGTGGTCACTTTGGATGGGCTATTACCAGCAGGAGAGTGAGTTTGTGTCTGGGGGGGCGGAGGGTGAGAAAACCTGGATTTGTGCGGGAAATGGCCCAACTTGATGATCACTTTAGATAAGCTATTACCAGCAGAAGAGTGGGGTGGGAGGAGGTATTGTTTCATGGTCTCTGTGTATCTAATGTCTTCTGCAGTTTCCACAGTATGCATCCGATGAAGTGAGCTGTAGCTCACGAAAGCTCATGCTCAAATAAATTGGTTAGTCTCTAAGGTGCCACAAGTACTCCTTTTCTTTTTGCGAATACAGACTAACACGGCTGTTACTCTGAAATGTGTCACAACATTAGCTTTCTGCCACTCTTCTGGAAATTTCCCAGCGCTCCAAAACTTATTGAAAATCAATATTAACTGTTTAGAGAGCTCCTCAGACATCTCTTTTAAAACTCTTGCAAGTTATTTGGACGGAATGATTTTAAAAACTCTGACTTCAGTACCTTCTGTTTAACATCCTGCAGAGCTGCTAGTGGAATGGAAAGAGTGTCATCATGTGATTAGACTATATCATCTTTTTTTCCCCCAGAACAGAAATCTTTATTCAACACTTCCACCTTTTCTGCATTATTATTGATAATTCTATCATTTCCATCTAGTAATACCATCATCGGGAATTTTTTTGTTACTAATATCTTTTTTTAAAACTCCTCCTTATTTTTCCTTAACTCTGCTGGCCATAGACTTAGTCTTGTGTCCCTTAGCTTCTCTTATCAATTTTCTATAATTCCTAACTTCTGATTTATATTCATTACTATCAGTTTCCCCTTTATTCCATATATTATGTCTATTTACAGGTGACTTCACTTCTTCTATAAACCAGGTCATTTTTTTAACCAGCAGAGCCTTCTTCCTCAGTAGTGGAATTCCAGCTTTAGGGACATCTAGCAAGGTGTTCTTAAATTATTCCCATCTATCATTCACATTTTTTCTGATTAAATTCCTCCTCTAAGATGATTTTGCTCATATTTCTTTTTGACTTTATAAAATTAAAGCCCCATAAAAACAGCAAGTGTGTATATATTACTGGTCTGGACTTTATTCTGCTTTCACTTTATAAATGTGAACAAATCATGATCCCTTGTATCTAAGCTACCATTAATTTTTAGTTCTGTGGTTAGTTCCTCTTTATCTGTTAGGACAAGGTCTAATATTGAATTCGCCTATGTTGTTACAACACTTTTTCAGTTAGGAAATTGTCATCTATAATGTTTAGAAATATCAAGGATGTTTTAGTACTGGCAGCATGAGACCTCCAGCATATCTCATTCACACTGAAGTTCTGCATGATCACACAGGGTTCCCCCCCACACACACACACATACACACACTGTGGATAGGTGCTTAAAGAAGAACTCCAGCTTGTGCATTATCTGGTACGACATTGATCCATAAGTATTCCAGCTCATTTTCTTCTGAGTTATCCGTGACTCAGAAACAGATAATGACATTTTTGACATAGAGTGCCATTCCCCCTCTCTGTTTGCGCACTCAGTCATTCCTAAATAGGTTACAACCATTGATTTTAACATTTCAATTGTGCAAATCATCCCACCAGGTTTCAATAATACCAACTAGATCAAATGTATGCATATAAAAGAGCAAATCCAATTCCCCCAGGCTTCTAGCATTAGTGTATAGGCAAATGAAGAATTTTTTCTCTTCATGTCCTTTGGTTCCTTGATTAATTTTGTTTGCAACATCTTAATTTTGTACTGAGTGTTCATATCTTGCCTCTTTTTACCCTCCCCTTTTGCTATTAGTTTAACCCTCTCCTGACTACTCTAGCCAGACCAGTCCCCAAAGAGATTGGTTTATCTTCTTCTGAAATGGAGGCATTCCACACTATACAGCCCTCTCTCCCCATACAAGGTGGAGCAGTGTTCCACAGTACCAAAGCCCTCCACCCAACACCACTTATCTAGCCAGCTATTCACTTCTAAGAAAATAGAGAGAGATTTGGGACATGTGTATGGATGGCAGGTGAGCACATTCTCAGCTATTCACTTCCAGAATTTTCTGCCTTATGTCTGCCTTTGCATGTGGGACAGGAAGGATCTCAGAAAAGATTGCTTGGACATTCTTTTTCTTTTGCACACTTCTAAGTTCCCTAAAGACATCTGCTATCTTGAAGATGTCCCACGATGCAGAGTCCTTAGTAGTGATAATGAACCATCACAAGTGGATCTTTGCCTGTAGACTTCAAAAGCCTATCAGATCTTAGAAAGAAAAGGAGTACTTGTGGCACCTTAGAGACTAACAAATTTATTTGAGCATAAGCTTTCGTGAGCTACAGTTCACTTCATCGGATGCATCAAATCAAATCAAAAGTCTAAATCAAATCTTAGAGTGACATGTTGTGTCTTAGCTCCAGGAAAGCAGCACACTGTTCTGTTGTCCACCTGTCCCTTGCAGAATGTTCATTCGAGTATTTTGAGTATAGAATCTCCAACAAGGATCCTCCATCTTCCTTGGAGGGTTGAAGAATTCTTTGGGTGTAAACATGATTTTTTTGCAGGTTGTGCCAACATGCCATCCGTACACATGTCCCATATATCTCTTTTATTTTTGTGGACCTACTGGATCTTGAGAGGTATCTTCCATAGTTTCCTTGTGCCCATAGTGTCCAGGGGTCAGGAAGGACTTTTTCCTTCCAGCTCATAATTGTCCAGATGAATTGTGGGTTTTTCTTACCTTCCTCTGAAGCATCAGATATTGGCCGCAGCTGGAGGCAGGATAGCAGACTAGATGCACAAATGGCCTGATCTAGTGCAGCAAATCCTATGGTGATAGGTGCTTAGCCTGTTCTTGCTCATGCGCCCAGGATTAAACTGATCACCAGATATGGGGTCAGGAAGGAATTTTCCTTCATGTCAGATTGGCCAATGCTTTGGGGAGGGGGCGTGTCCACTTTCCTTTGCAGTGTCAGGCATAGAACATCTTCAGGGATCACCTGGACCCATCTCACACAGCTATTTCCCACCATTGCAGGGGCCTCAGGTATTGGGGACACCTCGGTCCTTCCTGTTTCTATCTGTGGTTAAAAACAGTTTGATCTCCTCAAGAACCTACATTTTACAGGATAATTAGCCCAATTTAGATTTTATAATGATGAACCTGGTTCAATAAAATTCATTTGGAAAGAATATCAATTGAGTTGTGTTTATCTGGAGTTGCCATTTCTTTGTGATACAAACATGTTTTCTCACAAACTGGAACCATGGAGTTTGCTGCCAGAGTCCACATGTCATTTGTCCTTCAGTGACTGTTCACAAACGGAGCTGGTGATAGCTTCTTTGAGCTACAGGAACCATTGGTGAATGGCCAGGTAAAATGGATGGGGATGGCGCACCCTGAGACCATGGGGAAAACAAGGCATATGTTAGTCTTAGAGCACTTCATGATGATACATAGTGAAGAGCTAAGTAGGAATCCAGCCAAGAGGTTCCCAAGTTGTCAGACTGGTTTGTGTCCATGAAACCCTGAGGCACTGAAAGGGGATAGAGGAGAAAATAGAGTTTTAAGGGCAGAAAGAGAGACAGGCACTGTCATATGTCAGTGAGATCTCAGCATAAATTATCCATAGGCCACCCCGTTGTGATAAAAGAGAGACAAAAGAGAAGTGATGCTGGGGAAGCCAGATATGGGCTATTGTTCATATAATTGCTCAACCTAGAAAACAAGAGGACAAGAAGGATCTGAGACTGGTTGTAGCAAATTCACAGGTTATATCCCTCAGTATACTTAGCTCCTACCCATCCCTAGTAAACAAATATTTTTCTTTGTATATGAGTTAATTGAAATCAGGTGCCAGGTCTCCGGGTCTTGGGTGCTGAGATTCATGGTGACCAGTAACTGGATCCAGCCAGCATAAATGCTGCCCCTCCACTGAGGTGAAACCAGGCCCTACATGCACAGGTCCCTTGATCTGAATGATTATGGATCTGGGAAGTTGTTTCAGAGTACGGGAAGTATGTTTGGAGGATCATCACACTTTTTATGTGATTTTAGGGGATAATCTGGAGGAACAAACTGAGATGGCCCATGTCATGGCTTGGAGACAGATCTGCATTTGTCCAGTGGGATGTAGCACAGCATTGGTGCCCTGAGAGCTCCTTGGGGCTCAGCAAATTGCACCCTGGAGTCCAACTAACATGTTGCCCATCACACCCACTGCTACATGATCTCCAGATGGATATGAAACAGTTCTTAACAAGGTTAGTGGTCAGACATGGCATTTCCAAAATGAACTGAAGTAAACAGATGGAGCCAAGAATTGTGGTATCAAAACCACACATCTCCGTTCCATTATGTACTAAATATAAAATCATAATAAAGGTGTCTTAAAGCTGCCTCAAGGCAGCAGCTGAGGGCACCTGTGTCCTAGGTGAATCTTCCACAGTCTTTGGCTCTGTTCCCCCTCTAAGCACTCTGGCACAGAAGACAGTACAGGGCTGAGAAAGGGGTCCATCAGTCGTGGGAGGAAGCAGGGCTGGAACACAATGCACAATAGAAATTATGGTCTGTAGAAAGGCTCCTTGGGATTTAGTACCCACTAGTGCTAGTTAAAGAATCCCTGACCCTACTGTACCTTTGACTGGAGGCCAGTTTAGTTCCTGGCAGGATTAGCAAAGCAGAAAGGTGACATAAATCCACCTATGCACTAATTACCCACAGGTGGCTCACCTAGGAACTTAATCTACAGCCATACTGAAAAGGGTATAAATAAGATAGTAAAGCCATCCCCAGTGGGAGATAAGGGCCTTCAAACATTTCGATATTCAGACAGCTATGGGAAAATGCTGAGGATCTCTAGGTTGAGTCATTCCTACAGAAGTCCAATGCCTTTTCACTAGTCTCCAACTCCATCTCCAATTGCAGCCGTGATCCTAATTGCTCCATGATCTCATAACCTTCCCACCTGTGCTTGGGTCAGCACTTTCACAGGGAGGCTTGACGCCATGGAATACAAGCCCACATAAGGTCATGCTGCAGGGAACTTACTGCAGATTTGAAGAGGGATGATGCTGGAGAAAGTGTTTCTCCCACATACACCCAAAACTGCTGAGCCCGAAACCAGTAGTTTGTGCATGACCTTCCACAGGTTTGAAAAAAGGGGATAATGCCACACTGATAATATTCCACCACTTTGCCAGAATGTTGGCCAAATGAGCATGTTTTCTTAAAAAAAAATGTGATATGGTCCTTCTGATTTAGAATGGAATCGAAGTGTGGCATCCCCACTAGAACGAGACGAACCCTGTAGAATTTTCCACAGTCATTTACATCACTTTTAAAAACATTTGCTCTGGCTGTGCCCTTTTTGTGTTTGCTATCTGTAGACATTCGGGCAATCAAGAGTTTCTTGTGCAAATGCTGACAGGAAATGAATTGTAAGGTGATATGTCCATTGATCATAAATATTTTATGTGGGATGGGGCAATGCCTGATATAGCCAGAAGCCATGGTTCCCAAAACACCTCACCTTTCCCAAAACACCTCACCTCACCCGAGCCCTGGCACAGAGACAATTAGATAAGAACAACAGGGGCATACTCTGCACCTAGGAATGTATATACATACACACAATTACTTTCTGTGACTATGCCCAGAGCAAATCAAATTTAAACTCTGCAGCAGGCTAATGAATCATACAGTAACCTAATTGAACAAGGAATGATGCCCCAGGAAAGGTTTATGTGGCCAGAAAGGAAAAGGTTTAACCTTTTCTAAATTTGCTAATCCTATTAACTCCTCCCTCTGCCCAAACTGCTATCAACCTCTCCTTGAGAGACTGAAAGCCACAGTTGTATGCTCCATATTAATATGTCATTGCTATAGAACCTGTAAAGATGCTGTAATTTTAATTGTAGCAGGTGCATCATGGCTCCTGGTGGTTGAATTTTCATGTCATGTTACTGAGGTGAAAAATGGTCTTTCAGAGTGTCAGTCTGCTCAGAACTTAAAGGTGCTCATTGCTTAAATTCATAGTTGGAGAAAAACATGCTGCACTGAGAGGTTTGCAGAATAAAGGAATGACATTGTTCAATGCTGGCACAGGGGAATGTTTTGCTAGAGTAAAAAGAAAAGGAGTACTAGTGGCACCTTAGAGACTAACCAATTTATCTGAGCATAAGCTTTCGTGAGCTACAGCTCACTTCATTGGATGCATTCAATGGAAAATACAGTGAGGAGATTTATATACACACAGAACATGAAAAAATGGGTGTTATCATTCAAGCCTAAGTTAATTGTATCCAGTTTGCAAATTAATTCCAATTCAGCAGTCTCTCGTTGGAGTCAAGGATCTACAACCTATCCTGAAGGACGACCCATCACTCTCACAAATCTTGGGAGACAGGCCAGTCCTTGCCTACAGACAGCCCCCCAACCTGAAGCAAATACTCACCAGCAACCACACACCACGCAACAGAACCATTAACCCAGGAACCTGTCCTTGCAACAAAGCCCGTTGCCGACTATGTCCACATATCTATTCAGGGGACACCATCATAGGGTCTAATCACATCAGCCACACTATCAGAGGCTCGTTCACCTGCACATCTACCAATGTGATATATGCCATCATGTGCCAGCAATGCCCCTCTGCCATGTACATTGGTCAAACTGGACAGTCTCTACGTAAAAGAATAAATGGACACCAATCAGATGTCAAGAATTATAACATTCATAAACCAGTCGGAGAACACTTCAACCTCTCTGGTCACTCGATTTCAGACCTAAAGGTCGCACTATTAGAACAAAAAGACTTCAAAAACAGACTCCAACGAGAGACTGCTGAATTGGAATTAATTTGCAAACTGGACACAATCAATTTAGGCTTGAATAGAGACTGGGAGTGGATGTGTCATTACACAAAGTAAAACTATTTCTCCATGTTTATTTCCCACACCCCCCACTGCTCTTCGGACGTTCCTGTTAACTGCTGGAAATGGCCCACCTTGATTATCACTACAAAAGGCTTTCTCTCCCCCCACCCCACTCTCCTGCTGGTAATAGCTCATCTTAAGTGATCACTCTCCTTACAGTGTGTATGATAACACCCATTTTTTCATGTTCTGTGTGTATATAAATCTCTTCACTGTATTTTCCACTGAATGCATCCGATGAAGTGAGCTGTAGCTCACGAAGGCTTATGCTCAAATAAATTGGTTAGTCTCTAAGGTGCCACAAGTACTCCTTTTCTTTTTGCGAATATAGACTAACACGGCTGCTACTCTGAAACCTGTCATTTTGCTAGAGTGCTTTCTATGTTTAAAGATATTCCTTCGGCACCTCCTCTAAAAATGATTCAGGCTGCTGCATCAATGAGGTTGCAGATGTACTCTTTTTTTAGGCAATGGGGAAACCTTTTTAACATGAATTTTATTAGACATTTATATGCAGTCTCAGCAGGCCTGTGGTGTTTGCACAGCTACTTGCTGTAATTGTTGCAGAGAGAGACATTCAATATGCAATTCTCCAGTTGAAAGAAAATGTAATTCTCAAAGTACTGAGTTATTATTAGGACTTTCTTTACAAATTACAGAGAATCTTGAGACACTCTAGACTGGGAAAATAAGATAGATGGTGATATTTCAGTTCTAATAGCAATACTGGGTTGCAGGAGAAAAAAAAGCAATGAAGATGATCTGAGATATGAAGGATCTTTTATTTTCTCCCTGCCTCAAAGAACTCCCTAGCCAGAACTGCATCTCTCATTTGGTCTATCTATGCATCCGATAAAGTGAGCTGTAGCTCATGAAAGCTTATGCTCAAATAATTTGGTTAGTCTCTAAGGTGCCACAAGTACTCCTTTTCTTTCCATGTATCTAAGGTGGTTATTACAATAGCATCTCTTTATAGCATCAATTTTATTACAAGAAACTGCACCATTCAACAGCAACATAGGATAAGTTGCTGATACACACTTTTCTTTTCCAGGGGTTTTTTGGTAAGGTTTTCTTGGTGCATTATTTTTCCATTTAAGAAAGAGTATTTTTACATACCAACTATCCACTTCAAAATGTTTCGTCATAGATGGGCTGCTCCACTAATGTGCAATAGCTCAATGTTATAAATTACAGTAGTAGGGGTGCCTGGATAACTAAGAGGATTGGTACTGTAATATAGTCTTTCACTTCTAGGTTACCGGGTCAAATTTAGCCTATGCAAACGCTGACCAAAAGCTGTTACCATATAATGGCTATTAGGTGTACTATGTGAAATCCAGTTCCATCCAATTCCTAGTGCACAAGTTGTCCACATCACAGAATAAACAAATAAAAATAATGAAAACGCACCCCAGCTGGTAATGCCAGCAGAGGCCAAGGGCTCAATATATATGGAAGCTGAACTGATCTTTTACCAGTAACACTTGTGTAGGGAAGGTAATAGCTGCGGAAAAAATGATAGATTTTTAGGATTGATATTTACATTTGGGCTAGGTACTTTGGATGCTGAGATGAGATTTAACAGTTTCCAAACAAGTTTATCTTATTAAATACAACCAAAGAAAGAAAAAAAGTTTAGACATGAAGCTTTTTTTTCTTTACCCTGGAATGATGATTATATTATCAAAGGCTCAGCTTTATTCCAGGCTTTCTGGAGCTCTTATATTAGCCCATCACATCAGAATGGCAGCCTCTTGCCGTTGGAAAGCTGGGTTCATGAAACACTCCTCTGAGCTGCATTTCTCTTTCATCACAAAAAAAAAGTCAAGAGTAAAATAAAACAAAACAAACGAGATATTTTTATTTAAACATAGACATTTTTTAGCAGAGCCTTACAACTCCCCGCCCCAAACCAACAACCAGGGAACAAATGCATCATTGGATGGATATTTATTTGTGTTTGGACAGTCCTTTATCTTGTATTTTTGTATTGTGTGCTTTTAATTTTTGGAAAGATTCCCAGATCCAAAGTTGGGCACCCATTAGAAGTTTATAAATTTAAGTATATATATATAAATAAATAGGATTAACATCTCTGGGGTCATCTTATCAAACAGAAGGTGAAAGAGTGACTTGATCACAGTTTGTAAGTAGCTATGTGGGTAACAAATATTTGATAACGGGCTCTTCACTCTAGCAGAGAAAGGTCTGAGTCCGAGCTGAGGGAACTGGTGGGCTCAGAGGTCTCTGACAACTTCTTGGACCTAGATTTTGCTCAGACCATAACATTCCCATTCAGCATAAGAGCATCCCTGATGTGGTGGAATCCATTGATGGGTCCCTCATTTCCTCTGGCCCAGTTACTCATCAAATTACACTGCTGATGGTGACCACACTCCAGGACCACTGGCAGTTGCTGCAGTTTGGATCGATCTGAGCCCCTCCTTTCTCTGTCATCCTTTGTATTCATTGGCTGGTCATCCACAACCCATGCATCCAGTGGGGATCAGGCAAGGTGCACTTTACATCAAGATTCTGCTGCAAGTCATGTCTCCCAAGATCAGGAGTCAAACCTGAACCCCTGTCAAGGTTCCTCCCCCACTCTGAACTCTAGGGTACAGATGTGGGGACCTGCATGAAAACCTCCTAAGCTTACTTTCACCAGCTTAGATTAAAACTTCCCCAAGGTACAAATTAATTTTATCCTTTGACCTTGGAATATCCACTGCCACCACCAAACTCTAACTGGGTTTACTGGGAAACGTAGTTTGGACACATCTTTCCCCCCCCAAATCCTCCCAACCCTTGCACCCCACTTCCTGGGAAAGGTTTGGTAAAAATCCTCACCAATTTGCATAGGTGACTACAGACCCAAACCCTTGGATCTGAGAACAATGAAAAAGCATTCAGTTTTCTTACAAGAAGACTTTTAATAGAAATAGAAGTAAATAGAAGTAAAGGAATCTCTATAAAATCTAAAACCTCTATAAAATCAGGATGGTAGATACCTTACAGGGTAATTAGATTCAAAACATAGAGAATCCCTCTAGGCAAAACCTTAAGTTACAAAAAAGACACACAGACAGAAATAGTCATTCTATTCAGCACAGTTTTTTTCTCAGCCATTTAAAGAAATCATAATCTAACACATACCTAGCTAGATTACTTACTAAAAGTTCTAAGACTCCATTCCTGTTCTATCCCCAGCAAAAGCAGCATACCGACAGACACAGACCCTTTGTTTCTCTCCCTCCTCCCAGCTTTTGAAAATATCTTGTCTCCTCATTGGTCATTTTGGTCAGGTGCCAGCGAGGTTACCTTTAGCTTCTTAACCCTTTACAGGTGAGAGGATTTTTCCTCTGGCCAGGAGGGATTTTAAAGGGGTTTACCCTTCCCTTTATATTTATGACAACCCCCTTGTGATAAATTGCGGAAGGGGGTACTTTAAAAGTAGATGCCACCCTCTCTGTCATCCGTTCATTCACTTTGGATATTCCAGAGAAATATCAATACTACACGGATGTCTTTGACAAAAGAAGGGCAGATGTCTTACCACCTCATCACAGCTAAGATTGCCCCATTGATCTGCAACCCAGGGCTGATGTTGCCTCTCAGAACCAGAACTCCAAATGCTCTGGGAATATATCCCTGAGAATTTAGAGAAGGGGTTGATTTGTTCTTTTACCTCTCCAGTGAGGGCTCTGATCTTCTTTGTGGCAAAAAAGATGGCTCCTGGCTCCCCTGTGTTGATTACTGGGCTCTGAATACAACAACAGTTTGAAATCACTAACCTTTGCCACTTATTAATGAACTCTTTGATAGACTTCACTCTGCCAGGCTTTTTCTAAACTGAACCTTCCAGGAGACTTCAATCTGGTTTGTATCAAGGAAGGCAAAGACTGTAAGAGTGTGTTTTGAACTCAATACAGTATTTAGGCTCATTTGAGTATTTAGGTATTCATTTGGGCTATGTAATGCTCCAACTATTCTTCAGTATTTTGTGAACTCATTTTCAAGATGGACCAATTTGTTGTTATCTGTTTAGATAATATTCTTGTCTTCTCTGAAAAATAGAAGGTACATGAACAACTTGTCCTTGGCAGACTTCGCCAGAATCACCTTTATGCCAAACCAGAGAAATGTGAATTCAGTAAGGATGCTACTGAGTTTCTTGGGTATATCATTTCTTCCAAGAGCCTGACAATGGACCCAGAGAAAGTGTCTGCCATCACTGGGTGGAGTACTCCAAAGGATGTAAAGGGAGTTCAGTGATTTCTCATTTTGCCAATTTTTATCAGCTCTTCATTAAAGGATTCTCCTGGCTAGTAGCACCAATAACTGCACTCCTCCAAAAACTGGCTTGTTTTGTCTGGTTGATGGAGGTACAGTCTGCCTTCAATAAGCTAAAAAAGCCTTCACTTCAGCTCCTGTTCTTTTGCACCCATACCCTGCTAAACCTTTTACCATGGAAGCAGACGCCTGTGACCTGTGCTGCTGAAGAAAGTGCCCACATGCTAAACTGCTCAGTCTACTCCAGCCTCTGCCAACCCCACCTCAACTCTGATATGTGGTCTCATTGGACTTCATTGAAGACCTGTCTTGTTCTCAAGATTGCACTATCATCCTGGTAGCCATTGATCTTTTCACTAAGCTGGCACATTTTATTTCTTCTCTCTCTCTTCCCACGGCTCAAGAAACAGCCTGTCTGTTAGCAAACCATGTTTTTCATCTTCACGGATTGCCACCTGGAGTAGTGTCTAATCAGGACCCACAATTCTCTTCTTAGTTCCAGTATGAACTCTGTAAACTCCTAGGAATTAAACTCTTCACCTTCTTAGACTACCACACGCAGACAAAGTTGCAGATGAAGTGTGTAAATAAAATCTTAGAGCAATATCTTTGATGCTTTCTTAACTCTCACTAAAATGATTGGGTCACTCTCCTGCCATATTTGCTTACAAAGCATGCCTCATATCTGTCTAGTCACACCTATAGACTTGCAAGTTCCTGCTGTGGCACACCTCACTGCCCACCTTTATCAAGTTCACCAGGAACTTATGGAGCATCTGGAAGCCACCAAGAAAACATATAAACTGAGACTGTCAAGTGCACTGACATTGAGTGCAACTAATCATCTCAAATCCTCCTGCCCATCTACCGAATTAGACTATCCATACCTAGGTTCATTCAAGATTGCTGAACAAGTCAACCTGGTAGCATTCCATCTCTAGCTGCCCACATCCCTGAAAGAACACCCAATTTTTTAAAGGTACCCCCTCAAGTCCCCAGCTGCTCCACTCCACCACTCCCTCCCATGGAAGCTCAGGGGCAGGAAAAATATGAAGTATGAGAAATCCTGGGTTCTAAGCAAATCCTAAATTGTCTTTACTATCTTGTGGACTGGGAGTGATGTGGCCTGGAAAAATGGTCTTGGGAATTGGAAGGGAATGTCCATGCTCTGGAGCTCATATTCCCCCTTCACCAGAATAACCCAGAAAAACCAGACCCTAAGGCCCCTAGAAAGTGCTCTTGAGTTGCCGGGAGTACTGTGAGGAAGCCAGCTTCAGCAGGGTCTGCTAGCAACACAGTGGGCATAACTGATCATAGCAGTGTCTTCTCGTTAGATAGACCATCCATTCTCTTGATCATCCCCATGGCTTTTCTCTTCCCCTGTTCTAGTTTAAATACCTCTTTCTTGAACAAGGGTGACCAGAATTGTACGTAGTTTTCCAGATAAGGTCTTGCCAGTGCCTTGTATAATGATATTAATATTTACCTACCTGCACTGGAAACACCTTGCCTGATACATCGTAAGACAGCATTTGCCTTTTTCACAGCAACATTACATTGGTATTTCATAGTTATTCTGTGAACAGATACATCCAGGTCTTGCTCCTCCTCTGATGTTTCCAACTGATGAGCCCCCAGCTTATAACATAAATTACTACTTTTAGTCTATCAGTGCATGATCTTGCACCTTGTACTATTGCATTTTGTCCCATTTCAATTACTCTACTCCACAAAATCATCCAGTTCTTCCTGTGTAATGTTCTGATCCTCCACTGTATTGGCAATGCCCCTCAACTTGGTGTCATCAGAAAATCTCATTAGCACACTCCTACTTTTTATGCAAAGGTCATTAATAAAACTATTAAAGAAGATTGGTCCCAAGAGAGCCGCTTTAGGACTTTCAGTGGTAGGCTCCTTCCAGCCTATTGTAGCACAACCTGTTGTCATCTCCCTTTTAGCCAGTTCCTTACCCCCTTACAGTTCCTGTGCTAATCCCCATCTTCTCCAGTTTGACTAATACTTTCTATGTGATACCCTGCCAGATGCTTTACTGAAGACCAGATATATTACATCTACTTTATTTCCCTAGTCCAGAAAATCTGTTATCTTCTCAAAGACAGATATCAGGTTATCAGGCATGATCTATCTTTAGCAAACGTATATTGGATTTTATCCCCTTTTCCATTTTGCATCATGCCTTTCACTATTCTTTCCTTCAAACTTTGTTCTATACCCTTGCTACTGTATGGAATTATTTTTAATAACTCTCTCTGCAATCCTCCATTTAATTAGTCATGCCACTGCTGGTCTTGTGTAACACCTGCATCGACACGTTGCTTCCCTTGGGATTTCATATAACCATAGAATCCTACAAGATCAGGGATGGATAAGACCTCAGGACATCATCTGGTCCAACCCCCTGTTCAAAGCAGGACCAACACCAACTAATTCATCTCAACCACGGCTTTGTCAAGCTGGGGCTTAAAAACCTCTAAGGATGGAGATTCCACCACTTCCCTAGGTAACCCATTCCAGTGCTTCACCACCTTCCCAGTGAAATAGTTTTTCCTAATCTCCAACTTAGACATCCCCCACTGCAATGTGAGACCATTGCTCCTTTTTCTGTTATCTGCCACGACTGAGAACAGCTGAGTTTCATCCTCTTTGGAACCCCACTTCAGGTAGTTGAAGGCTGCTATCAAATCCCCCCTCACTCTTCTCTTCTGCAGACTAAATAAGCCCAGTTCCATCAGCCTCTCCTCATAAGTCATGTGCCTCAGCCCCCTAATCATTTCTGTTGCCCTCCGCTGGACTCTCTCCAATTTGTCCACCTCTTTTCTGTAGTGCGGGCCCCAAAATTGGACACAGTACTCCAGATGTGGCCTCACCAATGCCGAATAGAGGGAAATAATAACTTCCCTCGGTCTGCTGGCAATGCTTCTACTAATACAGCCCAATATGCAGTTAGCCTTCTTGGCAACAAGTGCACACTGTTGACTCAAATCTAGCTTCTCATCCACTGTAATCCCCAGGTCCTTTTCTGCAGAACTGCCTCTTAGCCAGTCAGTCCCCAGCCTGTAGCGGTACATGGGATTCTCCTGTCCTAAGCGCAGGACTCTGCACTTGTCTTTGTTAAACCTCATCAGATTTCTTTCACCCCAATCCTCCAATTTGTCTAGGTCACTCTGGACCTCCTATCCCTGCCCTCCAGTGTATCTACCTCTCCCCACAGCTTGGTGTCATCTGCAAACTTATTGAGGGTGCAATCCATCCCATCATCCAGATCATTAATGAAGATGTTGAACAAAACTGGCCCCAGGACAGACCCCTGGAGCACTACACTTGATACTGGCTGCCAACTAGACATCGAACCATTGATCACTACCCATTGAGCCCGATGATCTAGCCAGCTTTCTATCCACCTTATAGTTCATTCATCCAATTCACACTTTTTTAATTTGCTGGCAAGAATACTGTGGGAGACCTTATCAAAAGCTTTGCTAAAGTCAAGATATATCATGTCCACTGCTTTCCCCATATCCAGAGAGCCAGTTATCTCATCATAGAAGGCAATCAGGTTGGTCAGGCATGACTTGCCATTGGTGAATCAATGTTGACTGTTCTTCATCACCTTCCTCTCCTCCAAGTGCTAAAATGGATTCCTTGAGGACCTGCTCCATGATTTTTCCAGGGACTGAGGTGAGGCTGACTGGTCTGTAGTTCCTTGGATTCTCCTTTTTCCCTTTTATAAAGATGGGCAATATATTTGCCTTTTTCCAGTCTTCCAGGACCTCTCCTGATCTCCATGAGTTTTCCAGGATTTGCTATTTTGCTTGTCCATCCTGCAGCAATGCTCAGCAGACTGACTTGGCTTAGCTGACACAAGTAAGAAATGGTGATATTGGATGAGTACCACTACTGCACACACCTCTGCATGGTAGAAAAAATATCTTCACTGACATCCATATATCTTCTCTTCCTATAACTGATTCAGAATGATACTCTTCCTACCTCTTAATTCAACTTTGTACTTTGCTATGATTTTCTGGGACCTTCATTCTGATTCTCTTAATCTCCTAACATCCTTCCCTGTCACAGTCTCCATAGACTATAATTTATTTCTCACTGCAGCTCACACTTTCCTGTCTCCATCAGAAAAAAAAGGCATGTAGAATATTTAATCCTTAAAAAAAACCACCCTAAAACCTTAATTCCACCATTAATTCCCTGGGGGTATACCCATGTGGAGCTCCATTTCCATAAATGGTTCCACTTGTAGGATCTGTCAATAAAGTATGTGCTTTTTACACCTATTTTTAAAAATTAACCAGCCAATTTTCCTCTTAATTTCCTCAAACCCAACTTCCATCTTCAAGACTCCCCTTTTGTGAATAAATGTGAATTAATTTGATTACAGTGGATAAGATATAGATAGATATTTTTTGTGTATGAATAAGCTAAAGCATTGTCATTATGTGACCTTCAGTCCTTCCTTCCACAGTCAAATATCTCTTTGTTTTACAAAGGGAATAGCAGTTTCTGCTTCAAGCAAAAGTCACAGAATAGTACTGGGTGGAATAATCTCCCCCCTCCCCTGCAAATTTATGAAAGCAGTGAAAGGGCAACTTCTTTCAGCGTTGATTTAGTTGACAACATTTTTTCAGAGCTACATTTGGCAACAGCCATAGATGTTTGTGAGCACTGAAGAGTCTTCACTTTTTAACTCAAAAACATGTATTCCCTTTTTTCACCCCTCTTCCCTATTTTCAGTCACTGATACTCTCTATTTTAAGGATTAAGATGTCTGCTATGGCACTAGAGATGTGTGAAATATTTGCATTGAACCGCTTAAGCAGTCTTAGATTTGAAGGTTGATGCAGTCATGAATCTTAGACCATTTTTTCTAAAGTTCAGGGACCATTAGCTTAGGCTGTTAGCAAGGCCAGGAAGCTGGTAAACCTCTTTTGTGAACTGGCTTCCCTTACTCCCTTTCCCAATCTATAAATCCCAACTCCCTCTCCTGCACACATCTAAGGTAAAAGGAAAGAGTTGAGTACTTGTTGAAGAGGGGAAGAGGCAGTAATGGCCAGCTGTGTGGAATTTCCCTTGGAAGTTTGTTGGAACCTCCAAGTAAACCTGCAAGGTTTGGTTTGATTGTAATGCTTGCAAACCAAACTAAAGGTTCAGTTTTCAAATGCATTCATAAATTGAATCCTGCATGGCATGCACAACCCAAGCTAATCCAGCCTCAAATCCAAATTCATCTTGACTCCAGTTACCTTGCACCCTTCTGCAATTCCCTCTGCATATCAATCTTTTCTCAGAATTTTTTGCTACCATGTTTTTTACTCCTGTTCACCCTGAAGAGCTTATACATCTTAAGGGGAGTGAGCTGGTTTCTGTTCTGGTTCACACACCACCAACAGAATGTTTCAGCTGCAAAACCTTTATTGATGTTAATGCACCAGCCAAAATAAACTTAGTTTGACTCTCAAATCGTTAAGCTGGCAGTTGGAAAAAGCATTGTTTCATTTGTAAATGGTGCAAAATAGATATAGATGTCACAGAGACGGTAACCAAGGAACGTTATTTCAACAATCACTTTTCATAGCAAAATGGCATCTATCCCATTTTTGTGCTCTCCTTTTTTATGTAATGTAGGGATGGGACAGACCACATCAGAAAAAAAGCAATAGTTTCAAACATTTTGGGTGTCTATAAGTAAGTGTGCTGAAGCTATTGTACCATACAAACATTTATATATGATCCATGGTTTCTGCATAACTGCATAACCCGGAAGGTGTTTATTTCTTCTTGCTTCAGCAGCTGTTCCTTCTATGGAATGTCCTCTCAGTGACTTGCTGGCACAAGTAGTGGCCAGCTCAGTTGTGTGAGACTGATGGGCTACTCAGACTCTTCCTCTTGCAGTGAGAAGTGAATGATCTAGAATATTAATCAAATATGCATTTACCTTCATGGCAGGAATCAAAAAATCCTGCCAATCAAAGATTTTCACAATGAAATCACTGTGATAAGAATATTTGGCCTACATTTCCTCTCACTCCAGAATTTTCACCAGTGTAACTCAATTGAAGTCATTTGAAAATACTCTTGAAATACTCCTGTGCGAGGGGATAATTAGGGCCATAATTTTTGGTTTTCATTTTTAAGCATTTCCTTATGAAACAAGTGTAGAAGCAGCATCATAGTGATCTGCTCAATGATAAAAGCGGCAAAGAGTTCTGTGGCACCTTCTAACAGACGTGTCGGAGCATAAGCTTTCATTGGTGAATACCCACTTCGTCGGATGCATGTAGTGGAAATTTCCAGAGGCAGGTATAAATATGCAAGCAAGAATCAGGCTAGGGATAACGTGGTTAGTTGAATCAGGGAGGATGAGGCCATCTTCTAGCAGTTGAGATATGAACACCAAGATCAGCCACACCATCACCAGTTCATTCACCTGCATGTCCACCAATGTAATCTACGCCATCATGTGCCAGCAATGCCCCTCTGCTATGTACATCAGCCAAACTGGACAGTCCCTACATTAAAGGATAAATGGACACAAATCAGATATTAGGAATAGCAATATACAAAAACCTGTAGGATAACACTTCAACCTCCCTGGACACACAATAGCAGATTTAAAGGTAGCCATCCTGCAGCAAAAAAACTTCAGGACCAGACTTCAAAGAGAAACTGCTGAGCTTCAGTTCATTTGCAAATTTGACACCATCAACTCAGGATTAAACAAAGACTCTGAATGGCTAGCCAACTACAAAAGCAGTTTCTCTTCCCTTGGTGTTCACACCTCAACCACTAGAAGAGGGCCTCATCCTCCCTGATTGAACTAACCTCGTTATCCCTAGCCTGATTCTTGCTTGCATATTTATACCTGCCTCTGGAAATTTCCACTACATGCATCCGACGAAGTGGGTATTCACCCACGAAAGCTTATGCTCCGACACGTCTGTTAGTCTATAACGTGCCACTGGACTCTTTGCTGCTTTTACAGATCCAGACTAACATGGCTACCCCTCTGATACTCAATCATAGAATATCAAGGTTGGAAGGAACCTCAGGAGGTCATCTAGTCCAACCCCCTGCTCAAAGCAGGACCAATCCCCAACTAAATCATCCCAGCCAGGGCTTTGTCAAGCCTGACCTTAAAAACCTCAAAGAAAGGAGATTCCACCACCTCCCGAGGTAACCCATTCCAGTGCTTCATCACCCTCCTAATGAAAAAGTTTTTCCTAATATCCAACCTAAACTTCCCCCACTGCAACTTGAGACCATTACTCCTTGTTCTATCATCTGCTACCACTGAGAACAGTCTAGATCCATCCTCTTTGGAACCCCCTTTCAGATAGTGGGTTGATAGTTGAAAGCAGCTATCAAATCCCCCCACATTCTTCTCTTCTGCAGACTAAATATTCCCAGTTCCCTCGGCCTCTCCTCATAAGTCCCCTAATCATTTTTGTTGCCCTCCACTGGACTCTTTCCAATTTTTCCACATCCTTCTGGTAGTGTGGGGCCCAAAACTGGACACAGTACCCCAGATGAGGACTCACCAATTCAGAATAGAGGGGAACGATCATGTCCCTCGATCTGCTGGCAATGCCCCTACTTATACAGCCCAAAATGCCGTTAGCCTTCTTGGCAACAGGAGCACACTGTTGACTCATATACAGCTTCTCAACCCCCTAATTCCTAGGTCCTTTTCTGCAGAACTGCTGCCTAGCCACGCGGCCCCTAGTCTGTAGCGGTGCATGTGATTCTTCCATCTGAAGTGCAGGACTCTGCACTTGTCCTTGTTGAACCTCATCAGATTTCTTTTGGCCCAATCCTCTAATTTGTCTAGGTCCCTCTGTATCCTATCCCTATCCTCAAGCATATCTACCACTCCTCCCAGTTTAGTGTAATCTGCAAACTTGCTGAGGGTGCAATCCATCCCCTCATCGAGATCATTAATGAAGATATTGAACAAAACCGGCCCCAGGACTGACCCTTGGGGCACTCCGCTTGATACCAGCTGCCAAGTAGACATATAGCCATTAATCACTACCTGTTGAGCCTGACGATCTAGCCAGCTTTCTATCCACCTTATAGTCCATTCATCCAGCCCATACTTCTTTAATTTGCTGGCAAGAATACTGTAGGAGACCGTGTCAAAAGCTTTGCTAAAGTCAAGGAATAACACATCCACTGCTTTCCCCTCATCCACAGAGCCAGTTATCTCATCATAGAAGGCAATTAGATTAGTCAGGCATGACTTGCCCTTGGTGAATCCATGCTGACTGTTTCTGATCACTTTGCTCTCCTCTAAGTGCTTCAGAATTGATTCCTTGAGGACCTGCTCCATGATTTTTCCAGGGACTGAGGTTAGGCTGACTGGCCTGTAGTTCCCTGGATTCTCCTTCTTCCCTTTTTTTAAAGATGGGCACTACATTAGCCTTTTTCCAGTTGACTGGAACCTCCCCCGAGCACCATGACTTTTCAGAGATAATGGCCAATGGCTCTGCAATCACATCCGCCAACTCCTTTAGCACCCTCGGATGCAGCGCATGGGGCCCCATGGACTTGTGCTCGTCCAGCTTTTCTAAATAGTCCTGAACCACTTCTTTCTCCACAGAGGGCTGGTCACCTCCTCCCCATGCTGTGCTGCCCAGTGCAGTAGTCTGGGAGCTGACCTTGTTCGTGAAGACAGAGGCAAAAATTGAGTACATTAGCTTTTTCCATGTCCTCTGTCACTAGGTTGAACTCCCCCATTCAGTAAGGGGCCCACACTTTCCTTGACTTTCTTCTTGTTGCTAACATACCTGAAGAAACCCTTCTTGTTACTCATAACATCCCTTGCTAGCTGCAACTCCAAGTCTGATTTGGCCTTCTGATTTCACTTCTGCATGCCTGGGCAATATTTTTATACTCCTCCCTGGTCATTTGTCCAGTCTTCCACTTCTTGTAAGCTTCTTTTTTGTGTTTAAGATCAGCAAGGATTTCACTGTTAAGCCAAGCTGGAATAGGACCACAGTGTTACAAACAAAGGAGTCAACTGTGACTTGGACTATATACCTGTGCAGAGGAGTAAGAACCTTGTGTCCGGAATAGGCAGGCAGGGAATGGGTAGGGAGTAACAAGGGATGGGCAATGCCTAAGTAGGGAGATTATAGTTTACTGCTGGTATAGGTCAGCAGCAAATTACTACTTCCATGGAGCAAGCATGGTGAGAATTGTTCCTCTGAGGGGAATTTGTGAGTCATAATTTACTCTTGATGTATTCCAGAGATGGTGCAGTTTTTACACTACTCCTTGCTCAGGGTTGTGTCCCAAGGAACAATGTAGCCTACAGAGAGAAAAATTAAAAGGAACAGTAGGTTTTATTCCATTATATTTTGTCAAGAATTCATTTTTTTTAAAAAGTCTTATTCTCTATCTATGAACTAGTTCTACATTGGTGGCTTGCTGTGAGACTTCTGAAATCCATGTACCATCAAGACCTTTCCTTATTTGCAATGCCTCATGACTGACAGAACTGCAATATAAAAAAGAATATGCATATATTTGTTTGTGAGAAGATAGAGAATAATCGTCTGAAGGGATAGTCGAGTGAACCATCCTGAACTGCAATAGAGAATGTATATTCAGAACCATACAGTTCATTCACCTTTTGTTATATAGATTTCTAGTATATTTGTAGATATAAACTGTTTTATAGTATATTAAGTCAACGTTTTCCATGTTACATCTCTAACATTTTTTGATCTCAGATATATGTCTATTTCAGTTTTTTGAAGTCCAGTAAAGATCTTGAATCAAAAATTAATGCTATATTTTAATGTTTTCATTTATTACTATATTAAGTATTATTGCATAAGAACTCACTCATTTATCAAAGCCCACATAGTTCTAATATTTATTTTGGCACAGATAGACAGTAAACCACTAAAAAACATGGTGCTGTAACGTTGCAGAGAGAAGCTCACCTAGTTTTCAACAATTCTGGTCAGCAATGGCTCAGCTTGTGAAAAGTAATTTAAGGCTGCTGTCATGTTTGTCAGTTTTTCAACAGGAAGAAATGGATTGAAAGAAAATGTAGTAATATCTTGTCCCTTTAGCTCTTCTCCTCCATGGTTGACAGGGTTCCATCAGTAACATTATGCTGAAGGATCCCAGTTTGATCAAAGGGGAAAGGACATTTTCACACAAGGGGTGCTGTCCTTTGGGGAAATAACTAATACTATTAGGCTGGTCACAAAGAGTATAACCCAGTACATGAACACCACAATACATTGCCACAAACCCCAGCCAATGAATTGGCACACTCAAAAAGAACAATGTAACACACAGGACTTTATTGGGAACAGGAAAAACCAGATCTAGGGGAGGAAAAGGATAAACTACAATGTTAAAACATTAACAGTATAACAAATTCCCCACCTCCCTGCATTCACCATTGTACGCAGACCCTCCCCCCCCCAGCTCACTCCCTAGAACCATTCCAGGCTGATGGGAGGCTGAGGATAAGTCCTGTGACAAGTGTTGCAATGCTGTGAACATTGGCAGGCTTAAAGCAAAAGAAAGGAGTTCCTTTAGAGAGTCTTCACCCCGAGTAGGGATAGGGTCCTCTAAAGGCTCCCTAGTCTGGAGACCTGTGGAGGCCTCGCCTGGCTGTGGGTAGCCAGCACCAGGTTGGTTATCTGACTACCTGACTACCTGATCCCTGTTCTCTGCAGCACTGGCTTTCCCCAGTCACATTCTAGATCCCAAAATAGATGGAAGTCTCCCTTTGTGTGAGGAGTGGAAGCTGATCAGAAACTCCCCAGGCTGTGCTGCTCCTCTCCCAGCTCCAAACCCTGCCTGAAAAAGAATGTTTCATGGAAAGCTGTTCAGAACTCTGTCAGCAGTCAGAGTTGTTCTCTTGGTACCAGTCCAGCAAAACATGTAAGCACATTTTTAACCTTAAGTATGGAAGTAGTCCCATTGACCCAATAGTCTCGTTTTTGAGCAAAAAAAAGTGACATTTTAAAAAAATCCTGATTTGGCTATTTTAAATTTCTTTCAGATAATAATTCACTACAACAACAATAATCACTTTCCAGAAAATAAAATTGTTCCATGTCAGTATAATAGTCCATGAACACAATGTAGTGCACAATGTAAAAAGTATTTGTGTCAGCTGAACTGTGTGATACACTATCATGTTATAATGTAATATTAATCTCAGCAGTAAAAAGACTGGGATTCTGATGAATGCTAATATTATTCACTTGATTTTAGAACTTGGTGGATGAAGAATACTGATCTGCATTAAGATAAAGCCTACTGGGTTGCATGCATCTATTATTTGTTTCTTTTACATCTCGATGAAGTAGTATTATTTTAATAAAAGCAAACACATATGCATCCACACTGACTGACTGTAGATATAAATAAGCAAATTGTGTACCAGTTTCAATGTTGGTTTGTTTTGAATGTGACATTGATTGTCTGACAAAGAAAAAGGAAAAACCTACTCTGCTGATGCTGATGACTGGGGTTGTGGTGTTTCTCACATACATTTTAATTGATTAGTTTTGGCTTTTTGCTGGTCTCTTGAAAACAAACTCATGGAGTAAGGTGAAATTCAAAGTGCGTAAGCATTTCAGAATCTGGACCATATTCATACAGCAGTATGTTACTCCATAAGTATCCCCACTAATATTATTCCTTAGTTGTAAGGATGGCAGACTCTGACCTATATTTACAAACCGGCTATGAATTTACAAAATTTAATCAAAGGGTTAGCTTCTACCCCTCTTACTCATGCTGAGTAACAAAATCAGTGGAACAACTCACAAAGTAAGGTGCAACTCAAAGTGAATAAGGGTGGCAGACTTACTTTTGTTGTAGAAGTTTGGTTGCACGTGTGCATTCTCCCTATGTGTTGTCCCAGCTCTGCGCAGGTAGCTGGCACAGCAGCAAACCACCCAATGACCAAACCGCCCAATGACCAGAAGATCCATTAAGGTACAAAGGCACTAGGTCAGGTTTATTGTCAATGAAGCATGGTCCTAATGCCCTGGCTCAATGGTTACAGGTACACTAACACATGTATGCCCATTGCAATGGACTAGCTCAGTTAGCTGAGGGACTTTCCATTATCCTCTAGGCCAGCCAAAGACACGCCCTCTGAGACTCCATTTTATACACTAATGCAAACAAATTACATATTGCCCCTCGGACATAGTTATTGCCCCCTGATGTGATTTATTACCAACCATTACCTTGTACATGTTGGTTCAATCAAAACATCTCTATCCATCACACTGTCATCCTGACCTTATCTTTAGGAGGGGACAGAGTGTTCTCGTTATCTTTAGGTTGTGTGTTTGTACATACTTGGAATTAGGGTGTTCTGGTACCATCCTACTGGAATGTGTTTGTGTGAGTGTCCTGTGCATCCTGTGCATCCTACTGGAATGTGTGTGTTTTTGCAATACCAGTCCTGGTCTTGCCAGGTTCTGAGAGTTTGCAAGCAGGCAGATGCTGACATCTGCTCATAGCAGATTTTTGCTAAATTTGCTTTATATCGGCAAAGCCTGCCCACTACTTTAGCTCAGGCCTTAGGCCTCACACTGGGCTTCTGATACAAGACTTCATGTCTCAGGCTCTCTTTCTACTACAAATTTCAGTCATATATTTAAAATTAGACATCTACATTTTGCATCCTTTATTCACATGGATGAGCACTTTGTCCCACAATTAGTTCCACTGAAGTCAATAGAACTGCTTGGTGAGTAACTACTCTTCAATGGGAGTACGGTGTTTGCAGTCTGACCCATATTTAGCAAACCATATATGATTTTCCTTTTGCCTGATCCAAAGCCCATAGAAGTCAATGAAAAGACTCCCTTGACTCCAGACTTTGAATCAGGCCTTAGTTCTTTCTACAATAATGTTTCCCAATTTATTTCCAATAACATTCATCTAGTCAGTACTCTTGACAGAGAAAATGGGTTTTTACTGATATGAAGTAGGAGAATTAAGTGACAGCAATACTAACATAATCCCTGTGAAAGATGATTGGATGTTTAAATGATAAACTTTCCACAACTTGAAAACAAAGTTGATACTAATAATTACTGAATTACAGAAATTAATGGATTAGCACATGCATTCAGTATCTTGATGCATTCATCCATTTCCTTTAATGAGTTTGCTATTTTCTTGGGTCTTGCTGACTTGTCTTCCATCATGGCAAGAAGTTGAAAAATAGCTACTATTACAAATGTAGGCTGTGTGAATGGTATAATTTAGGCTGTGTGAACAGTTTAATGAATACATTTATATCACACAGTTTGTGACAGAGCAAGTCTAAGAGGCAAATGAATCAGTTCCCAAAAGATGAACATTTTTAAAAAAACCATCCTCAAATCCCCAGCAAAGCCCTTTCTAAAAACTGCTTTTCTCAAAGTATTAGCCTCCTGAGGTCTAAATTGAAACTTAAGGTTCAGCCCTGAGTATTGGCAGTGCACAGCTGGGCCACCCCAGGAGGAGTGCCAGGAAAGAATTGTGTCTTAATGACACCACTTTGAAGTAGTTTGCCTCCAGAGTAAACTTCTACAGCTTGTAAATATGTAGGGGGGAGGAAGGTAGGAACATGGTACATTAGCCCTCATCCAGCCAGCTCCACCAGCTGTAGGGTTGTCAACTTTCTACTAGTACAAAGCTGAACACCTTTGCCCCGCCTCCTACCCCACCCCTCCTCCGAGGCCCCACCCTGCACCGCCCTTCTCCAAGGCCCCACTCCTGCTCACCTCATTCCACTGTTCCTCACTCTCCCTACCCTCACTCCCTCACTCACCCACTCACTGGCTCAGGGGGTTGGAGTGCAGGTGGGGGTGAGGGCTCTGGCTGGGGGTGCAGGCTCTGGGGGGGCAGGGATGAGGAATTTGGGGTACAGGAGGGTGCTTGAGGTTGGGATCGAGGGGTTCAGAGGGTGGGAGGGGGATCAGGGCTATGGCAGTGGTTGGGGCACAGGAGGGGGTCCGGGGTGCAGGCTTCCTGCAGCGCTTACGTCAAGAAGCTCCGGGAAGCAGCAGCATGTCCCACCTCTGGTTCCTACATGGAGGCGTGGCCAGGTGGCTCTTCATGCTGCCCTATCAGCAGGTGCCACCCCTTCAGCTTGTATTGGCCTTGGTTCCCGGCCAATGGGAGCTGCAGAGCTGATGCTTTGGGTGGGGGCAGCTTGCAGACCCCCCTGGCTGCCCCTACTCATAGGAGCCAAATGGGGGACATGCTGCTGCTTCTGGGAGCTGCACAGAGCCATAGCAGGTAGGAAGCCTGCCTTAGCCCCACTACGCTGCTGACCGGACTTTTAATGGCCCGGTCAGCAGTGCTGACCCGAGTCGCCAGGCTCCCTTTTCGACCAGGCATTCTAGCCGAAAATCAGAACCCTGGCAACCCGAACCGGCAGTTGTGTAGGCAGGGATAGAGCCATTGATCCACCTACTTTTGCCCCTCCCTACCCATTTGCTCACAAAGGACTGTATTGTAAATTTCAACAGTTTAAGTAGGTTTACATTGTGCATTGATTAACATGTCTGTTCCTGTTTTGGGAGAGTAAAAGAAGGAAGGTGATTGTTGCTATGACAAGAGGAGGCCTTATATATCCCAGTGAAGGATTTTCTTTGCTATTTATGATCCTGTCAAGGCCTACATACAGTACATGGAGAGGTGAAAAATATCCCTGGTTTTCTTCATGAGAAAGATGCCTACAGTCAGAACAACTTGTATTATAAGTTAGTCAGCTCTCATTAGCAAATCAGAGCCAAGCCTGGAGATTACTAGTATGGAAGATTCTCCACACAAATCCATATGCTATAGGTGATTCAGTAACTATCACTATCCTTTGCGCCAGCACTGAACCCAGAGCCCATCATGTGTCAGAGGGCACTGTGCTTTTCTAATCACTTGTGGTCATTGAAGCTCCCACAGAGCCTTTTGCAACAATAGAAAACACCTGCCTAAATTCATCGCTGAGTTATTACATTTTGCTACAAAAAAGTCCCTCCTGCAATTATTTTTCTGTTCCCCTCCAAAGAACTGTTGTGTAGAGTCGCTAACACGGAATAGCTGCTATAAGTGTGAAAGAGGGTCAATGTATGGATTTTCTGAGGTGTCAGAACTGAAATCTAAAACCAGATTTGCCAATATGATGAACACTGTAGCCAATGTTAGAATGGAATCTAACAGGATAATCACCTTTTTACTGAGGCCAGGGAGCATTAGCTTAGCCATTTTAATGCTAGGTTATTTTCACGTCAACTTTGAAATTGAACAATGTTTCTCAAATCAGAACATTCGGTTATTCTTAAACAATCATCAGTTTATTAACTAGACAGAACCACATTAACATACAATCAACAGTTCATTAAGCAAATGTACACACAACCAATACTTTATACATGTTTTGAACAGACAAATAAGCAATTGTCATAGACCAGGGCTGGGCAAACTTTTTGACCTGAGGGCTGCCTGTGGGTACGGAAATTGTATGGTGGGCCATGAATGCCCAGTGGGGGTGGGGGACTCTATGGGGTGTAGCATGGGGGGCTCTATAAGGGATGTTACCAAGGTGGGGGGAGGGGGGACTCATAGGATATGGCAGGGGTGGGCTCTACAGGAGCGGTACTAGGGACTCCTATGGGCCCTGCCGGCAGTGACACCAAGGTGGTCGTACCAGGCACTGCCATGGGCGGAGGAAACCCAGCTGTGATGGGTGTGGCCCCTGGGCAGTTTCAAAGCTCTCAAGGGTGGGGCCACAGGAGACTGGGAGGGGATTGGGCACACTGCTGCCAAGGGGGGGCTACTGCGTAAGGGTGGGATTCTGATCCCAGAAACAGTGTGGTGAAGTTGCACCTGCGCAGTGTGGCTCTGTGCGTGCCAGAAGATGGTGGAATTGTGAGTCAGGGGCTGTGGAGTGCTGGGCAGGCAGAGCGGGCAAGCCCCCAACCCCGCTCCTCAGGCAAGCAGATTGGGGCAAGTCCCTGACTCCACTCCCTGGCGGGAGCTCAAGGGCTGGATAAAAACGTCTGATGGGCTAGAAGCAGCCCACGTGCTGTAGTTTGCCCATCCCTGTCATAGACTATAGTTGAGTCTCTGTAATTACATCTACAAACAATAGAAATCACCAAGATTTTTATTACATTTACTTATGACATTAATCATCAATTCTTTAGTACTTAATACCTTTCCAGTATTTCTCCAAGAAGTAATAATTCACTTGGCTTTAAGGTGTTTTTAAGCATATAGTCCCTGATATTTGAATGGATTGTCCAAAAAGGAGCAATTTTAGAACATCCAACACAATTGTTTAAAGTTATGGTTCAAACCTCTCTTAAGACAATGTGCTTGGACTTATAAGGCAGGGCATGTGTATAGCATTAGTTAAAATCCAAAATATGGCTACTTGAGATCTCACTAAAGAGAGTAGACTCAGCAAAATAACCCACAGTTATATATGTTAAAGAACAGAAGAGGAAATACAATCCTTGAAATGAAATCTCATTACATTTTCTTATCCTGTTGATCTTGGAAAAAAGGTTGAGTCCTTTACACACAGCTGGTCCAGTTGTTGGTTGCACTGTGGATTCTTTAGCTTCTTTATGGGTTCAGCCGACTCTTCTTTATCCTGAGACCCTGGACCAGGGAGAGTCTTTCCCACATGGAGTTTGTAGTCAGTCACTGGCTGTATATCTGTGTTCTTTCTGTGTGCTGTCCCAGCTCAGCGCAGCTAGCTGACACAGCAGACCTCGATTGAACTGCCCACAAAGACCACAGACCCATTTCAGTAGCAAAGGCACCTGTCCAGGTTTATAGTCAATGAAGCATGGTCCTAATGCCCTGGCTCAAGGCTTACAGGTACGCTAACACATTTATGCCCGGTGCAATGGATTCATCTCAGTGAATGGTGGGACTTCCCATTCCACCAAAGACACACACCCTGTGACCTCCTTTTTATACTGATAAACAAGTTGTGTATTGTCCCTCTGCTGTGGTTAGTTACCACCCTTTACTTTGTACATGTTGGTTCAATCAAAACATCTCTATCCATCACCCTGTCATCCTGATCTTATCTTCAAAAGGGGGTCAGTGTGTCCTTGTATCATCTTTGGGGAGTGTGCTTACACCATAACCTTGTATTAAGGTGTTCTGATACTAGGCTTCTGGAATGTGTTTATGTGAATACTTAATGCCTAGGAATGCTTGTGTTTTTGCAATGCCAGCCCTTTTCTTGACAAGTTAATGTATTGGATAGTGAACCTGCAAGTAGGCATGTTTTATAACAAGGCCTGACTTCTGCTCAGAGTCTGACTTTTGGTAACTTTGCTTTATATCAGCAGGATCTATCACTTTAGTTCAGGCCTCAGGCCAGGCCTCATGTTTCAGGATCTCTATCTACTACAGGGTTCAGCAAAAATCTCCTGGAAAAACTGAGGTTCTATACAGTGACCTCAGTTTTATATACTTTGATTTCAAGGCTTGTTTGAAGCTGATTTCTATTGCCATTTGCCAACTGGGTTTTAGCTTTCTCAGTTTCTCTGCTGCTCTCATTAATATCCAGTAAATGATCTCAGTGTATAATAAATTTCTTCTATGTTTCTTTTAGTGTCAGGTTTGATTCATGTAATGAATTCTATTTCATTTTTAGCCTCAAACAAATGGACAGTTCCTAAGTTGGAGAGAAATATATTAATTATTATTATTATTATTATTATACTGGCTTCCTGAGGTATCACGAAGTTTGACCTCTGGAAGTTTCAAATTCTTGAGTCACCAGCAAGTTATTCCTAACTGATTTAAACCTACATTTTGTTTTCCCTCTCCTCTGGTTCTTAATTAACATATAGGAGACAATAGGACACTTTGAACAGGTAAAGGGGAGGTGACTCTTGTTGGTTGTCTGGTGGGGATCCTCCTTGGCTAGGCTAAGAGAGATGGATGTCCTATCCACGAGTAAATTATGGAGCCTTTGGTCTGAAAAACTAACAATAACTGGAAAATTTCTCATCAAGCATAGGATCATTCCTTTCCTGGGAATTGTCTATTTTAGCTTTAGGTTAATTAATGCTTCCCAGGCAAGATGTCTCACCTGTTAGAATGGGCCTATTGACTCTTTGAGAGGAAGCGAAGTTTAAAATTTGCATAAGGGATATTACCACTTGATAGTTAAAAGGGCAGAGAGAAAGAAGGGTGTTGTCAACAACATATTTTCAGTATTTTCATATTTTCTTACAGTGCAACATTCCACCATACATACAGAATCTTTTCATGCATCTAGTCCATACAGTGCCACAACCTTAAAATGTGGTAGAAATAGGTTTTGTGGGAACATTCTGAATATTGGAAGAACTACACAAATTGCAGATTCCCAGTTTGCATCCATTGGTCAAATTTACTGGTGGATAGTACTAAAACTATTCAAAATTATGTTGTGTTTTCAAAAGTTATTTCTCAATAATTGGTATTGTTCAGTTACTTTCTTGCCAGGAGCTCTGAAGTTAGGACAAGATTATACTGTCAAATTATGTAAATTTATACAAGTTATCATAAGAAAGTGGGCAATAACAACAAATAAATGCAGTGTATATTCCTGTCCTAGAGAAACTTTCTGAAGTAAGTTTTGTTGAGTAGGTAGTTCAGTCAGTAACCAGTATGTTTGGCAAACTCTGGAAACAGATTTTAATGCTGAACCCTTGGTGGATACTTTTAAAGGAATTTAAATTCTTCAGAGCTGCCAAGCAACTTAACTTTGTGCATTGCTTACCGGGGGCTAGATTTTGTCATTAGACACACCTCTGAATAAAGGGAGTAAAGCGCAGTGAATTTTTTTTACCAAAATATTTTTTCCATAAAAATAGTAGATTCAAAACACCTAAACATTTCATAAATTTGTGTCCATTTCACTGAATTGTTCCTTTTTAAATAAAATCTTAAAAATCCAATAAAATCAAAACCATTCATTGTGACATTTTCAAAACAAAACATTTCATTTATTTCAAAACAATTTTTGTTTCAAAATTTCTTTCAATTTAATTTTTTTTAAATCAAAAACATTTAAAAATACTTGAAATCAAAATGAAATATTTAATTGGGCCTCAAACAAAATGTTTCATTAGCCCTGAAATAACATTTTTCTTCAACTTCCAACATTTTTTAAATTTCTTGCTTTTGGTGCGACCCAAAACAATTTTTTTCTTTGACTTTTTGAAATTGCCAATGGACTAAAAAGCCTTTATTCACCCAGCACATAAACTGCACCATTCCAGAAACACTACTCTGAGTCACAATTCCTCCCCCGATTCCTCCTGGTGCCTCAGTGGTAGTAATTTACTGTTGGTATAGGCTTGGTGTATAGTCCAGAAGTACAGCATCACATATGCATGCCCTATATTGACTCAGGAGTATTTGTGGCACCTTAGAGACTAACAAATTTATTTGAGCATAAGCTTTCGTGGGCTAAAGTCCACTTCATCAGATGCATGCAGTGGAAAATACAGTAGACAGATAGATATAGAGAACATGAAAAAATGGGTGTTGCCATACCAACTCTAACGAGACTCATCAATTAAGATATGAGTCTCGTTAGAGTTGGTATGGCAAAACCCATTTTTTCATGTTCTCTGTATCTATCTTTCTACTGTATTTTCCACTGCATGCATCTGATGAAGTGGACTTTAGCCCACGAAAGCTTATGCTCAAATAAATTTGTTAGTCTCTAAGGTGCCACAAATACTCCTCGTTCTTTTTGCTGATACAGACTAACATGGCTACCACTCTGAAACCTATATTGACTCAGTTACTCTACCTAGAGAGTTGGCAGGGGAACAAAGTTCCATTCATTCTTCACCCATTCCCTGCCCATAGCCCCTCTGCTCCAGGGTGGGAGTAAGCAGGCATGTAGTTCCACTTATTCCTGTGCACATGAACCCAAGATCAGGTAGTCCATGGCAGGGGTGAGTTTTTATTCCCTCTTACTCCTTTTCTCAGGCATACAGTCCAGTCACAACCTAGGCCATGGACAGCACCTCTCTAGTGCTGGAAAATGGCTTTTTCTCCTGTTGCACTATACATTTTGCTCCTTCCTTTAAGCACTAGCAATAGAAATTAATAGGTGCAGTTTTCCTCTTAGGTACAGTAGATTGTTGAATACATTGTAAATATGTGAAACTTTCCTTCAAAGAGTCAGAGAAAGTAGCTCTTTCTAAAAGCAAAACTTAGACTGATTCACCAGATGACTGCTCTTTATTATAATTATAGGCCACTGCTGAAATAATATTTTCCTTGATGTTCATGCTATTAAACTAGATTAAAGTGAATAGCATACTGTGCAAAGAGAACATCTTCCCATCCAGCTGAAATGTAATCTTATTTTAGAATGTGATCAGTATGTTGTTTTAGCTCAGCAGAGTATTAATATAAACAGTAACTGAACTAAATCAATCAATTTGCACATTTCATCTTCCAAACTGAGGAATATGAGCTGAATTCAGCCTTCAGTAGATTGGAAAAGTCCATGTCTGCTTGCTCCTTCCCCTAAGAGTATTTACTGATGACTGAAGGGATTGTGCTTTTGCTGTTACTCCAGTTATAATTTCATCCACCAGGAAGAAATTGCATGCAGATTTTTAGCTGGTGTGATAGGCCCATGCCAGTTGGGTACAGTAGAGTAGTCCTGTTGGTATCCAGGAAGTGGGCGGGCAGAGCCCGCGCACTACTAAAGGACCACCCCCAGCCTAAGGGGAGGATCCACGGGTCTGGGATTCCAAATAATTGCGGGGAACAACTAATGAGATAAAAGGAACGAGAGTGAGGTCACAGAGCTAAACGGACGGGGACACCGAGCAGAGAACCCCAGACAGCGCCCACTGCTCCTCAAAGGTGTCAAGGGAGCCAGTGGACGCCGCCCAGAGGAACTCTGCCTGGATGCGCGAATGGACTGAGGAGCAGAAATAGGCCCCACAGTAGCAGGAAACCCCGTCAGCCAACCTCTTCTCCCTTGTTTTGTAGATGGCCATTTTGTCCAGGGCTAGGAGGAGGTTGACAAGGAGGTCCCATGACTTTGTGGGGCCATGGATGGAGAGTGAGTAGATGAAAAGGTAAGGGGAAAAGTGCAACCAAAAATGTAATAGTAGATCCAAGAGGAGCTGGAAGAGGGGCTGCAACCTGGTGCACTCCAGGTACACATGCGCCAGGGTCTTCCTCATGCCGCAAAAGAAGCAAGTGTCTGGGAGGGGAGTGAACCGCGCCAAGTACATGCCCGTGCTCATGGCTCCATGAAGGATCCGCCAGCTGACATCCCCGGTGGGCCTCGGGACCAGAGTGGAATATGGGCTGGCCCACTGGGGCGCCTCACCCTCCAGAGGTGGCAAGAGGTCTCGCCACTTCGTGTCAGGGCGGGATGCGAGGGTGAGGACATGAAGAGTGTGGAGCATGAGCGTGTACAGGTGTTTTCTTGGCGCGGTCTGGAACCAAAAAGGCTGCAAGTCGTGCAGCTGCCTCACAGTAAAGGGGTGGGATGGTCTGGCAGGTCCACGGGGTAGGGGCCCGATGAAAAGGTCCATAGGGCCTGGGGTGGAGGGTGGGCATGGCATGCCCTCTCGCAGGACCCAGTCTCATTGACATTAAGGTCAGAAGGGAATATTATGATCATCTAGTCTGACCTCCTGCACAATGCAGGCCACAGAATCTCACCCACCCACTCCTGCAATAAATCTCTCACCTATGTCTGAGCTATTGAAGTCCTCAAATCATGATTTAAAGATGTCAAGGTGCAGAGAATCCTCCAGCAAATGACCCGTGCCCCATGCTGCAGAGGAAGGCGAAAACCCCCCAAGGCCTCTTCCAATCTGCCCTGGAGGAAAATTCCTTCCCGACCCCAAATATGGTGATCAGCTAAACCCTGAGCATGTGGGCAAGATTCATCAGCCAGATACCCAGGAAAGAATTTTCTGTAGTAACTCAGATCCCACCCCATCTAACATCCCATTGGGCCTATTTACAATGAATAGTTAAAGATCTATTAATTGCCAAAATCATGTTATCCCATCATACCATCTCCTCCATAAACTTATCGAGTTTAATCTTGAAGCCAGATAGGTCTTTTGCCCCCACTGCTTCCCTTGGAAGGCTATTCCAGAACTTCACTCCTCTGATGGTTAGAAACCTTCATCTAAATTTCAAGTCTAAACTTCCCGATGGCCAGTTTATATCCATTTGTTCTTGCGTCCACATTGGTACTGAGCTTAAATAATTCCTCTCCCTCTCTTGTATTTATCCCTCTGATATATTTATAGAGAACAATCATATCTCCCCTCAACCTTCTTTTAGTTAGGCTAAACAAGCCGAGCTCCTTGAGTCTCCTTTCATAAGACAGGTTTTCCATTCCTCGGATCATCCTAGTAGCCCTTCTCTGTACCTGTTCCAGTTTGAATTCATCCTTCTTAAACATGGGAGACCAGAACTGCACACAGTATTCCAGGTGAGGTCTCACCAGTGCCTTGTATAACGGTACTAAAACCTCCTTAACTCTACTGGAAATACCTCGCCTGATGCGCATTAGGTTTTTTCATGGCCATATCACATTGGCGGCTCATAGTCATCCTGTGGTCAACCAATACTCCAAGATCCTTCTCCTCCTCCGTTACTTCTAATTGATGGGTTCCCAGCATATAACTAAAATTCTTGTTATTAATCCCTAAATGCATAACCTTACACTTCTCACTACTAAATTTCATCCTATTACTATTACTTCAGTTTACAAGGTCATCCAGATGCTCCTCTATGATATCCCAGTCCTTCTCTAAATTGGCAATACCTCCCAGCTGTGTAACATCCGCAAACTTTATTAGCACATTCCCACTTTTTGTGCCAAGGTCAGTAATAAAAAGATTAAATAAGATTGGTCCCAAAACTGATCCCTGAGGAACTCCACTGGTAATCTCCCTCCAGTCTGACAGTTCACCTTTCAGTAGGACCCGCTGTAGTCTCCCTTTTAACCAATTCCTTATCCACCTTTCAATTTTCATATTGATCCCCATCTTTTCCAATTTAACTAATAATTCCCCATGTGGCACAGTATCAAACGCCTTACTAAAATCTAGGTAAATTAGATCCACTGTGTTTCCTTTGTCTAAAAAATCTGTTACTTTCTCAAAGAAGGAGATCAGGTTGGTTTGGCACGATCTACCTTTTGTAAAACCATATTGTATTTTGTCCCATTTACCATTGACCTCAAAGTCATTCACTACTTTCTCCTTCAAAATTTTTTCCAAGACCTTGCATACTACAGATGTCAAACTAACAGGCCTGTAGTTACCCAGATCACTTTTTCCCCCTTTCTTAAAAATAGGAACTATGTTAGCAATTCTCCAGTCATATGGTACAACCCCTGAGTTTACAGAGTCATTAAAAATTCTTGTTAATGGGCTTGCAATTTCAAGAGCCAATTACTTTAATATTCTTGGATAAAGATTATCTGCACCCCCCGATTTAGTCCCATTAAGCTGTTTGAGTTTTGCTTCTACCACAGATATGGTAATATCTACCTCTATATCCTCATTCCCATTTGTCATGCTACCATTATCCCTAAGATCCTCTTTAGCCTTATTAAAGATTGAGGCAAAGTATTTGTCTAGATACTGGGCTATGCCTAGATTGTCCTTAACCTCCACTCCATCCTCAGTGTTTAGCGGCTCCACTTCTTCTTTCTTTGTTTTATTCTTATTTATATGGCTATAGAACCTTTTACTATTGGTTCTAATTCCCTTTGCAAGGTCCAACTCTACTTGACTTTTAGCCTTTATCACTTTATCCCTACATGTTCTGACCTCAATAAGGTAGCTTTCCTTGCTGATCTCTCACATCTTCCACTCCCTGTACGCTTTCTGCTTTTTCTTAATCACCTCTCTGAGATGCTTGCTCATCCAGCTTGGTCTACAACTCCTGTCTATGAATTTTCCCCCCTTTCTTGGGATGCAGGCTTCCGATAGCTTCTGCAGCTTTGATTTAAAGTAATCTCAGGCCTCCTCTGCCTTTAGATCCATAAGTTCTTCAGTCCAATCCACTTCCCTAATTAATTTCCTTAATTTTTGAAAGTCAGCCCTTTTGAAATCAAAAACCCTAGCCGCAGATTTATTTTTGTTAATCCTTCCGTTCAGTTTGAACTGAATTAGCTCATGATCACTTGAACCAAGATTATCCCCTACAACCATTTCTTCTATGAGGTCCTCATTACTCACCAAAACCAAATCTAAAATGGCATCCCCTCTAGTCGGTTCAGCAACTACTTGATGAAGGAATCCATCAGCTATCGCATCTAGGAAAATCTGAGCCCTATTATTATTACTAGCACTCATCCTCCAGTCTATATCTGGAAAGTTAAAGTCTCCCATGATCACCCAGTTTCCATTAGTATTTACTTCATGAAAAACATTAAAGAGGGCTCTATCCATATCCAAATTAGATCCCGGCTGTCTATAGCACATCCCACGTACTATCACAGGGGAGACTCTAGTAGTTTTCTTCCCCAATGTGATTTTTTCCCAGACGGACTCTGTCTTATCCATTTCATCGCTTCTTATTTCTTTACATTCTACCTCATCCTTGATATACAATGCTACTCCACCACCTTTACCTTTATTTCTGTCTTTCCTAAACAGCACATACCCTTCAATAGCTGTAGTCCAGTCGTGACTACTATTCCACCATGCTTCTGTTATCCCTATAATATCTGGTTTCACTTCCTGCACCAGTAGCTCTAGTTCCTCCATTTTGTTTCCTAGGCTCCTCGCATTGATGTACAAACATCTTAATTTTTGCTGTTTGGCCTCGCTCACATTCTTTACTCGATTAGGCATGGACATTCTACAGCCAGTATGACCTATTAGAGTGGTATCCACACTGCCCTTCCTCCTTATGTCCATTCTCCTACCCACGTCTGTATCCTTTCTTACTTCGTTTTCTTCCCTCTCAATGCTAAAATCCGTCGTGGAGATTACCTGGACATCTCCCAACCATCTCCCCCAAATTCCTAGTTTAAAGCTCTCTTAATCAGTTGTGATAGCCTCCCTCCTAGAAGTCTATTTCCTTCCCTACTCAGATGAAATCCATCCCGAGAGAACTGTCCTTTGTCTATGAATGCCTCCCAGTGGCCATACATCCCAAAGCCCTCCTTATAGCACCACTGCCTGAGCCATCTGTTGATAGTCATAATCCTGTCACACCTTTGTTGCTTCTCTAGGAACAGGCAGAATCCCACTGAAGACCACCTGATCCTCCATTTCCTTAACCATCTTCCCCAGCCTGGCATAGTCTCTCCTGATACATTCCAGTGAGAATCTACCGGTATCATTTGTTCCCACATGAAGGACAATCAGTGGATTCTTTCCCACTCCCTTTGGGATCCTTTTCAACCTCAGGTCCACATCCCGTATCTTAGCACCTGGAAGACAGCACACCCTTCTATTCTCTGGATCAGCTCTGGTTACAGGCCTGTCTATTCTTCTCAGTAAGGAGTCCCCGATCACATAGACCTGCCTTTTCCTGATGATGGTGCGATTCTCCGGTCTATCCTCTGTTCCCTCTGGCTGCAAGTTCTTTTCATTCCTATTCTCCCTTGTAATCCTCTTCAATCCATCCTGTATACTCCTGTGGCTCATATTTGGTGTAGTCTCCATTGACTCTTCCCCTTTTCCTATAGGACTAGCCGCTCGTCTCTTCCTCCTTGCCCTTCCACCTTCAGTGACCACCTGCTGAGCCCTTCTTCATTTTCCAACTCTGCAAACCTGTTCTTGAGCTCTATTTCTTCTTAACTAGCCCGCCTTTTCCTCTGCCTTGTTCTCTTAGTCACATGCTTCCATTGTCCATTTTTTTTCACCCAGCAGTCTCCCCTCAGAATTTTTCAGTACTGCTTCCATCTGCAAGTCTGAGCTTTTCCCTTCAGTCGAGGAAGACACAAGCAGTGGGCATTAAAGTGGCCCTCACCTTCTGAAGTAAGGGTAATATCCCTTATGCTCCAGGGAGTACAAAGTCTGGAGACCCCCATGCGCTGAGCGAGCATCAGGGAATCCAGCCAGTCTCCCCGGTTGTAGTCCAGAAGGTCTCCAACTCTGGTGACTTCTGCCAGGACCAACCTCTGGTGCACCAAGGGGGACTCTGCCACCTGCACACAGAGCTGAGGGTTGTGTAGCAGGGGTTCCATGAGAAGATCTGCCCCCTCGATGGCCACCATGGACCTGGTGGCCGAAACCAGTTTCCAGGTCTGGAGGAGGTCCTGGTAGAAGACCGGCAGCCCAGAGAGGTCTCACGGAAGACCCCTTGGATGGAGATAAAGGAGCTGCCGGTTGCATCAGAGCCCTCGGAAGTGGTGCAGGAGGGCGTGCGCCAGTATGCTTCACGCTGGACTACCTGCACCATAAAGGAGCCTCTGCAGAGCCTGGAGGTGGAAGATGTGGACCTGAGTGCGCAGGCACTTCAGGCCCTGTCCTCCCTCCTCCAGGGGTAGGTGGAGGACCCCTGCGGAGACCCAGTGCAGTCCTGGCCAGAAGAACTCCAGAACCAACTTCCGGAGGTTGGCCAGGAAAGCCGGGGCTCGGACCAGGGTGTGGAGCCAGTGCCAGAGCATGGACAGGACTAGCTGATTAAGCATCAGTGCCCTCCCTCAGAGGGAGAGGCACCTGAGTAGTCCTGTCCATTTCCGGAGCTGCTCTACCACCCTGCCCTCTAAACCTTGCCAGTTCTCTGGCAGAGACGGATGCATGGCAGAAAGGTAAATGCCAAGATAGAGCAGCGGACCCGCACTCCACTGGATGGCCTGAAGCGCGGGTGGGAGGGAGCTCACCTGCTACCCATCCCCGACCACCAGGCCAGACCTCTTGACCCAGTTGACTCAGGCGGAGGAGGCCACTGAGTAGATGGCCTGGCAAGCCTCCACCTGCACCAAGTCGCCTGGGTCATGGACCACAAGGAGCACTTCGTCGGTGTACGCTGACAGGACCAGCCGCAGCTCCTGTTCCCACAGCACCAACCCTGTCAGCCTCTGGCGGAGGAGACAGAAGAAGGGCTCAATCACCAACATACAGCTAGTGCGAGAGGGAGCACCCCTGCCATACTCTCCGCCCAAAGCTGAGCAGCTCGGTCAGGGTCTGGTTGAGCCTGACCTGACACTCCGTGGAGGTGTACAGCACCCGAAGAAACCCCACAAACTGGGGTCCGAAGCTGAACTCTCGCAGAGTGCTCAGGAGATACCCGTGGTCCACCCTTTTGAACACCTTCTCCTGATCCAGAGACAGAAGGGTGAATGACAGACCATCCCTACACCCGAGGTCCAAGAGATCCTGGACCAAATACAGATTATCAAAGATGGTACAGCCCAGGACAGTGTAGGTCTGGTCGGAGTGGACCACATATGTGAGCATGGACCCCAGCCGCAGCGAGGTGACCTTGTAGTCTATGCTGAGGACCGAGATGGGACGCCAATTCCAAAGGTCGTTGGGGTCCCCCTTCTTTGGGAGCAAGGCAAGCACGGCTCGCCTGCACGACAGGGGGAGGACCCCGCTCTCCAAGGACTCAGCCCAGACGGTGACAAGGTCTGGGCCGAGGACATCCCAGAACACTCGGTAGAACTCCATGGTCCATGCCCGGAGATTTATTGGTGGGCATGCGGTGGAGGGCTTCCAAGAACTCAGCCAGAGTGAGAGGCAGCTTAGCTGGTCTCAGTCACTCACGCTGACCATCAGGAGTCCATCCCAGAGCACTCTGCAAGCGTCAGGATTGGTCGGACCTGAGGAGAAAAGACCTGCGTAGAAGGTCCTGGCCCGCCCGCACATCTCTGCCTGATCCATGAGGGGGGTGCCGTCCTCTGCCAGGAGGCAGGTGACATGCTTCTTGGCCCCCCTCTTTTTCTCCAGGGTGTAGAAGAAGTGGGAGCCACAATCCATCTCCCGAAGGAGACGGATGCAGGATCGAACAAAAGCACCCCAGGCCCCAGAGCTGCAGAGCAAGCTGCACATTGTTTCCTGGAGAAACTCTCACAGTTCCTCTTACAGCCTATTGGGGGGCAGGGTTACAGGCCCCTGGTCATCCTCTAGTGGGGCCCCTGTCAAAGTCCTGTGGCCTACTGAGATGGGAGGCAGGAGGTGAACCCCTGTCATGGCACCTGATGTGCCAGTGCCACACAGCCCGCCTCAGCCCCCGGCTCAGTAGGGGGTGGTGAAGGGAAAAATAGCAGCCCCTAGAGGGTCAGAACAGGGGAACACAAAGGCCGCTCCCTGGGGGTCGTCTTCCGAGAAGGGGAAGGAGATGGCCCCAGGGGCGGCAGTAGCAGCACGGGCGGTGGAGGGGAGGGGGCCGGGGTCGGCATAAGGGGCAGGGCAGAGGTCAGAAGCAGAGTTGGGGAGAGGGGCAGAAGTGGGATCATGGGCCCCTGAAGCCGAGCCACTGGGGGGCAGCGCCTCTTGGCCAGGCTCAGGGGTCTGTGGAGTGGGAAGGGGACCCTCAACAATACTGGGCTCGTGCTCCAAGGCAGATGTTGTGGCCATGGCATAAATAGGTGGGGAAGCAGCAGTGGGGCCCCCATATGGGAAGGAGGTTGGCTGCCCCTCGTCAACGAGGGATGCTCCTGGTGACTCAGGTCCCAGCCACGTGGCACTGGCTCTTGCCTCAATAGGCTTGGCAGCCATTAGTGGGGGGCCATCTGCGGCAGGGCTGGTGGAAGAGTCCAAAGGTTCCTCGGAGGCAGGAGCAGAAGCAGTGGTTAGGGGGATGGAGCATAGAGAGACGGGGGCCGGGGTGAGGTCACCCAGATCGAGGCCTGCTGGCAGAGGGTCATCCTCCCCCTGAGTGACTGGGGTCAGATCTAGGGCCTCAAGCTCCTCAAAGATGGAGGGGAAAATCACCACCCCGGGGCCCTCCTCTCTGGTGCCCAAAGCGACACTTGCCTTGAAGCATGCAGGGAGGTCAGGTGGCAAGGGGGCAGGAGGGGTTCCATTGGGGGGCCCCACAAGGAGGGACTCTGGAGGAGGGGCAGTGCTACCTGCCATTGATGCCACATCATCCCCAGCTGGCTATAACAGATGGGATGCACCCAGGGACAAGGCAGAAGGCTCGGTGTTGGTGACCACCTTCCTGGTCTTTTGGGGGGCCTGTGCATCAGATGGAAGGAGCAGACCTTAAGCCTTCTGCTTGCCCCGCTTCCCCTGTACTTGGACCCAGTCCTCCATGGCATCATCTGTAGGCTAGCCAGAAGGGGTCGGGTCAGGGGGCAAGGGCGATGGCATGGGAACACGGGGAGGTTGCAGTGGGCTGGCACAAGGGAGGGAAGATTCCCCCTGGGGCAGGCCCTCTCCCATCCCAGTGGTAATCCCACCACACCCTCCTCCAAAGGCCCCGCCAGACTGCACACAGCAGGGGCGGGGCTCTCCCGCTCATCTGGCCGCGCTGGGGGAGGTACCTCTAGGGCCCAAGTGGGAGCCGTGGTGGGCTGGGAAGGAGAAGGGGCGGCTCCTGGCAGCCACGGTTGCCAGTAATGATGGGGCCGGCTCCCTGCCGGGGCTTGGGGGTCCCAGATGCTCCTCCATGCCCGGCCAAGGGGCAGTCCCTTCGGATGTGCCCCATCGCCTGGCAGAGGTAGCACCAGGCCTCCCCCCTAAAGTAATGCACCTGGTAGCAGGCCCCCTGGTAGGGGACCAGAAAGGATTCCTCACGTGCCTCTCCATCACACACTGCCAGCAGCAGTTGAAGCTGCACCTGCCGGTGGAACGAGAGGACATGATGGAGGGCAGGGTCTTTGCAGCCCAGGGAGAGAGGACTGACTATGGAGAGGGGTTGCCCCAGGGTAGAGAGGCAAGGTAACAGAGCAGCATTAGGAAGGAATGGAGGGACTGAGGTCAGGACCAACAGGTGGAGGTCAGGACCAACCAGACGCCCAGGTCCTCCAGTGGCTCCAGGGGGACGAACAGAGCCAGGCCCTACTCCACTGCCTCCTAGGCAGCGGCCTCCGAAGCCAGGAAGAAGATGACCTTCCCATACATTTTGGAGGCTGCTACAATGGCCATGGGCCCCACCACCCTCGCCAATGCCCACAAGTAGGTCTCCACGTGGGGTGAGGTGGGCACCTGGAGGCAATGGACGCCATGCTTCCTGGTCAAGGTGGGGAAAGGGCTCTGGCCGCCAGAGATGGTAGCAGAGGTGATGGCCGGGAGAGATAATGTAGCGGCAGGCAGGGGAGTTGCTGCCACCTGGGCATACGTCCTGGGGGCCGGGGGAGGGGCACCTGCAGAGCTAGTGGAGGGAGCAAGGGGGAAGGATGCTGTGGCCAGTGGTGGGGCTGCGGCAGAGAGGGCAGTCCCTGCCATGGAGGGCCTAGCCTTTTTGGTGGAGCCCTTACCCTTCTTTTTTCCCTGGCCTTTCACACCGGCTGCAGGGGCTCCCCCAGAATCAGAGGTGGCAAGGGACGTGGCAGCAATGGAGTTCACCCTGTTTTTGCTGCTGCTGGTGCCCCAGTGGGGGTGGTAGCAGGTGATTTGGCAGCAGTGGTTGAGGTGGGAGCCACAGTGGGATGACTGGGGGGCGGGTGGAGGAGGGGCAGGAGGAACTGCCTGGGGGGTCTCACCCACCTTCTCCCCCACCATAATGAGCAGGGATGGAGGAGAAACACCGGAGGGGGAGTAGGGAAAGGGGAAGCAGGTCAACCACTCCTCCCTGCTAGGCTGCAGGCAGGGGAGGAGGGCACCAGAAGAGGGGGTTGGATGGGGGGGCTATCAAGGACTTCTGGAGGGGTGGGGTTCAGTCACCAACACAGGGTGGGATTCCATCTCCTCTAGCTGCACTAGGGGAGGGGGGCTATAATAGCATCTGGGGAGTGCAGTGAGACAGGGGTTCAAACTGAACCGGGGAGGGGCACAAGTGCATAGGAGGGGGCACGGTCACATGGAGCAAAGGGCCAGTCAGGGCAGAGGAACTGTGGTGGGGAGAAGGGGAGAGCCAGGCTGGAGGTAGGACAGGAAAACCAAGGGGCTAGCTTTAGAGGCTGGGGCAGGGCAAACAAACAAAAACAAATAAACAAACCTGCAGAGGGAAAGGGGGGTGGGGGTAGGCAAACAAACTAAAGCTGCTGAGGGGCTGGGGCAAAAAGGGGGGGTAAAGGACTGGAAGGGAAGAGGGGGAGACAACTGCAGGGAAGGGGGAGTGTCAGTCCAAGGCGGGGGGCACATGCACCCACATGCACTTGCAAAAAAAAAAAGTCAATGGTTGCTGGCTGCTGCTTCAGGCCCAAATGGTGGAAACAGGGTGTGGCAAGCCAGGTGAGCAGCTGAGTCTCAGAGGCAGGAGCTTGAGGCAGATGGTCAGTGTCCACTGCAGGTGGTGGAGGGGACAGCAATGGTGGTGGGGAGGCCGGGGGGAGGGACACAGATGGACCAGGGTGCAAGCTTCACGCCATACCCCCTGTGTCCCCACAAACATAGTCAAGACCCGCACCATAAGAGCACAGTTTGAAAGTTACTCAGTACTTGAAGGCCCCCTCCACAGTGGTCTGCAGAATCTCTTTGTGCTCCTCCAGCAGCGGATCATCCCCATCTTCCTCCTCCTCGAGGCTCCAGGGGCTCCCAGGCAGCCACAGCAGCTCCAGCTCCTGGTGGCCAGGCAGGAAGGACCCCTCTCAGGTGGTGGTGGTGGTGTCCACAGCAGCAGTAGCAATGGCTGGGGTCCCTTACTCCCCTCCTCGGGGGGGGGGGGGATGCACCCAAGGGGTTGCAGCAGGAGCAGCAACCACTGGGGGTGGGGGGGGGGAGAGGCTCCAGCAGCCAGGTAGCAGAGAAGGGGGGGTTGTCTGGCCCAGTCAGGGGAGTAGCTGGAGCAGGAGCAGCAAGAGCCAGAGCCCAGCAGCAGCCCCAGCACTTACGGAAAACCCAGTAGGTGGGTGAGCTCAAGCTCCTCCTGCTTCTCCCGGTACGCTGCACAGAGGGGTGGATTCTCGGGGCCAGAGACCTCTCTAGCTCTAAGACCTCCTGCTCCAACTGCCCTATCACCGCATCCCTCCGCCGGCTGGTGCCAAGGGTGTAGTCTCAGCAGAAGAGCCGCTCGCTTACCTTCCCCACATCCCACCAGTGCCATGCCGAGGGAAAGGTGTGTCGCTGCCTCCGCCAGGCCAGCCAGAACTCCTGGAAGGATGCCACGAAGTCCACATCCTCCAGCATGCTGTTATTAAAATGCCAAAAGGTCAGCCCTGGCCTCTCTGAACTGAGAGAGGCCATCACGGTCACCAAGTGGTGATCCGTGAACGGGGCTGGCCAGATGCTGGAGGCATGGGCCTGTGCCAGATGGAAACGTGAGAGATACATTCGGTCCAACCGGGAGTGGCATGACCGATCGTCCTCCATATGGACATAGGTGAAGGTAGTATCGTCATCCGGGTGGTGGTCATGCCAGACGTCCACCAGGGAGTGATGGTCCACGATCTCCCTGAGGATGCTCACGGCAGCCGGGGAATTCTCGAGTCCTGAGCGATCCCGGTCCTCCAGGATGTTGAAGTCCCTGCCCAGGACCAGGCACTCGTGAGGATCCAGGGTGCCAAGGAAGGCCAACACCTGCCGGTAAAAGTGCACCCGGTCCGGGCCTGTGTTTGGGGTGTAAATGTTGGCTAAGTTTAAGATCAGCCCCTCCACACAGGCCTGGACGTGCAGCAGGTGGTCTGGCAAGACCTCAGCGACCCCCAGCACCTCGGGCCATAGCTCGGGGGAGAACAGGGTAGCCACCCCAGCCGAATGGGTGCTGAAGTGACTAAAATAAACCCTGTCCCCTGACTCCAGCTGCCAGGTAGCCTTGACGGCTGGAACCGTGTGGGTCTCCTGCAGGAAGATCACAGAGTACCCCCCCTCCCAAAGGAAGAAGAGCACCTGGCTCCTGCGGAGACCCACCCTATGGCCCCAGGTGTTTAATATAGTGAGGGGAGGAATCGAGCCCGTGATCTGCAGGTGCCGTGCTTCCCCCGGATGAGCACCCAGACCTCCAAGGTGGAGGGCCAGTCAGCAGGGTAGGGCCAGGGGGCAAGGGAGATGGTTCCAGGGCTCGGGGGGGCAAGGGTGGGACAGCAGGGGGAAGGGAAACCTCCCCCGGGGCAGGCCCTCTGCCTTGGCCAGCAAGGGTCTCACCGCCCTCTCCTCCATGGGCCCTGCTGAACTGCAGCTGATGGAGGCTGTTAGGGGGCTTATTCCTTCACACACTTACTTCTCTGGTCCTTCTCACATGAACAGAGAGGAACAATACCCGAAGTCCAAAGGTGCAAACAATTCGATGTTTATTGGGGTGAACGTCCAGCAAGCATGATTCCAGTTTCCTTCCTTAGTGTCCCTCTTCCCAGCTCTGACACCACAGAGCCTTACACCTTTGTCCCTGTTCCCATTCCTGCCCTTAGCCAAACATGATTCTAATTTCCTTACCCCCATTCCCTGTTCCCATTTCCCCTTTTAGCAAAACAAGACTCCAATTTCCTCACCCCCATTCCCTGTTCCCATCCCCCCCACCCACACTCACCCACTCACTTCCTGATTGACTGCAGACTATATAGTAAAACTTGAGTTCTGCTTAGCTATACCTTAACCAATCATTTTCCTGAAATTTAACTAACCAATCCTAACATATTGTAACATGATTATGTAACCAATTCTATCCCACCACCTTAATTAGTTTACACCCAGCAAAATTAATTATACAGCAGACAAGAACAATCACAGAACCAGACAGAGATTATACAGACAAACAATAGCAAAGTGGGAACTATAATGACAAAACAATATAGAAATGAGGATTTCACATCCCAGTATTGATAAGTGAGTTCTTGCCAAACAGGATGCTATCAAACTAAGTTTCCTTTTACATCTTCTAGTCACTTCCCTTTCTCTGGAGGCGATAGGCCTTATCAGGACAGGATTGTATTCCTAACAGCCCAATAGCACCTTCTTTCAATGTGACTAGTTTGGAATGTGAGGATGTGACCGGTCGCTTCCCAGCTTATGGCTGCCTCTGCTGCTTAGCCAAAGGCCTTAGCCTAAGAACAGGGCCTCAGACTGTCACAGTAAGAGAAGGCCCTTACACCGGCAGACAGTGATTTTGATTCTCTCTTTTATACCTCTATAACTAGCCAAGTGATAAGAATACACCTAAATTCTTCGAGTACAGGCCTTTACCGACAGGCCTGAATATCTATATCCTAACAGAGGCAAGGCCCACCCACTCCTCTGGGCATGACATGGGGGCTGACCCCACAGCCTGAGCGGGGGCTAGGGCAGGAGGAGGAGGGGTGGTAGCAGCGGTAGCCAGGCCACCAGGGTCACTGGCGATGACAGGGCCAGCACCCTCCCGGGTCTTGGGGGTCCCAGGCATCCATCCATGCCGGGCCAGGGACTAGTGCCTCCAAATGTGCCCTGTTGCCCGGCAGAGGAAGCACCGGGCCTCCCCAGTCATGCAGTGGACCCGGTAGCGGGCCCCCGGGTAAGGCACCAGAAAGGACCCCTCGAGCACCACCCTGTCACATGCCACCAGCAGCAGTTGGAGTTGGATCTGCCGGCGGAAGGATAGGATGTGACGGAGGGCAGGGTCCTTATAGCCCAGCAGGAGAGGGCTGATGATCGAAATGGGCTTCCCCAGGGTGGAGAGGGCAGGTAACAGGGCAGCATTAGGAAGGAAGGGCGGGATGGAGGTCAACACCACCCATATGCCCAGGTCCTCCAGGGGTTCTACTGGGATGAACATGCCCCCCACCGCCAGGCCCCTCTCCACCGCCTCCTGAGCGGCGGCCTCCGATGCCAGGAAGAACATGAACTTTCTGTACATTTTGGAGGCCACCACGACAGCTGTGGGCCCCACCACCCACGCCAGTGCCCGCATGTACGTGTCAACATGGGCCAAGGTGGGCGCCAGGAGGCAGCATATGGCGTGCCTCCTGGTCAGTGATGGGAAGGGACCCTGGCCACCAGGGATGGTACCGAAGGTGACAGTTGGGGCAGATGATGCAGTGGCATGTGGAGGGGCGGCAGCCTCCTGGGCGTACACTCTGGGGGCCTGAGATGGAGCACCCCCAGAGCTGGTGGAAGGAATGGCAGGGGAAGGAGGGGTCATGGCAGGTGTCGGGGTCACGGTGGGGGGGGGCAGCCCCGCCCATGGCAGGGAGTGCAGCCCCACATGCAGTAGGTTTTGCTTTATAGGCGGGACCTTTGCCCTTCTTGTTCGTTGGCCCTTTTTGCTGGTGGAAGTGTTGGGGGGGCCATGGCAGTGGCAGAGTCTGGACTAGTAGTGGCTGAGAGGGCAGCCGCTGGGGCAGGCAGGGGTGGTGGCGGCAAAGGGGAAACCAAGGGGTCAGCAGGGGCAGGGGCCTCCTCCATTGTGGCAAAAAGCAGGAGGAAGCCCTAATATTGGGGTGGGGCGATGGGCAGCCACTCCTCCTCACTAAGCAACAAGCAGGGGAGGAGAGTCTAGCAGAAGGGGCAGGGGGGTGGGGAAGAACAAACAGGGCTAACCACTCCTCCCTGCTAGGCTGTGGTCAGGGAAGGAGGGTAACAGTGGAAAGGGAAGAAGCAAGCACTCCCCCCTGCTAGGCTGCAGACAGGGAGGAGGGCACCTGCAGTGGGGGATATAGGGGCGAAAAAGGGGGCACCAGTACAGGATAGGGATACCAGCTCCTCCGGCTGCACTGGGAAGGGGAGGGACTACAATATCCTCAGGAGGGCTGTGAACAGTGATGGGGGCAACGGAAAGGGGGGGGGGGCACAAGTGCTTATGAAGGGGGCATGGGCACACAGGTAAGAAGGGCTGAGCTGCGGGGAGCAAGGGAAGGCCAGGGCCAGGCAAGTCACAGAAGGGAACTACAAGTGTAAGGGTGGGTCAGGCAACCAACCCAAAACCCAAAGTTTGGGGCAGGGCAGGTAACAAACACCGAAGGGCTGGGGTGGGGTAGCAAACTAACAAATGCTGAGTCAGGGCAGGCAAACTAACAGAGGAAAACTCCCAGAGGGTCTAAACAAGTGGCAGACAGGGCAGGCTGCACAGAGGGAGGTGTAAACAAATGCAGGGAGGCTGGGGGGCACAGCAGGGAGGGGGCCCACTAGCCAAATGCAGGTGGCAGGGAGAAAAGTCCAAGGTGGGGAGGCACGTGCGCCCACATGCGCTTGTGTAACTCAGTCTTTACTGCTCATTGCTGCAAACAGTCCCCAGGCGGTGAAAAGGGGAGAGACAACAGCCACGCTGAGGGGCAAAGAGTAGGTCCAGTTGGTAAGTGGGGTGGTGGATGGGGTGGGGGGGGAGCAGATGGGCGAGGGCTCCACACCTCTCCCCCTTGCTCCCCATAGCAGCAATAGAAGTCACCACCACACCAGGATCAGAGATGTCAAAAGTCACTCAGTTCGTGAACAAACCCCCGCCGCAAAGTCCTTCAGCAGGAGGAGTCCTCTTCCTCCTCCTCGACAGCAGCAGTGGCTCCGACACAGCAGCAGTCAGCCGGCCAAGCAGGAGGGACCCATAGGTGGTGGTGTCCTGGCTTCTCCCTGTAGAGGTGGGGCAGGGGCAGGCCAGCAGTGACCCCCTACATTCAGCAGTCCAGGGAGGGAACTCCAGCCAGCAGCAGCAGCCACCACCCAAGGGAGGGAGGGAGAGCAAGCTCCAGCCAGCAGGGCTGCCAGAGCATACTGACCAGCCTCTGTAGTGAGGTGAGGGGGCTTCCCAACCAGCTCCAGCAGCACCTATTGGAAAACCCAGGAGGTGGGAGGGAGCAGCCTCCTGCCTCCCTCCAAGCCAGAGGGCTACAGGAGAGGAGTCAAGGGCTGATCTACTGGCCACTGGAGAAACAGCAGGTTGCTGTTCCCTGACTGACCAGAGCAGGGGCTGCTCCAGGCTAAGGGGGACACTGGACTCATGACTCCAAGTAGCCTGTAAAGAGTCAGGTGAGGCAGTTAAGCTAATGTGAATGCCTGACTCTAATTAAGGCCCCTCTGATACTATAAAAGGGCTCACTCCCATCAGGCCCAAGAGAGCCAGGGGAGAGGAAGTGTGGCTGAAGGGTTGGATAATGAAGATACCCTCAAACCATTGGAAAGGGAGCCCTAAGGTAAGGGTGAAGAAGGCATTAAGAGAGAAGCGGGGGAGCTGTGGTGAAGTGGCCAAGTCCCATTATTTTTTAAGTAGCTGAAAGAGTAGTAGTGAAAGACAGCATGGCTATATACTTAAAGCAGGGGACAGGAAATCTAGAGAACTTGTGTAATTCCTTATTCTGTTATTTACTCACTAAGTGGCTTAAAGGGGTATTGAGAAGAATACAGTTACACCTGATAAATATTTTAAATTGATTACTATCAAGCAGTATCCTGTGAAACAATGAAGTTTGTATAACAGTATTCCAGTTTTAGTCTCTTTAGGATGCAACTACTAGAAGAGGATGATCACAAACACTTGAGCATTTCTAACATTCTATCCAGCAGAGGACAGTAGTGCAAGAATGCATTGTGAATGAGATTATGGAATTTAATCATTAGTCAACTCTGGGTATGCTCAAGCTCCCTTATGAGAGGGGAGGTATCCAGCCTGCTCCCCTTTCTGCATCTGGCTAGCCTCCTCCCTGCCTTTTCTGACCCTTTTTTGGGGTGGACTGTACTCCTGTGAACACACAAAAGGAAGAATGTGCTTGATGGTTTTTTTATGAGAATTTTATTTTGAGATAGTGATTAAAGGTTTGCAAGCTATTTCAAATAGCTGTGCTGAAGTACAACTTGCTGTAATCACCATGGTTCAAGCTAGAAAACAGTCACATTGTTGCATAATGCAAGTACTGTGTGCACAATCACCTGGAGCTTTCCTGTGCCTGCTGATAATTCATAAGAATGATATTAATGAGATCCCTTGAAGAGAAGAGGCAGAAGTAAAATGTCAGAGGGGTTTAATGCTTAAAATATTAAAGTGATAACAGCAGAGGAAAAGTGCTCACAACACTGGAATTACAAGAGTTAGGTCAAACTGCTTGAAGGTTAAAGAGCTGTATCTGGCCTTGTACCACAAATCTATAAACTGATAGCAAATCTGTTCAGAGGAGATTGTTGTGCCACTTTGTGTGACTTCTATGGGAAATCTTGATAGTATTGGACCAATAGATTTTTCCTTGTGTAAATGAACACTATCAGTGAGAAAAATTAATTGCTCTCACATACTTGGAGACTTTTCTTTTGAAACGGTGACAATCTTATAAAGAGAAACAACTTCAGAAGATTTAGAATGCAGAAGCCCAAGACAAAATAGAACTTGTATAATCCAATGAAAGTATTCAAAAGAAAAAAAACATGATTTACATAAGAAAAAAGCAGCTTTTCTCTAGCTCTTAAATATGTTGAGATGTATAAAATTATAGAAAATGTTACTTTCTATTGATTTCAGTAGGAGTTGGATTAGGCCCTAAATATAGCTATAGAAACCTAACTTTTGGCAACTCTTTTTGAATATGTTGGCATCTGTATGGAACTAATGAATGGAATAAACAGTGTATGCACTCGCCATTGCACTCAGTAGAGGTACAGAATGAAATTATTTTTGTTAGACTGGCTGAAGACTATGGGTGAGATTTTCAAAATTTTCTAGGGGGAGAGTTTTAAATGTATTTAGGCACCTAAAAACCTGTAAAAATATGGCCCTAAGTGACTTAGGAGGACATGTCTAAAACTCACCTATGCAGTTTTGAAAATCCCACACCAAATTCTTAAATCCGCAGTAACTCTCGACTTCCATGAAGCTACCTCATATTTATACCAGTGTAACTGAGAGCACAAGTCAGTCCAAAGTCAATGCAAATTTTAAAATTTAAAAATGAAAACAGGCCTACCTAGGACAGTGAATTATTGTGCTGTAGCTATTTTTGCCTTTAGAATTTTGGGTTTAAATACCACTTGAGACACAACTGAAAGTTATTACAATGGTAGCTTCTTCCTAGTCTTTAGATATTGCTCCACCTCACAAAATGATTGTAAAGCACAGTCTGCCAAGTGCAGGGGAAGAAAATGACAAACTAGTGGTGACACAAAATGTTCTTCCTGACCTGCTGTAGGCATGAAGTATTAATTAATGCTATACTATGGATATTTCAAATATTGTGACTGTCACAGGGTTTTAAGAGGTGTCAGTCTGCCTGTAACTGCTTTGTGCAGGCCCCTCTGGGAGTAACTGGCTGCCCCTAGTGACTGCTGAATGGTTAAGTAGTAAATGAGTACCTGGCCCTAATACAAAGGGTATCCCAACTCAGTTAGGGTGGGTATCCCAGGGTAAAGGTGCTTCTGGATAGAAGGGGCTCATGGAAAGAGTTGCCCAGGAGAAGGAACTGGTCAAGGGACTTCCTGGATAGTTTATCCAACAATGACTGACACACCGTCAAGCAAAAAGTGGCAGCCATCAGAACATCCCTGACTCTGGAAGAGGAACTCAGCACAAGAGTGCTCCATGGCTAAAGGAGCAAGACATAAGACTGACTAACCGAGAGGCAGAGGGTTTTCCTGTGGAGTAGTGGAGCAAAGGTTTCACCTATGTTTTATGTTGGTCCTTTCTGTTAATAAAAAAAAACCCTCCAAAGGGGGTGCTCGTTAGTATGTGAAGGTCTGCTTGGACTTGATTTCACCTCTCCTAGATATAAACAAGGCAGGGCTCAACTGCAGTGCCATGCCTGACCACAAGGGAGTGTGCAGGGATGTTCTCTGCCATAACAGTGGTATTTTTTTATTCATATACATGTTTTATAGAAATTTTCAGAGAAAAAACATTTAATGTTTATTAGCCAAAAGGACAATATTTTATTCCTCAGTTCAAGTAACAAGATGCACAGGAACATCCTAAATAAGATGTCCAAATTATACATTAAGTAGTTCAGGTATCGGAGAACTTATCAGGAATTCAGAAGGAATGTCAGTACCATGGGTGAATGTAAATGCAAGCCTTAGGAAAGAGCAACTGCATTGAAAATTAATCGGGAAATATTTTTTGGAAGATCAGGTATACTCAATCTTGGTACATATTGCTTCATTTAAAGGGTTTTAAATGAATTTCACCCTTTATAGAATTTGCTTATTCTGAATATTCCCCATTCCTACAGTTCAACTGAAGCAAAAGTCTCATTGCCTTCCATGAGAGATTGTGCGGAGATATTCGAAGGTGCCTAAAAGGGATTTGGTGCCCATCCCCCACCACCTGTCAGTGAGAATTGAGTCTAACTGTCTTAGGTCCCTTTGAAAATCCCCACCTTCTGTCTGAAAAAGGATTCACTGAAACCTGCAGGATTGGGTCTAATATTCAAATGTAAAGTTTGAGAGTTTAAGGACAGAAGGGACCAGCAGATCATTTAGTCTGACTTCCTGTATTGACACACCGTTACATTTCACCCAGTCACCCCTGCACTTAGCCCATTGACCTTATCTAGCTAGAACAAATCATTTCAGTCCTCAGGAGATAAAACCATGTGCCATGGGCAGAGACTGAGGTGTCACTGTTGTCCGAGGCATGAAAGGATATACACTCATTCTAGACCATGTGGTGGAGCTCCCTCTTTGCCTCAGAGGGTCATGCACTTCTAGGTAGTTAGGGCACTTGCCTCAGAAGTTTGCTGTGACCCTCAATGTAGGCTCTCTCCCCTCCTAGAGACAAGGGTTACAGCTTACTGAGCCACCTTAATTATCAATGAGTCAATGGGTTTGGTATAAGAGCCCTCTTTAGTCCCTGTCTTCCTACTCGGGGAGCATTTGTGAAGAGTTGTGGGGAGGGCTGGGGGGAACCCAGGCCCACCCTCTTCTCCAAGTTCTAGCCTAGGGACTCTAATGGCACCAGCAACAGGTAGTTTTCCTATACTACTGGAGCTATAGTCCTTCCCTGGGCTACTTCCCTAAATAGCCCCTCCTAGGTACCTGACCATGCTTCCCCTCCTGGCTCTTTCACTACACACCTTCTTTCTTTCTCCCAGTTTTCCCCCAGCGCACCTTCTTACTCCCAGTTTAGGGGCTTCCTTTTAAACTAGTCCCAGCTGGTTCTAAATGGGCTTCAGATCTGATTAGCCTGTTTCCCTTGATTGCTGCTAATCAGTTCTTATTGGTTCCAGGTGTCTTGTGGAGTCTGCCTGACTTAATTGCTTCTAGCACCTTCCTGACTCCTCTGGGGCAGCCCCTGCCCTGGTCACTCAGGGAACAGAAAACTATTCATCCCATATGTTTTCCTTCTACCAGACTTCTGCACCCAGCCATTCTGGGTCTGTCACAACCATTATGAGCGAATGGTAGTGTTGTATGTTGTTAGAGGGGTAATTTTTTCTCAACTTGCAGTATATTCTCAGATATGATATATGATCTTAATATAATGTTGATTTGGGAATTGTTAATATGTGTGTGTTCCTGGAATAGATAGCTCTAATTATTGTGAATATGATGTTATGGAAAAAATGCTATAAAATGAACTTAGGTCTAGTTTTGCATGATGCTGAATATCTGCTTGTGCTGAAGTAAATGGAAACTGCAGGTGTTCTGGACCACTCAGGGGTTGCTTAGCATCATCTTGCAGGATTGGGTTTACAGCATGAAAATTTCCCAACTGAAAATAAAATGAGTAGCTGGATTTCCAGGACTAAAGAGAATACGTATTAAATAATCTAAGTTTAAAGGAGATCAAAGAATTCTAGTATAATCTGATAGGTTTAGATCTCTTATTAAATAATGCAGCAACAATAAATGAAAAGCTTAGAGGGAAAAGAGTAGGAAAAACCAAGTCTGAATTATGAGTGGTATGCAAAAGTGAGTGTGCTCTTTGACCTACCGTACCTGTCGGTCATAATCAAAGTAATTCAGTGCAGGAGGAAAATACCTGACAACTTTTGCTTCTCCTAAAAATTCTGGTTTGGCTCATTTTCTTTATTCATGGATCCCTTGTTCTTATGGACCCAGACTGAAAGCTATAAAGCCGGGCTTTATAGCTTGTCTCAAGCTATCTGATGTGGGGGACCGGCAAATTTTTTTTTTCCAGTATGTGCACAGACCGGCAGCTGATGGCTCCCTGTCCGCAGACTACCACTTTGAGTAGCACTGCTACAAAGGACTCACAGAAGCAAGAGAAAATATGCATTGTCTTTTAGGAAATAGGAAGTTGGGATAATTCATGTGTAATACAACAAATAAGTTTATAGAATGACTAATAGACAGAAGGACCAATTCCACAAAGAGACTGCTCTCAGAACTCTTGTTGACTGAGTGTGGAGTACTTGCATGTTCTGGCCTCTAATTTGTAGAAACAATCAGCCACAGATGCACTGCATAGTGTTGAGTACCAATATATACACTCCTGCAGAATTTCACTTTAGACTTGGGAATCTGTCCTGCAAGGTGCTAAGTAGCTCTTGAGAGATGCTGAAACCCCTCAATATCCATTTGGATTCTTTCCATTCCCAATAAGTCATTGGGAGTTTTGCTATTAGCTTCCATAGGAGCAGAGTTAGACCCACTGACTTCATTGTGATGTTAGAGCACCCAGCTCTTTTCAGGACAAGGCCCTAGATGCAGCAGCTCCAGAATACTCCCTTTTAACCTTTAAACATCAATGGGGATAGTGCGCTACTGCTCCAGCAAAGCAAAACATGTTGACATCTGCTTCCAGAACAAATAGCAGATTAGATTTTTTTAAATCTCTCAATATAAAATCTGTTACACAATTTAATTATATATTTTCTTTAAAAAGGTTGGGTTTTTTTCAGAAAAAAATAGCCATTTGTCCAAAAACATTTGACAGACTGCATGTTAGCTTTATTATCAAGCTAATAATTAAGACATTTGTTTTGCTGGTTATTTTCTTTTTCTTACAAACCCTATGGGCTCATCTTAATTAAAAGTAGAGATTATCATTTTTAACTAAATGACAATAACAAGAAAACATACAAGAGTTCCAAATGTGATCAAATTACTTTTTATGATTTTAAAATATATTGTAAGTATTGTAGCAGAAATGTAACTGGTTGACTCCAGATAGAATAGCAAACAATTACTTTGACAAATCCATTAATAATGCACTACAGGATAAATCTATTGTAAAGATATCTCAATGCTGCTTTTATAAAATCATTTCTTTCTCAAAAACACAATTTCATGTGCAATAAACTTGCTGATTTTTTTCCTATTTTTTTTCTAAGGAACAGCAGCAGCCTTGGATAGCTAGACTTAAAGCCCAGTAAAATTCTAACTGAGCAAAGTGACTTTGAGCACATTGGAAAAGAGATTTAAGTAAGAGTCTGTCAGCATTTCTTACACACAGGTTGCCAAAAAGGAGTTCATCTGTGCAATAATGCCTGAAGCCACTTTAATTCAGCACTCCCTGGTTATGGGCCCTGATTTCTGATGATTACATTATGATACTCTGCATCTCAAAGTAGAACCCTGGACCCCCTTATTCACCACTGTCATATGATTATGATACGTTTTGTACAAAGTATGCCTTGTGAGGTTTCATTTTAAGAGTTGTGATCTGATGAACCTTAATATCCTGTTGAATTGTATGTATGCGAAGCTATGAAGTATTGCTAGATGTGTTTACTGAAATATTTTGTGAGGCTGGGAGATGCCCACACCTGGCCTTTCAGTAACAACAAAGGGGCAACCATCCCTGGCAAGACAGTTAATGATGGCCCATCAAGAAGAATCCATAAAATCCATAAAAGAAGAAAGTATAAAAGGACAATGACATCATCACTCGGCCTCTCTTCTCCCCCATATCAACAACTGGAAGATTGTCTGGGAGACAGACTTTGAACTAGGGAGATTGGTCCCAGGCTGGAAGGGAGTTCAGTCTATGTATTAGGATCTGTAAGCTGCCTGTAACATCTATCAGGGTGAAAGACTGTCTGATTCAAATCTTACTTAATCTGTTAAAGTTAGAATTTAGACTGCAAATTTATTTTTGTTTCTTAGGTAACCAGCTTTGATCTCTTTGCCTGCTACTTATAATCATTTAAAATCTATCTTTCTGCAGTTAATAAATCTGTTTATTTTACCTAAAAGTGTGGGTTTTTTTTAGTTCAAAGGCTTGGAGAATCTCTACTCAGGTTAACAAGGGCTGTTACACGTCCACTACGCTTTTGTCAGAGTAGCGAACTAATTAATGAGCTTGCACTGCCCAAGGGAGTCTTTAGCAGTTTAAGACAGTATATTTCTGGAGTGCAAGGGTGGGGGTTGGGGTGAGTGGCTGATGCTTCTCTCCATATCATTCATGAGTGACTCAGTGAGTATTCATGCAATTTAGCTGTATGTAGGGCTCCACATGCTGATGGCGGAGTAATCACAGCTCCTGGAAGGGTTTTGCTGATTGTCACTGGCACAGCATTGTGTGAGACAACACAGGCTGGAGAGTTATGGAAGCACAGCAACCCCACAGTTCCAGGTTGTACCCCAGGGATCCTGTCACATACATGTAGTAGCACATTGATGCCCTAACTGATATTGGCCCTATTATGTTTGGTTATGAATAAACATATAGTCAGAGACATCCCAAAATCTAAATACAATGTGAGGGGAAAAGGAAATGTCATTATCCCCATTTTGCAAAGGGGTATTTAAGGCACAATGGTCTCAGTTAAGCATGCTCCTGAATATGGGGGCGTTTTCCCAAACAGAGGTTAGAGACTGTGATGAAGTGGACATTTTTGTAATTTTTTTGACTCTTATGTGTGCCTTAGTTTCCTCTATATAGTGCATTGCAACCAAGTGATAGAAAAAGGGATTAAGTTTCCTCTGAGGATAGTGTGAGAGAAATAGGTGTGTGTGTGTGTGTGTGTGTCTCACCCCTCCATCTGTGTGGAATGAAAAGTCATTAAGGAACTGGTTAAAACAGATCAACAAGGAGGATGAGACACCAAGCAAGCTGCAATAACTAATGGATTTCCCCACTTCTCACCAGGGAAGCTTAGCAAAGACCCCACTTGAGGATAAAAGACTGAGAGGCCTGAGGCTGGGGGATAAGTGTGATCTCTAGAAGAAGCTTAAGTTCTCTCACCTGGAACCTGACTAAGGAAGTCGGACAGAGACACACAGAGCCTGAAAATGGAGTTCACTGCAGATTGGCTGGGGCTCTGGGCTGACCAGCGTGGACTACCCTTTAACCTTCATTTCTCTAGGCTAGGGACTTCCTATGCTGTGTTCCAATTCACTAATAAATCCTATTGTTTTGAAAATGCTGCTTGAATGGCATTGTAAATACTTAGTGAGATGCATTAATCTCTGAAGAGTGTATAAGTCTCTACCCGGAGTCTTTCTCATTGGACTCACTGAACAGAGCTTAGGGTGTGAAATAAAAGTGCTGAAGCCCAGAGGTTCAATCTCAGGAGTCAGTGAGGCCATATGACCTACCTTGAAGAAAGAGTGAGACACGTGGGGGTCTGGCACCTCCAATGGGGTTCCTTCAAGATACTGTTCCAAAAGTAGGAGCATAACACCAATCCTGTGGATCTGACAATTGGTGGTAACAAGGGGATACTGAATGCACCAATAGTATTTTGCAGTAAGTGACTTGCAACCATAAAGTAAAGTTAGTCAGAAGTAAAAAGCAAGAAAATTGTGTATATCCACCTCTCTAAGAAGAACATTGTAAACCTGTGCAGGGAGAGAGGGTTAAGTATTTGGAAGTTCAACAGGGTATAGCTGATTGTGCAGCTGGTGAAGGATGATCAAATGAATCAGGTTCCAGACCCAGCAGTGGTTCTGAGAGTGACAGAGGCAGCAGCAGAATGCCCTCAAGACCTGGTTCCCCTTCCAGCAGAGGGTCCTCATGATATGGTTCCCCTCCAATAGATTTGATACAGTGGGAGTTGGAGCTGAGTATGAAAAAGCTAGAGGACCAAAAAAGAGAGCGAGTTGACCATGAGAAGCAGTGAAAGCATGAACTAGGATGGAGAAGAGGAGGAGCAAGAGGACCCACAGATGGGTAAGTGGGGAAAGATCCCAGAATGCCAATTCTGCAGGGAGCCTAGATAGTTAGTCTCTAAGGTGCCACAAGTACTCCTTTTCTTTTTGCGAATACAGACTAACACAGCTGTTACTCTGAAACCTTAGATACCAAACTGTTTCCCCTGTTTAAGGGGGTGGGATGTAGATGCCTACCTCAGTGCCTTTTGAGAAGGTTTGATATTTAAACTTGGTTGACCCTACATAGAAGCTTCACTGACTTGCCCTCTTACTTTGGTCCCAAAGCTATAGAGGTGCACAACTAGAAGGACTGACTTGATACTGGTGACTATGAACAGTTCAAAAAGGCTCTACTTCTTAAGTTGAAATTGACACCAGAGGAGTCTAGGAAAAGGTTTTGAGGTGTGCAAAAGATCCTGGGTGTGATATAGCTTCCCATGGTGGCTTCCATATATATATTCACAAATTGGGTAAAGGTGCAGAGATCAGTACATTGGAAGATTTGTCTAGTCTGATTGGGTTGGAACAACTCTGAGAGATGTCCCCATGAATATAGCTAAACCCTTCCTTGTGAGTGCAGAAAATTAACTTGATTGCCTAACTGTCATTTTTAGACAAGTGATAGATGTTCAATTCATTGGTTTCTGAGTGTGTGGAAAGGATTGAACTCTAACATCATCCAGCAATTGGATTTGTTACAATATCTCTTTTCTGAAGTCATGATTGTGTCATATATAAGCCTTTTAAACTCGATCTTTCTAAGTTCTATGAATGCAACACTTCATTGCTAGGGAAGAGTTTGGCAAAGTTCCAGTTTACTTTTAGAACTGAATTATGCTTTCTTCATCAATTCAGCATTTACAATCTGTTTTTTATTAACTTGGTTGCTGCAAAAGTTTCATCTGATCTTTGATAGATGGCCTTTGGAATTTTCAGAGGCAGGTAACTGGATTGCATTAGAAAAGGAATTAAAACTGACACTTTATATTTTCTGTTATTTTTAGTTATAGGCTGGATCAGTTTTTTGATAGATATGTGTAGCTCTCATTCTGGGTCAGTCTGTTGGTGCTATGGCAGAAATGATTAGGATTAGGATTGCAGTAGCATCAACAGACCCCAGTCAGGCCCCATTGTACTAGGCACTGTACTGACATTTAAGCAAATTACTCAGCTTGCAATATTATGTGAAGGCACAAAAAGTGGAGAGGACAAACAGGAATGGAGGAGTGAGAGGACTGCAAAGTAAAAAAACCAAACAAGTATTGTACAATGAGCCGTAGTTAAAGCTCACATCTCAGCTGTGATCAGCTTGCATGGTTTCATAAGCACGATGTCAAAGGTAAGTTTTGAGAAGATATTTGAACAAGAACTTGGAGTTTGCTGTGAAATTTTCCCCATCCAGTGTGGCTGCAAAGGAGAAGACATGAAGATGTTTCAGAAAGCTGACTGGTAAGCAGTAAAGACTGGGAACATTGGTGGTGAGACAGCAGTGATCAAGGTTCCAGAGGTTACTATATCAGCTAGGTAGGACAAGGCTAACTTGGAGAAGGTCTTTAAGATACAGATGAGAAGCTTGTGTTCAATGTGGTGGAGAAGAGGGAACCAAGGAAGGGAAGGCAGCAAAGAGAGGTTGGATGTGGTCAGAGTGACAATCCAGAAAGGTAATTTCGATAGCAGCATTCTGAATAGATGTGAAGTGGAATGGGCCAGAGAGGCGATGTTTATCAGACCGCGCCTGGGGGAGGTCGCCGTGAACTGCGCCATCCCCAGTACTGACAGCCAGTTGTGACCTGAAGTGGTGGTCACCGACAAGGCCCAGAAAAAGATCATCCTCATCTACGTCACGGTCTCCTTTGAGAACAGGACCCTGGCCTTCCGCGAATCCTAAGCTCATAAGCTGGAAAAATACGCCCCCCCGGCCAACACCCTGAGAGAAGGGCTACGAGGTGCAGATGGATGCCCTGATCGTCGGAGCCCTGTGCTCTTGGGACCCCTGCAACGAGCATGTGCTGCGGACCTGTGGGATCAGTCAACACTGCGCACGGCTCATGCGGCACCTCGTGGTCTCGGACACCATCCGATCATGGAATATCAGGGTTGGAAGGGACCTCAGGAGGTCATCTAGTCCAACCCCCTGCTCAAAGCAGGACCGATCCCCAATTAAATCATCCCAACTAGGACTTTGTCAAGCCTAACCTTAAAAACTTCTAAGGAAGAAGATTCCACCACCTCCCTAGGGAATGCATTCCAGTGTTTCACCACCCTCCTAGTGAAAGTTTTTCCTAATATCCAACCTAAACGTCCCCCACTGCAACTTGAGACCATTACTCCTTGTTCTGTCATCTGCTACCACTGAGAACAGTCTAGATCCATCCTCTTTGGAACCCCCTTTCAGGTAGTTGAAAGCAGTTATCAAATCCCCCCTCATTCTTCTCTTCCGTAGATAAAACAATCCCAGTTCCCTCAGCCTCTCCTCATAACTCATGTGTTCAGGTCCCCTAATCATTTTTGTTGCCCTCTGCTGGACTCTACCCAATTTTTCCACATCCTTCTTGTAGGGTGGGGCCCAAAACTGGACATAGTACTCCAGATGAGGCCCCACCAGTGCCGAATAGACGGGAACGATCACATCCCTCGATCTGCTGGCAATGCCCCTACTTATACATCCCAAAATGTCATTGGCCTTCTTGGCAACAAGGGCACACTGTTGACTCACATCCAGCTTCTCATCCACTGTAACCCCTAGGTCCTTTTCCGCAGAACTGCTGCCTAGCCATTCGGTCCCTAGTCTGTAGCAGTGCATGGGATTCTTCCGTCCTAAGTGCAGGATTCTGCACTTGCCCTTGTTGAACCTCATCAGATTTCTTTTGGCCCAATCCTCCAATTTGTCTAGGTCCCTCTGTATCCTATCCCTACCCTCCAGCGTATCTACCTCTCCTCCCAGTTTAGTGTCATCCTGCAAATTTGCTGAGGGTGCAATCCACACCATCCTCCAGATCATTTATGAAGATACTGAACAAAACTGGCCCCAGGACTGACCCTTGGGGCACTCCACTTGATACCGGCGGCCAACTAGACATGGAGCCATTGCTCACTACCCGTTGAGCCCAACAATCTAGCCAGCTTTCTATCCACCTTATAGTCCATTCATCCAGCCCATACTTCTTTAACTTGCTCACAAGAATACTGTGGGAGACAGTGTCAAAAGCTTTGCTAAAGTCCAGGAACAACATGTCCACTGCTTTCCCTTCATCCACAGAACCAGTTATCTCATCATAGAAGGCAATTAGATTAGTCAGGCATGACCTTCCCTTGGTGAATCCATGCTGACTGTTCCTGATCACTTTCCTCTCATGTAAGTGCTTCAGGATTGATTCTTTGAGGACCTGCTCCATGATTTTTCCAGGGACTGATGTAAGGCTGACTGGCCTGTAGTTCCCAGGATCATCCTCCTTCCCTTTTTTAAAGATGGGCACTACATTAGCCTTTTTCCAGTCTTCCGGGACTTCCCCTGATCGCCCTGAGTTTTCAAAGATAATGGCCAATGGCTCTGCAATCACATCCGCCAACTCCTTGAGCACTCTCGGATGCAACACATCCGGCCCCATGGACTTGTGCATGTCCAGCTTTTCTAAATAGTCCCAAACCACTTCTTTCTCAACAGAGGGATGGTCACCTCCTCCCCATGCTGTGCTGCCCAGTGCAGTAGTCTGGGAGCTGACCTTGTTCGTGAAGACAGGGGCAAAAAAAAAGCATTGAGTACATTAGCTTTTTCCACATCCTCTGTCACTAGGTTGCCTCCCTCGTTCAGTAAGGGTCCCACACTTTTCTTGACTTTCTTCTTGTTGCTAACATACCTGAAGAAACCCTTCTTGTTACTCTTAACATCTCTTGCTAGTTGCAACTCCAGGTGTAATTTGGCCTTCCTGATTTCACTCCTGCATGCCCGAGCAATATTTTTATACTCATCCCTGGTCATTTGTCCAAACTTCCACTTCTTGTAAGCTTCTTTTTTGTATTTAAGATCAGCAAGGATTTCACTGTTAAGCCAAGCTGGTCGCCTGCCATGTTTACTATTCTTTCTACAGATCGGGATGGTTTGTCCGTGTAACCTCAATAAGGATTCTTTAAAATACAGCCAGCTCTCCTGCACTCCTTTCCCCCTCATGTTATTCTCCCAGGGGATCTTGCCCATCAGTTCCCTGAGGGAGTCAAAGTCTGCTTTTCTGAAGTCCAGGGTCCATATTCTGCTGCTTTCCTTTCTTCCTTGTGTGAAGATCCTGAACTCGACCATCTCATGGTCACTGCCTCCCAGGTTCCCATCCACTTTTGCTTCCCCTACTAATTCTTCCCGGTTTGTGAGCAGCAGGTCAAGAAGAGCTCTGCCCCTAGTTGGTTCCTCCAGCACTTGCACCAGGAAATTGTCCCCTACATTTTCCAAAAACTTCCTGGATTGGATTGTCTGTGCAGCGCTGTATTGCTCTCCCAGCAGATATGAGGGTGATTGAAGTCTCCCATGAGAACCAGGCGTGCGATCTAGTAACTTCTGTGAGTTGCTGGAAGAAAGCCTCATCCCCCTGGTCCGGTGGTCTATAGTAGACTCCCACCACGCCATCACCCTTGTTGCTCGCACTTCTAAACTTAATCCAGAGACTCTCAGGTTTTTCTGCAGTTTCATACTTGAGCTCTGAGCAGTCATACTAATCTCTTACATACAGTGCAACTCCCCCACCTTTTCTGCCCTGCCTGTTCTTCCTGAACAGCTTATATCCATCCATGATAGTACTCCAGCCATGTAAGTTATCTCATCAAGTCTCTGTTATTCCAATCACATCAAAATTCCTTGACTGTGCCAGGACTTCCAGTTCTCCCTGCTTGTTTCCCAAGCTTCATGCAGTTGTGTATAGGCTTTTGAGATAACCCCCTGATCGCCCTGATGGTCCAGGGACATCTACATTGAACACATCACTGGCCACCGACAGTAGCAGGAGGTGTGAGCCAGTACAACATCGTGAATCAACTATGGGAAAGGGACTGAGAGACTTTTTCCATTGGACCATATGAACTGGAACCATAAACTCACTGAACATTAAATCCCACCAGATGAGGGTAGATCTCTCCCCATCATCGTACCCGCTCATTATACTCCACACCTGAACATAGCCATTATATAGGCAACATACCCCCGTAGCTCAATGTCTGTACTTTGACCCATTAAACTTTTACCCCCAATCGGGGAGATTGCAGATTATGAATTCCTTACACCACCTGCTCCTAAACCGAATTTTGCACCCCTTGATAATCTGTACCTTATTCCCTGATAACCAGAAACTTCTAGGCCTAAACTCTGTATCATTTTCTTTTTACTTCAACATTATCCTAATAAAATTATTAATTCTGAATAGATGTAAAGTGGAACGGGCCAGAGAGGGGATGTTTGCAGTAGTTGAAGCAGTTGTCTGTGTGATCTTCTATGATTGATTCTTTGTGTCTATTAATCAGTAACACTGTAGTCTACATATTTTCTACTATGTTTAGCATTTAGCTTCCAGTAGTTTACACATCTTTTGTTAATTAAATACCAATGTAATCAATAAACATATGTAAGTAACGTATTAAACCATACTGAATAGTTTTAAGAGATCTTACCATAATACAAGTTTTTGTCACTGATATGGTCCAAATTAGCCATTCCTAATCTAACACAACAGAAAATCATTGACAAAATGCAAAAATATAATCAAAATGTGGGGGACAGACCTGGACTCAATAAACAAGTACAAAAGTGCATTTTGAAATGTGGTATGTGTGCTGGTTGAACCCAGCCACTGGACCAGACAGACCATAGCAAAAAGTTGATACAGTTCTTTAGCAGCTAGATGAGCTACCTATCATTTACGGCTCAACTACTTCTCAACATTCATTGGAATAGGTTATGAATGACCATGTCTAGTGCAAGAATGATATTTGATTACTATGTGGTTCCTGTGCAAATGATTTCTAATAATAGTCCTGTTTTTAGGACAGACTTATTGAAGTTTGCAGACACGTACTGATTTCCCACACCACATCCATCCCATGTTTTTCCCAGAGTAATGTCAAAGTAAAATCTGCCATTAAAATGTTGAAACACTTCTTTGTGAAATATTCAGCTCCTTATCTGTCATCCTAGCTGGGATGTCCTATCCCTTTAAATGGTGAGGCATTCTGTGCTCAGTCAGGTACAGTCTCACTTGGATTTCAGTTTCATTTTTGCTGCCAGAACAATGTCTCCACTGGCTCGCAGCAGACAGTTGTATTTCTATCCACTCCCTCTGTATCTATCTCCTTTCTCTGCTGGGTCCAAATATATGCAATATGAGCCAACTTGAAGAGGAAACATACATTTCCCTACAAATGTTAAGGAGTACTTGTGGCACCTTAGACTAACCAATTTATTTGAGCATAAACTTTCGTGAGCTACAGCTCACTTCATCGGATGCATAGATGTTGTGACTCCAGCAGTGAAAAAAGTTAATTGGGTAAACTCCAAGAGTACCTGGGTTTACATCAAATTGCATATATACTTGAAAATAAAGTTTACTGCAGCAAATCAGGAATGTTAATATGGGGAACCAGAGCCTATTAAAATGTTTGCTTCAGTTCTACTGATAGTTAAATCACATATGGAGTCTTGCTCAGTTCTGTGGTCACAGATAATTTGGGAGCCACATCACTCTGCAATTTAGAGTTACTCTGGTTTATGCTTATTCAAATATATGCAAGCTCTGCATACTTTAGCAAAATGTGTTTTTTATGACGTCTGCAATTTGCATTTTTGCCTAGTGTTTTGGAAAGTCAACCATACGAATGCCCTCACGACATCTAAAATGAGATTTATTATTTATAAAGTGACTTGTTTGCCAGTTACAAATATGAAGTTTTTCCCCTTAACATCATATCTACTTACCACACTGATGTCAATGATCTATGAAGCATCACCGGACTATATAAGACAACAATTTTCCTCTTTAATAGTGCTTCAATTCTTTTAACTAACATTTTATCCTTATAAAAGGTTAAATCTTTCTGTTAACAGGCATGCTATGATTTTTGGAATTATTTGTCTTTTCAAATATTTGATCATGAATCATTTTACTATCTAGACTTCCAAAATTTTTGAAAACCCTTTCTATTTATTGTAAACTAAACTGGCAAGTTTTTAAGGGCAACCATTGTACTTCAACTTAGTAGAGTGAGTCCATAAGATGCAGCTAGAACAGTGGTCCCCAAACTGTGGGGCATTTGCCCCTAGAGAGGCACAGAGGAACATTTGTGACGGGGGGGGGAGACATGGTGGTGTGCAGCCTTGGCCCTGACTGCGGCCCCCAGCCCTGCTCCCAGCTGCAGCCTCGATCGTGGCCCCTGCTCCCAGACTCCGCTCCCAACCGCAGCGGAGGAGGGGTGTGGACAGGGATAAATGGGTATGCAAGGTAAAAAGTTTGGGGACCACTGAGCTAGAAGAGAGACATCTCCCTACAAAAAAGTAGTTGACTCATATAAAATTTGAGGGAGGGGATATTCTGAATGCACCTGGGAGTGAGGTCTAATGTCAATACTATCAACACTGATACTGTCCATTTTGAATAGGAGGCACAGCAGGTCTCATAGAGCAGGCGATGTGTTGTAGCAGGTGTGAACACTGGACTAGGAGAGCTGAGTTCTAATCACACCTTTGTTTCCAAGCTAGAGTTGCAATCTTCTGAAAGTCACTTCTCCCTTTGTTTTTCCTTCAGCCTTTTGGAGATCAGACTAGAAGATCATAGTGGTCCCTTCTGGCTTTATAATCTATGAAAATTAAATTTCTCATTTATACCAGAGCTGAGGTGGGGGAGAGCGAGCAACAGAGGGAGGGGGTATGGAGTGAGTGGGGGCAAGGACTTGGAGAATGGCCCCAAGGCAGGGGGTGGGGCAATGGTGTTTGGTTTTCTGCAAATAGACAGTTGGCAACCCTACCACCGATGTCCAGACTACTGCTTCCATAGTTTGGAGCAGTCAAATGTACATTGATGACAGCATTTTGGGTTTTAGTATGCATGCAATTTTCAGTGATCTACTGTGTGTGTATATAAAGAGGGAACTCTCAGCAACCTCTCATGTTTTAACGTTTGTTTTCATCCCCAATCAGGCAAAAAAAATAAATACCAAAAAACTTTATGAAAAAAAATTCTGAAGAATTTCAATTTGGAAATGTCTACATGAAAATTTTCAACATTTTGGGTTGAAACAAAACATTTCAACATTTTGAAACAAAAATTTCCATCTTGATTTTCCCTATGGAAAACTGAAAAATGTTGTTGAGTGGGTAGCCCTCCATTTACCTGGTTACCTCTTTTAACACCAATCACTTTACAGGTGTTGACGGACAAGCCTGGGTTCATCTGGATACTACCTCCAGCTCAGCAAGATATTTATTTTCTTCCTATATGAATTTATTAGGGAGTGCCTCCAACCCTTTTGGTCCTTCCTAGCAGGGTCACTAGGGCAGCTCAGAAGGAAAATTATAACTACAAGGTAATCCCCACTTACTTGCCAGATAGTTGGAAACTCCCAAGAAATAACACAAACAATATATTCAACAGAGTAATTATATTAAACAGGAAGTAAATATAACATAACAGGGTAAAACATTACTCTCAGGATCACCAGTGCCCATGCTGATAATACCCATGAAACTCCCCAGTCACATGACCTGATATAGTAAGAGCAAAATTTAGTGTCCCACTTCTTCCCAGGGACTGTGCTTCTTCCTGTGTTACAAGCACACAGAGACCCAGGAACTAAGGTAAACTCCTTGGGGGTTACACAGGAAAATGTCAGTACCCAAAAATGTTGATTTCCACAAAACCATATTTACCAGCAGAAAAGATTTTTGTGCAAAATCTTTTGACCAACTGTAGCTCTGGGTAAAGATCTGGCTTATTATTTCCACATACATCCTTTTCTCCCTCTCATCTCTGGAACCCTATCAAACCCTCCCACCAACCTCCTCTCTCTCTCACACACATACTTTTTCTCTTTAAAATAAAAATATTCTGTTTATCAATGTTGCAGCAATCTGTTTGCCTCTATACTCTAATAATAACTTCTGGTCCTGAATGTTAAATGCACTGCACAAATTGTTTGCTTTGTGACAGCTTTCAAATGAGGTTAAGACAAAATGTATGCTCAAAAATGTATCAGATTGTTTTAATTATGAACTGTGCCCTGTCACAAATGGCTGGAGATTGGAAATTGATTTCTAGGAGCACAACTTGTTTATTTAAACATTCATTGGCCTCAAGGGCGTAGTTAGGCTAAATTATTCAGAGGTACAGACCTGAAGCTTTTTTTAATTAAAATTCCTGGATTCATCAACTGGCTAGAAATCATTATGAAAATATTCAGAAAACCTTACACTGACAAGAGGATGAGATTGCTATTGGAATTGGAACACAATTTTTTATCTAAAATTGCTTCAGTCTTGCTTTGTATTTCCAGTGCCAATTTCTTTTTGGATTGTCAGCCCCATCAATGTTATTGGGGGTGGGGGGCGGGAGAGGAATGTGCATGTGTCTCCTTAATAAATGAAGCAAGGAGATAACATGTGGAAAGTCATCTGAGTTTTACATACCCCAGGTAAAACATATATTTACATGTAACTTTAGTGCCCTCATGGCCAAGATAGAGTCTGCTCTGCAGGCAGCTCTGGTCACGAAAAGGAGCCTGCAGGAACACAACAGGGAAAGTCCCTTCCACCCCAGGGGCACCTATTTCAAACACTCCCCCACTCCCCCTCCCAGCATGAACACACACACACCCTGGAAGAGTACAATGAATATAGGAAAGGGAAATATTTATTTACAGAGAAATGAAAGGAGAAAAACAACAGGGGAAAAGCTGTGGGGAGCGGTAAAACAGGGTCACATTCAACACAAGGCCCCACAGGCCCAGTGGTACCACAGTCTGAAAGGGCAGATATCAAGCAATGCGTCTGCACAGAGAGTTCAGGAGTCCTGGGCAAAATTCTGCTCTGGTGGTGAGTCTTGGGTGCTCCTGGTCGTCTTTGGCTCCAGTAAACTTTCCCCCCCAAAAGTTGCCCTCTTCTGCTGCTCTCTGCAAACCCACATAGTGACAACCTCTCCATTTAGGTAGCTACAGCCTCCCTCGTTATTCCCTGTGCAAGGTCACAAGCCCTGGTACTGGGTCCATCTCTGGTTTGTCCTTCTGCCTGGCACAGTGCTCCTTCTGGCTCCTGTCCTGAGGTGTCTCCGATCCACCGCTCTGTCCCTCCCAGGCTTCAGGCAGGTTCTCGGCTGCTTCACTCTGTGAGGGCATGCTTGCTGCAGCCCTTCTGTCTGGAGCTCCAGACACATACAGCCTGTTCTCTCCCTTTCTCCACACTCTCCCCCGCCCCCTTGCCCACCCTCAAACAGCATTTCCTCACCCTCAGGACAAAGGGGACATGCTCTCTAAACCCCAAAGGGGTTACATATAAACAACTGGGCAATAGTTTCAGACAAATATTAAAAGTTTCTCTCTGTTTGGACTAAGGCAGAGAGCAAGAACTGGATTTTCTCCTACCGCTCTGAAGGACTTGGGCTCTACCCTTGAATAACCTTCACAATCAGTCATTGATCTTTCACATTCCAGGACCTTCAAAACTGAGTACATTATTTTACAGAGCAAATACTTTTGCCGTATTGAAATTTGGGGGAAATCGTGCCTTTGTTGTGCTCAAAATGTTTCAATCAATGTCACTGTAGTAAAGACAATAGAGCAGCCATAAATCTGGTCTTTATATTTCAGTTAATTTGCCCTTTCATTGATCCTTGTATTTAAGCAATCTACGGTCATGTAGCGAAAAAGAAATTCTGTACATGTGGAAAAACATGGCTCTACATGCAAAAAACATTTTTGCTCATCTGCCACAGTTATGCACTTCCCATCCACCCTGCAAACTTTGCATCGCCTTGTTCACCACCACCACTATGATAAATAGCTGAACTGCCCAGCTGTTTGATAAGCTTGAAGGAAACATTGCTGAAACTGTACAATCTTCATAAAGCAGCTGACCAGGAAAGGGTATGACTCGAATATTTTTAAAAGTATCAAGAGGGTGAGAAAAAGCTAATTAGCTAAGGGCTAATTATACCATCCAGATGAGGACAGTTGAGAAACAAACCATCACAGCTCCTATTGGTTGGCTGTAGATGCTCCACATCTCTAAACATTTTGACATCATGGGCCAGATTTTGCCCTTCATTTCCACATTCAGAACAGAACCTATGCCCATGGATCTCACTGCTACCTGTTCTAACTGTTCAAATAGTTTGTTTTCTACACGGCATGTCAGATAAGTAGGGTACTGATGATGATTTTTGCTGGGATAGGGAACAAAAATAATTTTCCTCTCCTTTCTTATCTCTTTTCCTCCAGATCTTTCTCCATCTTTTCAATCAGTTTCAGACTTCTGATCAGTTTCTCTTTCTCTTTTAAACTGTATTTTAAAAAATATTTTAACCCCCTTTCATTGCTGGTACAGCCACAAAGCTCCCTCTGCTAGCCATCCCATTGCATTGTATGCACTTTTTAGAGCTCCTCACATTAATTCACTGTCTCTGTGCTATTTCAGTACAGTGAGATAGCAAGACAAAGTGGTTGTTAGGGAAAAACAAACCCACAGTGGGAATGAAATTAGTTTGTAAAAGGACAGAGTGACCTCTATTTCAGACACGAATTGGGCTGGTGAAATGTGGATGTCACACTCCATGTACATCAGCATCCTAGCCTCTCAAATATTAACTATTCTAATGTTATCCATGTTCCTAGTTGAAAATTCTTTTCCCAGAGTGCCTGGACAGGTAGCATCTCAATCTGCAGCTTTCTGTGCAAATTTTGAAACTGCCTGAGTGCTGTAAAGTCAAAAGTTCTCAAAAGATACATCAAATGAGAACACAAACATTTGTATTTTGATTGTGTGAACAGTATTCATTTTAATTCTTTGAATACAGTGATGATTCACAGGAACCACAAACCCATTGCCAGAGCTTGAATGGTTGCTTTATCTATGAGATGATGTTTTTGACTTGTTTGCCATGCTGAGAAGGTGTTACAACAACTATTTGTGTCAGGTTACTTAAGGTAATTATGCCATGGACACAAATCACCTTTCTAAATTATGCAGCAGATACAGTTTGTTCTGCTTTTGAAATATCTCCTCTGAGAATCATTAAAAATTTCTTCTTGTGAGTAATTCCATTCACTAATCACTCTTGAATGACTGTGTGGGCAACCTGCATAAAGCAATATTTTCTAAATTGGCAGGATGTTGTATTTCTATTTAAAATATCAGCTGTTCTAGCTATATATTAACTATACTTTACTTTTTAATGTCAATTGATGTTTAAGCCATCACATAAAAAAATGCTGCCCTGTAGCCCTACATTTCAAGGAGCCAGGGTCTTTCTCAGGTTGGCATCACTGTGTTGTGCAAGTACTAGAGTTCTTTAAAGTTGCCCGCTGTAGCTTTCTCCATTTGAAATTATCAGGCAGCATGTGGTTCACCTTAAGTTCTTCTATTTAACCACTGGTAATAACTCATTTCAGTAACTGTTTTCAATTCATTTGGCCATCATAATTATATGTTAGACGTCCAGGGCATGGTCTATGGTGGCTTAGGAATACATGAGAATTAGCCTTTAAAAGTATTAAGATCAGCTATACCCCTTCATGTTGACTGCAAAGACAGAAGAGTAATTTATGTTATGTAACTTATTATAAAAGTGATACTGAGGGTTTTAGGAAACATTGAAAATCCCAACTTTAAGATGCTTGAAGAAATACTCCTTTTTATTGCAACCAGCTGGGCTCTCAAAAGTCAGGAAGGTAAAAAGGGAACCAAAGTAGGTAAACAAAAGGCATTTTACTGTTATATTGCTTGGCCTGTGTGTTAACTGTTATGTGAAATTAAGATCCTCCATTCTACTGTGCTATTAGCTCTTTCCAGTGATTATGCAGTAGTAAGATGTACAATATACTTCTTGTGCAGTTGCCAGAAAATTCAGTAACTGTGCAGGACATTAAAAATGGTTGTTTGTGCTGTTCCCATCTGCCTCAATATATCTGTTTGTATTCCCAGTGGACATATGATCTTTATTTTATGTACCAATGAGCTTTTGAAGTGACTTGCTTGGAGCCTTTCTGTTCCTTCCCCAAGAATTCATTTCTGAACTTATTATGATAACTCCAGTTTCTCTGGCTGGTACATGGACCACTTCAGAGCAGGAAGAGAATGAGGAGGAAAAAAGAGTGAGAAGAAATAAACAGAAAATGAGTAGGAAATGAAAGAGCTGGTCCCAAAATAAAAGGAACAAGAGAATGGAATGATGCACTAAAAGGACAGAGCAGGAATAAGGGGAAATGGAAACACAGAAATGAGACAGGAGGAATATTGAAAAATAAGGTATAAATGTTTGATCAACATTCAAAAATTAGATCATCAAAAGTCAGTTTTAATCTAATCTAAAGCTTGGACACTTGACATAGTCTTCTTACTGAGAGACTGGAAAGCCTGCCTGACATTTAAGTTGCTGATAAAGGCCAACAAACAGAAAGACAAAATGAAAGGAAGTTCCCTGTTGTTGGCCGATGGCCTTTTAAAAGGTCAGAGGAAGATGTCTGGGTCCACTGGCCTTGGACCTCCCAAATCTACTGGAGCTGTGAAACCACTACTTCTGGGCCATGCCTCAAACTCTTCCTTTTCCTGAGCAGAGAGCAGGACATACTGATTTAAACTAGAGCTCAGACAGTAGGAGTAGTTTAGGTGCTGTGGATTGAAATTTCAGCATTTGTCTCCCTGCCTGCCACCTTCCAAACTACATTTCAAAAGGGCTGGAATTCAAACTTCTGTTTTTGACCCATCTCTGGTTATTTTCTTAGGTCTGAATTATAAATTCTCACTTGGTCAAAACTGTTGTTTAAGTCATTGGGAATTTTGCTTTAAGAAAAGATTGAGTAAGGATTTCAGGATTTTGTCTCTTCATGAACGTTGAACAGATCTGTTAGGAATGATCTTTCTCTTGTAAATTCATTCCATCTCTGTGAAATCAAACTCCAAATACCACGTTTCTGACCATCAGAAACCTGATACCACTTGACACTGCCTTTGACAGTATCATAGCACAAGGCACTGGGAAGTGTTGGGTATTTCTATATTTCCTGTAAAGGGCCAAGGGACTGTATAATAAAATGTTAAAATCCCTATTCAATATTAATCTGCTCCAGAGCAATTTACAATATTGAACCTCCAGTTGAAAAGCATGCTATGTTATGTCATTACAAATCAGATGTAAAATTAATTTGCTGTATGATTTCTATCTTTGTGCTAAACCAGAATAATGTGCTTAATTAATATGGCATGCAGTATCTGGATGGAGTGCCCTATGCAGAAGCTTCACATGAAATCAGGGCTGGGCTTACGGGTGGGCACAATGACCAGGGGGGCACCATGGTCAAGAGGCAAGGAGCATGGTGGGCCTGGCATGTGAGAGTGTGGAAGAAAGCTTGGGGAAATGGGGGGCAGGGAGGCAGCAGGGCTTGGGGGTGATGCAGGGGAGCCCTGGGAGGCAGCAGGTGACAGGGCTCCAAAATACAAGTTTGCCCAGGATGCCATTTTCCCTAAGGCTGGTCCTAAATGAAATGTTATACTGACACAACTTTTTTAAAATGTATTTATATATACTGCATTTTTTTCATAACCCCAGAATCATCAAAGACTGCCCTTTGGAATATTGGTACCATAAATAAAAATGGGATTTGATGGCTCCTATTACTTAAATAACCCCCTGAATCTTTTTTACTAGCTGCAAGTGCAAAGCCTTGTGATGATCCCTTGCCTGGAAGGACGTGCAGCCTGGCTTCTTTGTCTGTGCCTAAGGTTTCCCCTGACACCTTGAAACAGCAGAATCTTAAATGCTATAATGAAAATGAACCAGATTCTCAGCTCGTGTCATTCAGCATACCTCTTTAAAGTCAATGAAACTGTGCCCGTGTATATGAGCTGAGAATTTGACTCTTGATGTTGTAACAATGGTATGACCGTGCTGCCTGGATGGGCCATGCTGAGAATGCCAACTCAGGGCAGACTGCAAGAATTAGGACAGACAATCCCCAAGATTGGTGATTTATTCTACAACTAGATTCACCAAGCTAGTAACCAAACAAGTTCTGTAATACCACACTGGTCAAATACAGAAGTCAAATATAGTCCCCTTTATGCAATCCAGCCTTTGCCCCCCATCTAGACAGCCAAGTCTAATACAGTGAGGGTTTACTGAAAAACTTATTCACCAGACTTAAAGTTCTACCAATCCCAAAGGACCAGACACATTGCCTACCAGGTTAATGAGTATTTCAGATCTCACCCAAATACATGATAAGAGCCAATCCTTATTAACCAAACCTAAGATTTATTAATAAAAGAAAAAGTAAAGAGAGTTCTATATGGTCAAAAGATCAATATACATACAAATGCATGTAAAGTCCTCAGGTCAGTTTCACAGCAGAGATGGTGAGGCTGCTGATTTGCAAAAGTCTTTCTGGAATCAATTTAAAAGGTTATAGCTCAATACACATTTCATGTGTAAAGTTTGTTCAAGTTCTTCCATGAGAATTCCAAGGTAAATCCAGAGTAAACCCAGAGACCTCAGTCTTGTGACTTAGACCTTCCCTGTCAAAGTTTAAGCAGATCTGAGATGGCAGGATCAGGCCCAAGGCTTCTCTTTTATAGCTCTTCTAGCCGTCTGGCAAGCCTCCTCACAAAAAATGTTATAGCAGGGCCTTCCCCTAGGGAGAATGGTCAACGTGGACCTTTGCTTTGAAGTTAATCGTCTATTTCCTATGTATAGTAGGAAGAGTGCCTGAGACATAAGCCCTTGTATCAGAGGCCTGGCATGAGGCCTGAGGCATAGGCTAAAGTAGTGGTCAAAGCTTTGCTAATATAAAGCAAAGTCAGGTTGTGAACTAGATGCAGGCCTTGCTCACAGAATCTGGCAAGAACAGGGCTGATATTGCAGAAACACACATTCCTAAAACATACTAGGCATAGGAAACACATTCAGACTCATTCCAGAAGGGTGGTGCCAGTACACCCCATACCACGTATGGTACAAACACCATCCTCACCACACGAGAACACACTGAGATACTGAGAACACCTAAAGATAAGATCAGGATGACAGTGTGATGGATAGAGATGTTTTGATTGAACCAACATGTACAAGGTAATGGGTGGTAGCTAACCACATCAGGGAGCAGTAACTCACCATGTCAGAGGGGTAATACGTAACTTGTTTGTATTGGTATATAAAATGGAGTCTCACAGGGAGTGTCTTTGGCCAGCTGAGGGGGGAATGGAAAGTCCCGCCATTCACTGAGCTGCTTCCGTTGTCACAGGCATACATGTCTTAGTGTCCTCGTAGAGTCTGCCAGGTGCTATTATCATGCTTCGTTGACAATAAACCTGGCCAGGTGCCTTTGTGCCTTAACAGATCTTGTGGTCATTGGGCGGTTTGCTTGAGGTCTGCTGTGCCAGCTACCTACTCAGAGCTGGGATGGCATACAGAGGGAACAAACGCAGCCAAACATCTAATTACACTATGGATACACAGGTAAACTAGGAATATTCATTAACGTAAGGCAGTTAGCATTCAAACTATCAAGGCAGTTCATTATAGGATAGATAATTAAGCTAAAGACAATGTAAATAATATTATTAGTTCCTGTACTATCTTACATCTTTGATCTTTGAGTCAATAAAATACAGCAATAAAGCATTAAAAGACAGGAATAGGATTTTACCATCTTGTTGGTGGTTTCCAGTTTGCAAATTAATTCCAGTTCAGCAGTCTCTTGTTAAAGTCTGTTTCTGAAGTTTTTTTTGTTGAAGAATTGCCACTTTTAGGTCTGTAATTGAGTGACCAAAGAGATTGAAGTGTTCTCCGACTGGTTTTTGAATGTCATAATTCTTGACGTCTGATTTGTGTCCATTTATTCTTTTACATAGAGACTGTCCAGTTTGGCCAATGTACATGGCAGAGGGGCATTGCTGGCACATGATGGCATATATCACATTGGTAGATGTGCAGGTGAACGAGCCTCTGATAGTGTGGCTGATGTGATTAGGCCCTATGATGGTGAATTGGAATTAATTTGCAAACGGGATACAATTAACTTAGGCTTGAATAAAGACTGGGAGTGGATGGGTCATTACACAAAGTAAAACTATTTCCCCATGTTTATTCCCCCCCGCCCCCCGGCTGTTCCTCAGACGTTCTTGTCAACTGCTGGAAATGGCTCACCTTGATTATCACTACAAAAGGTTCCCCCCTACCCCGCTCTCCTGCTGGTAATAGCTCACCTTACCTGATCACTCTCCTTACAGTGTGTATGGTAACATCCATTGTTTCATGTTCTCTGTGTATATAAATCTCTCCACTGTATTTTCCACTGAATGCATCTGATGAAGTGAGCTGTAGCTCACGAAAGCGCATGCTCAAATAAATTTGTTAGTCTCCAAGGTGCCACAAGTAGTCCTTTTCTTTTTGCGGATACAGACTAACACGGCTGCTACTCTGAAACCTGAAATTTATTAAATATTTTTGGATGTTTTTCTATATATTGATTTCTATTACAACACAGAATACAAAGCATACAGTGCTCACTTTATATTATTATTTTTTATTACAAACATATGCACTGCAAAAATTATAAACAAAAGAAACAGTATTTTTCAATTCACCTCATACAAGTACTGTAGTGCAATCTCTTTATCGTGAAAGTGTAACTTACAAATGTAGATGTTTTTTGTTACATAACTGCACTCAAAAACAAAACCATGTAAAACTTTAGTGCCTACAAGTCTACTCAGTCCTACTTCTTGTTCAGCCAATTGCTCAGACAAACAAGTTTGTTTACATTTACTGGAGATACTGCTGACTGCCTTATTTACAACGTCACCTGAAAGTGAGAACAGGCATTTGCGTAGCACATTTAGAGCCAGTGTTGCAAGGTATTTATGTGCCAGATATACTAAACGTTGATATGCCCTTTTATGCTTCGGCCACCATTCCAGAGGACATGCTTCCATGCTGATGATGCTTGTTGAAAAAATGATGCATGAATTAAATTTGTGACTGAACGCCTTGGGGAGAATTGTATGTCTCCTATTCTGTTTTACCCGCATTCTGCCATATATTTCATGTCATAGCAGTCTTGGATGAGGACCAAGCACATGTTTGTTTTAAAAATACTTTCACAGCAGATTTGACAAAATGCAAAGAAGGTACCAATGTGAGATTTCTAAGGATAGATATAGCACTAGACCTAAGGTTTAAGAATCTGAAGTGCCTTCCAAAATCTGAGAGGGATGAGGTGTGGAAAATGCTTTCAGATGTCCTAAAAGAGCAACACTCCGATGTGGAAACTACAGAACCCGAACCACCAAAAAAGAAAATCAATCTTCTGCTGGTGGCATCTGACTCAGATGATGAAAATGAACATGCATCGGTCCGCTCTGCTTTGGATCGTTATTGAGCAGAACCCATCATCAGCATGGATGCATGTCTTCTGGAATAGTGGTTGAAGCATGAAGGGACATATGAATCTTTAGTGCATCTGGCATGTAAATATCTTGCGATGCTGGCTACAACAGTGCCATGCGAATGCCTATTCTCACTTTCAGGTGACATTGTAAATCAAGGTGGGGGGGGGGAGAAAACCTGGATTTGTGCTGGAAATGGCTCACCTTGATTATCATACACATTGTAAGCAGAGTGATCACTTTAGATAAGCTATTACCAGCAGGAGACTAGGGTCGGGGTGGGTGGAGAGAAAACCTTTTGTAGTGATAAACACCCATTTTTTCATGGTTTGTGTGTATAAAAACATCTTCTGTATTTTCCACAGTATGCATCCGATGAAGTGAGCTGTAGCTCATGAAAGCTTATGCTCAAATAAATTGGTTAGTCTCTAAGGTGCCACAAGTACTCCTTTTCTATTATAACTTGTTGCTTACAGAATTCATACTTGTTCACTGCTGACTTGAAATTAAATGTATTTTTGTCTTCACAAGTTAAACCAAAGTGAAAATTGAATACTTATGGAAGCAAATATACATTTGCGTAGGCTTATTTTTACCTCTTAGTAGGAGAAGAAGACACACCACCTGAGTGTCAGTGCTTGGAGGCATTATGCCTTAGGAAGGTATAAAGCCTCTGGGAATTGCTGAAGGGAGTGCATTAGGAAACAAGATTGGTACATCTTTGCAAATAGGTAGCCAGCATTCTACACCTATTGTCTTCTTGCATAAAGGTTGGGAGAGTCAGGGGGAAAGACTGAAATGGGGCATGGTCCTTTCCTGACCAGACATGCCTCCTCTGTGAGGCCACTAATGCTTTTTGCAGCACACGAACATCGTCCTCTCCTCCCTCCTGCAAACTACAATTTCATACAGACAATGACTTGTTTATACTGCTCTATATACTATACAATATTTATAGTCAAATTCATTATTTTATAATTATAAGGTAAAAATGAGAAATTAAGCAATTTTTCAGAAATAGTGGTCTGTGATACTTTTCTATTTTTATCTCTGATTTTGTAAGCATGTAGTTTTTAAGTGAGGTGAAACGTGGGGATATGCAAGACAAATCAGACTCCTGAAAGGCATAGAGAAGTTTGGAAGGGTTGAGAGCCACTGGTCTAGCATACCTGTGCAAAGCCTTATGAGTCAAATTCTCTTCTCCATTACACCCATGCAATTCCATTTAAGTTAATGGGGGTTTGCACCAGTGTAACTAAGAGGATGCTTTGATACTGTATTTTTCCAAAAGCTAAATATGTAAATGTGTTAAATAATAGTGGCAGACTACACTATAAGAAATCTTGAAGCTTTTAGTCCTTTCTCATAGCCCAGTCATGTTCCCAGCTCATTCAAATCAGAGAAAGAGAGGAGAGAGAGAGAGAGAGACAGATTGAACTAAAAAAAATCTAAGGTTAAATTCAGCAGCACTATTAAGTCCTCAAAAATAGAGCTTAAGTGAACCAAAGTCCTTCTCTTGGCCTTCTCACAGTGATGACTTTCATCCCTATAGTGCAGTAGTTGTTGAATCAGTTCATGTTACTTAAGTGTTAACATAGGTATGCGGAGTGTAAATATACACAGGTATACATACACCAACACGTAATGCTCTGCTGCTGCAAATGAGAACACACTAGTGTAGTAAGTTGCATAAGTATATGTTACTGTGTACTTTTCCTGTCACTGATTTTAATATACTCTCTGTGTTACATGTATTGTTACACCATAAAGCAAGACACTGTACAAGTTTATATGATTGTGAGGCAATGAGCAAAAATTTGGGAATGTGGTAAAAATAAAGAATAAAAAAAATCGAAGACTGTGTTGTGATTTATATGCAGAAGAAGGTAGAGTTAATGTTGAGTATTCACCTGTAACTTGACATTTCCTGGTTATTGAGCTGTCAGTTGTCTATCCTCTTAACACATTTAATATCCTCTTAACACATTTAAATACACAAATGAAAAACAACAGATTTTGCTTCAAATAGTTCATATTTTAATAATCGGACTATCTCCACTATAGGCCAATGGCATTTTGGGATGTATAAGTAGGAGCATTGCCAGCAGATCGAGGGACGTGATCGTTCCCCTCTATTCAACACTGGTGAGGCCTCATCTGGAGTACTGTGTCCAGTTTTGGGCCCCACACTACAAGAAGGATGTGGAAAAATTGGAAGGAGTCCAGCGGAGGGCAACAAAAATGATTAGGGGTCTGGAACACATGAGTTATGAGGAGAGGCTGAGGAAACTGGGGATGTTTAGTCTACAGAAGAGAAGAATGAGGGGGGATTTGATAGCTGCTTTCAACTACCTGAAAGGGGGTTCCAAAGAGGATGGCTCTAGGCTGTTCTCAGTGGTAGCAGATGACAGAACAAGGAGTAATGGTCTCAAGTTGCAGTGGGGGAGATTTAGGTTGGATATTAGGAAAAACTTTTTCACTAGGAGGGTGGTGAAACACCAGAATGAGTTACCTAGGGAGATGGTGGAATCTCCTTCCTTAGAAGTTTTTAAGGTCAGGCTTGACAAAGCCCTGGCTGGGTTGATTTAGTTGGGGATTGGTCCTGCTTTGAGCAGGGGGTTGGACTAGATGACCTCCTGAGGTCCCTTCCAACCCTGATATTCTATGATTCTATGATAACAAAAGCAAAGGCAGAACCTCACAGATTTGCTAATATTGAATCTTTTCTATATTAATTATTAATTTTTAACAAAATAAAATAGTCTTGTGGATGTTCTTTTCTTTGATTATATCTAGCTCTTGTCACAGAAATATTCATGAAAAATCTTTCTGGCAGTCGTTCTCAAGCCATTCTGAGACTGTAAGATAATTGTGTAGACAAGGTCATTTAGGAAATACTTCTATTATGAAAATAGCTAAGATCATCCTCACTCATCTGCATAATTTGAAATAATGAATTTTTGTCTCCCACTCTTATTTTTTTTGGTCTCTTCCATGATTCTTTTTTCCATAAGAGAGTTGTTTTTCCTTTCATGCTGAAGGCACTGAGGGCTAGATTCACAAAGAAACTTTTCAGGTGTGGTCACACATTGATTGCACTGAGGCTTAGGTATCCAGATGCCTGGCATGGAGCAGCAGCACATATACCCAGGTGCAGAAACCTAGGGTTTAGGGAGCTTTTACTGTAAAAACTTAGGTGCCAGGTAAGTTTAGGCACCTACAGAGTTCAGTGGCAGCTGAGCAAAGGTTTTGTGAAACCCATTAGAGCTTGATTCTGGGTTGTAGGCATCTAAGTCTTTTTGTGAAAATAACCCAGTCTGTAATAGCTATATAAATAATAGTAACAGAGGTGTAGTGGTAATGGATTTGGACAACAAGAATGTATGTGTCCAAATTTGGTAAATATAAGGAAGCACAGCTTTGAAAAGCAATGCATGATAAGCAATTGCCATAGGAGGTGTGACAAGATGCGCTTGCTCCGCATTGGTTCGGCAAAGATTAACCCCACTCTGTGGCCTGAGGAAACCATGCCCGCTCAGCTTTGCTGGGCATGCTCTGGCTGGAACCCAGGTATAAAAGGGAGCAGCTCAGCTCACTTGGAGCTGACTGCTGAGGAGGGAGGACATAGGTTGCTGCTTAGGCAAGGCTAAGGGTGGTAGGGCGGACTCAGCTATGGGGCTATAACAACCCCTAACCCGCCCCAAGAGGGAGATGGGGTACATTTGTCCCGTGACAGGAGGTTTTCCTTAAATACAAGAAATACAAGAAACTAGAGATGCAGACGCTACAGAATATGGGCCCAATCCTGTTTCCATCAAAATCAGTGGCAAAACTCCTGTTGACTTCAGTGGAAGTTTCAATCGAACATAAACATCTAATTCTGAGAAATAAATAGGAAGACAATGATTTCCTCATATTATAGGGCAGAATCCATCTCTTACTGAGGTCAATGAGAGTCTTTGCATTGATTTCAATGTATGTTGGATCAGACCCTATATAGATTTTCTATAATAATTCATCGACAGACAACAATTTACTTCCCATTATAACAAATAGACTTAGCAATGCAAAGTTATACAATACGGGTGGGATTTTCAAAAGCAATGCTGGCCTAACTTAATTGCAAATGAAGTTAATGATAAAACCCCAATTGACTTCAATGGAAGCAAAGTTAATCCAAATCTGAGCCCTTTCGAAAATCCATCCCCTTTCCTGTCCTGATGGACTTGATACTGTAAATTGTCCCAGTACCAAAGTTTTTTATTGTTTATTTTAAGCAATTTAAGTCTGAAGAGAATGTAGTTATTACTGATGTAGTGCCATAGTGAACATAAGGTGTTATTTTATCAACATCCCAAGAATGAGGGGTTGTTTGCTTGGTTTTGTAACTCATCATTTACAATTTAAACATTAATTGTGCCCACCCATCTATATCGTATTTTGAATTATCATGCCAAGATTGATTATTTTATGTTCAGTTTCTGTCTGCATGTTAACTACAGACAGGCAAGTGATAATTCATTAACAAAAGTTTTTTATTAGCAGCTGCTAACATCACCCACAGAGTATCTTGATAATATTATCTATATGTAAATTTTCCATATTTTCTATTCAGATTTGAGCCATCCTTACAGAAAATAATGAGTTACTCAAAGGGACACAGCCAACGAGTGTAGCCACCCAGTCTCTTCTTTCTTCAAACCATTATGGTCACACTTCATATTAAAGTTATATTTATAAGTAGTTTATAGAAGGTTAATGATTAAAAGACGTTACAATCATGTCACAGGCATGAAAAGTATATGTCACAGATTTGTATAAGCACATCAGTCAAAGGTGTTATAGATTATGATAAGTGGAGCTGGTTGGAAATATTCCAACAGAACATTTTTCTATCAGAAAATGCTGTTGGAAGCTAAATGTTCGATGGGAATGTGTCAATTTTGATTAATCTTTTGATTAATCTTTCTTTCAAATAGTTCCAGTGGAATCCTGCCTGGTTTCTGGATAGCTTGCCACCTGCATGCCCAGCTCCTTAGCAGCCTGGTGGCCTGCCATGGAGAGAGGACTTCCTGGGGTCATGGGCTCCAGACTCTTTGGCAGCCCATGATCACTGGCTTCTTCACAGCCTAGCTGGTGGGGAGCTTGGGAGCCAGATCTCTCCAGACTCCCAAGCTCCCTGGTTCCTTAGTAACCTGCTGGGTGTGGAGCTGGGACTACCAGCGCTTCTAGACTTCCAGCACCAAGTAGAATGACCAGATGTCCCTCTTTTATAGTGACAGTCCCAATATTTGGGGCTTTGTTTTCAATGGAGTCCTATTACCCCCCCACCCCCCTGTCCCGATTTTTCACACCTGCTGTCTGGTCACCCTTGCACCAAGTGGTAGGTTGCTGCAGATCTAGGGAGTATATTTCATGCTGGATACAGCAAAACAATCCCACTGTATTACATTTTGGTGTATCTGAAATAAAATATTGTAGACTTTCACTTCCGCAAAAGCTTTCAAGGTTTTGACTTTCCATCCCGATTCAGAACATTTTTCCTGCCCAGAATCTCAACATTTTTTGCAGAATTGAAATTCAGTTTCCTGGCCACATCTAGTTATAAATCAGATCTATAAGTGGCTATATAATAATATATAATGACTGAATAACCATTTATTAAATCATGTATTAATCCTTAATAAACTATTTCAAAATGTACTCTTAATATAAACAGTGACCACTATTATTCTTTAGAATGGCAGTGGTATTCTCAGGAATATTTGTCAGTTATATTGATAACTGCTAGCCTTGTCTCTTATGTTTGTTGAGGTTTTCTTTGTACATTTGTTTTTTTGTTTTTGTTTGTTTTGCTTATTTGTTTGTTTTTCCTCCCCAATCCTGAAAACCACTAAATGTACTGCTTCAAAGTTAAATTATGTAAAAGCTTATGCCTCCAATGTAAGAAAGCACTTTCATAATTCTATATTATGAAAGGTGTATAGTTCCCCGGAGTTTAAGTCAGAAGGAACCATCAGATCATCTAGTCTGACTTCCTGTATCTCAAAGGCCTTAACTTAACCTCAATGGCCCAGTAAGTTTAGTTTAGACTAAAACATTTCAGTTTCTAGTATACTAAACTGTGTGTCACATCCTAGAGAACAGGAGAGACCAAGGTGCCCCCAAAGCCCATGTAATGACTGGGAATTGATTAGATGAGATATGTCCAGGGGATCCCGGCAAATGAACTACACCCCATCCTAAGAAAACAACAAGGAGTGCGGTGGCACCTTAAAGACTAACATATTTATTTGGGCATAAGCTTTTGTGGGTAAAAAACCCACTTTTTCAGATGCATGGAGTGAAAATTACAGATACAGGCATAGATATACTGGCACATGAAGAGAAGGGAGTTACCTTACAAGTGGACCACATCCACCCTGACTGAATTGGCCTTGTCAACACTGGTTCTCCACTTGTAAGGTAACTCCCTTCTCTTCATATGCCAGTATATTTATGCCTGTATCTGTAATTTTCACTCCATGCATCTGAAAAAGTGGGTTTTTTACCCACAAAAGCTTATGCCCAAATAAATATGTTAGTCTTTAAAGTGCCACCACACTCCTTGTTGTTTTTGTGGATACAGACTAACACGACTACCCCTCTGATACTTGACCCCATCCTACGGTGCAGGGCAAAAAACTCAAGGTCCCTGACAATCTGAAGTAGGGGGAAAAATTCTTCCTGACCCAAATCTGGTGATCAGTTTAACTCTGACCATAAGAGCAAGACCTACCAGCCAGGCACTAAAGATATAGGATTCTCTGTACCACCTCATATCACTGGTCCCATGTGGTATCCTGTCTCCCCCTGCGGTAAAATCTCTGATGTTTCAGAGGAAGGTGAAAGAAAAAAATATGTCTCCTGAATATTAACTACATTGTTGAGATGTCCCAACAGAGTCTAGAGGACTTAGACGCATCATCCATTATGGAGTGCTGTGAAAAAAAATCACAACTATTTTGCATACGTTTCCAGCAAAACAGCTTTGTTTCCTTGGCAAAAATGGCAGTTTCTCCTGCAGAAAATTATTTCCATCTTATAGGAGACTGAAAACAATTGGTAGTATACTCAAATCTTTTCTTGCTTTTGCTAAGATAATCACTTATTTTTCAGCTGATGCTTTCCATGCTGAGGTACTCAGGGTTCTGTCCAACATGTGTAAAGAATAGTAAAATAATAACTAAAACAAATTAACCAGAATAAAATGTAAAATGAATCAAAGTGGAGGGATCTGCTCCAGGAATGACTGAGAAGGTAAAACATATGTGTTACATTAAAAGAATGCCTTTGGAACAGTTTTTGTTTTAATGCTGAAAGATGGTCTAAGATGGATGCTAGATGGATGGTGATGAATAGGATGAGATTTGGGCTCACCACAGAAAGAATATTTTATGTATTTATTTATATTTACAATGCAAGCATTTATTCCTTGCTCTAGGTTCAAGACACTTAATTTAAAAAAAAACACAATTTATATGTCATGCAACATTGTAGTACGCTGCCCACATAGGAAATAGTAGTTATTTTCCATACCAATAGATGTATCATAATAACTCCCACATATGACTAACCTCTCTCCTTCCATCCAAGCCTAGCCCAAAATCCTGAAAGGAAAGATGTGCTTTACCATATGTCCTGGCCGTTAAATCTGAAGGGAAAGGTGATTTCCAAAGTCAAGAGCCCCTCTACACATTCCTGCGCTCGCTTCATCTGTTGAAACTCATCTGCAAATCATGGTAAACTGTGAGAGGACAGCTTTGGGCGAGGGCATTTAGGAGTCACTGAACTGATGACAGAGGACAAAAGTTATTGTGAATTCCTGCCAAACCTTCAATAGAGTGGTCTGCTGGCTGCTGCAGACCACTCTATTGAAGGTTGGCAGGAATTCACAGTAACTATACATGGCTGCATGTATAAAATTGTGCACAGAATTGTGCCCCAGTCCTAAACTGGAAGTAATGATTGGTCCATGATAGATGGTACCCATCTCTCCAACCTCATTGCAAATGCTAGATATAAAATGTGTACTGCTATGTCAACTCACAGGTATGCTTTCTCAATGCACTTAGAAAATCAAAAGCTCATCATAGAACTGTCACAGGCAAGGATATTGGAGTCACCCAGATCAATAAACCTCGAACACGACTGCTGTGAAGAACCTAGTCAGTCTTCTACAGATTTTGCAGTCTGCCAGCCAAAATCTACAACAACATCAATCTCAAAATAAACCCATCCCAAGATTCTCACACAGAATGTATACCCTCACTTCTATCTGTCTGGGGACAGGGCACTACCCGTATCTTAGTTTGGATGTAAAATGCATGTCCCAAATGCATGCCCAACCCTCTCCCATCCAATTAATCCCTCCTTGGTTCCTGCTGAACCCATAAAGATGACAACACAGCTCTGACACATTGTACATGCAGATTTGGGAGGTTCTTCATGGGTCAAATGACAAATAGTAGTGATTTTATTAATCACTGGTTTTGTAGGAAACAGCTTGAAGTGAAGAACCTGATGAATATTAACTGACACGTTGTACACCTGAGAATCAGACAGATGGTGAATCTTGGTATGACCCAAGGACCCCTTGATGCCAATTGATAGAGGACACAGAGGTACATAGGGTTGCAGGGATCCCATGTGTTTTCATGAGAAGGGTTCATGTAAGGTTTCTAATAAAAACCTGTGTCACACAGGTCATCAATATCATTGTGATATATCATATATATATGATATCATATATATATATATATATATATATATATATATATGTATATCATGTACATATAATAAATATTAAGTTCTCAAGATTTGTGTCAAGAGACTGGTCACCAGCAAAGATAGAAAGCAGTTTTCTTTCAAACAAGAAATGTTTATCTATCTGTCTGTTTACACGTAAATTAAGTATTGTTTGGTTCACTGTGCATCTCCACTCACAAGTCTGAGCTGAATGCAAATGAAGGATGTGAAATTTTCAAAGACAGGAAATTAACAGAAAGTGGTAAACAGGAGGAGTTATCCTGTTTAGGGGTAATAAAATGAACTTATGACACTATATCTGGGGTACAGATAAACACGCAATCTGTGAGGACAAGCTGTCAGTGGACTGGATCTTCTGAGAACAGGTCTGAACCAATCTGGCTGAAAACACAGGGGAAAGACTTGGGGTAAGTTTTCTTGTAGGAAATAGAGGGATACCTTGTTAGTTTAGTTCAGTCTCTAGAAAGTATATTCTGGTTTTGTTTTATACGTAACCATTTGTTTCCAATTTTCTTACTCACTACCACGTGAATCTCTTGTTCTTTCAGAATAAACTTATTCTTGTTTTCACTATCAATATATCTAATTGTTGTGTGTTCAGCAGAGCTGTGTTCTAAGGTATAACTAGTAAGCTTTGTTGTATTATTTCTGTGGGAACAACAGGACTGGCAATTTTGTGGGTGTTCAGTGGATAAGGGGCTGGACACTATAGGGAACCCTCAGAGGACTTGGGGGTTAGTGCATGCCTGTCAGTAACCTGTACAGAGAGAGTGAGGCCTGCGGTGGCCTTCGAAGTAATGCGTTGACAGAATCTGGTGATTTCAGGGAGCTGAGCCACATCACGGACAGACAAAACTTGTGTTTGACTAAAGCATATATGGCAACAAGTCATCATGTGAAGATTTCAAGAGTTGGAGAATCCAGTATTCCTCTTGGTAGTTTGTTACAAGGGTTAATCACTCTCACTGTTAACATTTGTACCTTGTTTCTAACCTGAAATTGTCTACTTTCAATTTTGCAGCCATTGGTTCTACTCATGCCTTTCTTATGTGTCCTGTATTCATTTACTCATAAGCGTTAGAGAACTTTGGAACATAGGGCAAACTCTGCCCAACTAGGGATGAGAAACCTGCATGAAAATAGAATCATAGAAATGTAGGACTGGAAGAGATCTTGGCAGGTCATCTAGTCCAGACCCCTGCACTGAGGTAGGACTAAGTATTATCTAGATCCATCTCTGACAGATGTTTGTCTAACTTTCTCTTAAAAACTTCCAGTAACAAATATTCCACTACCTCCCTATGTAATAGTTGTCAGAACGTTTTTTTCAGTCTCACCTAAATCTCCCTTGCTGCAAAAAAGGCTATTACTTCTTGTCCTTTCCTCAGTGGATAAGCAGAACAATTTACCACCCTCTTTATAACAACTGTTTAGGTACCTGAAGATTGTTATCATGTCCCCCAAGAGTCTTCTCTTCTCCTAAATAAACTAACCCAGTTTTTTCAATCTTTCCTCATATATCATGTTCTCTACAGCTTTAATCATTTTTGTTGCTCTTCTATGGACTTTCTCCAATTTGTCCATATCTTTCCCAAAGCGTAGTACATAGAACAGGGCTCAGTACTCAAGTGGAGGCCTTATCAGTGCTCAGTAGAGTGGAAGAATTGTTTTTTGTGTCTTACTTACAACACTCCATCATCCCAGAATGATGTTTGCTTTTTTTGCAACAGTGTTACATTGTTGACTCATATTTAGTTTGTGATCCACTATAATCCCTAACTACAATGCACAATAACTGCAACCTGTTACTTGGTATGAATAAATATATATATGCAATGGTATGTTTGTGTACATTTCAAGATTATTAGTGTATAGTTTTCTTTAGTACTATGTATTGTACAACAGATCTAATTTTTAGAAAGCCATAATGTAAATATACAGTTGAAATTTGCCTTTTTTAATAAAGAAAGAAACTGAGTATGTATTATAATTCTTTCTCTATCTAGAGTATGGCATGTGGAAATGCTAAGAATGTAATTTTAAGATTGCAATTGTCATTTAAATCATTAAATAAAATAGAGTCGGAAGGCTGGAGTTAAGGTAGAAATGTGATCTACCTTTCCTACATTCCACATTGCATTTTGCTTGACTTGGTTTTTATTTTGAGAAATCTGGGATAGCATTTAAATCTGGGTAGACCTCAACAACAACTGATTGATAGTTTCTTAAAAGTCAGATAACCTGTAGATTGGTTGTATTCTATGATTCAGTGTGTGAGATGAGGTACGATATATGCTCAGTGATATTTCCTATCACTGTTCAAGAGAAGGCGAATCCTATATCCCCCAAGGACTCTGCAACTCTGTTGAATTCTTGAGGATCTCTTTCATTTCACCAGTTTTACATCTGCTGCTCTTCCCACCAGGCTTTATGTTGCAACCTCTTTCATCCAAGCCTCACAGAACAAAGCTTCTCCTTGACTGGCCAAAAAGGCCCCTTTGGAATGATTTCCCCACCCAGCACCCCAAGTCCCTGTCAGTCCCACCAAGTTCTGACTGACTATATTAAATAAAAACTTCAAAAGTTTCCCAAATCAGTCCATGAGAAGTTTTGAATCTTTAGTGCTGGAGTAACTGAGAAATTTGACTAAACTGAGTTGCCCAAACCCTAACTTCCTTTACAGCCTATGCATCAAATACTTGATTAAAGTACTTCAGACAACATGCTGGTAACATATTGAGCAAAATGAAATTATTAGTTCTCAAACAGGTGTGACAAAATAGCTTTCAGTTTGGATAATACTGTCAAAATAATATCCAGAAACAAAGATGATTCAGCTAACTATGTGTATTTTAGAGAGCGAGGATACATTTTCAGAACAGTGCACTGAAATTTAGCCATGTCTCCCCTGTAACATTAACAAGACCTGCAAGCTAACTCCTTGTGAATTGTACTAAACAGTTATTTACCACTTCTCCAATGAATAACATTTTCTACTGCTTCTGAATACACAATCCCCTGATTCTTAGCACAAAAACTCCAGAAAATTGGTTATCTCTGTGTAACACACAGGGTGGAAATGTCAAAATCATGGAATTATTATTATAGTATGTGCTAAAAAAAGGATCTCAACTCAGGACTCTTTTTTATAAATAGAACAGCAAAGGTCACATAGCTTTCAGGCCTCAAATTACAAGGTAACCTGAAATTTGATTGCTGATTATGGTTTCCCAGTAAAGCCTGTCTCTTGTAGTGAGGGAATAATTTATAAGTATTTGAAAGAGCCAAACTGGTAGTTAGTTTCAAATAAAACTTTTCTGGATACTGGCTAAAGAAAAGAATTTGGACACCTCTTTTCCACAGTTTCAAAATTAAAAGATTTTGTAGAGTTTAAGACAAGAAGGAACCATTAGATCAACCAGTCTGACCTCCTGTATATCACAGGCCATTACATTTCACCCCACTGAGTCCAGTGACTTGTGTTACATTAAAGCACTTCTGTACTCAGGAGATTAAGCTGTTGTATCCCACATGCAGAGATCAGAAGAGGCTGAGATGCCACCAGTGCCCGAGGATTCTGTAATGGCAGGGCATTGAGTAGGTGAGATATGCCCAGATGATTCTAGCAGCTCAAACACACCTCATACTGAAGAGGAGGGAAAAACAAACAAAAAGAAAGGTTCCTGCCAATCTGACCTGGGAGAAAATTCCTTCCCAACTCCAACTCTGACAACCAGTAGGCCCCTGAGCAGGGGAGCAAGACACACCAGCCAGGCTTCTAGAAAGTGGATTCTCTGTACCACCTCAGAGCACTGGTCTATCCAGTTCACTGTCCCATCTCAAACTGTAGCCAATTTGATGTTTCAGAGGAAGGTGAAACTTCCCCCCAGCTCACATCCTCCTGAATATATCTGGCCAATTATACACTGAGAGAAAAATGCTTCCTGACCACCCTAGGCAACTAGCTGATACCCTGAAACATTAGATTTAATTATAGTCATGGTGTTAATGAAGAGCTGCAAGTATTATGAGCATGTTGAGAGCAATGCAGAACTTCCTGTTCTCCCCGTGGTCCATGAAGGAAGGGAATGAACAGTGGGTTTCATAAATTCACAGATTCCAAGGCCAGAGGGGACCACTATGACTCTTCACTCCAACCCCCAGCACACAAACCTGCTTTTGAATTTCTCCCAGAATCTGAATTAAAGCATATATTTTAGAAAGATCTCTAATCTCATTTTAAACACTCCAAGTGATGTGAGTCCACAACCTCCCCTGATAGGCTGTTCTGATTGTTAATTACTCTTACGGCTAGGTTTCAGAGTAGCAGCCATGTTAGTCTGTATTTGCAAAAAGAAAAGGAGGACTTGTGGCACCTTAGAGACTAACGAATTTATTTGAGCATAAGCTTTCGTGAGCTACAGCTCACTTCATCGGATGCATTGGATGCTTATGCTCAAATAAATTGGTTAGTCTCTAAGGTGCCACAAGTACTCCTTTTCTTACTGCTAGGTAATTGCATTTTATTTCAAAGCTGAAATGATCTAGCTTCAGCTTCTAACAATTGGATCTTATTATTCCTGTGTCAGAAGGCTGAAAAGCACCCCTCACCACCACCACTATTGGATATCTTTTCGAGGTGTAAGTACCTATACACAATGATTAAGGCAACTCTCAACCTTCTCTTCGAGAAGCAGAATAAGTTGAGCTCCTTAAGCTTCACATCATAATGCTTATTTCCCAGTTCCTGGATCATTATTTGACACTCCTTTGAACTCTCTACAGTATTTCCATATCCTTCTTGAAGTGTGGACACCAGAACTGGACACAGGGTTCTAGTAAACATCTTACTAATTGTGTGTACAGAGGCAAGATCATTTCTATGTTATATTCCCCTTTTTATACATCCAAGAATCGGATTAGCTTTTTTTTGTTACAGCATTGCACTGAGAGCTCATATTGAAGCAATCATCAGTGATGACCCCTAAGTCCTTCTCTGCATCACTGCTTTTCAAGACAGTCTCCCAACTTGTAGGTACTTACATTTGGTTGTATTAAAACACATTGTGACAATTTGAGCAGGTAAATCAGATCACCCTGTAACAGTAATCTGTCCTCCTTTTTTACTGCCCCACTAATCATTGTATCACCCGCAAACTTCACAAGCAAAGATTTTATAGCACCCTCTAGAGTGTTAATAAAAACACTGAATAGAGTTTACTCAAGTACCCTGCGGGGCCCTGATGGAAACAGCCCTGCACATTGATGTGTCCCTCTTAACACCTACATTTTGAGATCTATCAGTAAAACAATTTTTAATCTGCCTAATCTATGCCCTGTTATTTCTATATAATGCAAGTTTTTAAATTAAAATGTCTTGTGGTGCTAAGTCAAATGACTTGGAGAAATCCAACTATACTATATCAACACAGTTGCCTTTATCAACCGGACCTGTAATCTTGTCCACAAAGAACAACAGTATTGCTTGATAAGACCTATCTTCATTGAATCAAGCTGACTGGCATTAATTATATTTTTAGCCTCTAATTCTTTGCTAATATAGTCCTGAATTAACCTATCCACTATTTTACCCAGGACCAACATCAGGCTAACCAGCCTATAATTCCTGGAGTAATCCTCTTTACCCTTTGTAAATATTGGAACTACATTCGCCAGTCCTAGTCCTATGACATTTCCCCAGTCTTCCAAGATTTGTTAAAAAGTAACATTAATGGTCCTGAGAGCTCCTCATCTCCCATTGTGATGCTGTCAATGGAACAGCAATATTACCTTTTATTAAAAAAAAGAGGATGTAAAGCCGCATCTTCTAAAAATAAATATTTTCAATTCAAAACACCAAGATCACTTACATGTATGAATGCAAAAGGGACTGGCTGAGGTTTCCTGGAAGGTACACACTCAAACACAGCATATATTTAATATATTTTGTGTTGCAGCAAACACTGCTGAAAGCATTTGGAAATCTGTTATACTAATACTGAATACTAATTAGTATATAGAGTAATATATGGGTAATTATGGACATAATAAACCACTTCATCATAATATCAGAAAGGTCAAAAGTCAGGTTGACTTGCAAAGAAGGCAGCTTTTATACTCCTCATCCTGAGCAACTCATTTCAAAGTAAATGCCTATGGAAGATCTGCAGAGTCTATTGAAAAGAGTTTCATGTAATATCAGAAATCTAAGTAGAGTCAATCAATCCAAAGCATAAAATATGTGAAGCAAGTGATAATACAGAGACCTCCTGGAAAAAGAAAACGGGAGGGGAGACACACTTAGATAAACATTATGCACAACAATAGAGAATGAATCCAAGTCAATATGACACTCAGAAGCCTAAGCAGACCAGTAGAAGACCAGAATAAATGGTGGAAACTGATAGATTCCCTATGCACCTGAGGGTGTGGGAGATCCAAAAAAAGAAGGAATCATGAGCAAGGTCATATTTCCCCAATAGCAAAAACACCCACAAAACCCCATGCCAGTTACATTGATACATACATTCAAAGAAATACATTAAGACACTATTATTTTCAGTGGCAACCATATGAGCACAAATTTTCATTAAGACAGAAATCAACTGCCTAAGACAAAAAAATGCCACTGAAGAGAAAAGGCAGAGAGGGAAAAGAAGGGAGGAATGATTCCAGGAGCTTTCTCACAAACCTATGGATCACCACCACTGGAGGAATTCATTGGTTGGACTTTCCAAAGGACAGCTACTGAACCATTCACAGATGGGGGAAAAGGGTGACCCACAGCCCACTTGCCCCATCACAACTCCCACTTAAGCTACAGAAAGATGGAATCAGCATGTAATCTGAAGGAATTTACTGGTGGCATGGTCCACAAACAATCAGGACCTCATAAATTCAGAAACAGTTATGCACACCATGGAAGCTAACAAAGAAGGATTTGGCTACCTAACACAAAGACCTTATAGCATTTGAACTAAAAAATACCACTGCAGGTCTAAACCATCAGAAATCTGACTAGAAGACACTTCATAGAATCACAGAACGTAAGGCTGGAAGGGAACTCAAGATGTCATTATGTCCAGCCCCCTGTGCTGAGAAGGAAAAGCTACATCTAGACCATCTGTGACAGGTATTTGTCTAAGCCAGCGTTTCCCAAACTTTTTTGGCCACGGAACACTTTTTAGCCTATTACGGAACACATATAATATTATTTTGTAGTCGTTTGGTTTTCAAATAAACAATTGCATTATTTATGCTCAAATATATTTTGTTTTATAAAACAAAGCAAAAATACAAATTTAAAATAACGTAAACTAACAACTTCTAACTGGAAAGCGCGTATAAAGTAGTACAAAAATCAAGTGCAAGAGTCAAAATTACAAACAGTGTTCTACTTAAAAGAACCCTGTTTTTATATATACACAAACACCATACAAATTAGATTTTTACTAGGAAAATCTATTTTTATAAACAGAAATACAAATTTGGATTTAATGGGATTGGTGTTTCTGAGTTTTTCTATTACAGATTCGCTTAATATTAGGAATAATGCCAGAAAAAGAGTTTTATGTTAAATTACAGTCATTCAAAAAGAGTTGTAAACTATGCTTCAAATATGCCAAATTTAAAATTTAAAAAAAAATTAAAGACCCTTTTTTTCATTACGATTCTTTCACAGAACACCTATTCACATCGTGCGGACCACCAGTGTTCCGCAGAACACAGTTTGGGAAACGCTGGTCTAAGCTGTTTTTAAAAACCTCCAGTGATGGGGATTCCACAACCTTCTTTGGAAGCCTATTCTAGAGGTAAACTACACATATAGATAGAAAGTTTTCCTAATATCTAACTTTAATTTATCACAGTTGATCACTGTCCTCTCTATAACATCTTTTCGTATATTTGACGACTTTTATTTGTTTTCCTCCTCAGTATTCTTTTCTCAAGGCTAAACATGCCCAGTTTTTTAAAGCTTTCATTGTAGGTCAGGTTTTCTAAACATCTTAATCGTTTTTGTAACGCTCTTCAATTTATCCAACTTTCCTAAAGTGTGCTGCCTAGAATTGAACACAGTATCCACTATAAGGTGGATAGAAAGCTAGCTAGATCATCAGGCTCAATGGGTAGTGATCAAGAGCTTGATGTCTAGTTGGCACTTGTCCTTATTGAACCTCATCAGATTTCTTTTAGCCCAATCCTCCAATTTGTCTAGGTCACGCTGGACCCTATCTCTACTCTCCAGTGTATCTAACTCTGCCCTCCAGTTTAGTGTCATCTGCAAACTTGTTGTGGGTGCAATCCATCCCATCATCCATATCATTAATGAAGATGTTGAATAAAACCGGCCCCAGGACTGACCCCTGGGGCACTCCACTTGATACTGGCTGCCAACAAGACATCGAGCCCTTGATCACTACCCGTTGAGCCCGACGATCTAGCCAGCTTTCTGTCCACCTTATAGTCCATTTATCCAATCCATACTTCTTCAACTTGCTGGCAAGAATACTGTGGGAGATCATATCAAAAGCTTTCCTAAAGTCAAGATATAACACGCCCACTGCTTTCTCCATATCCACAGAGCCAGTTACCTCATCATAGAAGGCAATCAGGTTGGTCAGGCATGACTTGCCCTTGGTGAATCCATGTTGACTATTCCTGATCACCTTCCTCTTCTCCAAGTGCTTCAAAATGGATTCCTTGAGGATCTGCTCCATGATTTTTCTGGGGACTGAGGTAAGGCTGACCAGACTATGATTCCCTGGATTCTCCTTCTTCCCTTTATTAAAGATGGGCACTATATTTGCCTTTTTCCAATTGTCTGGGAACTCCCCTAATCGCCACGAGTTTTCAAAGATAATGGCCAATGGCTCTGCAATCACATCAGCCAACTCCCTCAGCACCCTTGGATGCATTGCATCCAGCTTCATGGACTTGTGCATGCCCAGCTTTTCTAAATAGTCCTTAACCTGTTCTTTCACCATTGAGGGCTGTTTTCACCATTGGGAGCTGACCTTGTCTGTGAAGACCAAGGCAAAAAAAGCATTGAGTATTTGAGCTTTTTTCCACATCATCTGTCACTAGGTTGCCACCCCATTCAGTAAGGGACCCACACTTTCCCTGACCTTCTTCTTGTTCCTAACATACCTGTAGAAACCCTTCTTGTTACCCTTCACGTACCTTGCTAGCTGCAACTCCAGTTGTGCTTTGGCCTTCCTGATTACACCCCTGCATGCTCTAGCAATATTTTTATACTCCTCCCTAGTCATCTGTCCAAGTTTCCACTTCTTGTAAGCTTCCTTTTTGTGTTTAAGGTCACCAAAGATTTCTCTGTTAAGCCAAACTGGTCGCTTGCCATATTTGCTATGCTTTTTGCACTTTGGGATGGTTTGTTCCTGCACCCTCAATAAGGCTTCTTTAAAATACAGCTAGCTCTCCTGGACTCCTTTCCCCCTCATATTAGCTTCCCAGGGGATCCTGCCTGTCAGTTCCCTGAGGGAGTCAAAGTCTGCTTTTCTGAAGACCAGGGTCCGTATCCTGCTGCTCTCCTTTTTTTCCTTTTGCCAGGATCCTGAACTCGACTATCTTATGGTCACTGCTTCCCAGGTTATAGAATCAGAGAACTGGGAGGGACCTCGAGGGGTCATCTTGTCCAGTCAAGGCAGTACTAACTATTATCTAGACCATCCCTGACAAGAGTTTGTCCAACCTGCTCTTAAAAATCTCCAATGATGGAGATTCCACCACCTCCCTAGGCAATTTATTCTGTGCTTAACCACTCTGACAGTTAGGAAGTTTTTCCTAATGTCCAACCTAAACCGCCCTTGCTGCAATTTAAAACCATTGCTTCTTGTCCTATTCTCAGTGATTAAGGAGAACAATTTTTCTCCCTCCTCCTTGTAACAACCTTTTATGTTCTTAAAAACTGTTATCATGTCCCCTCTCAGTCTTCTCTTCTCCAGACCCATTTTTTTCAATCTTCCCTCATAGGTCATGTTTTCTAGACCTTTAATCATTGTTGTTGCTCTTCTCTGGACTTTCTCCAATTTGTCCACAGTTTTCCTGAAATGTGGTACCCAGAACGGGACACAATATTCCAGTTGAGACCTAATCAGCATCGAGTAGAGCAGAATTACTTCTTGTGTCTTGTTTACAATACTCCTGCTAATGCATCCCAGAATGATGTTTGCTTTTTTTGCAATAGCATTACACTGTTGACTCATATTTAGCTTGTGATCCACTATGACCCCCAGATCCCTTTCCGCACTACTCCTTCCTAGGCAGTCATTTCCCATTTTGTACGTGTGCAACTGATTGTTCCTTCCTAAGTGGAGTACTTTGCATTTGTCCTCACTGAATTTCATCCTATTTACTTCAGACCATTTCTCCAGTTTGTCCAGATCAATTCTGAATTTTAATCCTATCCTCCAAAGCACTTGCAACCCCTCCCAGCTTGGTATCGTCTGCAAATTTTATAAGTGTACTCTCTATGCCATTATCTACATCATTGATGAAGATATTGAACAGAACGAGACCCAGAACCAATTCCTGCAGGACCCCACTCATTATGCCCTTCAAGAATGACTGTGAACCACTGATAACTACTCTCTGGGAATGATTTTCCAACCAGTTATGCACCCACCTTATAGTAGCTCCATCTATGTTGTATTTCCCTAGTTTGTTTATAAGAAGGTCATGCGAGACAGTATCAAAAGCCTTACTAAAGTCAAGATATACCACATATACCACCTCCCCCATCCCCAGGCTTGTTATCCTGTCAAAGAAAGCTATCAGGTTGGATTAACATGATTTGTTCTTGACCTTATTATCTTCTAGGTGTTTGCAAATTGATTGCTTAATTATTAGTTCCATTATCTTTCCAGGTACAGAAGATAAGCTGACTGGTCTGTAATTCCCCGGGTTGTCCTTATTTCCCTTTTTATAGATGGGCACTATATTTGCCCTTTTCCAGTCTTCTGGAATGTCTCTTGTCTTCCATGACTTTTCAGAGATACTTGCTAATGGCTCAGATATCTCCTCAGTCAGCTCCTTGAGTATTCTAGGATGCATTTCATCAGGACCTGGTGATCTGAAGACATCTAACTTGTCTAAATAATTTTTGACTTGTTCTTTCCCTATTTTAGACTCTGATCCTACCTCATTTTCACTGGCATTCACTATATTAGATGTCCAATCGCCATCAACCTTCTTGGTGAAAACCGAAACAAAGAAGTCATTAAGCACCTCTGCCGTTTCCACATTTTCTTTATTGTCTTTCCCCCCTCATTTAGTAACAGGCCTACTCTGTCCTTGGTCGTCCTCTTGCTTCTAATGTATTTGTAGAATGTTTTCATGTTTTCTTTTATGTCCCTAACTAGTTTGATCTTGTTTTTTTGCCTTGGCTTTTCTAATTTTGTCCCTATATCCTAGTCTTATTTGTTTATATTCATCCTTTGTAATTTGACTGAGTTTAGACTTTTTGTAGGACTCTTTTTAGAGTTTTAGATAATTGAAGATCTCCTGGTTAAGCCAGGTGGTCCTTTGCCATACTTCCTATCTTTCCTACGCAGTGGGATAGTTTGCTCATGTGCCCTTAATAGAGTCTCTTTGAAAAACTGCCAACTGTCTTCAGTTTCCCCTTAGACTTCCTTCCCATGGGATTTTATCTACCAACAATCTGAGTTTGTTAAAATCTGCCTTCTTGAAATCCATTGTCTTTATTGTGCTGTTCTCCCTCCTACCATTCCTTAGAAGCAAAGCAAAGCAAATCTAGAACAGCCTCCCTCCTAGTAGCTTTCTCCACCTTCTGAAATAAAAAATTGTCTCCAATACATTCCAAGAACTTGTTGGATAATCTGTGCCCTGCTGTGTTATTTTCCCAACAGATATCTGGGTAGTTGAAGTCCCCCATCACCATCAAGTCCTGTGCTTTGGATGATTTTGTTAGTTGTTTAAAAAAAGCCCCGGCCACCTCATCTTCCTGGTTTGGTGGTCTGTAGTAGACCCCCTACCATGACATCACCCTTGTTTATTACCCCTTTTGTCCTTACCCAGAGACTTTCAACAAGTCTGTCTCTTATTTCTATCTCAACCTCAGTCCAAGTGTATACATTTTCAATATATAAGTCAACACCTCCTCCCTTTTCTCCCTGCCTGTCCTTTCTGAGCAAGCTGTATTCTTCTATACCAATATTCCAGTCATGCATTTTATCCCACCAAGTCTCCATGAAGCCAACTATGTCATAGCTGTGTTTATTTACTAGCATTTCGAGTTCTTCCTACTTATTCCCCATACTTCTCACATTAGTATACAGACATCTAAGATACTAATTTGATTCTCCTCCTCCCCCGCACAGTTAGAATCATAGAATCATAGAATCATAGAATATCAGGGTTGGAAGGGACCTCAGGAGGTCATCTAGTCCAACCCCCTGCTCAGAGCAGGACCAATCCCCAATTAAATCATCCCAGCCAGGGCTTTGTCAAGCCTGACCTTAAAAACTTCTAAGGAAGGAGATTCTACCACCTCCCTAGGTAACGCATTCCAGTGTTTCACCACCCTCCTAGTGGAAAAGTTTTTCCTAATATACAACCTAAACCTCCCCCACTGCAACTTGAGACCATTACTCCTTGTCCTGTCATCTTCTACCACTGAGAATAGTCTAGAACCATCCTCTTTGGAACCACCCCTCAGGTAGTTGAAAGCAGCTATCAAATCCCCCCTCATTCTTCTCTTCTGCAGACTAAACAATCCCAGTTCCCTCAGCCTCTCCTCATAGGTCATGTGTTCCAGACCCCTAATCATTTTTGTTGCCCTTCGCTGGACTTTCTCCAATTTATCCACATCCTTCTTGTAGTGTGGGGCCCAAAACTGGACACAGTACTCCAGATGAGGCCTCACCAGTGTCGAATAGAGGGGAACGATCACGTCCCTCCATCTGCTCGCTATGCCCCTACTTATACATCCCAAAATGCCATTGGCCTTCTTGGCAACAAGGGCACACTGTTGACTCATATCCAGCTTCTCGTCCACTGTCACCCCTAGGTCCTTTTCCGCAGAACTGCTGCCTAGCCATTCGGTCCCTAGTCTGTAGCGGTGCATTGGATTCTTCCATCCTAAGTGCAGGACCCTGCACTTATCCTTATTGAACCTCATCAGATTTCTTTTGGCCCAATCCTCCAATTTGTCTAGGTCCTTCTGTATCCTATCCCTCCCCTCCAGCGTATCTACCACTCCTCCCAGTTTAGTATCATCTGCAAATTTGCTGAGAGTGCAATCCACACCATCCTCCAGATCATTTATGAAGATATTGAACAAAACCGGCCCCAGGACCGACCCCTGGGGCACTCCACTTGAGACCGGCTGCCAACTAGACATGGAGCCATTGACCACTACCCGTTGAGCCCGACAATCTAGCCAGCTTTCTACCCACCTTATAGTGCATTCATCCAGCCCATACTTCCTTAACTTGCTGACAAGAATACTGTGGGAGACCGTGTCAAAAGCTTTGCTAAAGTCAAGAAACAATACATCCACTGCTTTCCCTTCATCCACAGAACCAGTAATCTCATCATAAAAGGCGATTAGATTAGTCAGGCATGACCTTCCCTTGGTGAATCCATGCTGACTGTTCCTGATCACTTTCCTCTCATGTAAGTGCTTCAGGATTGATTCTTTGAGGACCTGCTCCATGATTTTTCCAGGGACTGAGGTGAGACTGACTGGCTGTTGTGACCTGCACTGGATGTGCCATGTTTGTCTTTCTTCCACAGGACAGAAGTGACTTTGTCTGTACAAAGTGCAAGCTGGTCTCCATATTGGAAGAGAAGATTGAAGGTCTGGAGCAACAGATAACGACCCTGCATTGCATACGAGAATCTGAGGATTTTCTGGACAAACGTCAGGGTATGCTTCTACGGGCGCAAAGCTCTAAAGATTTAGAGCAGGTTGCACAGCGGAGCCAAGAGGCCAGTGAAGAAGCTTGGCAACATGTGACCTCCAGAAGAAGAAGGGGGAATGTCTGGGTTCCAGCAACGCAGACACAGGTAACTAACTGCTTTTATGTTCTCTCCACAGGTACCATTGCGGAGAGTGGACCAGACGATACGTCTGGGGGGAGAAAGCAGAAGGAGACTCCGCTGGTTGGAAGGCATGAGATGCGATGTCCTGAGGTTGGGGGTTCCACGACCACCACTCCCAAGAGAAGGAGGCGGCTGGTGGTGGTCGGGGACTCTCTCCTCCGGGGGACTGAGTCATCTATCTGCCGCCCTGACCGGGAAAACCGAGAAGTCTGCTGCTTGCCAGGGGCTAAGATTCGCGATGTGACGGAGAGACTGCCGAGACTCATCAAGCCCTCGGATCGCTACCCCTTCCTGCTTCTCCACGTGGGCACCAATGATACTGCCAAGAATGACCTTGAGCGGATCACTGCGGACTACGTGGCTCTGGGAAGAAGGATAAAGGAGTTTGAGGCGCAAGTGGTGTTCTCGTCCATCCTCCCCGTGGAAGGAAAAGGCCAGGGCAGGGACCGTCGAATCGTGGAAGTCAACGAATGGCTACACAGGTGGTGTCAGAGAGAAGGCTTTGGATTCTTTGACCATGGGATGGTGTTCCATGAAGGAGGAGTGCTGGGCAGAGACGGGGTCCATCTTACGAAGAGAGGGAAGAGCATCTTTGCGAGCAGGCTGGCTAACCTAGTAAGGAAGGCTTTAAACTAGGTTCACCGGGGGAAGGAGACCAAAGCCCTGAGGTAAGTGGGAAAATGGGATGCCGGGAGGAAGCACAGGCAGGAACGTCTGTGAGGGGAGGGCTCCTGCCTCATACTGAGAATGAGGGGCGATCAGCAGGTTCTCTCAAGTGCTTATATACGAATGCACAAAGCCTTGGAAACAAGCAGGGAGAACTGGAGGTCCTGGTGATGTCAGGGAATTATGACATGATTGGAATAACAGAGACTTGGTGGGATAACTCACATGACTGGAGTACTGTCATGGATGGTTATAAACTGTTCAGGAAGGACAGGCAGGGCAGAAAAGGTGGGGGAGTAGCACTGTATGTAAGGGAGCAGTATGACTGCTCAGAGCTCTGGTACGAAACTGCAGAAAAACCTGAGTGTCTCTGGATTAAGTTTAGAAGTGTGAGCAACAAGAGTGATGTCGTGGTGGGAGTCTGCTATAGACCACCGGATCAGGGGGATGAGGTAGATGAGGCTTTCTTCCGGCAACTCGCAGAAGCTACTAGATCGCACGCCCTGGTTCTCATGGGTGACTTTAATTTTCCTGATATTTGCTGGGAGAGCAATACAGCGGTGCATAGACAATCCAGGAAGTTTTTGGAAAGCGTAGGGGACAATTTCCTGGTGCAAGTGCTAGACGAGCCAACTTGGGGGGAGCTTTTCTTGACCTCCTGCTCACAAACAGGGAAGAATTAGTGGGGGAAGCAAAAGTGGATGGGAATCTGGGAGGCAGTGACCATGAGATGGTCGAGTTCAGGATCCTGACACAGGGAAGAAAGGTAAACAGGAGGATACGGACCCTGGACTTCAGGAAAGCAGACTTTGACTCCCTCAGGGAGCAGATGGGTAAGATCCCCTGGGGGACTAACATGAAGGGGAAAGGAGTCCAGGAGAGCTGGCTGTATTTCAAGGAATCCCTGTTGAGGTTACAGGGACAAACCATCCCGATGAGTCGAAAGAATAGTAAATATGGCAGGCGACCAGCTTGGCTTAATGGTGAAATCTTAGCGGATCTTAAACATAAAAAAGAAGCTTACAAGAAGTGGAAGGTTGGACATATGACCAGGGAAGAGTATAAAAATATTGCTCGGGCATGTAGGAATGAAATCAGGAGGGCCAAATCGCACCTGGAGCTGCAGCTAGCAAGAGATGTCAAGAGTAACAAGAAGGGTTTCTTCAGGTATGTTGGCAACAAGAAGAAAGCCAAGGAAAGTGTGGGCCCCTTATTGAATGAGGGAGGCAACCTAGTGACAGAGGATGTGGAAAAAGCTAATGTGCTCAATGCTTTTTTTGCCTCTGTCTTCACTAACAAGGACAGCTCCCAGACTGCTGCGCTGGGCATCGCAACATGGGGAGTAGATGGCCAGCCCTCTGTGGAGAAAGAGGTGGTTAGGGACTATTTAGAAAAGCTGGACGTGCACAAGTCCATGGGGCCGGACGAGTTGCATCCGAGAGTGCTAAAGGAATTGGCGGATGTGATTGCAGAGCCATTGGCCATTATCTTTGAAAACTCGTGGCGAACGGGGGAAGTCCCGGATGACTGGAAAAAGGCTAATGTAGTGCCAATCTTTAAAAAAGGGAAGAAGGAGGATCCTGGGAACTACAGGACCCTGCACTTATCCTTATTGAACCTCATCAGGTTTCTTTTGGCCCAATCCTCCAATTTGTCTAGGTCCCTCTGTATCCTATCTCTGCCCTCCAACGTATCTACCACTCCTCCCAGTTTAGTATCATCCGCAAATTTGCTAAGAGTGCAATCCATACCATCCTCCAGATCATTTATGAAGATATTGAACAAAACCGGCCCCAGGACCGACCCCTGGGGCACTCCACTTGACACCGGCTGCCAACTAGACACGGAGCCATTGATCACTACCCGTTGAGCCCGACAATCTAGCCAACTTTCTACCCACCTTATAGTACGTTCATCCAGCCCATACTTCTTTAACTTGCTGACAAGAATACTGTGGGAGACAGTGTCAAAAGCTTTGCTAAAGTCAAGAAACAATACATCCACTGCTTTCCCTTCATCCACAGAATCAGTAATCTCATCATAGAAGGCAATTAGATTAGTCAGGCATGACCTTCCCTTGGTGAATCCATGCTGACTGTTCCTGATCACTTTACTCTCGTCTAAGTGCTTCAGGATTGATTCCTTGAGGACCTGCTCCATGATTTTTCCGGGGACTGAGGTGAAGCTGACCGGCCTGTAGTTCCCAGGATCCTCCTTCTTCCCTTTTTTAAAGATTGGCACTACATTAGCCTTTTTCCAGTCATCCGGGACTTCCCCCGTTCGCCACGAGTTTTCAAAGATAATGGCCAATGGCTCTGCAATCACATCCGCCAATTCCTTTAGCACTCTCGGATGCAACTCGTCCGGCCCCATGGACTTGTGCACGTCCAGCTTTTCTAAATAGTCCCTAACCACCTCTTTCTCCACAGAGGGCTGGCCATCTACTCCCCATGTTGCGATGCCCAGCGCAGCAGTCTGGGAGCTGTCCTTGTTAGTGAAGACAGAGGCAAAAAAAGCATTGAGCACATTAGCTTTTTCCACATCCTCTGTCACTAGGTTGCCTCCCTCATTCAATAAGGGGCCCACACTTTCCTTGGCTTTCTTCTTGTTGCCAACATACCTGAAGAAACCCTTCTTGTTACTCTTGACATCTCTTGCTAGCTGCAGCTCCAGGTGCGATTTGGCCCTCCTGATTTCATTCCTACATGCCCGAGCAATATTTTTATACTCTTCCCTGGTCATATGTCCAACCTTCCACTTCTTGTAAGCTTCTTTTTTATGTTTAAGATCCGCTAAGATTTCACCATTAAGCCAAGCTGGTCGCCTGCCATATTTACTATTCTTTCGACTCATCGGGATGGTTTGTCCCTGTAACCTCAACAGGGATTCCTTGAAATACAGCCAGCTCTCCTGGACTCCTTTCCCCTTCATGTTAGTCCCCCAGGGGATCTTACCCATCTGCTCCCTGAGGGAGTCAAAGTCTGCTTTCCTGAAGTCCAGGGTCCGTATCCTCCTGTTTACCTTTCTTCCCTGTGTCAGGATCCTGAACTCGACCATCTCATGGTCACTGCCTCCCAGATTCCCATCCACTTTTGCTTCCCCCACTAATTCTTCCCTGTTTGTGAGCAGGAGGTCAAGAAAAGCTCCCCCCAAGTTGGCTCGTCTAGCACTTGCACCAGGAAATTGTCCCCTACGCTTTCCAAAAACTTCCTGGATTGTCTATGCACCGCTGTATTGCTCTCCCAGCAAATATCAGGAAAATTAAAGTCACCCATGAGAACCAGGGCGTGCGATCTAGTAGCTTCTGCGAGTTGCCGGAAGAAAGCCTCATCTACCTCATCCCCCTGATCCGGTGGTCTATAGCAGACTCCCACCACGACATCACTCTTGTTGCTCACACTTCTAAACTTAATCCAGAGACACTCAGGTTTTTCTGCAGTTTCGTACCAGAGCTCTGAGCAGTCATACTGCTCCCTTACATACAGTGCTACTCCCCCACCTTTTCTGCCCTGCCTGTCCTTCCTGAACAGTTTATAACCATCCATGACAGTACTCCAGTCATGTGAGTTATCCCACCAAGTCTCTGTTATTCCAATCATGTCATAATTCCCTGACATCACCAGGACCTCCAGTTCTCCCTGCTTGTTTCCAAGGCTTTGTGCATTCGTATATAAGCACTTGAGAGAACCTGCTGATCGCCCCTCATTCTCAGTATGAGGCAGGAGCCCTCCCCTCACAGACGTTCCTGCCTGTGCTTCCTCCCGGCATCCCATTTTCCCACTTACCTCAGGGCTTTGGTCTCCTTCCCCCGGTGAACCTAGTTTAAAGCCTTCCTTACTAGGTTAGCCAGCCTGCTCGCAAAGATGCTCTTCCCTCTCTTCGTAAGATGGACCCCGTCTCTGCCCAGCACTCCTCCTTCATGGAACACCATCCCATGGTCAAAGAATCCAAAGCCTTCTCTCTGACACCACCTGTGTAGCCATTCGTTGACTTCCACGATTCGACGGTCCCTGCCCTGGCCTTTTCCTTCCACGGGGAGGATGGACGAGAACACCACTTGCGCCTCAAACTCCTTTATCCTTCTTCCCAGAGCCACGTAGTCCGCAGTGATCCGCTCAAGGTCATTCTTGGCAGTATCATTGGTGCCCACGTGGAGAAGCAGGAAGGGGTAGCGATCCGAGGGCTTGATGAGTCTCGGCAGTCTCTCCGTCACATCGCGAATCTTAGCCCCTGGCAAGCAGCAGACTTCTCGGTTTTCCCGGTCAGGGCGGCAGATAGATGACTCAGTCCCCCGGAGGAGAGAGTCCCCGACCACCACCAGCCGCCTCCTTCTCTTGGGAGTGGTGGTCGTGGAACCCCCAACCTCAGGACATCGCATCTCATGCCTTCCAACCAGCGGAGTCTCCTTCTGCTTTCTCCCCCCAGACGTATCGTCTGGTCCACTCTCCGCAATGGTACCTGTGGAGAGAACATAAAAGCAGTTAGTTACCTGTGTCTGCGTTGCTGGAACCCAGACATTCCCCCTTCTTCTTCTGGAGGTCACATGTTGCCAAGCTTCTTCACTGGCCTCTTGGCTCCGCTGTGCAACCTGCTCTAAATCTTTAGAGCTTTGCGCCCGTAGAAGCATACCCTGACGTTTGTCCAGAAAATCCTCAGATTCTCGTATGCAATGCAGGGTCGTTATCTGTTGCTCCAGACCTTCAATCTTCTCTTCCAATATGGAGACCAGCTTGCACTTTGTACAGACAAAGTCACTTCTGTCCTGTGGAAGAAAGACAAACATGGCACATCCAGTGCAGGTCACAACAGCCAGTCAGTCTCACCTCAGTCCCTGGAAAAATCATGGAGCAGGTCCTCAAAGAATCAATCCTGAAGCACTTACATGAGAGGAAAGTGATCAGGAACAGTCAGCATGGATTCACCAAGGGAAGGTCATGCCTGACTAATCTAATCGCCTTTTATGATGAGATTACTGGTTCTGTGGATGAAGGGAAAGCAGTGGATGTATTGTTTCTTGACTTTAGCAAAGCTTTTGACACGGTCTCCCACAGTATTCTTGTCAGCAAGTTAAGGAAGTATGGGCTGGATGAATGCACTATAAGGTGGGTAGAAAGCTGGCTAGATTGTCGGGCTCAACGGGTAGTGGTCAATGGCTCCATGTCTAGTTGGCAGCCGGTCTCAAGTGGAGTGCCCCAGGGGTCGGTCCTGGGGCCGGTTTTGTTCAATATCTTCATAAATGATCTGGAGGATGGTGTGGATTGCACTCTCAGCAAATTTGCAGATGATACTAAACTGGGAGGAGTGGTAGATACGCTGGAGGGGAGGGATAGGATACAGAAGGACCTAGACAAATTGGAGGATTGGGCCAAAAGAAATCTGATGAGGTTCAATAAGGATAAGTGCAGGGTCCTGCACTTAGGATGGAAGAATCCAATGCACCGCTACAGACTAGGGACCGAATGGCTAGGCAGCAGTTCTGCGGAAAAGGACCTAGGGGTGACAGTGGACGAGAAGCTGGATATGAGTCAACAGTGTGCCCTTGTTGCCAAGAAGGCCAATGGCATTTTGGGATGTATAAGTAGGGGCATAGCGAGCAGATGGAGGGACGTGATCGTTCCCCTCTATTCGACACTGGTGAGGCCTCATCTGGAGTACTGTGTCCAGTTTTGGGCCCCACACTACAAGAAGGATGTGGATAAATTGGAGAAAGTCCAGCGAAGGGCAACAAAAATGATTAGGGGTCTGGAACACATGACCTATGAGGAGAGGCTGAGGGAACTGGGATTGTTTAGTCTGCAGAAGAGAAGAATGAGGGGGGATTTGATAGCTGCTTTCAACTACCTGAGGGGTGGTTCCAAAGAGGATGGTTCTAGACTATTCTCAGTGGTAGAAGATGACAGGACAAGGAGTAATGGTCTCAAGTTGCAGTGGGGGAGGTTTAGGTTGTATATTAGGAAAAACTTTTTCACTAAGAGGGTGGTGAAACACTGGAATGCGTTACCTAGGGAGGTGGTAGAATCTCCTTCCTTAGAGGTTTTTAAGGTCAGGCTTGACAAAGCCCTGGCTGGGATGATTTAACTGGGAATTGGTCCTGCTTCAAGCAGGGGGTTGGACTAGATGACCTTCTGGGGTCCCTTCCAACCCTGATATTCTATGATTCTATGAAACCCCCCCCCCCTTCATATCACTTTCCTACTATGAGCTTCCTCAGAGAAGTTGACAAGATGTAAGCCTCACTGGGCTCACTCCAGGCGAACTCCCAGGCAAACTCCTGCTGTGTGCTGCTCTGCTGTCCCCCGCTGCTCAGCTGGGTCGCCAAGTTCTGTCTTGTCTCTCCCTTATTTCTGCTATAACAGCCCATGCTCTCCCCAGATTCTGACCCTTCTCCCAGGTCTCCATGTTTTTGACTTACATGTTGGCTTTGGTCACCTGCCCTTATTGAACCTAGTTTAAAGCCCTCCTCACTATGTTAGCCAGCCTGTAGCCAAATATGCTCTTCCCCTTCCTCAATAGGTGGACCCCATCTCCGCTTAGCAGTCCTTCTTCCTGGAACAGTATCCAGTGGTCAAGGAAGCCAAAGTCCTCCTGGCTCTCCCTCTGGATACAGGCTCAGGCGGAAGAGACAGGAGCAGTGTTGGCACTGGCTATGCAGCCCTTCCTAACCATAACAATTATGTTATGACTCTCTCCTACAAACTCCCTCTCTCAAACTCCCCAGTTTGTGGTCCCCTGTTTGCTAGGTTGCTTGACTAATGTTTCAAACTGAGGTGTTTCTTAAAATACTGGATCTTGTTCAGTTGAGAACAGCAGAGGACAAAAAGGCAGCAGCAATAGAAGCAATGCTGTCTTCTGGAGGGCAGAGGTGTAAGGAGCTGTGACTAGTAAACCAGATTTCAAAGTTCAGTTTGGTTTAAGGGCCAAATGAAATATTTTTATCTGAGCTGTTGTCTCCATCTGTACAATAGAATCAGATCTGCACTTGCAGGTATTATTAAACTCATAAGATGAGTGGTTGAGAATTTTTCCATGAATTTTTTTGGTGGAAAATTAAAAATGGAGTCAGGCAGAACAGGAACTTAACCCAGATATCCCACATCATAGGTAAGTACAAGGCTTTGCTGCAGGTTAGGAGGCATATGTCTCTTTTAGTCAGAAGGTCTCTGTTTCCTCACAATGTGGATTTTTTTTTTAAATCTTGAAAAATCTTCCAAAGCCATTTCCTCCCCACCTCTGCTCTGTTAAAAATCACCTGCTTGCTTTTAAATCCCATAGCTTAGAGAATGGCTTGGGGAATTGCCTTCCAGGTTGGGCACATCGCTTTTTCCCACACTTGGGGGAGTGGCCCTGCAGTTAATGTTCCAGCAGCAAGTTCTCTCTTCTTTCTGATTAGGTAGGAGGGAACATAATGGCAGGGATGGGATGGCTGAATCTGAATGACATGAATGTCAGCAGATATTCTTTTCTATAGTCATCTGACTTATATTTATACTATCTGAAACAATTATTATTTGGTTCCTGCCAACCAACATAATGTGATTAATATTTTCCCCTGCAGCACAGGCCAGGTAGAGAAAATCCAGTATGTGAGAAGGGTTCTTGAAACTGTCATTATTGCAGCTTGGCTAATATTTTATATTTAATCATTTCTTAAGTGAATTTTAACTCTTTTTTTCTGTTTGCAAATTGTGAACGGATTGCAATTGTCACAAACATCTTAATTATTCAAAATAATTCTTGGTCTGCAACTCATTCGTGAAAGAGTCATTATGTCTCTTCTTCCTGACTGAATGGGCATAAGACAGTAGTAACAAGTTTATTTATTGTATATGCCTAGTTCTAGTCTCAGAATGTAGCTTACAAATTTTATTGAGCTTGGTACACACATTTTGTTGTCTGTTGCTTGTGTCTTTCAAATAGCTTGTCCTTGAGCTGTCAAATTACAGATTCCTCAGAAGCTCTTTGTTTCATGCTGCTGCTGTTGTTTAAACACTCCTCATGACTCCATCTACCTACCTGCCTAGGCTTTTATGCCATGCTCATCACTCTGCCATGTGTCCCTTTCAGTTCTCTTACTATAGCTCCCAATCGGAAAGGAAATGATGTAACCAAACATGTGGTCCTCATTTAGGGTGACCAGATGTTCTGATTTTATAGGAACAGTTCTGATTTTTGGGCCTTTTTCTTGTATAGGCTCCTATTACTCCCCACCCCCTGTCCCAATTTTTCATACTTGCTGTCTGGTCACCCTATCCTCATTCTCAACAGTTATTAAAATGACGATGTCTTGTTTCTACAGAATCATTATACATGACCATTATACATGGTCACTGAGCTGTACTGAAAAGTTTCATAAGTGTGCTCAGCTGAGCCCCTTTGCAGGAAAAATAGCTGGGTTAGTAAATACAGGGCACTGGAGTGACAAATCAGAAGGGCTGTGTTCAATTCCCAGCTCCGCTACTGATCTACTCTGTTATCTTGGACAAGGCATTTTATCTTGCTGTGACTAGTTCCCCTTCCTCTGTCTTGTCCTCTTCTGAGTGTTATTACAGTTTGAGATAAATTTACTGTCATTTGCATTACTATAGTGCCCACAGGCCCCAAAATCTAGCAGACTCACGAGACATTGGTGACCCATTTTTCTAGGTAGTGCACAAGCACATGGTGAGATAAAACTCCAAACTTCAAAAGCTCATGATTTAAATGGAGAAGACAAACAAAGGATGAGAGAGAGGTTGTGAGAATTTAGATTTGTTTACAGTTTATTTTCAACTGGCACTTCTGAATACTAACGTTTCTGCAACTAAGTGGTTTTATTTAATTATGTGTTTATTGTAGTTCCAACTGTCACTTTAAGGGATATACCACAGACAAAAGAACTGAAGCTTCAATCTTTACAGTTCACATAATCTCAAAAGAAAGTTAATATTTTACTGTGTTGATGTAAACCACAGCCCACACACTCTCATTTCATCAGTGGAATGCTTTGAAGCAGTCAAGTGTATGAGGAGGAAAACCTAGTAAGACAGGAGCATTTCATAATCTAATTTCAAGTTTCAGGTTAGATAGCAAATGCAGTGTTGCAAATTAAGGGTCTGGCCCTATGAGGAGCTGAAGCCAATGGGAGTTAAGAGGCCTCATTACATTGCAGTATCATGATTTAATTGCACAAATATCAGGAGACAGCATGGTGATATGAATCCTCAGGCATTTACCATGACTTGAAATAATTTTAGCACAAAATTACCATGAAATTACTTGTTATTTACATTGCAGTACATATTTAATCAACTTTATTACTTCTGTAACTTAGTAGGTGAGATGGAAAGGACTAATAGGAACCAAGAATAGTATTGATCAGTAAAGCTGCAAGTTTGTCATGGAGGTCACAGAAGTCACAGATTCTGTGACTTTCCGGGACCTCTGTGACTTCTGCAGTGGCTGGTGCAGCTGGCCCAGGGGCTGCCTGAGGAGCTTGGGCAGCCCCTGAGCCAGCCACACCAGCCACTGCTGGGGCAGTCTCAGGCCACCATGCTGCCCTCCTCCAGCAGTAGCAGGAGTTTGGGTGTGGGAGGGGCCTCAGGGCTTGGGGTTGGGGTATGGGAGGAGGTGAGGGCTCTAGGCAGCACTTACCTTGGTGGTGGCGCTCCCCAGAAGCGGCGACATCCCTCAGCTCCTAGGCGGAGGTGCAGCCAGGGGGCTCTGTGTGCTGCCTCTGCCTGCAGGCACCACCCATTCAGCTCCCACTGGCCATGGTTCCCAGCCAATGGGAGCTGTGGAGCTGGCACTCGGGGAAGAAAAGAGCTGCCTGGTCATGCCCCTGCCTAGGAGCTGAGGGATGTCGCTGCTTCTGGGGAGGCATGGAGCAGGACAGGGAGCCCACCAGCCCCTCCCCCAGCACCAGCGGGGCTCCTGGGCCACAGGCCACTGCCCCTCCCCAGCACCCGTGGCACCCTCCCCAGGCCTCTCCCCCACAAGTTGCCCCCCTGAGCACCCACGGTGCCCCGCCTGGCTGCCCCCATGATCACCTGTGGAACCCCCATGCCAAGTCCCTCCCTCAAGATTTAGTCAGTGTTATATAGTACAAGTCATGGACAGGTCACAGGCCATGAATTTTTGTTTACTTCCAGTGATCTGTCCATGACTTTTCCAAAAATACCCATGACTAAAAAGTAATCTTATTTATCAGTTATGAAAGATACACACACTGTAAATAGTCAATATAAATCGGAAAAAAGAAGTACAGCTTTAGGGCAAGTTGTGACTTTGGGTATACTCCTAATGTAGTCTCTCAGAGTCCCATGTGGAAATTTTTCCCTCAGTCATGAAATATAATTCAGCATATATGTATGTTCAGGTTTAAGTATAACGTTTACTGTCAAGTCCAGTAACATTTTCCTATTAGACGTCTCTCACATGACTACACAATTCAAGCTTTTATCTGACCTATATTTAGGAAGTTCTGTTCGCACAATGAATATCTCTTTTACTCACAATAAGAGAAGGGCTTCAGTTGCAGAGGTCACACCAGTTTCTGAACTTTCACAAAATTCATAGGGATTTGGTTCCAGGGTGTTGGTTGAATTGATTCCAGAAAGAGGTGACAGCAGCAAATCTAGATCTGCATTTAAATTCACCCAAAGTTCAAGAGGGTTTGAATATGGGATTTTAGTTTGGGCCGATATCTTCTCATAACCTGACTCCTAGCAACTGGCTGGTAAAGTCCATTCATTTGAAGTACTGCTACTGATTTAATCTGATTTAAATAAAAATAAAATATCCAGAAACTCTTTATAACACAGTCTAATCTGTTGCAATATTCTGTGTCTCAAATTATACCAGCTTTCCACCTAACCGAGTTTGCTCATGCCCTTCCTATAGTGTCCATGACAGTCATCAAAGTTTTTACTGCCACTGCTGCTTCTCATTCTAGTCTTTTTTCTCTTTCAGTGAATTCCAATCTACAATGCCAGATGTAATCATTTCAAAACATCATTTAAAATTTAAATTCAGAATTGGATTATTTTACATGGTCTTATGTATATGTTTAGGTTGAAAACTTTGAAGGTAACTTTTATGTTTCCCTCTTCATCCAGAAATGTGTGTTTATTTTCCCACTCCCCTCCATCTCTGCCCACAGTTCACTTCCTGCATACTGTAATTAGACACATTAATTTATTTTCCTTTCAGGAGATTTTGTGGGTGGAATATGCTCATCGTTGCCATTACTGTGGCTCTGTGTATTAGAATGTAATAATGGGTTCTATTTCAATTATTAATCGATGAGACATCAGTAGTTAAGTCCATATGGTTTGTATTAATCAATGATTATACATCCAGGATTAATCAGCACAAACAGAAAGGTGGTATTCACTAATCCAGGGTCCAGTCCATAGCTCACTCAGTCCCGGATTGATTTACAACTCTAAAGGTTTTTATAGACCATTTGTTTATCTCTTTCTACATCTCATGGTTAATTATGTAACTGACAATCAACAGCAAATGTCATGTTCCACTATACCCTACAAATCCAGAGAGATATTAACAAAGACAAGTGGGCTATCACTTAGTTAAGTGACCATTCTCTGACAGAGGGAAGGCATGAACAATAAATTTACATTTCATCACAAGAATGGTTCAAACCTCATGTCCACAAGAGACTGTTTTGCCACCACGACTCAGCAAGGATGTTTCTAGCACAAGAAATCAAATTATAAAGAGGGGGAAAAATGCTTGACTTCACTCTCCTCCTTCATCTCTGCTCATGACATTAACAACTCTCAAAGAACTGAACTGGGAGGCTTTTCAGCCTATATAGACTGCTGTACACTTATAGTTAGAAAAACCTTTTGCTTTTAAGTTCACTCAGATAGTTAAGTTAGACAATTAGCTTGTGTTTTATCTTTTTATTTCTTTTGTGACCAAGCCTGACTTTTATATCTCATTACCTGTAGTCACTTAAAATCTTTCTTTTCTTTCTGTAGTTAATAAACTTCTTGCACTGCTTTATCTAACCAGCATGTTTGGATTAAAAGGTGGGGAAAACTCCATTTGGGATAACAAGACTGGTGCATATCATTTTCCTTTGATGAAATGATGAACTTTCTATGAGCTTGTATTATCCAGTAGGGTGATGGGCAGTACATAATGCAAATTTGTGGGGGACAAGGCTGGGACTAGAAGAGCATTCATGTAACATACATTAGAGTGATTTTGCATGCTAAAGGCCAGGAGTGGCTGTTCTTACAGCAAAGCAGTGTAAAAGGCACCCCAATTTGGAGAATTGAGGGGACACAGATGTTCAGTCCAGATTGTACCCTGAGGAATGTCACACAAGCATAAAAACAATTATAAAATTGTGCCATGTTCTTAAACATATTTTTGTTCTACAAGCAATATGACTTCCACTTACTAGTAAATTCCTTACTAGTAAATACGAGGAGAGATCAATAAGATTGGGACTTTTCAGCTTGGAAAAGAGATGACTAAGAACGGATATGATAGGGGTCTATAAAATCATGACTGATGTGGAGAAAGTAAAAAAGGAAGTGTTATTTACTCCTCATAACACAAGAACTAGGGTTCACCATCTGAAATTAATAGGCAGCAGGTTTAAAACAAATAAAATGAAGTATTTCTTCACACAATGCATAGTCAACCTGTGGAACTCTTTGCCATAGGATGTTGTGAAAGCCAACTCTATAACAGGCTTCAAAGAAGAACTAGGTAAATTCATAGAGGATAGGTCCATCAGTGGCTATTAGCCAGGATGGTCAGGAATGGTATCCCTAGGCTCTGTTTGCCAGAAGCTGGGAATGGGCAACAGGGGATGGATCACTTGATGATTACCTGTTCTGCTTATTCCCTCTGGGGCACCTGGCATTGGCCCCTGTGGGAAGACAGGATACTGGGTTAAAAGGACCTTTGATCTGACCCAGTATGGCCATTCTTATGTTCCATTCTTTTCTCTCAGCATAATTTTTGCATAGCTTCTTGGGAGTCTTGCCTATTTGCTAACAATTCTTTCAGCATAACCATGAAGGATGCCTGGAGCTTGAGGCCTATCTGCCAACAGGTGTTACAGCAATCCATTCTTTCATCTTTCACTGCATGGGAAATCACATGAGCTCTTGTGACAGATATGAAACTAACCTCTTTTGTGTATTCAGGCCAAAGAGTTCGAAGTATTGTTCTGGTGCAGTAATTGTGTGAGAGGATATTACAGGATTAAGCTGTGAGAGAACTATTTGACTTTGTATATAATTTAGTCCTACAGCATTTCCCCACTTCCCACTCCACCTCCCATGCAGTGCTAGGAAAGAGATAGAGACCGATAATGTGATAATGCTAAGGATAAGATCATTTCTTTTCAAATAAAGACTGTTTCTTTTTTCTGTTGAGGAAAGAAAGCTCCTGGAATTTTATTGATAAATATCCATTCCTCCACTGTGAAGAATACACAATTTAAATTTGTTCTTGATTTCTCTTTTTAATTAGAGCCATTTCACGTAAATTTTACTGACTTCCTTAGTGAAGTTATTCACAGCTTATGATGTGTGTCCTTCTTTCAGATCTACTGGAGCAAAGGCAATAGAGGGTATGTCTACACTGAAATTAGACACCCACCTCACTCAGGTTAAGGGACTATTTAATTGCAGTGCAGACATTCAGGCTCAGACTTCAGCCTGAGCTCTGGGATTCACCTCCTAGCAGGGTCATAGAATCATAGAAGATTAGGGTTGGAATAGATCTCAGGAGGTCATCTAGTCCAACCCCCTGCTCAAAGCAGCACCAACACCAAATAAATCATCCCAGCCAGGACTTTGTTAAGCCCGGCCTTAAAAACCTCTAAGGATAGAGATTCCACCATCTCCCTAGGTAACCCATTCCAGTGCTTCACCACCATCCTAGTGAAACAGAGTTTCCTAATATCCAACCTAGACCTCCCGCACTGCAATTTGAGACCATTGCTCCTTGTTCTGTCATCTGCCACCACTGAGAACAGCCTAGCTCCATCCTCTTTGGAACCCCCCCTTCAGGTAGTTGAAGGCTGCTATCAAATCCCCCCTCACTCTTCTCTTCTGCAGACTAAACAAGCCCAGTTCCCTCAGCCTCTCCTTGGAAGTCATGTGCCCCAGCCCCCTGATAATTTCCCTTGCCCTCCGCTGGACTTTCTCCAATTTGTCCACATCCTTTCTGTAGTGGGGGGCTCAAAACTGGACGCAATACTCCAGATGTGGCCTCATCAGTGCCAGATAGAGGGGAATGATCACTTCCCTCAATCTGCTGACAATGCTCCTACTAATGCAGAGCAATATGCTGTTACCCTTCTTGGCAACCAGGGCACACTGTTGACTCATATCCAACTTCTCATCCACTGTAATCCCCAGGTCCTTTTCTGCAGAACTGCCTCTTAGCCAGTCAGTCCCCAGCCTATAGTGGTGCATGGGATTCTTCATTCCTAAGTGTAGGACTCTACCCTTGTCCTTGTTGAACCTGATCAGATTTCTTTTGGCCCAATTCTCCAATTTGTCTAGGTCACTCTGGACCCTATCCCTACCCTCCAGCATATCTACCTGTCCCCCCAGTTTTGTGTCATCCGTGAACTTGCTGAGGGTGCAATCTAGCCTATCGCCCAGATCATTAATAAAGACGTTGAACAAAACCGGCGCCACGGCAGACCCCTGGGGCACTCCACTTGATACCATCTACCAACTAGACATTGAGCCATTGATCACTACCCATTGAATACTGATTTAGGCTGCTTTCCATCCACCTTATAGTTCATTCATCCAATCCATACTTTTTTAACTTGCTGGCAAGAATACTGTGGGAGATCATACCAAAAGCTTTGCTAAAGTCAAGATATATCACATCTACTGCTTTCCCCCTATCCACAGAGCCAATTATCTCATCATAGAAGGCAATCAGGTTGATCAGGCATGACTTGTTGAATCCATGTTGACTGTTTCTGATCACCTTCCTCTCCTTCAAGTGCTTCAAAATGGTTTCCTTGAGGACCTGCTCCATAATTTTTCCAGGGACTGAAGTGAGGCTGGTTCCCCGGGTTCTCCTTTTTTAAAGATGGGCACTATATTTGCCTTTTTCCAATCGTCCAGGACCTCCCCTCATTGCCACAATTTTTCAAAGATAATGGCCAATGGCTCTGCAATCACATCAGCCAATTCCCTCAGTACCCTCGGATGCATTAGATCTGGATCCATGGACTTGTGCATGTCCAGCCTTTCTAAATAGTCCTTAACCTGTTCTAAATAGTCCTTAACTGGGTCCTACAGCCCAGGCTCCAGCCCAAGCCCAAACATCTATGCCATAGTTAAACAGCCCCTTAGACCAAGTACCATAAGCCCTTGAGGAATTCCACCATGATTTCAACAATTTCCATCCCACCATCAACTTCAGCCTAGACCAATCCACACAAGCAGTCCATTTCCTGGACACTACTGTGCTAATAAGCGATGGTCACATAAACATAAACACCACCCTATTTACCACATAAACACCACGGAAACCTACTGACCACTATACTGACCTACATGCCTCCAGCTTCCATCCAGGACACACCACACAATCCATTGTCTACAGCCAAGCTCTAAGATACAACTGCATTTGCTCCAATCTCTCAGACAGAGACAAACACCTACAAGATCTCTATCAAGCATTCTTAAAACTACAATAACCACCTGCTGGTATGAAAAAACAGATTGACAGAGCCAGAAGAGTACCCAGAAGTCACCTACTACAGGACAGGCCCAACAAAGAAAATAACAGAACGCCACTTGCTGTCACCTTCAGCCCCCAACTAAAACCTCTCCAGCACATCATCAAAGATTTACAACCTATCCTGAAAAATGATCCCTCACTCTCACAGATCTTGGGAGACAGACCAGTCCTCGCTTACAGACAGCCCCCCAACCTGAAGCAAATACTCACCAGCAACCACACACCATACAACAAAAACACTAACCCAGGAACCTATCCTTGCAACAAAGCCTGATGCCAACTCTGTCCACATATTTATTCAAGTGACACCATCATAGGACCTAATCACATTAGCCACACCATCAGGAGCTCGTTCACCTGCACGTCTACCAATGTGATATATGCCATCATGTGCCAGCAATGCTCCTCTGCCATGTACATTGGCCAAACCGGACAGTCTCTAAGCAAAAAAATAAATGGACACAAATCTGACATCAGGAATCATAACATTCAAAAACCAGTAGGAGAACACTTCAACCTCTGTGGCCACTCAGTAAAAGATTTAAGGGTGGCAATTTTGCAACAGAAAAGCTTCAAAAACAGACTCCAACAAGAAACTACTGAGCTTGAATTAATATGCAAACTAGATACCATTAGCCTGGGTTTGAATAGGGACTGGGAGTGGCTGGGTCATTACACGTATTGAATCTATTTCCTTAAGTTAAGTATCCTCACACCTTCTTGTCAACTCTCTAAATGGGCCATTTTGATTATCGCTACAGAAGTTTTTTTCTTCTGCTGACAGTAGCTCATCTTAACTAATTAGCCTCTCACAGTTTGTATGGTAACTTCCAACTTATCTGTATGTATACATATCTTACTATATGTTCCATTCTATGTATCCGATGAAGTGAGCTGTAGCTCACGAAAGCTTATGCTCTAATAAATTTGTTAGTCTCTAAGGTGCCACAAGTACTCCTGTTCTTTTTGCAGATACAGACTAACACGGCTGCTACTCTGAAACTTGTGCCTCTTGTTTGTTTATTTATTAATTGTTCATCATGTTGCCTGACTGACAGAGGATGCACTCCTTCTTTAGGTGTTCTGGGAAGTCCTGAAGGGCTAGCACAACTGCTGTCATGTCTAAGATGTTGATCACCTGGGAACTTTGTGACATAAGCACGTTCCTTGTGAATTATAATGCTCCAAGTGACATTCTCAGCTTGAAAATCTGGGATCCATGGTCAGGGCTTTGAGTTCTGGATTATGAAGACAGAATCCTACCATCATGTGGGCTCCCTGTTTCTAACAGTTGAGGGACTGAATTCATCTGAATTTAATTATTATTTTCAAAACTCTCTATCAAATCATAATTCCCTGGGCTACCCTTTCTCCCCCTTCTGGGCCTGGAAAAAGTGACTGTGGGCTCATATTTAGTGTATTTCCTCTCTTTCTATACAGACTATACCAACTTCCCCTTTAACTAGCATTATTTAAAAAAAATATAAACTGTCCCCACAACTGTCTTAGCTCCCTCTATATCCTCTCCTTGGGGTCCCTGCCTCCACCTGGGACTGGAAAGCCAATTGGGCCATGAGTTCTCCCATTTTCTGGCATTGTCCAGGAACAGGGATGGATCCCTGCTGGTGTCAGGGGCAAAAGGGCAGAAACTCCTTGCCCTCCGTACAGTTATACCTTGCCCTACTCCCCATATTTTTGTCACCCCATACTCAGTCTCTGAACCCTACAAAATAACTCAGTCTGGAACTGCCTGCATTATTAGGACTCCTGGAATAATAAAGGACTGCTGCTGAGGCTGATGAACTTAGCTGGCTCCTGTTCAGGAAAGCACTTAAGCATGAAGTTTAACATGCACTTAAGCACGCTTTCTGACTAAGGGAGTCATTTCCTGAATTGGAAGTGAGTTATACCCCACAGTCCCATATGTCACTGAAATCTTGTATTACATTTTCCATGCCATGTATTACCTTCTTAGAAAGCATGACTTCTGTTAGATGTGAGATCTCTATTGAGTTTACAAGTGACAGCATGTAAGCCATAATAACATCTGGTTCATCCTCAGAATGATCATTGTATCAAGATATGACCATCATTTGTTTCTTTATACAGGAAATGAGATGTGATTTAGAAATATCATGCTGTGGATGTATGAACAATATTCCATAATCAGCCACCCAAAATAATGCGTTTGGTTATTTGTTTAGTTAGGGGCTATTTGAAATTAAGCAATCTGCAATAGCTTATAAATAGGATTTTAAGGGACCTATATTTAATAGGACTTTAAGGGACCAATTCTCCACTCACACTAGCTATATGTCTCTGACTTCAACAGAATTATCTAGATTTTCATTATTGTAAGTCAAAAGAAAATCAGGCCCATTGTTTGTTCCAAACTGGGGTAATTTAATCACACACACTCTTTGGGCCCAACCCTACTCCAATTGAATTTAATGGAAGTGGGATAGAGCCCTTTCCAAAATGCAGTAACAACCATAGCAAGGTTAGAACTTGAAACCTGCAAGCAAAAATTGTTTACGTTGTTGTTAAGAATGCCTGCAGAGATGAACAGTTCACTTGGCAGTCTACTGTGCAAAACATAATGGGTATGGTTTAATTATATCAGACTGAGTAGCCCCATAAGTTAGTTAATAATAGTAGAGCTGCACTGAGCTGTTAAGAGTTTTAAACAATGACAAACTAGTCTCTTCAAATTGATGATGTTATTGCCATTCAGCCAGTAGGACTGATATTTATTAGCAATCTGAAGATCAAGATAGTGAGTGAGAATGAAAAAAAAATGAGATAACTGGATCTCCAAGACACTGGGAAATGAAAACCTCTCAAGTGCAGGAGCCAACAGAGCTAATGAAATGCAAAAGATAGAGAAGTTCAGAGTGATATCTCTGCATCATGAGCTCATGAAATGTACCAAAGCCTGGATGGGAGCACAGGTTTCCCCAATGACTAGATGACCTCCTGAGGTCTCTTCCAACCCTAAGCCCTAGTCTACACTACAAGTTTAGATCGAATTTAGCAGAGTTCGATCGATTTAAACCTGCACCCGTCCACACAACTAAGCCATTTTTGTTGACTTAATGGGCTCTTAAAATCGATTTCTGTACTCCTCCCCGACGAGGGAATTAGCGCTGAAATCGACATCACCGGGTCAAATTTGGGTTAGTGTGGACACAATTCGACGGTATTGGCCTCCGGGAGCTATCCCACAGTGCTCCATTGTGACCGTTCTGGACAGCGCTCTCAACTCGGATGCACTGGCCAGGTAAAGAGGAAAAGCCCTGCGAACTTTTGAATTTCATTTCCTGTTTGGCCAGCGTGGCAAGCTGATCAGCACAGGTGACCATGCAGATCTCATCAACAGAGGTGACCATGGAGTCCCAGAATCGCAAAAGAGCTCCAGCATGGACTGAACAGGAGATACTGGATCTGATCGCTGTATGGGGAGATGAATCCGTGCTATCAGAACTCTGTTCCAAAAGACGAAATGCCAAAATATTTGAAAAAATCTCCAAGGGCATGAAGGACAGAGGCTATCACAGGGACCTGCAGCAGTGCCGCTTAAAACTTAAGGAGCTCAGGCAAGCATATCAAAAAACCCAAGATGCAAATGCCCACTCAGAGGCCCAGACATGCCGCTTCTATGATGAGCTGCATGCAATTCTAGGGGGTGCCCCTACAACTACCCCACTTCTGTATGTGGACTCCTACAAGGGAATCTCACATAACAGGGATGAGGATTTTGGGGATGAGGAAGATGATGAGGAGGGGGAGATTGAAGATAGCGCACACCAGGCAAGCGGACAAACTGTTCTCCCTGACAGCCAGGAACTGTTGATCACCCTGGAGACAGTACCTTCCCAACCCGGGCTCCCGGACCTTAAAGGCGGAGAAGGCACCTCTGGTGAGTGTACCTTTGTAAATATAATACACGGTTTAAAAGCAAGCATGTTTAATGATTACTTTGCCCTGAAGACTTGGGATGCATTAGCGGCCAGTGCAGTCACTGGAAATGTCTGTTAATGTGTCTGGGGATGGAGCGGAAATCCTCCAGGGACATCTCAATTAAACTCTCCTGGAGGTACTCCCAAACCCCTGGCAAAAGGTTTCTGGGGAGGGCAGCCTTATTCATAGATTCATAAATACTAAGGTCAGAAGGAATCATTATGATCATCTGGTCCGACCTCCTGCACAATGCAGGCCACACAATCTCACCCACCCACTCCTGCGAAAAACCTCTCACCTATGTCTGAGCTATTGAAGTCCTCAAATCGTGGTTTAAAGACTTCAAGGAGCAGAGAATCTTCCAGCAAGTGACCCGTGCTTCATGCTGCAGAGGAAGGCGAAAAACCTCCAGGGCCTCTTCCAATCTGCCCTGGAGGAAAATTCCTTCCCGATGCCAAATATGGCGATCAGCTAAACCCTGAGCATATGAGCAACATTCACCAGCCAGATATCCAGGAAAGAATTTTCTGTAGTAACTCAGATCCCACCCCATCTAACATCCCATCACAGGCCATTAGGCCTATTTACCATGAATATTTAAAGATCAATTAATTACCAAAATCATGTTATCCCATCATACCATCTCCTCCATAAACTTATCGAGTTTAATCTTAAAGCCAGATAGATCTTTTGCCCCCACTGCTTCCCTTGGAAGGCTATTCCAAAACTTCATCCTCTAATGGTTAGAAACCTTCATCTAATTTCAAGTCTAAACTTCCTAATGACCAGTTTATATCCATTTGTTCTTGTGTCCACATTGGTACTGAGCTTAAATAATTCCTCTCCCTCTCCGGTATTTATCCCTCTGATATATTTATAGAGAACAATCATATCTCCCCTCAACCTTCTTTTGGTTAGGCTAAACAAGCCAAGCTCCTTGAGTCTCCTTTCATAAGACAGGTTTTCCATTCCTCGGATCATCCTAGTAGACCTTCTCTGTACCTGTTCCAGTTTGACTTCATCCTTCTTAAACATGGGAGACCGGAACTGCACACAGTATTCCAGGTGAGGTCTCACCAGTGCCTTGTATAACGGTACTAAAACCTACTTATCTCTACTGGAAATACCTCGCCTGATGCATCCCAAGGCCTCATTAGCTTTTTTCACGGCCATATCACATTGGCAGCTCATAGTCATCCTATGATCAACTAATACTCCAAGGTCCTTCTCCTCCTCCGTTACTTCTAATTGATGCGTCCCCAGCTTATAACTAAAATTCTTGTTATTAATCCCTAAATGCATAAGCTTACACTTCTCACTATTAAATTTCATCCTATTACTATTACTCCAGTTTACAAGGTCATCCGATCTTCCTGTATGATATCCCGGTCGTTCTCTAAATTGGCAATACCTCCCAGCTTTGTATCATCCACAAACTTTATTAGCACACTCCCACTTTTTTTGCCGAGGTCAGTAATAAAAAGATTAAATAAGATTGGTCCCAAAACTGATCCCTGAGGAACTCTACTGGTAACCTCCTTCCAGCCTGACAGTTCACCTTTCAGTAGAACCAGCTGTAGTCTCCCTGTTAACCAATTCCTTGTCCACCTTTCAATTTTCATATTGATCCCCATCTTTCCAATTTAACTAATAATTCCCCATGTGGCACCATCATCAAACACCTTACTGAAATCTAGGTAAATTAGATCCACTGCATTTCCTTTCTCTAAAAAATCTGTTACTTTCTCAAAGAAGGAGATCAGGTTGGTTTGGCATGATCTACCTTTTGTAAAACAATGTTGTATTTTGTCCCATTTACCATTGACTTCAATGTCCTTCACTACTTTCTCCTTCAAAATTTTTTCCAAGACCTTGCACACTACAGATGTCAAACTAACAGGCCTGTAGTTACCCGGATCACTTTTTTTTCCTTTCTTAAAAATAAGGACTATGTTAGCAATTCTCCAAACATACGGTACAACCCCTGAGTTTACAGATTCATTAACAATTCTTGCTAATGGGCTTGCAATTTCATGTGCCAATTCCTTTAATATTCTTGGATGAAGATTATCTGGGCCCCCCGATTTAGTCCCGTTAAGCTGTTCGAGTTTCGCTTCTACCTCAGATATAGTAATATCTACCTCCATATCCTCATTACTATTTGTCATGCTACCATTATCCCTAAGATCCTCTTTAGCCTTATTAAAGACTGAGGCAAAGTATTTGTTTAGATATTGGGCCATGCCTAGATTATCCTTAACCTCCACTCCATCCTCAGTGTTTAGCGGTCCCACTTCTTCTTTCTTTGTTTTCTTCTTATTTATATGGCTATAGAACCTTTTACTATTGGTTTTAATTCCCTTTGCAAGGTCCAACTCTACCTGACTTTTAGCCTTTCTCACTTTATCCCTACATGTTCTGACCGCAATAAGGTAGCTTTCCTTGCTGATCCCTCCCATCTTCCACTCCCGGTATGCTTTCTGCATTTTCTTAATCACCTCTCTGAGATGCTTGCTCATCCAGCTTGGTCTACAACTCCTGCCTATGAATTTTTTCCCCTTTCTTTTGGGATGCAGGCTTCCGATAGCTTCTACAGCTTTAATTTAAAGTAATCCCAGGCCTTCTCTGCCTTTAGATCCATAAATTCTTCAGTCCAATCCACTTCCCTAACTAATTTCTTTAATTTTTGAAAGTCAGCCCTTTTGAAATCAAAAACCCTAGTTGCAGATTTATTTTTGTTAATCCTTCCGTTCAGTTTGAACTGAATTAGCTCATGATCACTTGAACCAAGGTTGTCCCCTACAAACATTTCTTCTATGAGGTCCTCACTACTCACCAAAACCAAATCTAAAAAGGCATCCCCTCTAGTCGGTTCAGCAACTACTTGATGAAGGAATCCATCAGCTATCGCATCTAGGAATATCTGAGCTCTATTATTATTACTAGCACTCATCCTCCAGTCTATATCTGGGAAGTTAAAGTCTCCCATGATCATGCAGTTTCCATTAGTATTTACTTTATTAAAAACATTAAAGAGAGCTCTATCCATATCCAAATTCGATCCCGGCAGTCTACAGAACACCCCAAGCACTATCCCAGGGCAGGCTCTCATAGTTTTCTTCCCCAATGTAATTTTTGCCCAGATGGACTCTGTCTTATCCATTCCATCACTTCTTATTTCTTTACATTCTACCTCATCCTTGATATACAATGCTACTCCACCACCTTTACCTTTATTTCTGTCTTTCCTAAACTGCACATATCCTTCAATAGCTGTAGTCCAGTCATGACTACTATTCCACCATGCTTCTGTTATCCCTATAATATCTGGTTTCACTTCCTGCACCAGTAGCACTAGTTCCTCCATTTTGTTACCTAGGCTCTTTATTGCGTCCTCCATGGTAGGACACTTTACCATGGCAGGCCAATAGCACGTAGTCTGGAATCATTGCATAAAAAAGCATGGCAGCATGTGGTCCCGGTGTTTGCTGGCATTCAAGCAACATCCATTCTTTATCTCTCTGTGTTATCCTCAGGAGAGTGATATCATTCATGGTCACCTGCTTGAAATAGGGGAATTTTATTCAGGGGACATTCAGAGGTGGCCGTTCCTGCTGGGCTGTTTGCCTGTGGCTGAAAAGAAATCATCCCCACTGTTAGCCACGCAGTGGGGGAAGGAGTGAAATGATCATCCCAGAGAATTGGGTGGGGTGGGTGGGTTTAGTTGGGTTTGTGCTGCATGTTAACCTGAAAACATCAGTCCCTCCTTTTAAATGGCCAATGTGTCTTTTTCAATTTTACTCTCCCTTTTTTCCTCCCGCAGCAGCAAATGTTTCAATGCTGCCACTAGCATCTCCATCCCAGAGGCTAGCGCAGATAAGAAGGTGAAAAAAAAGCACTCACGATTAAATGTTCTCTGAGCTCATTGAGTCCATCCAAACTGAAAGAGCCCAGCAGAATGCATGAAGCCAGACAATGGCAGAGTCCAGGAAAGCTCAGAATGAACACGTGGACAAGAGGGATGCGTGAGAGGACAGGTGGCGGGATCAAGAGGAAAGGTGGCGGCAGCATGATGAGAGGCGGCAGAATTCAATGCTGAGGCTACTGGAGGATCAAACTGATATGCTCCGCCTTATGGTTGAGGTGCAGAAAAGGCACAGACCGCCACTGCAGCCTCTGTGTAACCAACCGCCCTCCTCCCCAAGTTCCATAGACTCCTCACCCAGACGCCTAAGAACGTGGCGGGTGGGGAGCTCTGGGCACCCAACCATTCCACCCCAGAGGACTGCCCAAGCAACAGAAGGCTGGCATTCAATACGTTTTGAAGTGCAGTGTGGCCTTGTCCTTCCCTCCTCCCCCACCCCACCAAGTGCTTCCCTCCTTCCCCACCCATCCCGGGCTACCTCGGCAGTTAGCCCCCTATTTGTGTGACGAATTAATAAAGAATGCATGAATTTGAAACAACAATGACTTTATTGCCTCTGCAAGAGGTGATCGAAAGGGGGAGGGGAGGGCGGTTGGCTTACAGGGAAGTAGAGTGAACCAAGGGGGCGGGTTTTCATCAACAAGAAACAAACAGAACTGTCACACCGTAGCCTGGTCAGCCATGAAACTGGTTTTCAAAGCCCCTCTGATGCGCAGCGCACTCTGCTGTGCTTTTCTAACTGCCCTGGTGTCTGGCTCCACGTAACCAGCGGCCAGGTGATTTACCTCAACTTCCCACCCCACCATAAACGTCTCCTCCTTACTCTCAGAGATATTGTGGAGCACACAGCAAGCAGTAATAACAATTGGGAATGTTGGTTTTGCTGAGTCAGTAAACTGCGCCAGCAACCTGTTAAACGTCCAAATGCACATTCTACCACCATTCTGCACTTGCTCAGCCTATAGTTGAACAGCTCCTGACTACTGTCCAGGGTGCCTGTATATGGCTTCACGAGCCATGGCATTAAGGTGTAGGCTGGGTCTCTAAGGATAACTACAGGCATTTCAACATCCCCAACGGTTATTTTCTGGTCTGGAAAGTAAGTCCCTTGCTGCAGCTGTTCATACACACCAGAGTTCCTGAAGATGTGAGCGTCATTGCAGCAAAGCCATCCACAATGACCTACACATTTCCCAGAGACACTACCCTTGATAGCAGCAGCTTAGTGATTGTGTTGGCTACTTGGATCACAGCAGCCCCCACAGTTGATTTGCCCACTCCAAATTGATTCCCGACTGACTGGTTGCTGTCTGGCGGTGCAAGCTTCCAGAGGGCTATTGCCACTCACTTGTGAACTGTGAGGGCTGCTCTCATCTTGGTATTCTTGCGCTTCAGGGCAGGGGAAAGCAAGTCACAAAGTTCCATGAAAGTGCTCTTACGCATGCAAAAGTTTTGCAGCCACTGGGAATCATCCCAGACCTGCAAGACTATGCAGTCCATCCAGTCTGTGCTTGTTTCACGGGCCAGAATTGGCATTCCACAACATGAGCCTGCCCCGTTGCCACCAGGATGGCCAAATTGCCAGGGCCCGTGCTTTGAGAGAAGTCTGTGTCCATGTCCTCATCACTCTCATCACCGTGCTGCCATCACCTCCTCGCCTGCTTTTGCAGGTTCTGGTTCTGCATATACTGCATGATAATGCGCGAGCTGTTTACAATGCTCATAACTGCTGTGGTGATCTGAGCAGGCTCCATGCTTGCCATTGTGTGGCGTCTGCAGGAGAGCAGAGGTGCAGGGGAAGCGGTGGTTGGATGACCAGTTTTGCAGGTCTACTGCACCGTCTGCTGCCAGGACACAACAGCTGAGCGGGCTGCACACTTGCCGTGGTATGGCAAGACAAGAGGAGCCAAGCAGAGCTGCAGCAGAAGCAGCCCTTCGAGACCACCAGGAGAGCAGGCGAGCAGAGTGCCAGTGGAAGCAGTGGATGCCGACGGTCATATAGAGGACCTGAGAGGTGGATTCATAGCATCAGGAGAGCAGAGTGGCAGCAGAAGTAGTGGATGACAACGATAGTTAGCAGTCCTACTGCACCATCTGCTGAAAGCAGTATGGCGCCCGTACGGAAAAAAGGCTCGAAAAGATGTCTGCCGTTGCTTTCACAGAGGGAGGGGCGACTGACGACATGTACCCAAAACCACCATGACAGTGTTTTTGCCCCATCAGGCATTGGGAGCTTAACCCAGAATTCCAATGGGCGACGGAGAATGCGGGAACTGTGGGATAGCTACCCACAGTGCAATGCTCCGAAAGTCGACGCTAGCCTCAGTACTGTGGACATAGTCCACCGACTTAATGCGCTTAGTGCATTAGTGGAGGACACACACAATCAACAGTATAAAATCGCTTTCTAAAAAATCGACTTCTATAAATTCGACCTAATTTCGTAGTGTAGACATACCCTAATATTCTGTGATTCTATCAGGCACCTTTTAAAATGACTTTCAGGCCCTGCCCTCTAAAACCAGCTCTTAATGGCCTCTGTGAATTACTGAAAATTGGCTGTTTGTCCAAGTTCCTAGTGAACAGGCATCCACATCACAAAAAATACCACTACTTCAAGCCACTTACATACAATCACATTCACCACTAATCAGCACTCTCATTTGTCATCCCAGTTTATAGGGCAAAGAATAAAGAAGCATGGAGACCGTATGTTATTGATAAATTGTATAGTCAATTGCTTGACCACACGGTTCATTTTTTCATTATGAAATATCCTTAAGAGACCAAATAACCAGTGCCAGTCAAATTTACTAATAAGGTATGACATTCCCCATGGTACAATCTGGACTGTTTAACTGCTCTGTCCATTTAACTCTCCAGCCCAGGGTGCCTTTTACTAGTGAAAAGCAGCCTCTCCAGACTCTGCTCACTCACAGCCACTAGTATATAAAGTCACTCCCAGCAAAGTTATAAGAATGCTTTTCCAGTCTCTCATGAACTATATACAGGGTGACACCTGCAAATTCTTAGCCCCAGCCTTGCACCTCGAGAAATACGTGTCTTGTACTGTTCAGCACACTGCTAAAAATGGAAGCTCATTAATAGTCCATCATTTCATCAAAGGAAATTATTATACACCAGCCTTTGTTAACCTGAGTAGAGATTTCCCAAACACTTCAACCAAAAACACTGGTTTAGATAAACCAATAAAAGAAGTTTATTAGCTAGAGAAAGGTTTTAAGTGATTATAAGTGATAAGGCATAAAAGTCAGAATTGGTTACAAAAGAAATAAAAGGTAAACACAATCTAATTCCTAAACTTTACCAAGCTAAGTAAGATTTGAAGCAAGCAGCTTTCTGACGCAACCATATGCTGCAGACAGTTCACAGTTCTTAGTTCACAGGCTGGATTTTCTTTCAGCCTGGGACCACTCCCCTTAGTTCAGGGTCTTTCAGGTATTCATTGATGTTATGAGCAGAGAGATGTAAGGTCAAGAGGAGATGTGGCCTTTCCCCCCTTTTCTTATATTCTGAACCTTTGTACTGGGAAAGTCTTTGCTGGGTTATGGGGTCAGAAGTTTAATTGCGTATGTGCTCTGCCTGCTGTCCTTCAGGTGAATTATAAATACTTTGTTTATAAGTCCCCTGCTGGTAAATCTCCGCTTAAACAGGCAATAACTTTTTATCACACTGCTGGCTGCAAGTGTGTCTTTGTCTCTGAAAAACTAGTTTAAGCCCACTTTTATAACTTTGTAACATGCTATGGTAAAATCATTGTTATAGAGTAGAGTCTCATTACTTTACATACAAAGCTTCTGTACATATTTTACCAGGATAATAATAGACAGTAGATTGTGAGTTTTCAAATGATACTTCACAAGGCATACTTTGTACAAAATATATCATAACCACATAAAAGTGGTGAAAACGGGGGACAGTATGTCACATACAGTACAGGAAAAATGTTCTATTGATACCAGTCTCCTAAGAGCAGTCCCACGCAGCGATATTACGTTCACCTTATACAGAAAGTGTGCCCCCTAAGTCACACATTTCAGTTGGTATTATTTATGGGATTTCACTAGTTACACATTTCTTTACACACCACTGAAATCCAACCAATTAGTTTGTTCCAGTTCCCTAATTTGTTATTCTATTCTTTCCTTATCTTTGTTTTGGATATTATCATTCCAGATACTGATCCATGAAGATACTTCCCTAGCTCGTACTAAGACATAGAAGGAATTTATCTTGATTTTGGCAGGTTTCCTATTTGCTTATGCCAGATGCTTACTTCAGCAAATGCAAGGAATTATGGGATACTGATCATAAGTGAACAGGATTATGATGTAGGCCAGTTTAGGCATATGGTGTGGAAAATTCATATTATATATATATATATATATATATATATACCAGAATATATTAATCAACATACTCTAGAGGTTTTTTCCATATCAGTGTGGAGACACATTTCCAGGGCAGGTTGGAAACTCTTGCAATAGGTTACCTGATCTGAATAGTATTAAGGGTCTGTAATGATGCTGGTTCTGGTGGGACCCAACTGAGAGTGCTAATTCAGAACAAATTGCCTAAAGCAGGGCAGTTACAGCCCAAGGCTGGGGTTTCTGTGCACACCAAGGCAAACCAAACCAGCCAAACAGAGAAGACTTTGGTTTTACCCCACTGGCTAAACACAAATCACACAAGAAATTCCCTTAGACACCCCAGTTTCGCAGTATCACCACCGGTGCCACTCGTTATGGGGACAAATGGTTATGAAAACCAATACCCCAGTAAAAGAAAAAAGGTTCTTTCAATGCCAAAGGACCAAGACCCAGACCCAGGTCAATATACACATCAGATCTTACCCACAAATCACGCTGCTGTCAATCCTTTAGAATCTAAAATCTAAAGGTTTATTCATAAAAGGACAAGATATAGAGGAGAGCTAGAATTAGTTAAATGGAATCAATTACATACAGTAATGGCAAAGTTCTTGATTCAGGCTTGCAGCAGTGATAGAATAAACTGCAAGTTCAACTCAAGTCTCTGGAGTACATCCACAGCTAGGATGGGTCTTTCAGTCCTTGGTTCAAAGCTTCAGTGTAGCAAAGTTCCTCCAGAGGTATGAAGCAGGATTGAAGACAAGATGGAGGAGCTGCAGAATCTTTTTATATTCTCTTGCCATGTGGTCTTTCTTTCTTTGTTCCAAAGACAAGCTGTCCATCACATGGCATGGAAAAACCTCAGAGTTCTGTCCATAGGCATGTCCCTGCATACCTTGCTGAGCCACAAGGCGTGCCTGCCTTCTCTCAATGGGTCAATTGTATAGCTGATGGTCCTTAATGGGCCATCAAGCAGGCTAGGCAGAGTTGACACCAACTTGTCTGGGGCATCACCCAGAAGCATAGCATAAATTTGAAATACAGACAGTATAGAGCCAATATTCATAACTTCAACTACAAAATGATACACACATATAGACAGCATAATCATAATCATCAAACCATAACCTTGTCTTAGACACCTCAGTTGACCCCCTTTGGTGCCACTACAGGACCTTGGTTGCAACGATGATCTTTACGGTCCCAGATTATGTCAATAACGTCACAGGGTCTCAATCTGGCTCCTTTCATATGTATTAAATTCACTGTAAAAATAATAGATTCTACTGTTAGAATTTGCATGGACTTCCCATTGCCTCTCTGTGGTTTCCCCATAATTCATCCCTCATATGAGTGATCACTGCTATCAAACTGCTCTCATTTCTCCTGCATGAGCTTCAAGGGATCTGCAATATTTGTGAATTAATTCATACTACATTAATTATTTCCTTACATTGATTCTCCATTAACTTTCACTAACTTTCAGAATTGGTGGTCTTTAAAAATATACAAACAGTGCTAATCAAGTTGTTTTTTCTAGTTTCTAGTCTCACCACTCTGTTTTAAAGCTTTTCATGGTCTTGTTCACTTTACTCCATTTATCTTTTAAATACCCTAGAAACCAAATCAGGCTGTTCAGTCTCAGACCACAACCCATTTAAAATTACATGGATGTTGTGCATTCTCATATGTTTCTTCCACCCACACCCCCTGAGAGAATTTAGCTAAAGGCATGTGGAATATTAAATCTACTCTGATAACACTATTGTTTTCCATTGCACTGAACACCCAGCTGCTACCAGGATATCTTGGTATTTTAATTGCATGCTCTAATAATGCTAACTGTAACACAGTACATGAAGGCATTAATATGTATTATTTTAATATCTATCTCGTTGCTAAGGAAATGCTTGTTTTCAGAAATAGCTAGTCACCTATGGGGCATTGCAAAATAAGTTTTCTAAAATCCATTTCAACCACAAATTTTGAAGGTCAGTTTTTTAAATGGCTTTTCCCCTGACTACATGCTTACATTGGTTGACTGCCAACATTGAGTGCACTTTATTACCCCTGGGTAAGCTAACATGATATTTCTAACTTACCGATACTTTTCAGATAACCGTTTTAGAGCCTTTAAACACAAATTAAGAAACCAATATTTGTTCCACTGAAGTCAGTAAGAGTTTTTTCACTGACTTCAAGAGAAATAAGATTGACATCTAAGACTTGAGAGTGTTAACTGTTCTTAAAGTATGGTCAACATTTTTGCTTTATGATGCTTTATAGAAAAATAGTTTTGCTTTCTTATATTGTGAGGTTCTATTATCTTAACTCAAGCAGGGTGCAAACATTTATGACTAGTTGCATTTACAAGCCGCATACAGGTATAAATACTCTGCAGGCCCAAAGGTATTTGAGAAGCGGGGGTTAAGTAACTGGGGGCCTGTACCCTCTTATGTGGGTTGCTTGCATGTAGAGTAGTGGAAACTGAGCCAGATTCTGGCCACTTTCCAACCTTGTGTGGAAAGGGCCAGGCAGAAATGTAGTAACCCCAATGGCAGGAGTAGAGTCATGGCTCTGCACTCCCAAGAATTCCCTGTAAGCCATCCCCCATGAAAGGGTATAGTTGCAAGCTCAGAGCTTCTGAGGGCCTGGGGAGCTTTAAGAGTCAGAATTTCTCCTTGAGCTGGTGCATGACTCCCTACTACACACTGGGCCTGAAAGGTACAACTGATATGTCTGTTAGCTCCATGTTGCACAGTTTCAATGGAATTTTTCCATTGGAGGTGAAGGAATGTGGTTTACCCCTCCCTTCACTTGCAGAAAAGATCAAGAGTTCAGCTTCCTTAACATGTGTATCCACTGAGACCTACATTGAAATCTGAGAATCGACCAGACTCGAGGGCCACCAGTGTGTGAGAAATACCAATGGTTGCCTCTAGAACCCTTCAGGAAAGGCTTGAGGTTTACACAGCATAGAAGGGGAAGCTGCACAAATTACCACAGACTGTGCCCTCTGTAACTTGCACCTCCTCACCCTGCAGGCTAGAGTGCAGAGGATCTGGAATTATGGTCAGCCGTGCCTTCCCAACTCATGGAATCTGAACCCCAGGGAGCCACAACAAACAGGCTTCCATGATATCTAAGGTAAATGGGGCTAGGGAACTGCTGCAACTTGTAAATAATTTGTTGGATCCAGGTTGTCTCCATTTAGTGACACAACTGAATGTTACTCACTGTGAGGAATTTTCACCATCTGGTTTAAATGGGAAGGGCTGGGAGGAAAGCATTCTCCATGAGGACCCCTCAAATCTGGAACTCGTTTTCACTCCTTGGTCCACCAGAGGCTGAATCTGTTGACGTCTGATGCCACAAAAACTTTCTTGGGATATGGAGGATTTGTGGGATAGGGGTAGGGAAGGTCTGAATTTAGGAGAGTAGGGGAAGGTTATAAATCTGTGTGCATTGGCCCAACAGATAAATTGATATTGTATGTGTTTTGAATTAAACGTATTACTTTACATGCACCTACAATAACGGACTGGCACTTTTTACATAAAACTAAATATGTGTAGTTTTTTTTTCTCTACAGTAGATGTCTATATATGGACCATCCATAGTGCTACAATACTAGACACTTTTGGCCAAATTGTCAGTGAGTAAAACCTGTGTGCAGGCAACTGTGAACCTCTATTTTCACAGTTTGGTCACAACCTGGCTGTTTTGTAAATGCAGATGCAGACAGACAATATGCACAGCTCTCAAGTCTCATTATTTCAAAATTTGGCCCCCAAAGGGAGGCAGGAGCAAGTAGTGCAAATACGATACCCTGTCTAATTTCTAACAGCCTTACAGGGAAGGTATAGTAAGAAAAATACCCAGTTGACAGTACCATCTCTGAACATTAAGGAGTTGTGAAGGAGAATGGTATTTTATAATACAACCTCAAAGTGGTATGCTGTGTTATAACTGACATTTGTGAAGGGATGGATTCACCACGGGCACCTCCTTGTGGCATGGTGAAGAAGCTTTCTCCCCACTGGATGTCTCCTGCTGACACCTGCTCTGCCTCTGTGGTGACCTGCCTCTTCCTGCAACTTGGCCCTCCATCCAGGTCAGTTTAAAGTCTCTATCTTTCTGGGATAGTCCGTGAACAAAAAGCAAGGGGAATGAACACAAAGAAACTGAGTTAATATGGAACAGAAGGGATTGACTCCCCCTTCAGGTGCATGAGACTCTGGCCTCCCTTCCCTTAGGGAGGGGCCTTTAGACAGTGGTCATCTAGAAAGCTCTTGCTTTCAGGCAGCCCATTCTTCCAGAGCTGCAGGTTGAAGGTCTTTTCTCTTCCGTGGTCTGCCAACAAGTGAAGTGTTCTGCTTCCCTTTTACCTCCTTCAGCCTGTTGTGTCTTGCAGGTGTAGTGGGGTGGAGCTGGCTGAGCCCAGAGCAGCTCCTTAACCCCTTGTTGTCCATTGTGGGGTTTGTACACCCCATCACATTGTTTATACAAAATATATATAGGAAAACACATCCCATCCAACAGTAGTAATGCACCTTTTCTTTCCCTTGAAATGGTCACTACTGATTACTTTTTATAGTGCTTTAGAATATAATACCTGTTTTATCCAGGTGACAAGGTTTGTTCCAGTTCCAAAACTTTCTGAACTTTAAATAATTATTTAAGTAATAAATAATGCACCCTCGACTTGGAACAAGTTTTTCAAGGTATGACAAAGCACTTTGCTGTTATGGTAAATGTTTAGTGTTAGAGACATTTAAAAAAAGGAGTTTGCTTCCAGGATACCAGTATATATATTTTAAAATGCTATTATTTCTTGTTATTTAGAAGACTTCTCTAGTAGATACCCAAGAAGTGCATTGTCAGAAGCTTCTAACAGAGTTGGTAGCTCCTAGAATTGTAAGCCTGTCATTTTCTGCAAGGACACATTGCATTGTCATTTTAGCCCAGTGTCACCCTTTGGCTCCAGTCCTGAAAGTTGTTCCATGTGGGAGAATCTCAGACCCTGTGGAAAGTCCCATTGGCTCATGTGGGATCCTGCACAGGCACAGAGGGGCATCTCCCCACACAGAAAAACTTACAGGATTGGAACCTAAGTATTTATTATTTTGATGATTTATTATTTGCATTGCAGTAGCACCTACTAGTCCCAGTCATGGATTATGACCCTATTGTGCGAAGAGCTGTACACATGTAACCTAAAGACATCCCTGCCTGAAAGAGTTTACAATTACAGCTGACTGGAAATTTTCCATCAGGGTGATTTTCTGACAGAAAATGTCCTTTTCACAAAATCAAAATTTTCCTCAGGAAAAATTAAATTTTGCCAAGGTTTTTTGATTTTCCATCAGCTTCCAAAGCTGAGCACTCTGACTCCTTACCTAAGACCCTGGGGCAGAGACATGGACCGTTAAGCCTCCCTGGCTCCCTACCAGCTGTGGGGCCAGAGAAGCTGAGCTCTCTTGCTCCTTGAGCTGTGAGGAAGCTGGGCAGCTGGGATCTCTGTTTTCTGGCTGCCAGGCTGCAAGGCTCTTGGGTCGGCAGCAGGAAAGATGCAACATTTCATTTCAGTTCTCCCCAAGCACAATTTTCTTCTTAAAATCTCTTCCCATTAACATTTTTGCCATTTTTACTTTTTGTCCTGATTTGGTATGGATTTTTTCTAGCTAGCTCTACATATGATCATGTCCAGGAACAGATAGATGCATGGAACAGATAGATAGATGGATAGCACACACAGAGGAAGCATTTTGATTAGTGTGGTAAATAGAGATGACTGTGTGCTAAAAGTAAATCTTTTTTTCTGCTGTGTACTATTTATTGTCTTTATAAAAGTGTTTTAGGTTTGCAACAGGATTTGCAACACCAGCCTCGTAAGTCCACGTGGAGGCTCTATAGGTTCATGCTAGCTGATCCTTTTGCAAGATCAGGACCATACTTCATACCAGTGAGTTATGGATCCCCATTGTACAATAAATCTTAAAATAAAGAGGAAGAATGATCTTGTTCTTAAGGCAGCAACCTGGGAGTCTGAAGATCTGAGTTCAACTTTTGCTCTGCTGCAGAATTTCTGTGTGACCTTGGACAAATTCCTTGATGTCTCTGTATTTCAGCTCCTTATCTTGTGATGCTTTGTTTGTCTGTCCTACCTATTCACTAGTCAGTGCTTATAGCTTCACACACACTGAGAAGTACCTTGCTCCGCAAGCAGTGGCACTGAAGAGAATATGAAATTTGTGGAGAGTAAGGTGCTACTCAACATGAGTATAGGTATCAGAATCTGGATTTTAGATTGTAAGACCTTCAAGTAAGGGAGTCACAATGTGTTTTTGTACAGTACATAGTACACTGAGGCTGCCATCTCAGCTGGAGCTGGTAGCTGTTGCAATAATAATAATAATAATAATTATAACAAGTAGATTTAGAATGGGATTAATCAGCAGTGGAATTACTTTTCAAGTGGAGATATGTGCCTAGAAATTAACTAGCATGCTAGACATTTTCCAGATTTTTCACTAAATAAGTCATGTCATAATTTCACTGCTATTTAAGGGAAATACGATTTTAACATAAAGCAGTGCTAAGTTAAAACTCAGTTTTAGAACATATATGTCGGCAACAGTGTTATTTTTCTTGCTAAAGAGGTTATCAACAAAAAAGAATTGGAAGAAAAATTACATTTAAATAAAATAGATTGGAGGCATGGAGTATTGTTTTACTTCTGTCTCTTTCCACTTCACATCCCTGGGGAACAATAATGTAACCAGACATCCAGCATGCTAATGAATTTTAATTCTAACATGCCTCTGATCCATTTCAGAAACAGAATACTAGGAATCTACTCTGAATGGTTTCCTAAGCAAAAAACAGGCATGCATAGTGAATAAACAGATTATAATAACCACACTTCGGACAGATGCTGCTTTTTAAGCCCTGGAGCACAGTGAAAAGGGCATGGAGGGGACATACTATAACAGCTGCCTCTAAAAGGGATGCTGGTTGACTCAGGTTACCTCAGGAATGCACTCTTTCAATGGGTGCAGCCTGCTCACCCACATTCAAACTCTCACAGGTATTTTACCGGGAACAGAACAAAACAGGAATGGAGTCTCAGAACTTAGTAAGTAATCTAGCTAGATATGCGTTAGATTCTGTTTTGTTTAAATGGCTGATAAAATAGCTGTGCTGAATGGAATGGATATTCCTGTTTTTGTGCCTTTTTGTAACTTAAGGTTTTGCCTAGAGGGATTCTCTATGTTTTGAATCTGATTACCCTGTAAGGTATTTACCATCCTGATTTTACAGAGGTGATTCTTTTACTTTTTCTTCTATTAAAATCCTTCTTTTAAGAACCTGGTTGTTTTTTCATTGTTCTTAAGATCCAAGAGTTTGGGTCTGTGTTCACCTATGCAAATTGGTGAGGATTTTTATCAAACCTTCCCCAGGAAAGGGGGTGTAGGGTTTGGGGAAGATTTTGGGGGGAAGACGTCTCCAAGTGGGCTCTTTCCCGGTTATATATCTGTTAGATGCTTGGTGGTGGAAGCAATAAAGTCCAAGGGGAAAAGGAAAATAGTGTGTACCTTGGGGAAGTTTTAACCTAAGCTGGTAAAAATAATCTTAGGAGGTTTTCATGCAGGTCTCCACATCTGTACCCTTGAGTTCAGAGTGGGGAAGGAACCTTGACAGAAGTCTTTAAGAAGGGAAGAACAGCATGAGGCCATCCTGCGTCTTGAAACAAGGTCTTTAAACTTTGGAAGATATAAGCAAAGGACAGAAGCATCTTTGGCTTCCATCACTACTAGAAAGACACAAGGCTCCAGAGCTCTTGCAAGATTGGAAAGATGGGTCCTTCACCTAAGGAGAGGTTGAAGTCTCTGGGAACTGAATATAGATGAGAAACCTGCTTAGGCAAATATCTTTTCCTTGGAAGACAAAGGAAGCCATCCCCTTGTACTTCTGTGGAAGTACAGTTGGAGTGCCTTAAGTGATTATATTCTGCACATGGTGATCAGTCATATGCAGGCCACTAACAGCAATCTTAATAAACCCTAAACTGTATACATAGTAACATAAACATGCACACCACAGACACTCATCTTTATTATCCCAAGCATACACATTCATTAACTCTATTTCTATTCTATATCCTATACTATAGTTAGCATGCTTAGTCTCCATAGTTTTCTTTCCCTCTGCTCTGTCTTAAGGATCCTTTTCTGCTCTGTCCCAGAAGCCCACTGTTGCTACTGTCACCCCGAGGTTGCTTCTGCTACTGCTTCTGATTTCTTTACTCTTTTAGGTTTCTTCTAATTTCTTCTGATTCTCCTTCTTCTTCTCCTACTCCTAACTTGCCTGACTTTTGCCTGATTCCTCTCTGCTTTATATACAGTTTTTACCTGTTCTGTTTGGCTTATTTTTCAATTCTAGCATTAGCATACCTACCTTCCAATCACCTTTAGATCTACTCTAATTGGTCCATATTTATAGACCAATCATAACTGCAAAATCTGGCTGGCAATCAAAAATGTTACACAACAAATTTTAGTATTATGGGATGGTGACTAGGATGGTGACCCTTACCGAGTTTTAGACTGAGCATGCCTGATTCATCCCTCCCTTCAGTGCTGAAGTGATCTTTTCCTAATCTCAGTTCACACTTTGCCTAACAACACACTAGCCATAGGCTAACCTGCTTAAACTGCTAATTCATTGTTCTTGGCTGTGTGCCAACTTTGTACTCACACTTAAATTACTGAACTTTTAAACTATAAACCACCACCTTATGTCTTTAGTATATGCTGAATTGTTACCTTATGCACCTTAAAATTATGGTCTATCACTGTCACCCCATTTCTTACCAATTTAGTTCATTTTATTTTAGTTCTTCCCCTATTTTCAGTTAATGGTGGCAAGGTAATGTTTTCAGTGCTGTGCTTAGGAAACCAAATAGAGCAGATCAAAATCCTTTGTATGACACTCAGCCATGCCCCATCCCCATCTGACTCTGCACCCTCCCATCCCCCGTCCTCATGCGGTTCTGCACCCCCCACTCCCACTCAGCCCCTACACAGACTGTCCCCCCGAGTATCCCTTCTGAACCACAGTCTATGTGATCCCCCAGCAGTCCTGTGTGCCCTACTCTGTCTGTCTCCCCCATATCCTGTGCCTCCTCACCTGGCCCTGTGGGAAGGGAACAGTGAGGAATGCAGCCTCTCCTCCTCCTCCCTATTGCCTGCTGACTGCTACAGTCCTGAGCTGGCTACCCTTTCTTCTGGTGCTACAGCAGTCTGTGGTGGGCTAAAGGCGTAACTGCAGCACCTCTCCAGCAGAGGGAAAAAAATGTGTGGGACATGAATTCTGAGCATGCGCAGAAATCCTCCAGGTGTACTATTCACTTTCTTCACACCATTTGTCATGCTGTTGAGTGGCTCACGACTGTGAGTACCTACCTCAGGGAAGACTTTCTGAAAACATGGCAGACACCCCAAACCGGTGCTGTGTTCTATAATTAGATTTCACCCAGCCAGTAACAAATGTGAACTCCTAGATCTCTATACCAATCTTATCATGGAATCACAGACAGTGCCCTTAGACTCTCCAGTCTATCTTGCCACCCAGACAAACTGGACTTTGTGATAAAAGGTCACTCAAACCAAAAATCACACCACTTCAGGTTGCTCCCAGTCCCAAGAGACCAGTCACTTGCCCCATGTCAAATTGGTACTCTAGAGCTTACATCAAAGACAACGCTGATGGTCAATTCTACAGTAAATTAACTAAAGGTTATTAGCTAAGAAAAGGAAGTAAGAGTTATTGAGAGATTAAAGCAGGTAAAATATATGTACAGGTGAAGCAAAATCTATAATTCCAAATGGTAGCAGAGATGTAGTAACCTGTCAGTTTCCCAAAAGTCTCTCGGATCTACCCTGAACAACTCTGGGGATCTTTGTCTTCTTGTTCAGTAATTCCTCCCTGTTAGAATCCAAATAGTCCAGAGATGAAGGATCTTTCCTTGAATCAATTGCTTACAGCTTATTCTCACAGAAAAGAAGCTCACAGTATCACTACCCACATAGGTTTTTCCTTTGATGTTAGAGAGTGAGGCATGCATTTAGAGTCTTTGACCTCCGATCATCACACACAATGACCACTTGCTTTGAAGTCATCACTTTTCTGTTCAAGTTCTTTGTTTGTATTCCATGAAGCTTCTGTGGAAGTGTAGTAGTCATTTTGTGCTAGGCAAGAGCCCTGCAGAAGACAGGCTAACCTTATTGTTAATAATGCGAGATTTGTAGAAGCGGGGCTTGTGCTAGGCGGCTGGGAAAATTGTGTGAGATGCTGTTTTTTGACCTTGCTTTGATAGAATTGGAATGTAGACTGTAGTGGAATTTGTTGAGAAAAATAAGATAGCAGGTAGGAATATGTATAAACAAACTGCAGCTGTGATCTTTATTGCCTGTAGCGAAAAGGTATAAAGGCTTGCCTCAATTGTTTATCTCTGGAGCCCTACCTGGAGTGAGGGAGATTCCCTGCCCGGGTGTGTGGTTCCCCTCTTGCAATTGCTTGAGAATAAATGATCTCTGATTTGTTACAACCAACCTAAGAGTGAAGACTCTGTTTTCTTCCACAATTATTTGGTGCCATGACTTGGATGGTAACGCCCGGCTGAGACAGTGGCAGCTACTGCAGACTGTTCCCCTTTGACTCCAAGGCACCAGACAAAAGGTAAGAGACCTTTTGAAATCTCTGTTGGGGTACCAGAGGAGGACTGCCTGTAGGGCCGTCTGTCCTTCTTGGACTCACACCATCCAAACTGATTGCTTTTGTAACAACATGAGACGCAAAGTGGTACTGAGGAACTGTTTGCCACCGTCAATAAGGTTACTTTGAAGTGGTACTGAGGACTTAGTTTGCCACCCTCAACAAGGTTAGTTATATGCGGTACTGGGGAATAGTTTTGCCACCCCCAATAAGGTTAATGCATCGATGCTGAGGGATTTGTTTGCTGCCTCACATAAGGGAAAGGTTGTGTTAAGTCTGGACATAAAGCATTAAGGTTATTGTTAAAACATGCATCGTGGTATGAATGAATGAGTGGGATTTGGTGTGTGTGTCAGTGTGAATTGAGGGTCTCAGGAAGACGCCCAGAGCTCTCTGCACAGCTTGTAAGCTCGTGACCAGAGATGTCTCTAACGCAAGCCCTGTGACTGCACATTAGTGGACCAGTAAAAGGTCTGACCCAAGGCGGGTAGGCTCTGCATGGTATGACCGGTGAGGGGCCTGCCTAGGTCTAGGATTGTGTGACCCCATCCTTTTCCCGTTCTTGGACAGTCCAGGTACGTTTCCTTGACCTTTTCCCTCCCCCTCTCCTCCCCGCCTTAGCCACTGACTGCTCTGACCATCTCACCGAAAGCAATCAGAGTAAGCGACATTGTTCTCTCCAAGACTAGCTGTCAGGGTTCCCTCCCCACTCTGAACTCTAGGATACAGATGTGGAGACCCACATGAGAGACCCTCTAAGCTTATTTCTACCAGCTTAGGTTAAAAACTCCCCAAAGCACAAATTCTCCCTTGTACCTTGGATTAGGTAATGCTGCCACCACCAATTGATTTAGACAAACTCAGGGAAAGGACCACTTGGCGTTCCTACTCCCTCCTAATATCCCCCCAAGTCCCCACACCCCCTTTCCTGGGGAGGCTTGAGAATAAACAAGATGAGCACAGACCAACCTTGGGGTTTTTTAGGACACTAAAAAAAAACCCCAAGGATTCTAAAAGAAACAGAACTTTATTATAAAGAAAAAAGGTAGAAGAAGCACCTCTGTAAAATTAGAATGGAAGATAATCTTACAGGGCAATCAGATTCAAAAACACAGAGGATTTCCCTTTGTGTCAAACTTTAAAGTTACAAAAAGGAAACCAGGAATACACCTTCCTCTCAGCACAGAGAAAAACACAAGCCAAAACAAAAATAAGCTAACGCATTCCTTTGCTAGTACTTACTAATTCTAATGGAGTTGGATTGCTTGCTTCCTTGATCTGTGTCCAGGAAACACACAGAACAGACAGACCAAAACCTTTCCCCACCCCCACCCCCACCCCCACCCCCAGATTTGAAAGTATCTTGTCCCCTTATTGGTCCTTTTGGTCAGGTGCCGGCCAGTTTACCTGAGCTTCTAAACCCTTTACAGGTAAAAGGATTTTGTGCCTCTGGCCAAGAGGGATTTTATAGTACTAGCCGACACTCTTTGCTAAAGGGAGGTGTAGGAAGGTCATGGACATCCTTAATAAATCATTCCTGTGTGAATGACCCGAGTGTAAAATAGGAGGTGGTGTGATAATTTTAGCTTTATAAACCGCTACCTCAGTGGACAGGGCACTCCTTCTGTGATTGGAATATGGGTGGGGGTCAGTCTAAGACAGTTCCCGCGCCACCGAAAGGCACACCTGTTCATTAAATGTATGTGCATTATAGTTCTAAGATCTGTAGGTATTTAGATAATTGGAACCTTTACACACGTGATAATCCATCTAAACAATTCCCACTAGAAGGTACCTTCGATCTAGATAAACTCATATATCTCAGAGGAACCCTTAAATCACCAAAGGCCTCTGACATACAGTGGGAGAATTTGTCTATTGGTGGGAGGAAGCTACAAAGAGACTCCATGAGTCTCAGGTGAGGAGTCTGAAGGACTCCCAGGAAAAAATAAAGTCTCAAGTACAGGATCTGAAAACTAAATGCCAAGCATTCGGGTGCCTCCCAGCCAGAGCACCACTCTGCTCCCTTATATCCCCAATTAGTTAAGACTGAGAGTGAGGAGGAAGCCACTGATGACATTGTGGATTTTTTCAGCAATGCTCCATGGCAGCAGCCATTGCCTCCTCCTCCTTCCCCCCTCTGCAGGTTGCACTTTCTAATGTTTTCCATGCGGCAGCGCAGACCTCACCAACGCATGTATCAACTGCTCACATTGGTCTTTCTCTGGGGCGGAGGGGATGTCTTCCTCTTCTCCGCCCCATCAGCAGCTGAGAAGTGATTCTGATCCTTCCAGTAGCTTGCCTGACCCTGGTTCACCCGACCCTGATTCTTCTTCTTGCCTGGTTTCCCACCACTTGCAGCCAGGTACCAATATTCCAGGCTCCCTTAAGACAATTACCTGGTGATGGAAATAACTTGGTTACAGTTCATGCCCCTTGGACACCAGGGGACCTCAGAAACCTAGTGAAGGAATTTCCCAATGTGAGAGAGGAGCCAGAAAAGTTTAGAGAGGAGCTCCAGGCAGTGATTCAAGGTCATAATCCATGATGGGCAGATGTTAATCAACTTTTGCAGGTAGTTATGCCACCCGAAGTTGGACAACGGCTCTCCCTTCAGGCTGATTGGCCTAATGCCAACCCTGGAATTGACAATGCCCTGACTCAGGCTAGGAATCACCTTTTGGCCATCATTACTGACGTTTGCCCTAGGAAAATGGATTGGACAGAGATTAATAACTGTAACCAGAACAAAGGCGAGTCCCCCGCTGATTATCTAGATAGACTAACTAAGGTGTTTGAACAACATTCGGGCATTGCCCAGCCAGCAGATAACGCCAGAGAGGCAGTTGGGGCTGCCTTTGTTCAGGGACTCTTACCAAAGGTCCAGCAGCAGTTAAGGACTATCTGCATTGGCTGGCAAACTAAATCCCTTTCTGAATTGGTGATGGTTGCCAACCATTGTACAGCTTGCATAGAGCAGAAGAAAGAAAGTACTGAAACAAAACTCTTGGCCTTGTAGTTACAAACTTATCAATATAGAGGCCGTAGGGAAAAGAGGGGTGGGAGAGGATGAGGTTGAGGAAGAGGGAGAGGTCCCTCATATCCTACCCAGACAGGAAACACTGCATGCCACTTTTGTAGCCAGGAGGGACACTGGAGAAATGAATGCCCGAACCGACTGCCTCAAAATCCTCCACCTCCTTTCTCAAACCCCGAGACACCTGTTTTTGCCCCACAAAACACTTCTTACTAGGATAGCCTGAGGGAACGTAACTGCATCATGAATCCTTTAATCCCTATTAATCAAGAAGTCCTGTATGTCAATTGTGAAATTGAAGGACAATCTGTAACCTGCCTTGTGGACACAGGAGCCAGCAAATCAGCTCTAAGGTCTGCTGAGTTTTCCTCTGTTCCCCTGACCTCCTTATCCATTAATGCCATTGGCATTTCAAACCAACCTGTTCCACACCCTGTCACAAAACCCCTTTCTGTCTCCCTGGTGCTCCTTTCTGATAAACATGCCTTTTTACTTAGCCCCTCCTTTCCGGTCAATCTGCTGGGATGGGTTCTTTTGTGTAAATTGGGCTGTATTATCTATTGTACACAAGATGGTGTATTCTTATGAGCTCCTGATGAGAATACCAATCTGGTGCTAGCTACTTTGCAGGTAGCAGAGCCAGCCAGACCACATATAACTCTTAGCCCTGATCTCGTTAACTTGTTATCACAAGTACCCTCTCTTCTCTGGTCTCAGCATGCAAATGAAGTAGGGCAGATTCAAATAGCCCACCCAGTTAAGATTCTTGTTGATCTTTCTAAACCACTTCCAAGGGTACCACAATACCCACTGCGTCCTGAAGCAGAGGAGGGAATAGCTCCAATATTGAAGTCTTTGTTACAGCAGGGAATTGTTGTTCCCACTACTAGTTCTTGTAATACACCTATTTTCCCTGTAAAGAAACCAGGAAAAAATAGCTATTGCTTTGTTCAAGATCTCTGTGCGGTTAATGCTGTTGTTTTTCCCTCTTTTCCAGTGGTCCCAAACCCAGGTACAACTCTTTTTTGTATTCCTTCCACAGCCACTCATTTTACTGTTGTGGATCTTTGTTCAGCTTTTTTTTCCAATCCCATTCACCTTAACAACCAATACTTGTTTGCCTTTACCTATAAAGGGCGCCAGTACACCTGGACTCGCTTACCCCAGGGGTATACTGAATCTCCATCCCTGTTCTCCCAGATCTTAAAGAGGGATCTGGATGATGTGGTTTTTCCAGGAAAGTCTGTACTTGTCCAATATGTGGATGATCTTTTGATGATCATCCCCTTCCTTTGAATCCTGTAAAACTGACACCTTAGTTCTTTTGACTGCTCTTGCTGCCAAGGGTCACAAGGCATCTCAGGAAAAACTCCAGTTGTGTCAGCCCAGAGTTCATTACCTTGGTCATGATATTGCATCTGGCACTCACCATTTATCAGATTCTCACATTTCAGCCATTTTAAATATGACTAGGCCTGTGACTATTTCTCAAATGCGAACTTTCCTTGGTATGACTGGGTACTGCAGACAGTGGATTTTAGGTTATGCAACAATGATTAAGCCATTGCAGGACCTGACTAAGCCAGGCACCCCTAAGCCACTTCCATGGTCCGCAGAGGCTGAACAAGCCTTTGTGGCTGTCAGGGTTCCCTCCCCACTCTGAACTCTAGGGTACAGATGTGGGGACCCACATGAAAGACCCCCTAAGCTTATTTCTACCAGCTTAGGTTAAAAACTTCCCCAAGGCACAAATCTCTATTTGTACTTGGACTGAGGTATGCTGCCACCACCCAGTGATTTAGACAAAGAATCAGGGAAAGGACCACTTGGAGTTCCTATTCCCACAAAATATCCCCCAAGCCTTCACCCCCTTTCCTGGGGAGGCTTGAAAAATAAACAAGGTGAGCACAAACCAGACCCTTGGGTTTGTAGGATACTAAAAACCCAATCAGATTCTTAAAAAACAGAAACTTTATTATAAAGAAAAAAAAGTAAAAGAAGCACCTCTGTAAAATCAGGATGGAAGGTAATTTTACAGGACAATCAGATTCAAAACACAGAGCATTTCCCTCTAGGCAAAATTTAAAAGTTACAGAAAAACAGGGATAAACCTCCCTCTAGCACAGAGAAAATTCACAAGCTAAAACAAAAGATAAACTAATGCATTTCCTTGCTTTACTTACAATTTTTGTAATCTAGATGCTTAGTTCAAGTAGGGCTTTGGGAGATGTATTTTCCCTGTCCTGATTCCTTGCTGACCTGGAGAGAACCAACAAAGAGAGCAGAGCAAAAACTTTCCCCCACAGATTTGAAAGTATCTTCTCTCCTTATTGGTCCTTTTGGTCAGGTGCCAACCAGGTTACCTGAGCTTCTTAACCTTTTACAGGTAAGGAGGGATTTTTTATACCCTCAGCTGTATGTTTATGACAGTGGCCATTAAGCAAGCTCTTTCTAGTGCTCCAGCCCTCAGACTTCATGATTATGCTAAACCATTTGTTCTTTTCTGTCATGAGTGTAATGGGTTTGCCTTGGCTGTACTAATGCAAAAACACGGAGATAAACACCATCCCCTTGCTTATTACAGCACGGCTCTGGCTGCTGTGGCTGCTGGTTTTCCTCCCTGTCTCCGAGTCATAGCAGCAGCTATCTTTTCTGTGCAGTTATCCGAATCTATAATCTTAGGGTCACCCTTGACTGTTTCTGAGCCTCATGCGGTAGCAGCTCTCTTGTTGAAATCTAAGACACAACATCTGTCTACTTCTCGCCTCACTAAATATGAGCTTGTGTTGCTATCGTCATCTCATATTACCTTGGCTCGCTGCCCCATTTTAAATCCTGCTTCTCTGTTGCCTGGGCCAAGAGACGGAGAACATATGACTGTGTATCTGTAACCTCTGTACTTACCCGCCCGAGAGACAACCTTATGGATATGCCTTTGCAGAATCCTGATCTTATTTATTTTGTGGATGGCTCGTGCTTACGAGATTCTAGGGGTAAATTGGTGGCTGGTTATGCTGTATGTTCCTCACATTCTGTTGTTGAAAGTGCTTTCCTTCCTTCTGTGCTTTCAGCCCAGGTTGCTGAGCTTATTGCCTTGATCAGAGCCTGCACTTTAGCTCAGGATCAAGCAGTCACTATTTATACAGATTCTCGCTATGCCTTTGGAGTGGTACATGATTATGGTTTACTTTAGAAGTATAGGGGTTTTCTTACATCCACTGGTTCCCATACTAAAAACAGTCTGTATGTATCTGCTCTTTTGGATGCTCTTTTATTGCCTAAAGCTGTTGCTATTGTTCAATGTACAGCTCACCAGACCCCTCATGATGAAGTTACGTGTGGAAATGCTTTGGCTGATTCTACAGCCAAAACTGCGGCCGTTTCTGCCCCTCAGGCTGAATTTTCTTGTGCCTTGATTGAGCAGCCTCTGCTGGCTTCCCTTGAGGATCTTGCTAAGATCCAGGAGGGGGCACCAGAGGCTGAGAAATGTTCTTGGATTGTTGCTGGGTGTACTTTACACCCTGATCACCTTTGGCGTTCCCAGGACGGCCACCTGGTTGCGCCTCAGGTGCTCTTGCCCTGTTTTGCTTGCATGTACCACGGAACAGCGCACGTGGGCAAAGGGGGGGATGGTTGTTGCAGTCAAACGGGACTAGCGAGCACCAGGATTTTCTTCTGTAGCTCACCATTACTGTCAGCAGTGTATGATCTGCCAGCAACATAATGTTGGCAAAGCTGTTAAAGTTAAGCCGGCAGCGCATCTCCCTCCTTGGGGACCTTTTGTGAACGTTCAGATTGATTTTATTCAAATGTTGTAATTATGAATATGAGTTAGTTTTAGTTGATGTCTTTTCAAGCTGGGTTGCGGCCTTTCCTTGCAGAAAGGCAGATGCCAAGACTGTTGTAAAACTTTTGCTTAAGGATTTTGTACCATGATTCGGCATACCTGTGAGTATCAACAGTGATCGTGGAACTCATTTTACTGGACAGATTGTAAAAGAGCTATGTGGAGCCTTGCAGATCCAACATAACCTCCACTGCCCCCACCACCTGCAGTCTGCTGGAACAGTGGAATGTCAGAATGGGATTTTGAAAAATAAACTGGCCAAGATCTGTGCTGAGACAAACCTAAAGTGGCCAGATGCCCTCCCATTAGCATTGATGAGTATAAGGGCCACTCCCAATCAAAAGCCTGGACTCAGCCCTCATGAGATTCTGACAGGACGCCCGATGTGGCTTCCAGTGTCACCACCGCTGACCCTCGCCCAGATGGACATTCATTTAAAGAATGATACAGTGCTTAATTATTGTCAGGCACTAATGAAATGTGTTAGGTCTTTTTATACACAGGTAAAAGAAGCACTACCCGAGGTTCCTGAGCAACCCCGCCACTCGCTGGAACCAGGAGACTGGGTCCACATAAAGGTCCATCAGCAAAAGACCACCCTGGCTCCACGCTGAAAAGGCCCTTACCAAGTCCTGCTGACTACCAACACCTCTGTGAAGTGCCAAGGACTGACTACCTGAACCCATGCAAAAAGGCCCCTCCACCTCAAGATGACTCTCCGGCTGATGATCAGCCTATTTCTCCTCCTGGTGCTGCTGTTTCTTTTGGACAGCAGGGAAAAAAGACAAGGTGAGGTGCTAGTAACTTCTCCCTTGTCCACTGACAGAACTACCATGCATCTAGATTTCGCCAGAAGAACTAAAGCATTCCAGGGTGATGTGCTAGTGACCTCTCCCCTGCCATGACTGTTCCAAGGAAGAAGGACAGTTTGCTCCGCTGAACCTGCCCAGGCCCAGGAATTCCTGACCACAAGGGACATTAAGAACTGGCACTGGTGGCAGACACGGAGTATTGTATACTGGCAGGGAGGAAATTGTGGGGACGAGTCTTGGGAATGTGGTAACCATTGGATTTGGGGGTTTATTCCAAGTAATGCATGCTGTGCTTTTGGACAAGTACCTTCAGCATGTATAGCACTCCCCAGTTGGATTTCAGATGATGAATACCAAAGGCATCTGGCTGCTACAACCGCTACCCCTACCATCTCCTTCACCACCACTATCACCCCTGTAATTTATCCAAATACAGATAATATCATATATTCTGATGAAATACAATGGCCAAGGCCTTCACTTCTTAGTGATTTACTGAAATTCTGCTCAGAAAATTTATTCGTTGAGATTCAGAATAAGTCATATGAGCGAACAATTGAATGGAAAAAAAATGGGTTGGTGGAAATAGAAATATATGACATTGCTACAAATGAGCCCCAAGAATCTGAAACTGAGATTAATGGGTTCTATAGCGAGGTAGATATGATAGCCATTCCCGGAATTTGTAGTATGTTAGATGAAAGAGGCCCTTATTGTTACTTGGTCAGCTAATTAGTGAATAATCAAATGTATACCCAAAGAGTCTGTTCAGCCACCAGTAATTTTACCTGTACTGAAATAATCCCAGTAACCCATAATTTAACCTGCACTATATTGCAATATACTCCTTCCTACACTATTGATGCTAATGCCTCCCAGAAGTATCTGAAAGTGTTTAGCCAACAGATGTGGTATGATATGTCCCCTAAGAGAGATGTGCTAGGATATCGATGGACTGTGATTAATGCTACACTAGGGACTATAAAATTTACGTGGACCTTATCCAGTTTTCAGGTCACCTCTACATATCCTAATTGCTCATAAGGAGCTTCCATCAGGTTAGCACAGCAAAGGGTCTGGGTTTCCTCTAGAAAGAAAAGGGACTTGACTGATCACCTCTGGGATGATGCCAATAGCACAGCTGCAATTTGGAAGATTTATAAAGGCCAACAACATGAAGAGAAGTTGGGACAGTTGGAGAAGGCCACAAGTCTTATTACTGGAGCACAGCTAACCCAGGTACAGGCTGGAGTTGGTGAATTGCATGTTATCTCCGCCCTTAGTTCAGTGACCCAGAAGCTTCTGATGATGATGGTGTTAAATATCATTGAGGCTGGGAAGGCATTGCAGTGGGATCTGGCTTGTTCAGAAATTCAGCATTTCCTGAATGACCAACTCATGGCTATTCAGAGTGATCTGGAACATCAGGCTTGGCCCACTGCCCTTACAGACACTTCAGGAGTATCTTCTGATCTGTGGCCATGGAGACATACTTGGAGATTATCTGGGTGGAAGTGCAGGCATTCACAGTGCTCCTTCCAAGCATATGGACCGATTGGAGGGATGTGGGCTCCCACATACCGAATCCTACCAGGTCCATGGGGAGGATGCATGTGGGATTGGATAATTCGCCCAGACATTTGGGAAATTAAACTACCTAGTATGCCTAACTGATTTATAGTCAGTGCTCCTGGAATAACCCCTGATATTTGGATAGGGATAGGGAATCAGTGGACACTGTGGCCTTTAGAACCCCCTCAGCTTCAGTGTGTAAGCCAGGGGAAGTTGTCACTGTTCATGACAACATTTGTTGGGAGGGTATGGGACTACCTTGACAGGACATCTGTTTTTCCAAGCTAAGAATAGCTGTGTGTGTGTTAAGGCCACCACTTCGCAAGACATATATTTTAATCTCACCACTTCTGCAGGCAATCATATTATTTACTGGCCTGCAGATAGAGTTCTACAATCAGCCTGGAGATTCCAGATGCCCTTTAACTGGACTCCCTTAGTACCCGACCAATTCCAGGATTTGCTTTTACTCCTACCAGAGTCCAAAAAATCTCTGAGTTACAAGGGAAAATTCATATGCTCCAAAAATATATATATCAAATAGAGAAGTATGCCTTTCATACAGCCTATAGAGTATCTACTTTATGTACTACTTATGATGTATTGTGTTCTGTGACTAAGACTATACAACAACCGCATCATATTATTACAATGGTAGTGTTAATGCTTTTATTTGTTTTAGGATTATGTTATTGTTGTTGTAAAGGACGTAATAATAATAATACCTTCCATGTTCATACTAACCATGCATTGTCGTTGCATTCACCTAAAGCCCATGAGGCTGAACCATTTGATTTCGAATCAGAAATGCAAGGTTTGATGAAAATGGAAGTTTAAGATTCTTTGTTGTGCTGGAAGCACAAAAGGGGTGTGTGTGGAAGTGTAGCAGTCATTTTGTGCTAGGCAAGCACCCTGCAGAAGACAGGCTAACCTTATTGTTAATAATGCAAGATTTGTAGAAGCGGGGCTTGTGCTAGGCGGCTGGGAAAATTGTCTGAGATGCTATTTTTTGACCTTGCTTTGATAGAAATGGAATGTAGACTGTAGCAGAATTTGTTGAGAAAAATAAGATAGCAGGTAGGAATGTGTATAAACAAACTGCAGCTGTGATCATTATTGCCTGTAGCAAAAAGGTATAAAGGCTTGCCTCAATTGTTTATCTCTGGAGCCCTACCTGGAGTGAGGGAGATTCCCTGCCCAGGTGTGTGGTTCCCCTCTTGCAATTGCTTGAGAATAAATGGTCTCTGATTTGTTACAACCAACCTAAGAGTGAATACTCTGTTTTCTTCCACAGTTCTTTCTTTTGATGGGTTATTTAGTTACAGGGGTATTTACAATGCAAATGTTTGCTATAACATAATAACAGGATACTGATAAGTAAAAACAATGCATGTAACATCCCATTAGTTTTCATGAAGTTTAAACACCAAGTCTTATAGATTTAACAATCACTCTGATCAATACTACAAATGAATTGACCTTGGGATTTGGCATGAGTGGACATCTGGTCTGCCAGTGTCACACAATTCACAATTGTATAGATTCCTATCATATCACCCCTTAGTTATCTCTTTTCCAGGATGAATAGTCCCAGTCTTCTTAATCTCTCATTTTTGTTGCCCTTCCCTGTACCTTTTCCAATTCTAATAAATCTTTTTGGAGATGGGATGACCAGAACTACACACAGTGTTCAAGGTGTGGGTGTACTGTGGCTTTATATAGGCCAAAAGATAAATCAGTCAAAACCCCAAACCTAAGACAAAAGGAGTTTTGGATTGAGTGGCTGGCAGTTGGCTACACTTTGTGAGTCATGTGTGGCAGTTTTATAAATCCTGCAACTTGGCAGAGGATTAGACTAGATGACCCTTGCGGTCCATTCTACCTTACATTCTATGACTGTAGTTTTAATTTGGGGGGAATGTAAGCAAAGTATTTGGAGAAATGAATTAGACATATGGATACTTCCATCCCAGGAGGGATGGAGGAAGAGGGGGAAGAGGGGTTTGGGGCTGCAGTGACAGGAAGGGTGTTATGGAGCAGAGAATAAAAGCGGATGGGTAGTAGGGGAGAGTGGTTGGCGGCTCTGGTGGGGGAGGCTTGGGGGTTAACACAAAGTCAGCTCCCATACTGCTGTCCTGGGCAACACAGTATGGGGAGGAGTTGAGCAGCCCTCAGTGGTGAAAGTACAGGTTAAGGACTATTTAGAAAAGCTGGACATGCACAAGTCCATGGGTCCAGATCTAATGCATCCGAGGGTGCTGAGGGAATTGGCTGATGTTATTGCAGAGCCATTGGCCATTATATTTGAAAATCCGTGGCCATTGGGGAGGTCGTGGACAATTGGAAAAAGGCAAATATAGTGCCCATATTTTAAAAAGGGAAGAAAGAGAACCCGGGGAACTACAGACCGGTCAGGCTCACCTCAGTCCCTGGAAAAATCATGGACCAGGTCCTCAAGGAAACCATTTTGAAGCACTTGGAGGAGAGAAAGGTGATCAGGAACAGTCAACATGGATTCAACAAGGGCAAGTCATGCCTGACCAACCTGATTGCCTTCTATGATGAGATAACTGGCTCTGTGGATATGGGGAAAGCGTGGATGTGATATATCTTGACTTTAGAAAAGCTTTTGATATGGTCTCCCACAGTATTCTTGCCAGCAAGTTAAAAAAATATGGATTGGATGAATGGACTATAATGTGGATAGAAAGCTGGCTAGATTGTCAGGCTCAGCGGGTAGTGATCAACAGCTCTATGTCTAGTTGGCAGACAGTATCAAGCAGAGAGCCCCAGGGGTCTAACTGGATGATGGGATGGATTGCACCCTCAGCAAGTTTGCAGGTGACACTAAGCTGGGGGGAGAGGTAGATACACTGGAGGGTAGGGATAGGGTCCAGAGTGACCTAGACTAATTGGAGGATTGGGCCAAAAGAAATCTGATCAGGTTCAACAAGGACAAGTGCAGAGTCCTGCACTTAGGACAGAAGAATCCCATGCACCGCTACAGGCTGGGGACCGACTGGCTAAGCATCAGTTCTGTAGAAAAGGGCCTGGGGATTACAGTGGACAAGAAGCTGGATATGAGTCAGCAGTGGGCCCCTGTTTCCAAGAAGGCTAATGGCATATTGGGCTGCATTAGTAGGAGCATTGACAGCAGCTCGAAGGGAGTGATTATTCCCCTATATTCGGCACTGGTGAAGCTACATCTGGAGTACTGTGTCCAGTTTTGAGCCCCCCCACTACAGAAAGGATGTGGACAAATTGGAGATAGTCCAGCTGATGGTAACGAAAATGATCAGGGGGCTGGGGCACATGACTTATGAGGAGTGGCTTCTCTGCAGAAGAGAAGAGTGAGGGGGGATTTGAAAGCAGCCTTCAACTACCTGAAGGGGGGTTCCAAAGAGGATGGAGCTAGGCTAGGCTTATGAGGAGTGGCTTCTCTGCAGAAGAGAAGAGTGAGGGGGGATTTGAAAGCAGCCTTCAACTACCTGAAGGGGGGTTCCAAAGAGGATGGAGCTAGGCTGTTCTCAGTGGTGGCAGATGACAGAACAAGAAGCAATGGTCTCAAATTGCAGTGGGGGAGGTCTAGGTTGGATATTAGGAAACACTATTTCACTAGGATGGTGGTGAAGCACTGGAATGGGTTACCTAGGGAGATGGTGGAATCTCCTTCCTTAGAGGTTTTTAAGGCCCGGCTTGACAAAGCCCTGGCTGGGATGATTTATTTGGTGTTGGTCCTGCTTTGAGCAGGGGGTTGGACTTGATGACCTGCTAAGGTTTCTTCCAACCCTAATCTTCTACGATTCTGTTATTCTATGCGAGGTGGAGCAATGGGAAGGGGGACATGGATATGAGTGGAAGGCATCTGGGAGAGAATATTGGCAAGAGCGACCGTCAGTCCACATTCTCCTCTCTTGTGTTTATGCCCAGATCTGGGGGGCTCTTGCCCCTCTGGGGGGCCTGAGCTTCCCTCCTTCCCACTTTAGGTGATCTGGAACAAAGTGGCTCTTGCACTTCTGGTGCTGTGAGAACCCCTGTGAATGTGCCAGGATCTGAGGTTCCATGCTGACCTCCAGGGGTTGGACGCCCCCACTGACACCTCTTGGAGTACCCAGGGCTGTCGGCTGTGAGTCGCTCTGTTGTCACCTGCCTCTAAGTGTTCCCTGACACAACCAGCCTGTGAGCCATTCAAGCACTCTCCTCAGGGCTATACCAGCCCTGCTGGTTCACAAAGGATGCTCTCTGCCCCCAAATCCCTTCAAAGTGTCCCCCTGCATTATCCAGTTCCTGCTCACTGGATACACATGGAAATCCCAGATTCTCCATTCCCAAAGGAACAGTGTACCCCAGTTTTACCTTAGACCACCACTTTTGTTTCACACACAGGACTTGAGTTCAATTATAGTAAAACAAAAGGAAATTTATTTTAGAAAGAACAGAGATTCAAATAGAAACTGGTGAAAGTGATGGGAACAACCGGTTACATATAAAACAAAACAACAACACGTGAACTATGGCCTACACTTAGTTACATTTCTTATCTAATAAAGTAGATTCTCCCCCCAGTGTTCAGTCTTTTGCAGCACTTGCTAGCCTCAAGGAGCCAGGACCGAGTCTTTCATGATGCACCTCTGCTCATCAAGGTACCTCTTTCATGAATGGATCCAGTGTCTTTCTCCATCCTGTGATATTCTGAATGAGTCTTTGTCTTAATTCACAGGCATGGCAGACTCTCTATCATATTGTTCCTTTTCACTTCCAAGTGTTTTTGATGTTTATCATTGGTCTTTTATGGTTTTTCACTGAATTGTCTGGGTTGGTGCAAAGGTAGACAATGAGCAATACCTTACATAATCAGCTGATCAGGGAGGGGTAACAACTCCCTGCACAGGCAACTTTAACTCTGCAATTCCTGGTTTACAGAAGTTTGAGTTTTGCTCAGCTCAGCATTCTGCAAAGTGATAACATACCAACAAGCACCCTTAACTCTGCATTAACAGATTCTTTTTACATTGGATTATATACTCATAAAACCATACAAATGTAGGATTGGAAGGGACCTCAATAGGTCATCTAGTCCAGTCCCCTGTACTGAGGCAGGACTAAGTATTGCCAAGACCATCCCTGACAGGTGTTTGTCTAACCTGTTTTTAAAAACATACAATGATGGAGATTCCACAGCCTCTCTAGGCAATTTGTTCCAGTGCTTAAGCACCCTGACAGTTAGAAAGTTTTTCCCAATGTCTAAATTAAATCTCCTTAGCTGAAATTTAAACCAATTATTTCTTGTCCTGTCCTCAGTGGCTAAGGGGAACAATTTATCACCTTCCTTTTTATAAAAATCTTTTATGTACTTGAAGACTGTTATGATGCCCCACGTCAGTCTTCTCTTCTCCAGACTAAACAAACCCAATTTTTTCAATCTCTCCTTACCAAATAGTGTTAATATTTTACCATAATTCACTTACTGTGTGATCTTGGGCAAGTCACGTCACCACTGTGTGCTTAGTTTCCCCCATCCATAAAACTGAGATAATGATACTTCCCTGTCTTTGTTAAGTTGTTGGATATCTAATGATGAAGCTCAGTATTGTAATTTAACATTTGCACATACATAGAACAAATTATGTACATTCCATTCATTTCACTGCAGTAGAATTCACTTGATGGATTACTTCACTTTTCGTGACCATTCAGGATACAGATCAAATCTTAATTTCCTAGAAAAGAGTTTCCATTGTTCTGATGTGTTTGTCTTCTTTTACAATGATCAGTCAGCTTTTAGCTTTAAGGAACACATTGGAAGTGATTTTCTCTGATATTTTCATAGGCAAGGAAATAATTTTGCACCATTTTAAGTGTGACTCAGTTCTAGGTAAAGAATTTAACAGTTGTAGCTTTTGGCAATGTTAATTAGAGCCAATTATAACTTGATAGCCTGGTCTTGTGATTTTAAAATGCCTAACAGAATTCACTTTGTCCTCTTACAAAGCAAATAGAGATTCTGATTGTATTTCCATGTCTGAATTGTAAGGCCTACAGTTTTCAAGTTTCTATATACTGCATGCAGATCAGAAGATTTCCCAAATAGATCATGGAATTCCACTCTATGTTAATTATTACACAATGTCAGGAAATGACATCTCTGTAATAAAGCTTTTGGGAGCAGTCTGTAAGAAACTGTGATTTCTGTCATGGCACAGTCACTAATAATGATTTTTAATTTTTAACAGAAAGTAATACCTTCCATTACTGGTGCCAAGATATGATTATTTTAAATAATCATATTCAGACAATATATTTCCTTCATCTTTATGCATTCTATTACTCCATGTTTCTATTTTCCTGGACCTGGTGATGAGCTATTCATATATATCTTTACCGAGCCCATCTTGACAAGTAAAGTGCAGTTCTATTTATTGCCATACCAATTAAAGTGAGAGGCAAGGTAAATAAATAACAAGTTGTTTGTTTGTTTGTTGGGGAGGGGAATGTTAATTCTGGATAAAAGGACAAGTGCTGTCTTGCCCTGTGTACCATGATTCCATAGCTCCAGAGTAAATGGATGCAGAATACTAAGTGTACTTGAGGGACCTGAAGGTTAGATGCAAAAAAGGAGGCTGAATCAGTAGAAACAGATAAATGTTACACAGAGTATGTGGAACTGTAAGATATATATACAGCTATAAACTACTTTGCTGTAGAAAAGAAGGGAAAACACCAGAGCTTCTAACTGTCATCCTCAGAGCAAAACTATAATTACCAGCTCTTCCTAATGATATCTCTGTTGATGTGGAAATTTGACAGTGATGGGTGCCTGTGGTATTAGCCTCTTTGACAATATATTGAGGTGTAAATCATCAAGTTCTTTCAATTCAGGTTTTTGCTATTGTTCCCACTACACTTGTGCTATGTCTTCTCATCAAAATACTTTTGATCCTAACTGAATGCAATTCTCAGAATGCTAACTGAAAGGATGCCTTGAAGAAAACTTTGTGCCTAGTAATATGAAATTACATGATGCATGGGTTGTTCCATGCTTTTCAATATCTGGAAGAGGTTTTATTTCTCTGGTTAACATGATCATTTCAAACATAGAAGGAAAAACAAGTGTTTCAAATCTTTCTTTTTGCAAATTACCCTAGGACATGTTTATTACACTGTGGCTTTTAAAAAAAAAAATCTGTAAAACTAATATTTCAGCATATCCATGCAATTGAATAGTAGCTTTTTTATACACTCAAAGAAGAAAAAAAGTTTGTTTTCTTTTGCATAATTAGATTTGACTTTCAGTATAACCAAGAGCTAAAACAACGGGTAGTGATCAATGGCTCCATGTCTAGTTGGCAGCCGGTGTCAAGTGGAGTGCCCCAGGGGTCGGTCCTGGGGCCGGTTTTGTTCAATATCTTCATAAACGATCTGGAGGATGGTATGGATTGCACTCTCAGCAAATTTGCGGATGATACTAAACTAGGAGGAGTGGTAGATACGCTGGAGGGCAGGGATAGGATACAGAGGGACCTAGACAAATTGGAGGATTGGGCCAAAAGAAATCTGATGAGGTTCAACAAGGATAAGTGCAGGGTCCTGCACTTAGGACGGAAGAACAGCTACAGACTAGGGACCGAATGGCTAGGCAGCAGTTCTGCGGAAAAGGACCTAGGGGTTACAGTGGACGAGAAGCTGGATATGAGTCAGCAGTGTGCCCTTGTTGCCAAGAAGGCCAATGGCATTTTGGGATGTATAAGTAGGGGCATAGCGAGCAGATCGAGGGACGTGATCGTTCCCCTTTATTCAACATTGGTGAGGCCTCATCTGGAGTACTGTGTCCAGTTTTGGGCCCCACACTACAAGAAGGATGTGGATAAATTGGAGAGAGTCCAGCGAAGGGCAACAAAAATGATTAGGGGTCTGGAACACATGACTTATGAAGAGAGGCTGAGGGAACTGGGATTGTTTAGTCTGCAGAAGAGAAGAATGAGGGGGGATTTGATAGCTGCTTTCAACTACCTGAGAGGTGGTTCCAGAGAGGATGGTTCTAGACTATTCTCAGTGGTAGAAGAGGACAGGACAAGGAGTAATGGTCTCAAGTTGCAGTGGGGGAGGTTTAGGTTGGATATTAGGAAAAACCTTTTCACTAGGAGGGTGGTGAAACACTGGAATGCATTACCTAGGGAGGGGGTAGAATCTCCTTCCTTGGAAGTTTTTAAGGTCAGGCTTGACAAAGCCCTGGCTGGGATGATTTGATTGGGGATTGGTCCTGCTTTGAGCAGGGGGTTGGACTAGATGACCTCCTGAGGTCCCTTCCAACCCTGATATTCTATGATTCTATGATTCATGGCCATTGTCTCATCCAGTATGTTTAGTCACCACACTAGCTTACAGAGTTCTTTTGGTTACCTTACAATGTTTTTTCTTCAGCCAGTTTTTCTGCTTTTAATAAGATAACTTATCTCCAACATTTCTGGAAAATGGACTACTGTTTTGCATATATACATCTCCAATCAAATTGGCCAGCAGTACTGGAAGGATTTAGGCCCCAGTCGTGCAACACAGACTGTTGAGCCTAACTATAGAGATATGCTTGTTGAAGATTATAATTTAGAGATGCTTTCTCATAAGGGACAGTATTATGAATATGGGAATTTAGAGATGTGCCCTGGGAGCTGGGGTTGACAACACAGTGTAGCTGTGCACAGCTATTCACCACAGAAGCTCTCTAGTTTGTTTTATTAAAAGTTTTATTCCTTTGTTATTCACTGGTTTGTTATTTAATGAACCCCAAGATCATTACCTGGTGTCAGAAGTGCTGAATGAGAAGTCATTTTGAAGTTAACTCCTGTGTTTGCAGCTGAAAGCACAGGCAAGGGGTGCACATGGAGAAACAAACAGAGAAGAACAAAGGCTTTTGTATATATTTTATGAGCACAATAGTAGCTTGACTAGCTTAAGAAGGGTGAAAAAGACAAAAATGGATGTGTTGCAGCCTCTATTCAGTCTGCAATTGTCAGGCAATGTTGCAGAGAACTGGAAAAAATTCCAACAGAGATCTGAATTATATTTAGCAGCCATAGGAACAGAGGAGAAAAATGATAAAGTGAAATCCTCAATCTTTTTCCATGTTGTTGGGGAGGAAGCATTGGCTATTTATAACAACTTTAAGTTTGAAGGAGGTGAAAGCTTGAAGTTAAGTAAAATACTAAGAAAATCTGAGGAAGATTGCATGCCAAAAAGGAATGAAATCTTTGAGAGACACACATTTTTACATGCATGCAAAAATCTGACGACACCATAGAGCAATATGTCACAGAATTAAGGAAACTCAGTAAAACCTGTGACTTTGGTGAGTTGATATTCTGGTCAAAGACAGAATCCTTTGTGGCATTAAAGACAATGTGTTAAGAGACAGACTGCTCTGTGAAGGAGATTTAACTTTAGAAAAAGCTCTCCAAATATGCAGGGCAGCAGAAACAGTGAAAGCACAAGCCAAACAGCTAACTTCAGCAGAAGGGATTATCCATGTACTAAGTACTAAAGAATATATCCAGAATAGGTCAAATCAAAAAGTGGAACTACTCACTATGAAAACCACTGCTAGGGGGAAGACTGGGTACAAATGGTTATGTGGAAGGTGTGGATCACAGCATGGCTCCAAACAGTGTGTAGACTTTGGGAAATTCTCTCATAAATGTGGAGAAAATAATCATTTTTCAAAATGCTGCAGATCTTAAATACAGAACAGTCAAGTGCATTCAATTGAAGACACCCTGCTTGTGGAGTTTTCATGATTGTAGATGTGATGCTACACCCCTTATTCTTCATAGAAATATTGTTGTAATATGATTCTAGCATAACTATGATATGTTTTATGCAAGATAAGGCATGTGAGATATCATTGGAAAGGTTATGATTTACTGAATGTGATTATCCTGTTTGTATGCATGTATCATTTTTGTATCTAAAGTTACAAATATTGACTATGTATCAATTACAAAAGTCGCTAAAATCTGTGTGGTGTAGATAAGCCCTAAGAAACAAAGACAAAAGTGGGGAGAAGAGCTGTAAAAGGTGTCTGGCCTGTGAAAGAAATGCCTAAAACAACATTTAGGGTGAGAATTACTACCTGTAACCAGTTTCTTTAGTGTCTTAAGCTTACATTGTGTTTTTTGTTTTATTTGCTGAGTAATCTGCTTTGATCTGTTCTCTATCCCTTATAATCACTTAAAATCTATCCTGTGTAGTTAATAACTAAAACCAATCTGTGGAATTCATAACTGGGGGGCGAAAAGCTGTGCATATCTTCATCCACATTGAGGGAGGAGGCGGATTTCATGAGCTTACTCTCTACAGTTCTCTGTGCAGCACAAAATGGTACAATTTTGGGTTTACACTCCAGAGGGGCTGTGCACCTGAGTGTTGGGCAATTCCCAAGCTAAGTCTTCCCATGCAGGGCTGATCTCAGTGTCTGGGTCTTTCCGCAGCTGGGTGTGTCGCTACTAGTATGTGTGCTGGAGGAGGCTTGAGGGCCTGGCTCAGCAAGGCAGGGCAAGGGAGCCCAGACTGGTGGAACAGGTGCACTCAGTTGTACCCCAGTACATGAGGGGGCACCCCAGAGTGGGGGGTAACCCATCACCGTAGACTTTGGGAAGTCCTGGATGCAACTAGAGCAGCAAGACAACCTGCTTGAGGAGTCAAGTGGATTCAGTTGAAAACAATCTGCTTGAGGAGATGTACTGGGATCAAGCAAGCCTGATGAGAGGCACTGGATACTGCCTATAAAAGTGAATGAAACACTTATTCCATTGACACTGGACATAGGAGCTCACGCTAATATTCAGTCTGAACAAGATTATGAGAAACTGAAAATAAGACCAAAATGGGGACCAACAAAAATAAAAGTTATAAAAGCGCCCATTCATTGTAGTGCCAAAGGAGGTGACATCAATTTTAGGCCTGGCTGCATGTGAAAAACATAATCTGGTAGAATGGGTGCTCTCACTACAAGATCATACTGAACCTAGCTAAGAGGCACTCATTCAGGTATATCATGATCTGTTTCAAGGGTTGGGTTTCTTGTGGGGTGAACATACAATCCAGAGAAACCCTTCAGGTCCCTCCAGTTATCCATCCGTGTAGAAAGGTGCCATTTGCACTCTGTGATAAACTCAAGGCTGAGCTTGCAAAGATGGAAGCAATGCAAGTAATCAAAAAATTGAAAATCAAACCAAAGAGGTGAGATCCCTAGTCAGTGTGAAGAAAAGTAGCGGCCAGCTACACATATGCTTAGACCTGAGAGACCTCAACAAGGCTATATAAAGAAAAAACATTTCAAACTACCAAACAGAGAAGACATTATGGCTCAGTTTGCAGATACTCAAGATTTCAGTAAATTGGATGCATCCTCAGGTTTTTGGCAGCTCACATTAACTGAAGAAAGTTCAAAACTATGCACATTTAATTCCCCATTTGGAAGATACAGATTCTTATGCTTACCCTTTGGCATAGCTTCAACACCAGAAGTGTACCACAAAACCATACATATGATCTATTAACATATTAATGGTACTTACTCCTGGAGAAATTCTGTGGGACTGCATGCCCGTTGAAACCCCCATCCCCTGCAGAATTCCTGCGCTTCCCTGCAGAAAACAGCAGAGAAGCAAAGGAAAGCCATGCGAGTGTGGGGGGGGACGATGACGACTATGGGCACAGGGTTTTTTTGGGGGGTGAAATTGCCCTCCCAAACAGAGGCAGGGCATAGGGGGGCACGCTGCCCCGCCTCATTTCTACAAGGGCAGAGCTGCCCAGCTGAAGGAGGCTGTGTCTCGGCTCCACTGACTCTGCAGCTAAACGCCTCCTGTGTCCTAGTACCAGCTGTGCTCCCTTTCTGTGTGCTGGGATTCTCCCTGTTTTCTGCAAAAGTGAGTGCCTATGGTGGGGCTGGGTAAAGGGGGGAATGAGGGAAGGGGGAGTAAGGGAGTTGAGGGAAGAGTCAGAGGGGAAGGATGAGGGGGTGGAATAGGGCAGGTGGAGGGGAGTGTGGGGAGGGGACATGGGGCAGTGGGGGAGGAAGATGAGATGGGGAAGAAAAGGAGATAGGGGAATCGTGGGGGAAGCAGGAGTCCAGTATGCAGTGTCTCCTCAGTAGCAGCTGCGGCTTCCCTGTTAAGCAGACCCATCGAACCCTCACCCTTACAAGCCCTACCCCTCTACAGCTGGACCCCCAATGTTCCCTCCCCAGATCCCCCCACCCCACTGAGCCCCAACCACTGCACCTGACCCCGCAGCTCATCAAGCTTCACTCCCCCAGCTCCCAGACCCCCCACAGAGCCCCGCACACCTTGACTCCCCTGCCGAGCCCCATCTCCCCACACCAAGAACCCCCCCTGCTGAGCCCCAATCACCTTCATTGGCCCTGCACCCAGTACCCCCCAACAGCCCTCTGTGCATCAAGATCTCCCACTGAGCTGCCTGCACCCAGAATGCCCCAAACTGAAACCTTTCACCCCACACCTGTATCCCCCCACACTAAGCCCCTCCACACTTGGATCCTACCGGGCTGAGCTTACTCACACACATCTGGTGCACCTGGCCAGGAGTGTTAGAACAGTTTTTATAGTGGGGGTGCTGAGAACCATTTAACCAAACTGTAAACCCTATATGTAACCACTGGAAACGACTTCGGGCCAGGGACAGTTGCAGCACCCTCCACACCCCTAGTTTCAGCACCTATGCACCTGGCAAAGAGGGGTAGTGCCCCGGGGTATTTTTGGGGCAGGCATGGCTCTTGCGCTGTGTCAGGGTTGGGTGCAACCTGACTGCCGAGACCCTGTATTGGAGGAGGTTGGGGCTTCTGGGTGATCTCATAGACATTAAGGCCAGAAGGGACAATTATGTTCATCTAGTCTGACCTCCTGCACAATGCAGGCCACAGAATCTCACCCACCCACTCCTGCGATAAACCTCTCACCTATGTCTAAGCTATTGAAGTCCTCAAATCATGGTTTAAAGACTTCAAGGTGCAGAGAATCCTCCAGCAAGTGACCCGTGCACCATGCTACAGAGGAAGGCGAAAAACCTCCAGGGCCTCTTCCAATCTGCCCTGGAGGAAAATTCCTTCCCGATGCCAAATATGGCGATCAGCTGAACCTTGAGCATGTGGGCAAGATTCACCCGCCAGACACCCAGGAAAAAATTCTCTGTAGTAACTCAGATCCACCCCATCTAACATCCCATCACGGTCCACTGGGCCTATTTACCATGATAGTTAAAGATCAATTAATTGCCAAAATCATGTTATCCCATCATACAATCTCCTCCATAAACTTATCGAGTTTAATCTTGAAGCCAGATAGGTCTTTTGCCCCCACTGCTTCCCTTGGAAGGCTATTCCAGAACTTCACTCCTCTGAAGGTTAGAAACCTTCATCTAATTTCAAGTCTAAACTTCCCAATGGCCAGTTTATACCCATTTGTTCTTGTGTCCACATTGGTACTGAGCTTAAATAATTCCTCTCCCTCTCCGGTATTTATCCCTCTGATATATTCATAGAGAGCAATCATATCTCCTATCTCAATGCAGCCAGTGGCCTGTGCTCCCCACTGCCATGCTGAAGCCACATTTATTTATTAATAAACAAAATTTTCAGAATTTTAAAATACTGTATGCAAAATTTTAATTTTTTTGCACATTTTTTTTAATTTTTAGGCACAGAACTCCCTCAGGAATAGGTGTTGACACTTCAGTGCATAACAACATCCTCTGGGGCTCAATGAAAGAGGAGCATAATCATAGATTTTGGGAAGTCCTGGATGCAACTAGAGCTGCAATTCTCAAACTAAATAGGGAGACATATGTTTTAGAGGTTACAGAACTGACTTTTGCTGGGGACATTATTCCCAACGAAGGTGTAAAACATGGTAAGGGGAAGATTTCAGAGAATCATAGGGTCCCTAGGTAATCCATTCCAGTGTTTCACCACCCTCCTAATGAAATAGTTTTTCCTAATCTCCAACCTAGACCTCCCCCACTGCAATTTGAGACCATTGCTCCTTGTTCTATCATCTGCCACCACTGAGAACAGCCTAGCTCCATCCTCTTTGTAACCCCCCCTTCAGGTAGTTGAAGGCTGCTATCAAATCCCCACCCCCACTCTTCTCTTCTGCAGACTACGAATATAGCCCAATATGTCATCGGCCTGCTTGGCAACAAGGGCACACTGCTGACTCATATCCAGCTTCTCCTCCATTGTAATCCTCAGGTCCTTTTCTGGAGAACTGCTGCTTAGCCAGTCGGTCCCCAGCCTGTAGCGGTGCATAGGATTCTTCCTCTGCACGTGTCCTTGTTGAACCTGATCAGATTTCTTTTGGCCCAATCCTCCAATTAGTCTAGGTCACTCTGGACCATATCCCTACCCTCCAGAGTATCTACCTCTCCCCCCCACAGCTTAATGTCATCCGTGAACTTGCTGAGGGTGCATTCCATCCCATTATCTAGGTCATTAATGAATATGTTGAACAAAACCAGCCCCAGGACCGACCCCTGGGGCACTCCGCTTGATACTGGCTGCCAACTACACATCGAGCTGTTGATCACTACCTGTTGAGCCCGATGATCTAACCCGCTTTCTATCCACCTTATAGTCCATTCATCCAATCCATACTTCTTCAACTTGCTGGCAAGAAGTGGCATTTCAGCCACTGAAGTGATGCCACATCCCCAGTCAAAGAAACATGTCCAACAGTTCCTGGGAATATCTTGGAAAATTCATATCTAATCTACCAAAGCAGCAGCTTTGAGAAATGTCCTAGAGAACAAAAATGAATGGTATTGGGGGTGCAGAACAGGAGGAATCACAGGAAAGTTTAAAACAACAACTGATACAAGAATCAGTGTTGAAGTTCTATGCTCCTGGAAGGCCTATTAAAATTTCAGCCAATGCTTCACAGTCTGGGTTAGGTGCAGAGATTTTTACAGAAGCATGAGAATTGTTGGCAACCAGTGGCGTATGCATCCAAATCACTGACCGAGGCAGAAACCAGTTATACACAGATTGAAAAGGAGCTTTTAGGAATATTGTTTGCCTGTGAGAGAATCAATCAGTATATTTATGGACAGACAGTGGAAGTAGAAATGGACCACAAGTACCTGATAGCGTTATTTAGAAAACCGCTAAATGACTGTAACTTAAGGATTCATAGAATGATGATAAAGCTGCAAAAGTATGATTTGGTTGTGACCTACATGTCTGGTAAATTCATGTTCATGCAGTTTCCTGAGCAGTGACTCCCACTAGGAAACCAGAGAAGACTTTAGAGATAGAGATGCAAGCCTGTGTAGATCTGATTGTAAAATCAATTTCCATAGCTAACAGGAAACTGCAACAAATAAGAGGGGAAATGGAAAACAATGAGTCATTGGGGATCCTTTAAAAAGTGATAATTAAAGGGTGGCCTGAAGAAAAAAGCAGTTGTTGTCCAAGTATTGTATTGTGGTTGTTTGCTGGAGCACAGCATGTGCATGGACGAGAAGCTGGATATGAGTCAGCAGTGTGCCCTTGTTGCCAAGAAGGCCAATGGCATTTTGGGATGTATAAGTAGGGGCATAGCGAGCAGATCGAGGGACGTGATCGTTCCCCTCTATTCGACATTGGTGAGGCCTCATCTGGAGTACTGTGTCCAGTTTTGGGCCCCACACTACAAGAAGGATGTGGATAAATTGGAGAGAGTCCAGCGAAGGGCAACAAAAATGATTAGGGGTCTAGAGCACATGACTTATGAAGAGAGGCTGAGGGAACTGGGATTGTTTAGTCTGCAGAAGAGAAGAATGAGGGGGGGATTTGATAGCTGCTTTCAACTACCTGAGAGGTGGTTCCAGAGAGGATGGTTCTAGACTATTCTCAGTGGTAGAAGAGGACAGGACAAGGAGTAATGGTCTCAAGTTGCAGTGGGGGAGGTTTAGGTTGGATATTAGGAAAAACCTTTTCACTAGGAGGGTGGTGAAACACTGGAATGCGTTACCTAGGGAGGTGGTAGAATCTCCTTCCTTGGAAGTTTTTAAGGTCAGGCTTGACAAAGCCCTGGCTGGGATGATTTGATTGGGGATTGGTCCTGCTTTGAGCAGGGGGTTGGACTAGATGACCTCCTGAGGTCCCTTCCAACCCTGATATTCTATGATTCTATGTCAGGTATCTCATACCTTATAAAATGCGCTTTCAGTCTCCTGATAACAACACTTGCACAAGTGTCCCTATGACAGAGTGCAAGGCATGAACAGCTGAGCGTGCACTCCCCAGAGTTCCCTAGAAGAAGGTGATTGGGGTAATTATCTTTTCAGGATGGCTGGCTGGATGGGTGGGATAAAGATTCAATTAGCCTGTCAAAGCTAATTCTCCACTCTGGCACTTCAAGTGCAGAAGGGGGGGCCCGCAAGGAATCTAAAAATTAATACTGGCCACTACAGGCTTCTATTAAACTTCCAAGGTTACAGGTTTTCTCTGACCTTGGATTGGTAGATGCTGCCACCACGCAAGTGCAGAACCCCTTTGAGAGCCCAGGAAGGTGCACTTGGAAATTCCTTCCTGTGGGGTACCCTCAAGCCCTTTCACCCCCACTCCGGGAACAGCTGAGAAAGAAAAAAAAAAGAAAATCAGCTGTTGCCACCAGCTAATTAAACAACATGTGCACAAACCTCTTAAGATACAAAAATCCAATTCTGTTAAAAAAAGGTAAATTTTATTAATAAAAAAAAGAAAGAAAATACATCTGGGAACTCAGGCTATTTAGATTTTAAAAGAGCAACTACAAGGATTAAGCACCAAGAATAGCTTTCTTGAGGTCCAGTTTAATGGTTACAAGCAAAACAAAAGCACCTGGGGTTAGCACAGAGGAGTCCACAAGCCATAAAGAAATAAAAAGAGATAAACCTAATCACATCTTCCTAGACATTTCCTGATCTACTTACATATCTGAGGTTTCAAATAAGTAGTTTCTAGGTATGATACTGACGATTTTTCATACCTGTCCCAAGCTTCTCACAGCATAGCTCTGCCCTGTCTGCCTCTCCCTGGGAGAACAACAGACAGACAGACAAAAGAGGAGTCTTGTTTCAATTTTAAAATGTTCTAGCCCTCCCGTTGGCTCTTTTGACCAGGTGTCATAGAATCATAGAATATCAGGGTTGGAAAGGACCTCAGGAGGTCATCTAGTCCAACCCCCTGCTCAAAGCAGGACCGATCCCCGACTAAATCATCCCAGCCAGGGCTTTGTCAAGCCTGACCTTAAAAACTTCTAGGGAAGGAGATTCCACCACCTCCCTAGGTAACGCATTCCAGTGTTTCACCACCCTGCTAGTGAAAAAGTTTTTCCTAATATCCAACCTAAACCTCCCCCACTGCAACTTGAGACCATTACTCCTTGTTCTGTCATCTGCTACCACTGAGAACAGTCTAGATCCTCCTCTTTGGAACCCCCTTTCAGGTAGTTGAAGGCTGCTATCAAATCCCCCCTCATTCTTCTCTTCTGAAGACTAAACATCCCCAGTTCCCTCAGCCTCTCCTCATAAGTCATGTGTTCCAGTCCCCTAATCATTTTTGTTGCCCTCCGCTGGACTCTTCCCAATTTTTCCACATCCTTCTTGTAGTGTGGGGCCCAAAACTGGACACAGTACTCCAGATGAGGCCTCACCAATGTCGAATAGAGGGGAACGATCACGTCCCTCGATCTGCTGGCAATGCCCCTACTTATACATCCCAAAATGCCATTGGCCTTCTTGGCAACAAGGGCACACTGTTGATTCATATCCAACTTCTCGTCCACTGTAACCCCTCGGTCCTTTTCTGCAGAACTGCTGCCGAGCCATTCGGTCCCTAGTCTGTAGCGGTGCATTGGATTCTTCCATCCTAAGTGCAGGACTCTGCACTTGTCCTTGTTGAACCTCAGATTTCTTTTGGCCGAATCCTCTAATTTGACTAGGTCCCTCTGTATCCTATCCCTACCCTCCAGCGTATCTACCACTCCTCCCAGTTTAGTGTCATCTGCAAACTTGCTGAGGGTGCAATCCACACCATCCTCCAGACCATTTATGGAGATATTGAACAAAACCGGCCCCAGAACCGATCCCTGGGGCACTCCTCTTGATACCGGCTGCCAACTAGACATGGAGCCATTGATCACTATCCGTTGAGCCCGACAATCTAGCCAGCTTTCTATCCACCTTATAGTCCATTCATCCAGCCCATACTTCTTTAACTTGCTGGCAAGAATACTGTGGGAGACCGTGTCAAATGCTTTGCTAAAGTCAAGGAACCACACATCCACTGCTTTCCCTTCATCCACAGAGCCAGTTATCTCGTCATAGAAGGCAATTAGTTTAGTCAGGCATGACTTTCCCTTGGTAAATCCATGCTGACTGTTCCTGATCACTTTCCTCTCCTCTAAGTGCTTCAGACTTGATTCCTTGAGGACCTGCTCCATGATTTTTCCAGGGACTGAGGTGAGGCTGACTGGCCTGTAGTTCCCAGGATCCTCCTTCTTCCCTTTTTCAAAGATGAGCTCTACATTAGCCTTTTTCCAGTCATCTGGGACCTCCCCCAATCGCCATGAGTTTTCAAAGATGATGACCAATGGCTCTGCAATCACATCCGCCAACTCCTTTAGCACTCTCGGATGCAATGCATCCGGCCCCATGGACTTGTGCTCATCCAGCTTTTCTGAATAGTCCCGAACCACTTCTTTCTCCACAGAAGGCTGGTCACCTTCTCCCCATGCTGTGCTGCCCAGTGCAGTAGTCTGGGAGCTGACCTTGTTCGTGAAGACAGAGGCAAAAAAAGCATTGAGTACATTAGCTTTTTCCACATCCTCTGTCACGAGGTTGCCTCCCTCATTCAGTAAGGGGCCCACACTTTCCTTGACTTTCTTCTTGTTGCTAACATACCTGAAGAAACCCTTCTTGTTACTCTTAACATCTCTTGCTAGCTGCAACTCCAGGTGTGATTTGGCCTTCCTGATTTCACTCCTGCAAGCCCGAGCAATATTTTTATACTCCTCCCTGGTCATTTGTCCAATCTTCCACTTCTTGGAAGCTTCTTTTTTGTATTTAAGATCAGTAAGGATTTCACTGTTAAGCCAAGCTGGTCGCCTGCCATATTTACTATTCTTTCTACATATCGGGATGGTTTGTCCCTGTAACCTCAATAAGGATTCTTTAAAATACAGCCAGCTCTCCTGGACTCCTTTCCCCCTCAAGTTATTCTCCCAGGGGATCTTGCCCATCAGTTCCCTGAGGGAGTCAAAGTCTGCTTTTCTGAAGTCCAGGGTCCACTCACTTCCTTTTACCTTTTACCTATGCATAGCAGTGAGACTTTTTAACCCTTTACAGGTAGAGAAATTAGAGAACAGCTACTAAGAGGGATTTTATAGTACTGGCTGGCTGGGTGTCCATAAAAGGGAGCTACCCCCTGCCCCCTTCATTTACCACATAGCCCATCAGCCCAAGTCTGATAAAGAAGCCCAGGAAGGAAGTACCAGGAAGCGGGGGTGCAGAGCCTAGTTACACAGATGCTTCAGAGAAGGGAGATCTCTGTTTCCGTCAGGTCCTGAGGAGAGAGCCTAAAAGCACTATTGATATTGTAAATAGACAGTTGTATAGGGAATGTAGTGGAGGGAACTTGAAATAAAAGGTCATTGAGTGCACACCTGGTGAAGACGGTGCAGTTTCTGTAGCAAAGAAGACAGGAGCGGAGCTATGCCCTGTCACTGTCCCCGCTCCCCCATAGTCCACCTTCCCAACATTGGAGTGGTAATCTACCTTGACCCTGTAGTTTCGTTAAAAGTGAACAGTTGTATTCTGACCTTTTCCAAAGGTTGGGTGACATTTCATGAGGCTGTGGAGTCTCCGTCTATTGTCAATTGCTATAGTCTTTCCACGTTTCATACATATTCTCTCTTGAGCATTCATACCTGGCCAGTAGATGCACTCCCTGACACATCTCAGGTATGCCATTATCCATCAGTTGCAATATCTATCTCAATTGTTTCCAGTTGTGGATCACACAAACATAGGCACCTCCCAGCAGCCTAGACTTGGCCCCCTATCTCCATGAGAAGGGTGGGGCTTTGCACACACTCCTTTAGACAGTGTTTCCCATTGGCTCTCTTTGGTGGTTCCCCGCCTAATGTGCTGGCTTTGTGGATTTCTCCCCATTCATTTTATAGGCTCCTGGGCTTCCTAACTCAGGCTTTGTGGATTGCAGCATTGTTCATGTGATTTTCTAGAAGCCTAAGAGTTAGGTAATGGGATGCTGAGTGTCACAGCACCTAAATCCCTTTGTGGACACTACCCTTAGTGTCTATGACTTACTCTGGCCCTGATTGAATCCATTACACACCCACAGTTGGCCTCACCCACAGCATACCCCCTACATTATGGAAGGAATGATGGAAGGAAGGTGTCTCTTGCTTTCTTCTTGCACTGGGGGAATTCTACAGAGTTGGATCTGGGGCTTAGCCATCACCTTTATACTGCTGCAAGGAGCCATAGTGGGAGGGGAAAAAGAAATCCCTGCCATGGATTTTATTCCTTCCACTAGCTTTCATCTTGCTAGTTAGTTGTCCAGGTCTTTCAAAGGCTCCCGGCTATTTTCCATTAAATAAGATGCATTACACCATATCAGCAGAATCTCAAGGTATAGCTTTTAACCACCCCCTCTTACCTGTGTGATACTACTACAATTGCAATCAGGAGAGATAATCATCAGCTAAACCCACTTGTTTTAAAAGAGAGGGGGCTGATGGCATGATGTCCTCCATGAAAGATACTTGGTTTTGAAATTTGCTCTCCCTCTTTGCCCACCAGAGCCTGAATGTGTTAATATTACCTGCCTGCTTCAAAACCTCTCTTTCTTCCCCAATACTCTGGAATAAAGTAAGATAACACCATGGGATACAATGGCTTTCACCAACCTATTGTTTCTATGAAGCCCACAATAAATGATTTTATAATTTAGGGCATGTCTCCATGGCAATCTAAAGTCGATCTTTGTTAGTAATTACTGCAGTGGCTGATGTCCACACTACCCTCCTTCTATTGGTGGTGTGTGTCCTCACCAAGAGCGCTTTCACCCTCTTAAGAGAGGCACTGTGGGGGGCTGAGAGCCAGGGCTCTCAGCTCCGCACAGCTCCCTGCCAGGAGCCCAGCTGCCTCCTGGGCTTCTTGCCTCCCCTTTCCCTTCCAGGAGCTGTGGCACAGCTGTCTGGGGCTTCCCACCTCTAGCGGAGAGATTCACACCCAGAATCTGGTCAGCTGCTGTGCTCCCAGTGGGGAGCAAGGACCTGGGTGGCAACACAGCTTGGAGTGGAGACCAGGCAGCAGCGTGGCTGGGGAGCCGGCTTTCTTGACAATTTCAAGGCTCTGAAATTGACAAGACAGCTGACAGCCAGTGTAAGGAATGCAGTGTCTACACAGACACTGTGTCACCCTACTAAACTGACATAAGCCCTACACCTCTTGTGGAGGTGGAGTTATTATGTTGATGTAGTAGGGCGCTTACATTGGCGGAAGCAAGGCTGTATAGACACTGACATAGTTAGGTTGACATAAGCTACCTTATGTCAATCTAGGTCTGTAGTATAGACCAAGTCTTAGTGCCATTTTCCCTACCCATGTATATAAACTAAGTTGTACCCACTTTTGAGTTTTCATGTGTCCCATCTTCTATTCATCTACCGTTTAGACTTTAACCAATTCAGAGCACTGACTGTCCTTATTTTTGTATACTGTACAGCACTGAGCACACTGCTGGTGCTAAACAAATACTGGCTAGGGAGAGTTGGGAGAGGTTGCTCTCTGAGGCAGTAACTGTCTTTTGTGGGTTGTGGTTAGATGATGATAGATGTTTGGCTGTGTGTGTTTGTTCCCTTTGCATGCCACCCCAGCCCTGCATAGACAGCTGGCATGGCAGACCTTGAGCAAACCACCCAATGTCCACAAGGTCTGTTAAGGGATGAAGACACCCACCCAGGTTTATTGTTGACAAAGCATGGACTGGTATCCCGCAGACTCTACTGGACCGCTGATACATGTATGCTTGTAACAATGGACCAGCTCAGTGAATAGTGGGACTTTCCCTTCCTCCCTAAGGCCAGACAAAGATACTCACTCTGAGATACATTTTTATAGCCCAATACAAACAAGTTAGTACTGCCCCTCTGATATAGTTACTGCCTCCTGATGTTGCTAGTTATCACCCATTACCTTGTACATGTTGGTTCAATTAAAAAACATTTCTATTACATTCTGTTATACCAACCTTATCTTTTAGGATGGGTCAGTGTGTTCCTGTTATTCTTGGGGAATGTTTTTGTATCATCCTTGATATCAGTATGTTTTGGTACCACTTGATATCGGGATGTGTTTGTGTTAGTACTCTGTGACTAGCACTTCTTAGGAATGTGTATTACTGTTATATTAGCCCTGTTCTTGCCATATTCTGTGAGCAGGTCCTGCCTTATACCAAGCCTCTAATAAAAGGACTTATGTCTTAGTCTATTTTTCTACTACATGGGTCTTTGTCACAGGGTACACTACTCACCGCATGGCACCTCCTTATGGCCATGTCTGGGTATTAGCTCTTGATCAGTCTGATTCCCCCTCTTTCATTTGCTTACCCCATCTCTCGCCATCATATCCCCCCATCTCTCTTAGTAAATCAGGGTGCTACTTCTTCGTGGCATGGCCCTCTGGCCAGCTCACTATAGTTTACCCCTTGCGGGGTATCAAAGTTCTACTGGACGATCCATCTCAGGCATCATCCATTCCATTGCCCAGTGGCTGGTAGCGGAACCTAGGCCAGTGGGTTCCAGCCCCAGGGACACTATGTCCAGCAACTATGGGCTGCTTGCTCCTAGACCTTTTCACTACCTTCCTTTCTGTGTCTTCTGGCCCATACCTGGGTTATCACTGGAACCTCCTCTGTTCCCTGTGGCTTGCCAGAGACTGCATTCCCAGGCAGTATCCCAGGGTTTACTTCCCCAAAACTCTCTTACCAACTCCCCTCCTCTCTAGGGAATGACTTGAGAGTTCCTTCCTGCAATACCCTCTCATCACCAACTTCCTCTCTTTATAAGCCCAGCCCAGCTCCTCCCCCAGTTGGGCTTCATCAGCAGTGAGGCTTTATTAGTCCTTGGTTTTCCTCCAGGTGCAGCCTATATGGCTAATTGGCCTATTTTATCTGTTCATGTCTTGTGTGGGGGTAGATCCCCTATCAGTCTCTTATTACATGCATTTATGTGTCTAGCACATGGGGGCCTGATCTTAGTTGAGGCCTTTAGGAGCTACTATAATACAAGTATTAAATATTAATAATTCGTTTTGGATTCTGGAGGGACCAACCTTCTGGAAGAAGATGGGGGCTTCTTTAGGTCAGAGAGAGGGGCATGGAAATCAATTTTTCCCCTTACGCTGATATCTCTAATCATTCGCTTTGCCCCTTTTGTGTAATATCCCACCACCAAAGAAACTGTGTCACCATAAATCACAATCCTTCAAGATAGGTAGCAGATGTCTGTCATATGAATAAAAAGAAAAAAGAAAAGGAGTACTTGTGGCACCTTAGAGACTAACCAGTTTATTTGAGCATGAGCTTTCGTGAGCTACAGCTCACTTCATCGGATGCATAGCATATTGTGGAAACTGCAGAAGACATTATATACACACAGAGACCATGAAACAAAACTTCCTCCCACCCCACTGTCCTGCTCGTAACAGCTTATCTAAAGCTGTTCTAGTGATCTAAAGTGATCACTTTAGATAAGCTGTTACGAGCAGGACAGTGGGGTGGGAGGAAGTTTTGTTTCATGGTCTCTGTGTGTATATAATGTCTTCTGCAGTTTCCACAATATGCTATGCATCCGATGAAGTGAGCTGTAGCTCACGAAAGCTCATGCTCAAATAAACTGGTTAGTCTCTAAGGTGCCACAAGTACTCCTTTTCTTTTTTCTTTTTACGAATACAGACTAACACGGCTGTTACTCTGAAACCTGTCATATGAATGATGCTCTCATGAGTGAAAATCAGTTAAATCAATTACAGATTTTTGTAAGGAAAACTAAAACCAAGTCAGAGCTATCAGAAATAACTTTAAGGGTGAATAATCTGCACTAGAAGACACAAAGTGCCATGGCAATAATTGGCAAAGCAGGTTGGTCAAAACCTAAGGATTTGTTTTTTAGCTGTCAGATATATTTTAAGCAAGCCTTCAAGAACATATCATGAGTGACAGGAATTTATGATTCATGGGAACCTCCAAGGAGCTTTCCATGGGTTCCTGGGTCCTTGTGTGCTTGTAACTCACGGAGAGGCACTGTCTTTGGGAAAAAGAGGGGCCAAAGGCAGACTCAGAGTCTGTAAGACAATCAAACAGAAGGAGATACTCTATTTCAAGAAATTAGATCCACAGTGTTCCCTTTGTCTAAAAAAATCTGTTACTTTTTGGCTCAGGGGAGTATAGCAGGGTGCTTTGACAGCCACCAGCTCATGAGTTCAGAGTAGAAACCTTCTCTGTGAGAAAGGAAGGGGGAAGAGTCATATTGACAAATAAAACCTGGGAGGAAGAGATAGACTGACCAATCAGAAGGTCCTCAGTGAGATGCCTTTCCCCCAGGAGCACTGTGAAAAGGGGAAGCCATTTTGGGAGAGTCTGGAGGAGGAGCAGCGGAAGGTCCCTAAAGGTGAGGGGGGACCACCAGTGTCCAAACAATGGTCCCACCCACCAATATCCCACTTTCCCTGAGGCCCCACCCTCGCACTGCCCCTTGCCCCGAGGCTCCACTCTCGCATTGTTGGGGAAGAGTCAATATGTTTTTTGTAAAGGGAAATCATGTCTCATGAATCTACTAGAAATATTTGAGGGGCTCAAGAAGCACATGGACAAGGGGGATCCAGTGTATATAGTGTACTTAGATTTTCAGAAAGCCTTTGACAAGGTCCCTCAGCCAAGGCTCTTAAGCAAAGTAAACTGTCATGGGATAAGAGGGAAGGTCCTCTCAGGGATTGGTAACTGGTTAATACATCCGATGAAGGGAGCTGTAGCTCACGAAAGCTTATGCTCAAATAAATTTGTTAGTCTAAGGTGCCAAAAGTACCCCTTTTCTTTTTGCAAATACAGACTAACATGGCTGCTACTCTGAAACCTGGTTAAAAGATAGGAAACAAAGGGTAGGAATAAAGGGTCAGTTTTCAGAATGGAGAGAGGTAAATAATGGTGTCCACCAGGGGTCTGTACTGGGACCAATACTATTCAGCATATTCATAAATGATCTAGAGAAAGGAATAAACAATGAGGTGGCAAAATTTCCAGATGATATAAAACTACGGGGGGGCCGAGATAATCTTCATCCAAGAATATTAAAGGAACTGGCACATGAAATTGATTAAAAATTCTTGCTAATGGGCTTGCAATCTGTAAACTCAGGGGTTGTACCATATGACAGGAGAATTGCTAACATAGTTCCTATTTTTAAGAAAAGGAAAAAAAGTGGTCTGGGTAACTACCAGTTATCAGGCCTGTTAGTTTGACATCTGTAGCATGCAAGGTCTTGGAAAAAATTTTGAAGGAGAAAGTAGTTAAGAACATTGAGGTTAATGGTAATTGGGACAAAATATAACATGGCTTTACAAAAGGTAGATCGTGTCAAACCAACCTAATCTTCTTTGAGAAAGTAACAGATTTTTTAGACAAAGGGAACGCAGCAGATCTAATTTACCTCAATTTCAGTAAGGCATTTGATACGGTTCCACATGGAGAATTATTAGCTAAATTGGAAAAGATGGGGATCAATATGAAAATTGAAATGTGGATAAGGAACTGGGTAAAGGGGAGACTACAGCAGGTCACACTGAAAGATGAACTGTCAGGCTGGAAGGAGGTAACTAGTGGAGTTCCTCAGCGATCAGTTTGGGGACCACTCTTATTTAATCTTTTTATTACTGACCTTGGCAAAAAAGTGGGAGTGTGCTAATAAAGTTTGCGGATGACACAAAGCTGGGAGGTATTGCCAATACAGAGAAGGACTGGGCTATCATACAGGAAGATCTAGATGACCTTGTAAACTGGAGTAATAGCAAAAGGATGAAATGTAATAGTGAGAAGTGTAAGGTCATGCATTTAGGGATTAATAGCAAGAATTTCTGTTATAAACTGGGTACACATCACTTTGAAGTAACAGAGGAGGAGAAGGACCTCAGAGTATTGGTTGATCACAGGATGACTATGAGCCGCCAATGTGGTATGGCCGTGAAAAAAGCTAATGTAGTCTTGCGATGCATCAGGCGAGGTATTTCCAGTCGAGATAAGGAGGTGTCAGTACCGTTATACAAGGCACTGGTGAGACCTCACCCGGAATATTGTGTGCAGTTCTGGTCTCCCATGTTTAAGAAGGATGAATTCAAATTGTAACAGGTACAGAGAGGGGCTACTAGGATGATCCAAGTAATGGAAAACCTGTCTTATGAAAGGAGACCCAAAGAGCTTGGCTTGTTTAGCCTAACTAAAAGAAGGCTGAGAGGAGATATGATTGCTCTCTATAAATATATCAGAGGGATAAATACCAGAGAGGGAGAGGAATTATTTAAGCTCAGTACCAATGTGGACACGAGAACAAATGGATATAAACTGGCCATGAGGAAGTTTAGACTTGAAATTAGATGAAGGTTTCTAACCATCTGTCAATGTTCCTTCCCCACTCTGAAGTACAGGTGTGGGGCCTGCATGAAAGACCCCCTAAGCTTATTCTTACCAGCTTAGGTTAAAAACTTCCTCAAGGTACAAACTTTGCCTTGTCCTTGAACCCTATGCTGCCACCACCAAGCGTGTTAAACAAAGAACAGGGAAAGAGCCCACTTGGAGACGTCTTCCCCCTCAAACCCTACACCTCCTTTCCTGGGGAAGGCTTGATAAAAATCCTCACCAATTTGCATAGGTGAACACAGACCCAAACCCTTGGATCTTAAGAACAATGAAAAAATCAATCAGGATCTTAAAAGAAGAATTTTAATTAAAGAAAAAGTAAAAGAATCACCTCTGTAAAATCAGGATGGTAAATACCTTACAGGGTAATCAGATTCAAAACAGAGAATCCCTCTAGGCAAAACCTTAAGTTACAAAAAGACACAAAAACAGGAATATACATTCCATTCAGCACAACTTACTAATTTAACAGAAGTCATGAAGAGCATTCCTGATCTATTCCCGGCAAAAGCATCACACAGACAGACAGATAGAGCCTTGCCCCCCTGCCGACTCCAGCTTTGCAAGTAACTTGTCTCCTCATTAGTCATTTTGGTCAGGTGCCAGCAAGGTTATCTTAGCTTCTTAACCCTTTAAAGGTGAATGGGTTTCGCCTCTGGCCAGGAGGGATTTTATAGCACTGTATACAGAAAGGTGGTCACCCTTCCCTTTATATTTATGACACGCCCCCCAAATCCTGTGGGCGGCCTCTTTCCTCCTCAGCATGCTTCCATTCTTTTTCCTTTACCTCCATTTCTCTCCTGTGGGCAGCCTCTTTGGCTTTTTCTGCCTTGGGTTCTGTCATCTTAGCCTCTCTGTTTTTAACTAACTTTACACCCGAGAGTTAAAAAAAATGGCTTGTAAAATTTTTGTGCTATAATGTGATACCTATGTTCTCTGATAGCTATTCTCAGCCTACAGAAAAATCCTTTGTCTCCAGGTAAATAGACAAAAAAACCCTCTAGTTGCTCTTAGCTAAAAAAAAAACCTCTTCAGTGTTAGAGGGCTTATTCCTTCACCCAGTTACTTCCATGGTCCTTCTCGCATGAACAGAGAGCAACAATACCCGAAGTCCAAAGGTGCAAACAATTCAATGTTTATTGGGGTGAACTTCCAACAAGCATGATTCCAGTTTCCTTCCTTAGTGTCCCCCTTCCCAGCTCTGACACCACAGAGCCTTACCTGTGTCCCTGTTCCCATTTCTGCCCTTAGCTAAACATGATTCCAATTTCCCCATTCCCTGTTCCCATTTCCCCCACCCCACACATTTCCTGACTGACTACCGACTATATAGTAAAACTTGAGTTCTGCTTAGCTCTACCTTAACCAATCACTTTCCTGAAATTTAATTAACCAATCCTAACATATTATAACATGATTATTTAACCAATTATATCCCACCACCTTAATTAGTTTACACCCAGCAAAATTAATTATACAGCAGCCAGAAACAATCACAGAACCAGACAGAGATTATACAGACAAACAATGGGGAAATGGGGACTACAGTGATAGAACAAACACAGAAATGAGGATTTCACATCCTAGCTATTGATAAGTGAGTTCTTGCCAGACAGGATGCTATCAAACTAAGTTTCCTTTTACATCTTCTAGGCACTTCCCTTTCTCTGGAGGCAATAGGCATTATCAGGACAGGATTGTATTCCTAACAGTCCAATAGCATCTTATTTCAATGTGACTAGTTTGGAATGTGAGGAGGTGACCGGTCGCTTCCCAGCTTATGGCTGCCTCTGCTGGTTAGCCAAAGGACTTAGCCTTAGAACAGGGCCTCAGACTGTCACAGTAAGAGAAGGACCTTACACTGGCAGACAGTGATTTTGATTCTTTTATACCTCTATAACTAGCCAAGTGATAAGAATACACCCTAAATTCTTAGAGCATAGGCCATAACAGACAGGCCTGAATATCTATATCCTAACATTTAGGTCTGTGAAAAACTTGTGAATTTCCCTGAAGGAGGTTAACTACCCTGCCTTGAGGTAGAGAAAACTCCAGGTCAAAAAAGACAAATCCCTTTGTTACGCTTGCTGCTTTGGCCCCCAGGCAGAGACAAAAAAAACCTCTAACTGCTTTCAGTTTAAGACCTGCTTCCAAGCAGCCCAAAGGAAAAAAAAAAGTCCTTTTAAAATCCTACTGTGCTTCTGCTTCAAAATGATCTCAAAGTTATCCCACTGCTATGCCAGCATGTCAAGGTTCCTTCCCCACTCTGAACTCTAGGGTACAGATGTGGGGAACTTCATGAAAGACCCCCTAAGCTTATTCTTACCAGCTTAGGTTAAAACTTCCTCAAGGTACAAGCTTTGCCTTGTCCTTGAAACCTATGCTGCCACCACTAAGTGTGTTAAACATAGAACAGGGAAAGAGCCCACTTGGAGATGTCTTCCCCCCAAAATATCTCCCCAACTCTACACCCCCTTTCCTGGGGAAGGCTTGATAAAAATCCTCATCAATTTGCATAGGTGAACACAGACCCAAACCCTTGGATCTTAAGAACAATGAAAAATCAATCAGGATCTTAAAAGAAGACTTTTAATTAAAGAAAAAAGTAAAAGAATCACCTCTGTAAAATCAGGATGGTAAATACCTTACAGGGTAATCAGATTCAAAACATAGAGAATCCCTCTAGGCAAAAGCTTACGTTACAAAAAGACACAAAAACAGGAATATACATTCCATTCAGCACAACCTATTTTACCAGCCATTTAACAAAAGGAAATCTAACACATTTCTAGCTAGATTACTTACTAACTTAACAGAAGTTCTTAAGAGCATTCCTGATCTATTCCCGGCAAAAGCATCACACAGACAGACAGATGCTTTGTTCCCCCCCACTCCAGCTTTCAAAATAATTTGTCTCCTCATTGGTCATTTTGGTCAGGTGCCAGCGAGGTTATCTTAGCTTCTTAACACATTACAGGTGAAAGGATTTTGCCTCTGGCCAGGAGGGATTTTATAGTTCTGTATACAGAAAGGTGGTTACTCTTCCCTTTATATTTATGACACCATCAGAGGAGTGAAGTTCTGGAACAGCCTTCCAAGGGAAGCAGTGGGGGCAAATGACATTTCTGGCTTCAAGACAAAGCTTGATAAGTTTATGGAGGAGATGCTATGATGGGATAGCCTAATTTTGGCAAGTAATTGATCTTTGACTATTAGTGGTAGATATGCCCAATGGCCTGTGATGGGATGTTAGATGGGGTGGGATCTGAGTTACTACATAGAATTATTTTCTGGGTGTCTGGCTGGTGAGTTTTGCCCACATGCTCAGGGTTTAGCTGATCACCATATTTGGAGTTGGGAACGAAATTTTCCCCAGGGCAGATTGGCAGAGGCCCTGGGGGGTTTTCACCTTCCTCTGCAGTGTGGGGCACGGGTCACTTGCTGGAGGATTCTCTGCACCTTGAAGTCTTTAAACCATGATTTGAGGACTTCATTAGCTCAGACATAAGTTAGGGGTTTGTTACAGGAGTTGGTGGGTGAGATTCTGTGGACTGCGTTGTGCAGGAGGTCAGACTAGACGATCATAATGGTCCCTTCTGACCTTAAAGTCTATGAGTCTACTCAAGATAGTAAAGTCCAAAGAAGGCTGAGAAGAGTTACAAAGGTATCCCACAAAGCTGGGTGACTGGGCAATAAAATGGCAGATGACATTCAGTGTTGATAAATGCAAAGTAATGCACATTGGAAAACATAATCCCAACTATCCATATAAAATGATGGGGTCTAAATTAGCGATAACCACTTAAGAAAGAGATCTTGGAGTCATTGTGGATAGTTCTCTGAAAACATCTGCTCAATGTGCAGTGACAGTCAAAAAAGCTAACAGAATGTTGGGAATCATTTGGAAAGGGATAGATAAGACAGAAAAATAACATATTGCCTCTATATAAATCTATGGTACGCCCACATCTTGAATACTGTGTGCAGATTTGGTTGCCCCATCTCAAAAAAGATATATTGGAATTGGAAAAGGTTCAGAAAAGGGAAACAAAAATTATTTGGGGGCATGGAACAGCTTCCATATGAGGAGTGATTAATAAGACTGGGACTTTTCAGCTTGGAAAAGAGATAAATAAGGGGGGATATGATTGAAGTCTATAAAATCATGACTGGTGTGAAGAAAGTCAATAAGGAAGTATTATTTACTCCTTTTCATAACACAAAAACTAGGAGTCACCAAATGAAATTAATAGGTAGATGGTTTAAAACAAACTAAAGGAAGTATTTCTTCACACAAAGCAGTCATCCTGTGGAACTCTTTGCCAGAAGAGGTTGTGAAGGTCAAGACTACAACAGGGTTCAAAAAAGAACTAGATAAGTTCAGGGAGCATAGGTCCATCAATGGATATTAGCCAGGATGGGCAGTAATGGTGTTTGCCAGAAGCTGAGAATGGGTGACAGGGGATGGATTACTTGACGATTACCTGTTCTGGTCATTCCATCTGGGGCAACTGGCATTGGCCACTGTCAGAAGACAAGATACTGAGTTAGATGGACCTTTGCTCTGATCCAGTATGGCCGTTCTTATGTTCCTCCAAAGACCCCGCCCCTCATCCCCATCACTCTCCCTTACACCCTGCCCCCTGTCATAAAAATAAAGGGAAGGGTAACCACCTTTCTGTATACAGTGCTATAAAATCCCTCCTGGCCAGAGGCAAAACCCTTTCACCTTTAAAGGGTTAAGAAACTAAGATAACCTCGCTGGCACCTGACCAAAATGACCAATGAGGAGACAAGTTACTTTCAAAGCTGGAGGGCGGGGGGGAACCAAAGCATCTGTCTGTCTGTGTGATGCTTTTGCCGGGAACAGATCAGGAATGCTCTTCATGGCTTCTGTTAAGTTAGTAAGTAATCTAGCTAGAAATGCTAGAGATTTCCTTTTGTTTAATGGCTGGTAAAATACGCTGTGCTGAATGGAATGTATATTCCTGTTTTTGTGTCTTTTTGTAACGTAAGGTTTTGCCTAGAGGGATTCTCTATGTTTTGAATCTGATTACCCTGTAAGGTTTTTACCATCCTGATTTTACAGAGGTGATTCTTTTACTTTTTCTTTAATTAAAATTCTTCTTTTAAGATCCTGATTGATTTTTCATTGTTCTTAAGATCCAAGGGTTTGGGTCTGTGTTCACCTGCACAAATTGATGAGGATTTTTATCAAGCCTTCCCCAGAAAGGGGGTGTAGGGCTTGGGGGGAAGACGTCTCCAAGTGGGCTCTTTCCCTGTTCTTTGTTTAATACTCTTGGTGGTGGCAGCATAGGGTTCAAGGACAAGGCAAAGTTTGTACCTTGAGGAAGTTTTTAACCTAAGCTGGTAAGAATAAGCTTAGGGGGTCTTTCATGCAGGTCCCCACATCTGTACCCCAGAGTTCAGAGTGGGGAAGGAACCTTGACACCCCGGATTCCAGTGTGAGTCCCAGGCCTGCACACAGGGTCCCTCTGAGAACTAGCATCTGGGGACCTGGAAGCAAGAGCCCTAAGCCTGGTCCTTTCCCTTTTCAAGATGACGCCCAGTGTATAGAATTTTGTTGGGAAATCTGCCCGTCCCCCCGCACCCATCAGGCTGAGTTAGCTCCCCAGCCCCCTACGTAAATCAGTTACCATGTGGCAAGTGTTGCTATGGATGCTAGTTTAGGTTTGCCTACTGTGACTGTATCTTCAAAGAATCATAGAAGATTAGTGTTTAAAGAGACCTTAGGAGGTCATCTAGTCCAACCCCGTACTCAAAGCAGGACCAACGCCAACTAAATCATCCCAGACAAGGCTTTGTCAAGCCGGGCCTTAAAAACCTTTAAGGATGGAGATTCCATCACCTCCCTAGGTAACCCATTCCAGTGCTTCACCACCCTCCTAGTGAAATAGTTTTTCCTAATATCCAACCTTGACCTCTCGCACTGCAACTTGAGACCAATGCTCCTTGTTCTGTCATCTGCCACCACTGAGAACAGCCTAGCTCCATCCTCTTTGGAACCCACCTTCAGGTAGTTGAAGGCTGCTATCAAATCTCTTCTGCAGACTAAATAATCCCAGTTCCCTCAGGCTCTCCTCATAAATCATGTGCCTCAGCCCCCTAATAATTTCCGTTGCCCTCCACTGGACTCGCTGCAATTTGTCCACAAGGGTATCTGAGCACTAGGGTAGGATATTAGAGTTAGGTTTTTAGTAGAGATATTATAATTTGCACTTTGAGCTCTGTACCCCTTTGTGGTGAGGGAAAACCCTGCGAAGAGAAGCAGCCACACTCCTGCATGAAGAACATGCCTGCCAGCCATGAGTGTCAGCCCCTCTGCAGTGACTGAGGAGTCCAGATTCCTCTCTGAACCTGAGGACTATTCAGAGTTGTGAGTGCACCATTTTTTAGTTAGATAGGGCAATTGTTTGGGAAAACCCCTACTCTCTGAACTGCATTCTCAAGCCAGAAGTTAAGGGACACGAAATTTTACTCTTGCTATATATATCAGGTCATGTGAATGGGGAAATTCATGTGGATTATCAGTATTGGCACCGGTGACTGTGAGAGTATTATTTTACCCAGTTATATTTACTTCCTGTGTAATATAATAGTATTGTGCATGTTTGTGTCATTTCTTGGGAGCTCAAACTATCTGACAAGTAAGTGGGGGTTACCCTGTGGTTAGAATTTTCCTTCTGAGCTCCCCTGGTGACCTTGCGAGGAAGGAGTGGGGGTGAGGGTGGGGGGGCAGCACTGCCAAATAAATTCATGTGGGAAGGAAGTTGCACCCTTCCTGTCCATCAAAACCCATAAGGGGATTAGTGTTAAAGTAGGTAACTGGGTGGATAGGAACGCTACACATAAAAATAGCTGCTCAGTTGGATATACCAAAAGTTATTTCAGACTTTTCTAAAGTGTACAGAACCCTTCACCCTGCAAGAATCATAACTACTCTATGTGTTTGTGTCTTGCAGGTTGTGGATGCAGAGAGGGAGAGAGAGAGAGAGAGTGTAAAACTGAAAAATGAGTAGGCCTCAGTGGCTACAATAGGGGCCTAAATACACTACATAGAAGCAAGAGTTTTCTTAGGTCAGGTCTACACTATAGGGTTAAGTTGACCTAAGTTACACAACTCCAGCTACATGAATAACGTAATGTGGCAAAGCTCCGACCTTGTCCCCATGGGTCTCACGCTTCCAGGCGGTTTATGCTAGCCTCAGAGGCTCACTGCAACCCTCCATATAGCCCTTCTCTCTCTAGGCCAGGGTTACAGTCTACTGAGCCCTTTTCATCATAAGCTAGCAAGGAGGTTGGTGAGAGAACTCCCACAGCCTCTGTTGTCCCTACAGGCTAATTCCCGAACAGTTTAGTCTCCTGTCCTGACAGGGGCCTGTCTTTTCCTCCCAGGAGGTGTTTCTGTAGTGGCTGGTTGGGGGAAACCTGGGCCCACCATCTACTCCATCTACTCTGGGTTCCGGACCAGGGACTCTAATGGCAGCAGCTGTTGGGGAGGGATAGCTCAGTGGTTTGACCATTGGCCTGCTAAACCCAGGGTTGTGAGTTCAATCCTTGAGGGGGCCATTTAGGGATCTGGGGCAAAAATTGGGGCTTGGTCCTGCTTTGCGCACAGGGTTGGACTAGATGACCTCTTGAGGTCCCTTCCAACCCCGATATTCGCAAAAAGAAAAGGAGTACTTGTGGCACCTTAGAGACTAACCAATTTATTTGAGCATAAGCTTTCGTGAGCTACAGCTCACTTCATCGGATGCATACTGTGGAAAATACAGAAGATGTTTTTATACACACAGACCATGAAAAAAATGGGTGTTCACTACAAAAGGTTTTCTCTTCCCCCACCTCACTCTCCTGCTGGTAAACACCCATTTTTTTCATGGTCTGTGTGTATAAAAACTTCTTCTGTATTTTCCACAGTATGCATCCAATGAAGTGAGCTGTAGCTCACGAAAGCTTATGCTCAAATAAATTGGTTAGTCTCTAAGGTGCCACAAGAACTCCTTTTCTTTTTGCGAATACAGACTAACACAGCTGTTACTCTGAACCCTGATATTCTATTCTATGCCAGAGTTGCTACATTTCCCTGGACCACTTCCCCACAGCTCTCCCACTTCTCTCTCTTAACACCTTCTTCACCCTTACCTTAGGGCTCCCTTTCCAGTGGTTTGAAGGTGTCTTCATTACCTGGCCCTTCAGCCACACTTCCTCTCCTCTGGATCCCTGGCTCTCCTTGGCCTGATCGGAGTGAGCCCTTTTATAGTATCAGAGGGGCCTTAATTAGAGACAGGTGTTCACATTAGTTTAACAGCCTCACCTGACTCTTTGCAGGCTAATTGGAGTCATGTGTCCACCCTAGCCTGGAGCAGCCGCTGCTCTGGTCAGTCAGGAAAGAGAAAACTGCTTATCCAGTGGCCAGTACTCTGCTGAACCCAACTGGCCTGGGTCTACCACAGTAACTTGAGTCAACGTAGCTTAGGTCGACTTATTGCAGTATCTACACTGTGCTGGGTCGACAGGAGAAACTCTCCTGTCAACTTACCTTATTCTTTTCATTTCGGTGGAGTACCAGACTTGACAGGAGAGCGATCTGTGGTCAATTTAGTAGGTCTTTACTAGACCCACTAAATTGACCCATGGTGGATCGACCGCTGCAGCAGCAATCCACAGTAAGTGTAGACATGCCCTCAGTAGGCATGGTGCTGGTCAAGGCGGAGCCCGACTGGAGTTCTTTCCATTAATAAAAAAGCACACAAGGACAGGAAACAAACATGGATTCAAAATTATTTCTACTTCCTTTTGTCTTGCATTTCCTTTATCTAAGTAAGGATTAATGTACCCAGACAAGAGAGGAACACATCAGATTATTTTTACCTGGGTTTCTTTTCAACACACAGCATGTCCTTTTGCTTAATCAATTATTTCAAATTAGTCAGAGAAAAATACATTATGTCCCCTGCCACTGTGCCAGATGAGCCCCCATTTTTTCTCTTGCAATTCACTTCATCATCTACACTTCATCCCTGCCACACCATTCACTGTCTGGGAAAAGGTTTAGAGAATGTTCACAATGATAAGCAAAATATTCACGAAGGAAAGAAAAACTACTCAGAATTTGAGGGTTCTTTAAATTCATTACATACTCAAAAAAGAATCCCATTCTTCTGAAAAACCTGCCATGCTGCTCAAATTTCTGCTTGAAAATAGGGGTCTTTTCCATGAAAATTAGCCTATTTTGTGTGAGATGTCTTTGAACTTTGAAACCCAAATTTTGAAAAATATATTTTCATGTGGTTTTAATTAAAACACAGCCTTTTAATCATATTCCATTGAGATGTGAAAATAGGGGCATAGAATTGCACAGAATAAAATAGCAAAAGATATTCCACAGAAAAATAATCCATTTTCCAGAGCTCTACTCTCATTTCAGCCTGTGGCCTATTAGTGCCCCAACAGGAAAAAAAAAAAGAGAGAGAGTGATACTGGTACGTTCTTCTGCTCTGCCCTTCAGTCAGCATTCAGCTCACGTACAATCCTCCCTTTTCCTGCCGTGTAATTGTGTTCTCCCCTTCTGGTCAATTCCCCTTTTACAGTCAGAGGAATATTATAAAATGAAATCAAATGACTAAATTATATCTAATGACTATCTTATTTGTTTCTTCCCCTTTCTTTATACTGTTATTTCTCTTCTTCCGGGCCAGGGACAGGAATGATAGCAATGTCTTCAGCCATAATGGAGAATGGAGGTAGCAGAGAGAGATTAGATGACAGGGGTGGCCAACCTGAGCCTGAGAAGGAGCCAGAATTTACCAATGTACATTGCCAAAGAGCCATAGTAATACATCAGCAGCCCCCCCAACAGCTCTGTGCCCCCCCACTCCCAGCCCCTTCCCCTCCCCCTCCCCGGCAGCCCCTGCCCCTTGCTCCCTACACCTCCCGATCAGCTGTTTGGTCATGTGCAGGAGGCTTGGAGGGGGAGGAGCGAGGACACAGCAGACTCCGGGGAGGGGGCGGGAAGGGGTGGAGTGGGGGCAGGGCCTGAGGCAGAACCAGGGGTTGAGCAGTGAGCACCCCCCAGCACATTGGAAAGTTGGCACCTGTAGCTCCAGTCCCGGAGTTGGTGCTTATACAAGGAACCGCATATTAACTTCTGAAGAGCCGCATGTTGGCCACCCCTGGATTAGAAGGAAAGTCCTACATTTCTATTATTCTATTATTAATGAATGTGATTTCAGTCATTTTGGGTTTGAGTTGACAGCAAGCCATCCAGGATGGGACTTTGAAGAGACAGTGATAGAAATGAGACTGAACTACATGATATAGGTCCAGAGTGGACAAGTATAAATGGGTATTGCCAGCAAAGATGTGGTAGTTGAACCCCTGGGAGCTCATAACATCACCCAAGGAAAATGGGTAGAAGAAGAAGAAGGAGGCGGCCAAGAACAGAGCCTGGAAGGACTCCAACAGAAATGTCAAGAGGAGAGAAAGAAGATACACCTAAAAAAATGCTGAGGTAGTAGTTTGTATATGGGCGCACAAACATCACAATAAAAGGTCATCTCTGTAAGAAAGACAGCAAATAAAAGTCAATGCATTTACTGTTCTTTATATGTTTATCGCAAAAAAAAAAGTGACCTTTGTAGGAAACTAAAACCTTCAGTTTTCATTTGATTTTGAAATACATGAAGTGTTTTTAACATTTTGCTTTCTTTATGTCTTCTCAATTTTAATCTCAGTTTTGGTTTTAGTTTGACATTAAAGGTCATTTGCAACCTTTTGCTTTGTGTTCTGTAACTCAATATGTCTTTTCTTTTCCTTTCTTAATGTGAGTACTATTGAAGTGAGATCTGATATAATGAAACTAATTTTGCGCATGAGACAAAAAGAAAATACTGATGGAAGCAAATTTGTTATAGTGTCTGAAGAGCCAGTAATCACCTTGTGGTTCAGTAATACAAAAGGTACAGGTCTTGAAATTCCTTTAGGTTTGTAATAGTATCTATTTGAAATAATAAGATATTGAGTGTTCCAGACGGAATACTTGTCATATGTCTGCTTCTAATGGCACTAATTATAGTTTCAAATAACAGGTACTCAATCTCTATCTGTTATTTATGTACACTGTATTTTAAAATAGAAAATGTGAATGCAGTGTGGGGAACATGAAACATTTTAGCAAAAAGGGAGTGACATTACCCAGGGTACAATCTGGACTGCTGAACAGCTGTGTCCCCTCAATCCTCCAACCTGGGATGCCTTGTACACTGGTTTGCTATGAGAGCAATCACTCCTGGCTTGCTCACAAACAGCCTATAGCATGTAAATTACTCACAGCTGAGTAATATGAGTGTTTTAGCCAGCCACTTCTGAATTATATTGCAGAGAGACACCAGCAAATTCCCAGTCCCAGACTTTTCCCCAGAAATGTGCATATTGTACTGCCTAGCTCTTTCCTTCCGGACAATCTGAGATCATAGATAGTCCATTTTATTAATAGAAAATGATATGTACAAACCTTATTATCTCAAATGGAGTTTTCCAAACACTTCAATCCAAACTCATTGGCTTAGATAAAACAATAAAACAAGTTTATTAACTACAGAAAGATAGATTTTAAGTGATTACAAGTAATGACGCATAAAAGTCAGAATTGGTTACAAAGAAATATAAGGTCAAATGCAAACTAGTACCTAATTTAACAAGCTAATTGAATTTAAAGCAAGAAAGTTTCTCTGACCACATGCTTACAGCAGTCTGGCTGGATTCCTCTCCCAGTTCAATGATGCTTCCTTTGTCTTTCAAGTGTTGTTAATGCCAGGAATAGAAATGAAGGGAGAGAGGTGATCTGAGGACTCTGTTTCACATATTGATATATTTTTGAGAATCATCTCCATCTGGGGTTCAGGAGACAGCAAGGCTGTTTGCCAAAATATAAATTTCTTGCTCACACCTTTCTTCCTGCCAAAGAATGGCTGTTTAACAAGGTGATAGTCCATATAATTATGCTGACACCTGGCTGAGGTGCTGGCTAGCCTTTTGTATGCGGGGAACTGGTTTGAAGCTGCTTCCCTAGACTCAGAACATGTCTTTTAAAGTAGAATTTTATGACTTCACATGCAATGTTGCTGCATATATTTTACCAGGAAAATAATGTTTAGCAGATTGAGTTTTCAAATGAAACCTCACAAAGGCATAGTTTGTATAAAATGTATCATAGTCTTGTAAAAAGGGTGAACATAGGGATGCAGACTGTCACAAAGAGCAGAGTAACACACTGACTTGCCTTAACAAATGAGTTCCTTAAATTGGGTACTAGCTGTGACTTTATCTGATTAAAATATGACCATATAGATCATTGTTGCAACCATTGTTATATATTTGCAACAAATCTTGTACAAAATGTGGCATGTAAGATGTCTATGAAAAGATTATGATTTGCTGTTTATGATTAGGATATCTGTATTCATGTATCATTTTTGTATTTGAAGTTATGAATATTAGCTCTATACCTGAATTTCAAATGTTTGCTCCTGAGGTAATGCCCACAAGGTAGTTAGCCAGCACATCTTGGAGGGACTATTCAAAGTAAGTGGCTCATCAAGAAACACTTAACTGACAATGGACCATGGACTACACTGAATGGACTGTCCTGCAAACGTGCTGTTTGAGGTATAGGTAATGGCGTCTACTATGTTCAAACCTTCATGCATGGACATATGACTTGCCCTTGTAACTCCAAACAATATCTTGTCACCTGTCATTTTCCACTAGCTGTGCTGAGGGCTTTATTCGAAACAATGGGTTTCCCTCCACATGGCAGAAGATATAAAAGGGCCTGGAAATGCCTCCATTTTACCTCTAACCTGCTCCAGCCTCTATCTGGCTCAAGTCTCTGGACTATGAACTTATACTAATGGGAGCATTCTAACCAATGGACTGAGGTCCTTCCAATGATTTGGAAGCAATCAGAGACTTGACTTAAGTCGGCAATTTTTTCCATCACTGCTACAAGCCTAAACCAAGAACTTTGCAATTACTGTATGCATTTGATTCCTTTAACCAATTTTAACTCTCAACTTTCTTTAGTATCTAAAGGCTTATTTATAAAAAAGAAATAAAGGATTAGCAACAGCATGTTTTTGGGTAAGATCCAAGTTCTATATTGACCTGGGTGTGTGGCTGGTCCTTTGGGCTCAGAAGACCCTGTTATTTGATTAAATTGGTTTTTAGAGAACCACTCATATCTTTAAGTCTAGTGTTTTTGGTGGTGATACAAGAACTGGAATGCCTAAGGAAACTGCTTTTATGACTTCTTGTTAGCCAGTGTGGTGAAACAGAAATGTACTTTTGTTGCTGGTTTAGTATATCCTATGGGGATGTGATGTTGCACTCCATCTGTTTTATGGAAATATGTTTATAAGTGTGAATATGATGTAACTCGAATATGCTTCATGCAAAAGGTCTCTTGTAAGGTTTCATTACAAAGCTTATGATCTACTAAGTGTGTTCATCCTATTTGTTTGCATGTATTGTTTCTATGTCTGGAGTTAGGAGAATAAAATATAAACTTCTATTACTGATGGAAATATGTTAAGTGGAAGCCATTAAGGATGCTTCAGACTCAATGAACTGTGAATGGGTTTGTTTACCTGCAAGCCTTCCTGTGTACATGTCTGCCAGCTTCTAGGTAATGAAGAAGGACGTCTTACAGTGACATGTGATCATGTCACCTGAACTGGAATCCATCTTAAACCTGGTGCTTTTCCATTTAGGAGGAGGTGTGGGGATCTAGAAGGACAAAAGATTCCCGCCTTGTGGAGTGGAACAAAACAAAGCGGGCTGCCAGTCATGAGAAATCCCCTACTTACCCACCTGAGCTGGAACTAACAAGGACTGTACCAAGGGAAAGGACTTGGCCCAGACTAGAAAGGAGTCTAGTCTGTGAAAGAACTTTATTGGAACATCTCTGAGGGTGAGATTTACCTGTATTCAGTTTCTTAATGTATTAGGCTTAGACTTGCGTGTTTTGTTTTATTTTGCTTGGTAGCTTACTTTGTTCTGTCTGTTATTACTTAAAACCACTTAAATCCTACTTTTTATACTTAATAAAATCACTTTTGTTTATTAATTAACCCAGAGCAAGTGATTAATACCTGGGGGAGCAAACAGCTGTGAATCTCTCTATCAGTGTTATAGAGGGCGGACAATTCATGAGTTTACCCTGTATAAACATTATACATAGTAAAATGGATTTATTTGGGGTTTGGATCCCATTGGGAACTGGGTGTCTGGGTGCTGGAGATAGGTAACCTACTGAGTGGTTTTCAGTTAAAGCCTGCAGCTTTGGGGCGTGGTTCAGACCTGGGTTGGTGACGTGTCTGGCTCAATAAGGCAGGGTTCTGGCGTCCCAAGCCATCAGGGAAAATGTGCTCAGAGGTAATCTCAGCACATCCCAAGGGGGTCTCTGTGACCGAATCCATCACAGGGGGATTAGCCACCAGTCTTGGGGTGTATTTGCCCTATTTCTCAGCATTTTGTCCTGAATTTGACATTCTCAGTTGTGACCCTCTGAGGCATGGTTACACTAGCTAAGTGGCCATTCTTTTCATTTGGTTGTTTGTGTGTGAACACAATTCTTGTAAAAGATGCTGTATTGATAGCCTGCAAGTATGAAGTCTTAATTTATCTGAAGAACAATTTAACATAGGTAGGCACAGCACAAGATCTCCACCATTGTGCCTCAACCCCGACATGATCCACTTCTGTCAACTGATTCTCCCTGTTCCACTTACATTCATCAGGTAGCCATCCTACTGCTGATATACATTCACCATGAAACCACATATATGTCTCTACATTAGCAGATCTCAGGCACTTGAGTTTACATGTCAGCAGCACAGTTTGGACATCTCCAGAGACACAGGCATTCTGTCACAGTTATAAGAGCAGTGTGACTTGGAGCAGCTGTTCTGGGAGCTGGCTTCTCCCAGAAGTGCTGGTCAAAGGTCCAGTGCCCTATTTCCAGAATATAAACATTCTTTATGTGCTTTCTGTAACATGGAATGATTTTCTGTCTTAAGGTGGCAGTTGTTGAGGATGCAGCTTATGCATTTTGGGTGGGAAGACTCCTTCCAGCCCCAGGTTGAGGCAAAACGTCCTTATACACTACTCTGTAATTTCTGCAAACTTACTTTTCTTGGTGGCACCTGGGAAACTCAGTTCCAGATCACTCAGTGTTCCTGCCCTCTGCCCCTTCATGACTCCTGGGAGATGGGAAGAGTATCCCTGTTGGGAAATACTGGGTGGGCACATCCCAGCTACTGGGAACTTAAGGAAGCTTCTCATCAGTTTCTGGAGGCTGGTGAGATGACATCCTGAGTGTTGGGATAGAGAAGCACTTGCTCCCTCCTCCACCACTTCTGGCTACCAGAAACAAAAGAGGGAATCATCCCACCTGACAGGAGTTGAAGTTCCTTGCCCCTCGCCTCTTCCTGGTGCTGGCATGTGGACTGGGAGGTAGAATGGTGGAATTAATGGTGAGCATCTCTAAAACTACTTTAAAACTTCCTAAAACATGTTTTGGTAATAGGCTTACTGTTCCAGTTCTGTACAGAGAGATATGAGGGAGAGGTTGTCAGGGTTCCTTCCCCACTCTGAACTCTAAGGTACAGATGTGGGGACCCACATGAAAGACCCCCTAAGCTTATTTTTACCAGCTTAGGATAAACTTCCCCAAGGCACAAAGTCTTTACCCTTGGATTAGGTAAACGCTACCACCACCAAGTGATTTAACAAACAAACTATCAGGGAAAGGACCACTTGGAGTTCCTATTTACCCAAAATATCCCCCCAAGCCCGTACACCCCCTTTCCTGGGGAGGCTTGAGAATAAACAAGATGAGCACAGACCAGCCTGGGATTTTTAAGACCACAAAAAAACCAATCAGATTCTTAAAAAACAGAACTTTATTAGAAGAACAAAAAAAGATAAGAGAACAACTCTGCAAGATCAGAAAGGAAGATAATCTTACAGGCAGTCAGATTCAAAACATAGAGAATCCCTCTAGGCAAAACCTTAAGTTAGAAAAAGACACAAAAACAGGAATACACATTTCCTCCAGCACAGTGAATTTCACAAGAAAAAACAAAGAAAACCTAGCGCATTTTCTAGCTAGATTACTTACTAACTTTACAGGAGTTGGAGGGCTTGCATCCTTGATCTGTTCCCGGCAAAGGTATCACACAGACAGACAAAAGCCTTCCCCCCGCTCCAGATTTCAAAGTTTCTTGTCCCCTCATTGGACATTTTGGGTGAAGTGCCAGCCAGGTTACCTGAGCTTCTTAACCCTTTACATGTAAAAGGACTTTGCCTCTGGCCAGAAGGGACTTTATAGCACTGTATACAGAAAAGTGGTTACCCTTCCCTTTATATTTATGACAGAGGTGTTACATTAGCAGTGGGGGGAACATAGGTAGGGGCTTTTTTAGAGCCATTGCAGTACTCACTGTGTCTGTTTCTGTGATCCAAATTTAAGCTGATCCATCAGGAACAGAATCTGAACAATCTTCTGCTCACCAAACAATATTTTTTTCCGAATTCAAATTGTTCTGTGAAGCTCTATTAAACTTTGTTATTTGTTTTCCTCAATCTCATTTTCATGAGGAGAAACTGATAATATTTCATCTAAACATTAAGAAGCTGACAACAACAAATGGAGAATTTTCTATTTATTGACAGGCAGCACTGAAGGTGGTGGAGGTAATCCCAAAATTTCTCTCACTGTTTCACCAGCGACATAAATTCTGAATTAAGATGAGATAACTCAAAACTGAAACAACATACTTATTTAATTCTGGATTGCCTGAGTGGGAATGGTCAATGAGCCAAAATTATTGAACGGTGTGTTGTAATAGTAAGGCTTGTAACAAACATTGTAAAAGAGAGAGCTGGAAATCTACTGTTTTGGGTTTCCTGCCAAACTGCTGGAATATTTACAGTATACTGATACAAGTTCGAGGACTGCAAAACTCGGACTGGGTTTGTATAGAGGGCTGAACCACTAGATCATGGGTTCAAATCTAGTTCTCGTTAGTATTAACATTACTCAGTGGCCTGTGTGTAATTAGTTCATGATTTCAGTTTAGTGCCTAGTAAATCTGTATCCAGATTATACAAACTACCATAACTGGCACTTGTACTTGTATTCTGAGCAAACAGGCAAAGGACATGGAGACCTAAATTTTTATCCATAGGAAAGGTTCCATCAGGATAGGAATAGAGTAGTATGAGGGAAACTTACTTTGCTGCTGCCATTCTGTACCTGACCTAGAGGCAGACAACTCAGGTACCCAGACTGTCAAGGCAGTTTCTTGCATAAGTACTACATCTAAGTTAAGAAAGAAAAAAAACTGAAAACATTTATGTTTTAAAGAAAAAATGGCTTAATCTCTTAATTTCTTTTCTACAAGATACTATGTCCATCAGCACTGACCATTAGGAGCTTCTTCTGGACGGTGTGAAACGAAGACAGCTCTTCTTCATGGAGATGTGGATCATGGTGGTCAGAGGTATTGCATAGCCAAGGTGAACTTCCCTGATAAGGACAAATGCAGAACTAAACTACTGTACATTAAAAGAAAGTATAAACTTTTAACTTCCAAAACAGAGAGTCAATAAACAAAAACTTCTTTAAAAAAAACTAAAAAAAAGAACACATTACAAGATTATTGTTTCAGAAAAGAAGTCAGTAGAAATCACAATGCTTTTATATGCTAGTGGAAGATATGTCAGCCAGTCCTCAGAGTGAAATTGACTAGCATAGAACTGTCAGCCCAGGAGAGGAAAACAAATGAAGGATGTGTGTGTTTGTGCTCCAGGGGGAGAATTAATATGTTTATGTGTATGCAAAGGGAAGGAGGGGTGTGTGTATTAATAGGCAGGGTGGGAATGGAGGATTGTATATGAGAGAACTATTGTGAAAGCATTGGGAGAGAGAGAGAGAGAGAGAGTGAGAGAGAGAGTGTGTGTGTGTCTATGAAAAGAGACTCGGAGGAGATGTGTTTGCATGTGTGCATGCACACACTTTTATGTTGGGTGGATTGTGTAAGTGGTGGAGGGATGACAATTGGAGAGTGGATTATGCCTCTATGTTCAATGGAGGGAGAGCTATGCTAGAATGGCTACAAAGTTACCAAACCTTAGTAAATCAGTAGTGACTAACTCTGAAGCTTTAAACAGGCAATGCACTTGTAACCCCAACAGAACCCGGTCGTAGTTGGGTGGGATTGACCCTGGGACCTCTGCAGTTTAGTGCATGAGCCTCTACCACATGAGCTAAAAGCCAACTGCTTGTTAGCTAAGGCTGTAGAGCAGACTCATTTTTCCTCTCTCTCTTTAAGTGGTCTCGGTGCCACTAGATGGGACAGAACACCACACCCAGAAGGTGTGTGGGTTACACTCTCACTAGTTCTGTGTACTAAATCTCAACAAGGAGAGGTGAGTTTAAAGGTTCTAGGCCAAAACTATTTTTGAAATTCAATGTAACAAAAAGAATGCAAAGAATTTTCACAAAAAAGTAATCCCTCTTTCTTCCTAAATTCTTCAATTCACAAATGGCTTGTCTTAATCTCAAAGGATCATTTTTGAAAGATCTAGTGAGTGTAGGCAAAATCTGATTAAGAAAAAACAATTATTTGCAATATAAACTACTGCATAGAGAGATTAGTACACTCTCCATTGTAAGGAAGAGTGGTCTTGTGGTTAAAGACTGGGGCTCAGTATTTAAAGATGTTGATGCTATTCCAAATTGCCACTAACTTTCAGCGTCATCTTAAGTAGGCCATTTAGACCAAAATTTTCTACTTGGTTGTCTAAAATTAGGCACTTAAATCCATATAAATGCAGTAGTGCCATCCCCAAGTGTTCAAAATATGTCATGCCTCCCCAAAATTAGGGAACTGGCTTAAAATTATGAAACTTTAAAAACAGAAGGCAAATACAAATAATACAACATTTACTGAACTGTTAGGGACCACATTTTCAAGCTTTCCTCTGTAAGCATAGGGCTAGAAATTTATTTTGTTTTTAAAACGAACACTGAAATTCGCATGACTCTAGGAACTAATGCTTTATGGCTGTGCAGCCCATGATGCAAAAACTGTACAGATTGGGTGAGGGTAACTGGTAGAGATATTATGAGGAAAAGGTGATTTTATGTATATTGTATATGCTGGACATGTTAAGTTACTACAAAGTGCTGGGATGTGATTTGCAATCAAATTTTCAAACTGTGGTCACACCTTTTTTTATCAAGGTACATTAATGTATCGTTTATAATGCAGTATTAAATTATTAATAGATGTTATATACATGTTACAGCTATGGTTATAAGCACATCAGTGGAACGTGTTGCAGATGGTTAATAGATGTGGTCATAAGCAGCCTATTGACCTACTGCACTCTATAATAAACTAACAAACAATTATACATTTATTAAATATTTATTAATCATTTGAAGCCTCTAAAACTATTTATAAATGAAACCTTAATATATAAAGTTTGATGCAAATGGTCAGATACTTATTAGCAAATGATATTTTGGCAATCCTTCTGGGACTAGTGAAAATGGTCTCACTAGATAAAGAATTAATCTCTCATCTGTTAGTAATGGCTGCTCTACAGACAGTTTCTTGCCAAGAAAGGTAAATTTTTCCAAAATTGGAAGAATCATTAAAAAAACAGGGAGTGTTATTGCTATGGAAATATTAACTCATCAAGTGTGTACACACAGAAAAATAGACAAATTATAAACAGATACATAAATATTTGGTTACCATTTGTTCAGTGGTCAGACAGAATACAGTTGCCCACCAAAACAATGCACAAATAAATATAATGTGATAAATGACTATTATTCTTCAGTAATAATAACTAACTGACTTGTTTGGTTTGTTAATATGAACAAAGACATTATTGTCTTTCAGTTTTTAAAGAAAATGTTCAGAAACAATATGTAGTGGTTTAAAGATTCCATGACTTGGTATTACTCACGAAGTCAAAAAAACTTGATGACTATATCATTGCATAATGTCTCTCTAAATAAAAAGTACATATTTGTAATTGTTAATATTGCATTTCTGGTATATGTATGGTAATGAGTTGTAAAATTGCTCATATTTCCTAAATAAACCACTCTAAAAATAATAAAGATTAAGCCAATTACAGTGACCTTGAAATACCATTGCTACATTGTTTTACAATGATCTGGTGAAGTATCACATTTGCAACTGAGTTGAATTAGAAGTTTAAAGCTTACTAACTTTACTGGAGAATTGGTTTGAATGGCATCTGGTGGGCAATCAACTTCAAAATGATGGTTGAAATGACGTGATGAGAAAGACAGCAACATGGACAACGTTAAAATATACTTGATTCTCCTATTATCTCCCTTGTGGGGATTTGTGGAAAGAAGCTTTGTACCTTTTTCCCTTCTTTAACATCAGTTTCCATTACTATTCTGTATGGCCTTGAAGGAAGTAAATCCAGGCCCATGCGCCGGAAGAGATTCAATGTTATTTCATTGATAGGACACCAGAATGTGTTTTCGCATCCTTTAACAGTTTGTGCACCTCTGACCAATTCTAGCACTCTTGTTATAATTACATGGTGGCCTTAGAAAAACATACCATTACCCATACACAATATAGCAGTGATTTTAAAAGAGATTTAAATCTATTAGAAAGTGAAGAATGTTAACTGTGGATTTCCAAGTCTTTTGAAACATGCTTTCGGAACTTTGGAGACACAGGTTCAGTTTTCATCTATGCTACAGGTTTCTTGCATGATCTTCAGCAAGTCACTTAATTTCTTACTGCCTCATTTCCTCATTTGCAAAATGGGGGTGAAAATAATCCCTTTCTCCCCCAATTTGTATGTCTATTTAGGCTGTAAACCCAACCAGACAAGGACTATTTCTTACTACTTGTATGTATGGTGCCCAGTACAATGGAACCATGATCTTAGTTAGGACCTATAGACATTGCCATAAAGCAAATACATAAATAATAGATAAAATAAAGTTATTCACAAATAGGTAAGAAAATGGCACTATTTTCAAAAGAGCAAAGCTCCTACTGCATGCTTTTTGACCAATGCTGACTTGCCAGACACTGTTAAAGATCTGCTTCACTACACTTGAGAAAAATAAGAGTACAGTCCAGAGTATCAAGGCTATTACCTATGTCCTGAATACTTTGTGAAACCATTAAACCTGATGCTAAAAAATGTTGAGCACCTCCACAGAAATGTTGGAGGTGCTGAACTCCGACTGAAATCAGCACCCCACAGGAGTCGCTCTATATAATATTGAGCAAAGAGGGTCAACTGTAATACACAGAAAACACTAAAGCAAATAAAATGAAATAACTGGACCATTAGCTGACAGCACATCTTCAAATTATGGGCTCATTTCACAAGGTACTTAGGCATTGCAACTAACTTTTAGGTGCCTAGAAAATCACTGAGATCCACAACGCCTGGGTTGGACACGTAGGCGCCATAAACAGATGGGATTTACATTCTTAGGCACTTATTTCTCCTCAGTCATTGTATATGGCTGCCTCAGGAATCGCAGCTGCAGCTGGGTAGGGGGAAACTAAAGCCTGCTGCCGGAGCCTATGCCTGAACCAGAGGAGGGGGGCTGAAGCCCACCTCAGAACTGCCGGGAGGGGCTACTGCTTTGCCTTCTCCCTCAGCTCTGTGCAAGAGGCTGTTGTGGCCACAGGAAAACCCCCTGGTGGCTGCTTGTGGCCACAATGGCTGCATTTGAGAAATGCTGACCTAGAGTGAGGCAACAGTGCAAATGCCCAGAAGCAGAAACATAACTACCCCAGCTATAGGGAACTTTTGCAGTGGAAATGTAGGGGTCAAGAGAGCTTAGGCACCTACAGAGCTAGATGGCAGGTAAGCAGGGGTTTTGTGAATGTTGGTGGTGCCTAAATGTTGGACTTAGGTGACTAAAGTGGCATTTAGGCACACATCCCTTTGTGACTCTGGCCAGATCGGTAGAATTGGAGTAACCAATAATATTTAGATCATTAGCTGAAGAGGCATCAGGGCTCACATTTGACTTAATTTTCTGTACCAAGGAATAACCTTTCCGTCTCTTCTTTATTTGATTACTTCCATGGTGGGCAAGGCACTCCTGGCACTGTTATGGTCAATGCCACACAAGGACTTTCATCTAGTCTACCTTCTATTTCAATTTATTTTTGCCCTAAAAGCTGATTGTAAAAACTGATTTTAAAAACTGATTTTAGAAAGTAGAGGAAAATACAACCTTGTTGGTGGCTCTTGATCAACTGTTTTACCTCACAGAGCCAATTAAGTCAAATCAGCATTGACTGATTACTCTTGTAAACTGCGTTTCAAATTCACCTTCATAACTGGACATTTTTGGAGTCTTCATCCAGTGCAAAGATTGCTCTTATAAGATAATCAAGATTGCTATTTAACCCTCCTTGTGGATTTATCTGGGCATATTCTTTACATAGCTTTTATTTTCCCATTTTGTCCAAGACATTCACAGATTAAGTAATTTATGCAACTGTAAGAAATATTTTTTGTATGAAGTGGAAAAGTTAACAGCATGGTGATACTGCTGCTGCTTCTTTCTTATGATTTTGTAATGCAACTAAAAATGCTACTACTAGGATTTACTGGCATGGTAAAAAACGGGCAGATTGGGTCTGAAGAAATAGTCACTCCCCTGTCAAAAAGAGGGTCGGCAGTGTCCAAAATTCATCTGTATAACTGTGCAGCTCTCAGTAAAGGAGTTTTGCTTTCTACAGACTGGGTCCCAATGGCAGATGGGCACATCTTGAACAGCCTTGGCTTCCTCATCTTTCATTAGCTAGCTTGTTGGCTCCTTGTCACATTGATTGGCTTTTCATACTGTCCTTTGCCCTCCTACCCAATCCTCAATTCTTTACTGGCATGGGCTCTGATCAAGAAAAAGCTTAACAAAACACTAGCATTTTATTATATCAAACAATTAGCTTCTCATCCAGTTACATTGGCTGCTCAATATAAACCATAGATTTTTTCTTTTGTAATGGTTTAGATATGGTACTTCTCAATGACAGAAATATATATATAATTAATATATACTGTACATAGGTACCTTCTTAATTCTGTATTTAAAGGGATTTGACTACAGCCTTTGAACACAGGTAAGAATTGTTTGTTACAAAAGGAAACTTATCACAGAGCATTATCTGCTGTTGTTTCAGCCCAAGCAGGGCACCATGCAAAATGCACAACTGTTTACCACACAGTTAAACACAGCCTAAGTTACAACAGCATGGATTGTGGTAATAAATTACCAGTGAAATGTTGTGATTCAAATATTCCAAACAAATTGTGACGTGGAAGAATCAAAGCAGAGCTATTAGTGACCAGTTTTCTTCAGCCCCAAAGTCTGTGGGGGATAGTTTAGGGGATTTATTACCATTGCCACCAGAACAGCATATGCATTTCTCCGTAGTGACTGATGCCTCAAAGAAGGGGAACAGAAAGATGTTTCTGATGTGCCAATGATATTTTGCCATATCACATGGCGTTCAGTGCAAGCTGCTCGATTTTTATGAAGATAGTGATGAATCTGCAAATGGCATTCATCATGCTATAATGAACTGCCTAGAGAAACACCAGCTTAACATTAGTTGCATTACTGCATACTCTGCTGATAATGTAAATGTGAACTACGGCAAACGCAATTTGATGTATAAGTTATGTACTAAAAATGACCAAATTTTTAAGGTGAAGTGCCCTGCACACATAGCCCACAATACTTTCGAACATGAGAGTGATCAGCTGTTGGTTGACATAGAAATTATTGTGTTGAAAATTTACAGCCATTTTTCTGTATCCACAATATGCAGAGAAGAACTCCGAAATTTTTTTGAGTTTGTTGTTGAAGTACTGTGGCATGTGAGTACAACATGGTTCTCCCTTAACCCAGCAGTCAATCAGCTTTACAGAAACTGGCCAGCAATTACAGCCTACTTCAAGTCACTAGGGGCGTCTTGTCCAGTAGCATTAAACAACAAGTTCACAGAAGATGGTAAATATGCCTGCATTGTGGAAACGTACATGTGTTTTTTCCAGAATGTGGCTTGTGTCTTTGATGAACTTGTGAGAAAGTTGGAGGAATCAAAGTTATGCATTAGAATCATAGAATCATAGAATATCAGGGTTGGAAGGGACCCCAGAAGGTCATCTAGTCCAACCCCCTGCTTGAAGCAGGACCAATTCCCAGTTAAATCATCCCAGCCAGGGCTTTGTCAAGCCTGACCTTAAAAACCTCTAAGGAAGGAGATTCTACCACCTCCCTAGGTAACGCATTCCAGTGTTTCACCACCCTGCTAGTGAAAAAGTTTTTCCTAATATCCAATCTAAACCTCCCCCATTGCAACTTGAGACCATTACTCCTCGTTCTGTCATCTGCTACCATTGAGAACAGTCTAGAGCCATCCTCTTTGGAACCCCCTTTCAGGTAGTTGAAAGCAGCTATCAAATCCCCCCTCATTCTTCTCTTCTGCAGACTAAACAATCCCAGCTCCCTCAGCCTCTCTTCATAAGTCATGTGCTCTAGACCCCTAATCATTTTTGTTGCCCTTCGCTGGACTCTCTCCAATTTATCCACATCCTTCTTGTAGTGTGGGGCCCAAAACTGGACACAGTACTCCAGATGAGGCCTCACCAGTGTCGAATAGAGGGGAACGATCACGTCCCTCCATCTGCTCGCTATGCCCCTACTTATACATCCCAAAATGCCATTGGCCTTCTTGGCAACAAGGGCACACTGTTGACTCATATCCAGCTTCTCGTCCACTGTCACCCCTAGGTCCTTTTCCGCAGAACTGCTGCCTAGCCATTCGGTCCCTAGTCTGTAGCGGTGCATTGGATTCTTCCATCCTAAGTGCAGGACCCTGCACTTATCCTTATTGAACCTCATCAGATTACTGATGTGTATGCAGAGATGTGCCATTTTAAGATGAAGTTGCTAAACCGGAAAGAGGATTGTTTTATGGTTTCCAAGCCAAACAACTGATAGAAAAGCTACTGCCACAATAAAAAGTTAAAGCAAGACTTCATTAATTTTTATTACTCTGTGCTTTTGTACATCAATAAATGGTTTAATTTCTCTACTGACAATGCAGTGATGCAGCTGAAACCCATTTGCATCTATAAGAAGCTTAGTTTCTCAGATCTTGAAGGTGTAAGGGATGCACTCAAAATGAGAGAAATCATAAACATTGACCAGCTCTATGAGGAGTTCTGCAACAGTCAAGAAATTTCATTTCCAAATCTATCAGTGAAAAATAGATGTGTGTGTTTCAGAAGTGTGGAAAAGAAAACTTAAAAAACTTGTTCCAAATTGTATCATTTGTACTTAGTGTATCAGGATCAAATGCATTTACAGAAAGGATTTTTTTCCATTAACGGGGAATAAATGATCTGACATACAGAACAGATGCAGCGTAGATTTAACTGAAAGCAAACTCCAAATCTGTATAAACTTCCAGTTACTCTACAAAGATTTCCCCATCTCGGTACAACAAGATCGTGGGTTGCTGCAAAAAGTAACAGTGCTGCAAAAGCACCAAGAAATACCTATGTCAAATGTAGGCGAGTACTGCTTATTACTATTAATAATAATGATAATAATACAATTGGGAGGAGGGGTGAGGTGGGGGTGCTAAGAAAACATCCCTGTATTTTTTAAATACAATGTTGGCAACTCTAGGAAGTGGCTCCCTAACCAGCACCAGCAAACCTCCCCAACCTTCTCATCTTCCATCACCTGCACCCCCTTGTCCTGCAACCCTTTCCCTGGAGCCACTCAGCTCAACCACAGCAGAAGCCCTCAGCCTGCAACCCCTCCCCCTGACTCCCCACTCCACACTCCAGCCCAGTCCACCCCTCGCACCTGCCCCCCAGCAACCCCTGAGCCGCCCTGCCCCACCCCCATCCCCGGCCAGTCTGCCCCCTGCGTCTTACTCTATGAGCTCCTCACTGTTTTATGAGCTCCTCACTGTTGAAGCAGCAGTCACTGTGTGAGTCCAGGCAAGCAATGGCCAGGGCAAGGACCAGAGGCTGCCTGGCAGCAGATCCTGTGGGAGCCAGGCATAGAGTAGCAGGTGCAGTCTGGGCACTGCCAGGAGCAGCCTCGAGTTGCTCAGCATCTGAAGAGCTGTGGCTGTGATCTTACCTGTGTTGGGGGTGAAGAGTACTTCCCTAGCAACCCAGCTGGCTGAGGTCTGCTTCCTTCTCCTCTGAACCCCACCTGTCTATAGGTAAACAGGTGTAACTACAACAGTGCCTAAGGTAGAGTGGTCTCTGCTAGCTGGGCTCCCCATCACCTTGTGGGCCTGCATGCAACTGCACCTCTTGCATCATTGTAGCTATGTCCTTAATGGGAAGTAAATTGTTTGCTATTTGTCTACATTTATCATTGTAATATCTCAACTCTATTCCATAATTACACATGGGCAAAGTGCTCCTTGTAAAAGGTGAATTACAAAGAAAAAAAAAACCTCTCCTTTTCTACTTTTAAAATGATCTTTAAAAGACTATCAAAGTTTGGTTTAAAAAAGCAACAAAAATCTTCCTTTCTTGATTATTTTTTACATGTGAATTATTATCTCCTGTCTTTGCTGAAAAAGCCTGGCAGTATCTTTGGGGATCTGAAGGATCATATCTCATCATTAGACTGTTACCTGTTCTGCAGCTAGCACTGGCCTCTTCCCAAACCCTCCCCTGAGAAGGACGAGGATGCTTAAATTGAGAACCATCTTTAAAATTCCCAGAAGGAGCAGTTGAAAACAAAAACAAATTCCTTTTTGCTTTTACTTCTGAGTTCATTTAGAAAACACATTCCTAGACCCTTCCTAGATAGAGGAATATTGCTATTTTGTATTTCCGTAGCCTCGCAAATAACAAATTTAAAAAAGCTAATAAAAGATACCCAATTTTAACACCCCTAACTTTAATATACATCCAAAAGTGACCTCAAAGATTAAAACCTTCTTTGTACATTGCATGACTGAATGGAAGTATTCTCTAAATAGTTATTATCAAATCTCCTGAGATTATACTTGTCTGAGATATTTCTCACATACATTTAATCTATTACCATCAGTATTTAAATCTATTTAAAAACAATTAAAAAGAACTGCCTCAGAAAGCTAAGCAGTGCTCCATTTCAGAGTTCTAATTACACTCTTCATTTCAGATTCTTTTCTCCTCAGAATGTGGTTCTTTAAAAAAAATAAACCTACTCCCTTTCAGAGAATAGAAATAACTTTGGATATGTAAAAATGGCATTCAGATAATATAGATTTTTTATTATTATTTTTTCAGGAAAATCCCAAATTCATGGTGAAGGAAAACACAGCAGGAGTGGAGTTATGACCAGTTACGGTATACACTCACCTCTAGAGTGTGCCCTCACATCAGGGTGCAACGTTGCTGCGGGTTTTGTGCCCCATGTAGGCTGTCTGCCACTGTGTGCAACTCAGCCCTCCAGCTGAGAAATGTGTAATTCAGACTGCTTTTGGGGTAACAAAAGTTGAAACTAACATCCAGTCTCTCAACAAATCTGTGCTCTGTCTTCAATCTTCTTTGTCAGCTAGTCCAGAGTCATTTCCCTCTAGCTTCAATATTGAGCACAGGCCTTCAGATTGCCTTTCCAAGGTGTCTGTTCTCCTGTTGACTCTGGCTCAGGCCCCTTAACAGGAGTCCCTGTGGACCCTTCCTTCAAACAAAACTCTCTCCCTTTCATGAGGCGCAGGTGTCCATTAAGTTATCACCTAATGCCTCTTCCCTCCCTTCTGGCTGAGAAGCACCTAATTAACATTAATCTCAGAGAAGATAATGGAACAGCTGATACAGGACTCGATTAATAAAGAATTAAAAGAGGGTAATGTAATTAATGACAATCAACATGAGGTTACTGAAAATATATCCTGCCAAACTAACTTGATACATATTTTTAAATGAGTTTACAAGTTTGATTGGTAAAGGTAATAGTGTTGATATAACAGACTTCTGTAAGGCATTTGACTTGGTAACACATGACATTTTGATTAAAAAACTAGAATGATATAAAACTAACCTGGCACACTTTAAGTAGATTTGAAACTTGCTAACTGACAGGTCTAAAAATGTAATTGTAAACAGGGAATCATCATCCACCAGGTATGATTCTGGTGGTGTCCTTAAGGGATTGGTTCTTGGCCCTATGTTATTTAAGATTTTTATCAATGACCTGGAAGAAGACATAAAATCATCGCTGTTAAGATTGCAGACAACACAAAAATTGGGGGAGTGGTAAATAATGAAGAGATACAGAGTGATCTGGATTATGGTAATCTGGACACAAGCAAACAGTAAATATATACATCTAGGAACCAAGAATGTAGACTATATTTAAGGATGAGGGATTCTATCCTGGGAAGCAGTGACTGTGAAAAAGATTTGTGCCAGCATGCGGTGCCCCAAATCTATGTTCCATGCAGTTAATGAGAGGGGTGAATGAAGGTTACATTCCATCCCTCAATTTTAGAGGAAATCAGGAGCTGCTTTGGCTCCAGGATCAAGTTAGAGCAGCCTCAGGGCTACTGTAGCTTAAATTGATAGTGTTGATGGCCAAGGTGTTAGTCCAGCTTTCCAGGATCACTAGAGCACAGTGTACTGCAGCCATGGCCTGTCTCACCCCTGGCATGACTGAAATACTTACTGTACAAGGAGAGGCCTGAAGCTGGTAGCATAGAGACAGCAATACCCCCTTTACACCATATGAGGACTCCCTGTGCAAAGGGAACCCCTAGGCAACTGTTTAAGCCAATTTTCTGTCCCCTTGGTGCTGCTACAGAGACACAAGTAAGTGGGGTTGATCAGGGCCAAGAACGTGGCCCATTGTCATCATATTTGTCTGTGGCCTGGTTGTTGCCAATGTAGATGGAAAGGTAGTAAGTGTAATCAATCTGTCACTCAGGCACAGTGAGTCAAGGTGGGTGAGGTAAGATCTTTTATTGGAAAAGATATTACCTCACCCATCTTGTCTCTCTAATATCCTGGAACCAACATGGTGACAATGACACTGCTTACTCAGGCAAGGTGACAAGTCAAAGAAGAACCCTTCATTTCAGTACTCTCTTACTGGCCACTCTGCACTTTCTTCCTCTTCATTTTTTCCTACCTCTGCTGAGCTCAGAGAAGTCTGATGCTGCTCCACCATTTTAGCAGTTATTTTCTTTTATATGCAATTTACCAGCCTTTTGTGCAGGATTTTACCTTTTGTTGGAAAACTTTTCAGCCAAGACAAGAGGAGAAATGCCTTTCATAAACGCAATGCTTAGTGTAACAGCTCCTCCTCTCCAGGCCTGTAAATACAGGTGGCATCTTCCAGAGATTATGAAAGGATTGCCCCATGACAATGGCTCAGCCAGCCAGCTCCATAGGCTGCATATCAGTATCAAAAAGCAGGCTCATGCTGAGGGCCTCTGTCACAGGGTCTGCTCAGGTTTCCACTCTCTCATGCCTGTGCCCTGTGTTGGCTGGTTAAATAAAGAGTCCCCACACCTTCTTCAGTGCTTCACCCTTGTGTCTTTATTTACAGTGCAACAGTGTTATCCCCCTTTTTCCCCCAACAGCTATCCCCAGTCAGACCCTTCCCAGGGTCTGCTGGCTCATGAGGCTCCCTTCCTTGGGTGAGGAGACAGAGATGTAACCCTCCAATCCCCTCCCAGGCTAGCCTCTTGACTGAGCTTTCCCCGGGCTTTTATAGCCCTCTCCTCTTCAGCCCAGCTGTCGCTACTTAACTCAACTCATAGCAGTGAGCCAGCCCTCGTTAGGGCTTGAAGCTGGGCTCTCTGCTGACCGCCTGATTTCATCCTACTAATGGAGGATGCATCCGATGAAGTGAGCTGTAGCTCACAAAATCTTATTCTCAAATAAATTTGTTAGTCTCTAAGGTGCCACAAGTACTTCTTTTCTTTTTGTGAATACAGACTAACACGGCTGCTACTCTGATCCCTTTTACTTGCGTCACAATATTACCAGCTTTGGGCAGCGATATCATGCCATTGCCAACCAGCACATCATCTGGCAAATTCTCAAGAACTTTCATTTATAGGTTACTCCTTAAACCTTCCCATTACAATTCAATACATGCTAAAGGCACTGTCATTTTAACCACACTCAAAGCTGGCAGGGTCACCTCTTCCCCAGGGAGCATACTGCTCTCCTAAATCACATCTCTCTTGACAAGAGAGATCTGAGCACCAGTGTGTTGCTAGCCTTGGAAGACTATACCACTCATTTTGACCATTTTTATAACCTTTTTGTCTACCTCCAAGAGGTCAGACCTAACAAAGTTAACAAGGGCACTCTCTGTCACCACTGAAGTTTCTAATCCCAGAGTAGATGAATTAACCTGAACAGATCAGGGACTGAACTTGAGACCCTCATTCCTAGGACACTGCCTTTTCATGTGATCAAGGGAAACACATGACACTTTCTTGGGCCCTCTTCCTAGGCCATGGTCCAATAATTAGGGTTACTAGAAGGAGATTGATGGGGTGATGTGGATTTCATTTCCCCACCCCTTATGTATTCCTTGGGACAAACCAGGAACCCACTTTTACTCCAAGTTTTTGTTCTTCTCTTTGGGGCTTGTGCTCCCTGTATAGCCTCACTTGTATGTGCAAGTCACCTATTTCAGCAGCTGTTTCCTGTGATACTGCACTTTTCTCCCACGCAGCTGTTTGTAATTCCTCATTGCAGACCTCAAAGAACTGCTCCTGAGCTATTATATCCATGAACTTGTCATGAGTGTCTGCCCCTTTACTCTTTATCCATTTTTTTTCAAATAATCCACCATTTTGTGCAAAAATTCCACATGACTTATTATTAACCTTTTTAAGGTTCCTGAATTTGAGGCACTACCCCTTTGGTGTAATTGAAGCCTTTTTAACAGACAATTTAAAAACAAACTACCAAACTAAACTACTAAACTACCAAAAGGAGGCTGCCAGACAACTCTCCAATACCAAATTATACAGGCCACTTTCCTCAGATCCCACTGAGGTATACACTAAGAAACTGCACCATCTACTCAGGACACTCCCTACACTAACATAGGAACAAATCAACATACCCTTAGAGCCCCGACCGGGGTTATTCTATCTACTACCCAAGATCCACAAACCCGGAAATCCTGGACACCCCATCATCTCGGGCATTGGCACTCTCACTGAAGGACTGTCCAGATATGTGGACTCTCTACTCAGACCCTACACCACCAGCACTCCCAGCTATCTCCGTGTGTCATAAATATAAAGGGAAGGGTAACCACCTTTCTGTATACAGTGCTATAAAATCCCTCCTGGCCAGAGGCAAAATCCTTTCACCTGTAAAGGGTTAAGAAGCTAAGGTAATCTCGCTGGCACCTGACCCAAAATGACCAATGAGGGGACAAGATACTTTCAAATTGGGGGGAAGGCTTTTGTCTGTCTGTGTGATACCTTTGCCGGGAACAGATCAAGGATGCAAGCCTTCCAACTCCAGTAATGTTAGTAAGTAATCTAGCTAGAAAATGCGTTAGATTTTCTTTTGTTTTTTGGCTTGTGAAATTCGCTGTGCTGGAGGGAATGTGTATTCCTGTTTTGGTGTCTTTTTGTAACTTAAGGTTTTGCTTAGAGGGATTCTCTGTGTTTTGAATCTGATTACTCTGTAAAATATTTACTATCCTGATTTTACAGAGGTGATTCTTTTACCTTTTCTTTAAATAAAATACTCCTTTTAAGAACCTGATGGATTTTTCATTGTTCTTCAGATCCAAGGGTTTGGGTCTGTGTTCACCTGTACCAATTGGTGAGGATATTATTATCAAGCCTTCCCCAGGAAGGGGGTGTAGGGTTTGGGGGAATATTTTGGGGGGAAGACGTCTCCAAGTGGGCTCTTTCCCTGTTCTTTGTTTAAATTGCTTGGTGGTGGCAGCATACCAGGTTTTTAACCTAAGCTGGTTCCCAAGACAAGAAAGAAACCTGTGCCTTGGGGAAGTTTTAACCTAAACTGGTAAGAATAAGCTGAGGGGGTCTGTCATGCAGGCCCCCACAACTGTACCCTAGAGTTCAGAGTGGGGAAGGAACCTTGACACCGTGACACCACTAATTTCCTGAGAAAGCTACAATGCATTGGTGATCTTCCAGAAAACACCATCCTAGCCACCACGGATGTAGAAGCCCTCTACACCAACATCCCTCACACAGATGGAATACAGGCTGTCAGGAACAGTATCCCTGATGATGCCACAGCACAACTGGTTGCTGAGCTCTGTGACTTTATCCTCACTCACAATTATTTCAAATTTGGTGACAATATATACCTCCAGGCCAGTGGCACCACTATGGGCTCCCGCATGGCCCCACAATATGCCAACATTTTTATGGCTGACCTGGAACAACGCTTCCTCAGCTCTCATCCACTCACACCCCTTCTCTACCTACACTACATTGATGACATCTTCATCATCTGGACCCATGGAAAGGAAACCCTGGAAGAATTCCACCATGATTTCAATAGCTTCCACGCCACCATCAACGTCAGCCCAGACCAATCTACATGGGAGGTCCACTTGCTAGACACCACGGTGCAAATAAGTGACAGTCACGTTAACACCACCCTATACCGAAAACCCACCAACCACTATGCTTACCTTCATGCCTCCAGCTTCCATCCCGGACACACCACATGGTCCATTGTCTAGAGCCAAGCACTGAGGTACAACCGCATTTGCTCCAACCCCTCAGACAGAGGCCAACACCTACAAGATCTTCACCAAGCATTCTGAAAACTACGATACCCACATGAGGAAATAAGTGAGGAAACAGCTCAACAGAGCCAGACGTGTACCCAGAAGCCTCCTGTTGCAAGACAAGCCCAAGAAAGAAACCAACAGAACTCCACTGTCCATCATATACAGTCCTCAGCTAAAACCTCTCCAACGCATCATCAGTGATCTACAATCCATCCTGGACAACGATCCCTCACTTTCACAGGTCTCGGGAAGCAGGCCAGTCCTCGTGCACAGACAACCTGCCAACCTGAAGCATATTCTCACCAGCGACTACACACCGCACCATAGTAACTCTACCTCAGGAACCAATCCATGCAACAAACCTTGATGCCAACTCTGCCAACATATCTACACCAGCGACACCATCACAGGACCTAACCAGATCAGCCACACCATCACCGATTCATTCACCTGCACGTCCACCAATGTAACATACACCATCATGTGCCAGCAATGCCCCTCTGCTATGTACTTTGGCCAAACTGGACAGTCCCTAAGTAAAAGGATAAATGGACTCAAATCAGATATTAAGAATGGCAATATACAAAAACCTGTAGGAGAACACTTCAACCTCCCTGGACACACAAAAGCAAATTTTAAAGGTAACCATCCTGCAGCATAAAAACTTCAGGACCAGACTTCAAAGAGAAACCGCTGAGCTTCAGTTCATTTGCAAATTTGACACCATCAGCTCAGGATTAAACAAAGACTCTGAATGGTTAGCCAACTACAAAAGCAGTTTCTCCTCCCTTGGTGTTCACACTCAACTGCTAGAAGAAAGCCTCATCCTCCCTGATTGAACTAACCTCATTATCCCTAGCCTGATTCTTGCTTGCATATTCATACCTGCCTCTGGAAATTTCCACTACATGCATCCAATGAAGTGGGTATTCACCCGCAGAAGCTTATGCTCCAATACGTCTGTTAGTCTATAAGGTGCCACAGGACTCTTTGCCACTTTTACAGATCCAGACTAACACGGCTACCCCTCTGATATTTTAAAAACATCACAGTTCATAGGCTCAATTACATCCATATAATTAAGCATTGTAATGTGTTACCTAGCAGCTTGCAGGGTAAATCAGTCATAATTTGGTCCTCAGGGATGTTCTGTATACTGCAGGTCATTTCAAAGGTGGTCAAATATTTTTCAATACAATCAGTCTCTCTGTAACTAGAACAGAGTTTATCCCATCTGTATGGTCCTTGGAAAGGAAGAGTGCCCAGGGCATGAAGGGTCTGCATGTTTTTGGCATGCAGCCTTTCCTTCTCTTTTTCTTGGGCTTCATGCTTTTTGATTTGTAGCTCCTGCGCTCATGGGCATGCTGCTATCTCAGCTTCCAGAACTCTCTAGTGTGCTGACACTTCTTCTGCCTGTTTCTGCTTCTCTGCTTCCCACTTTTGCTTCTTAACCTCTATTTCCAGTTTTTTGATCAGCTCCACTATATCCATTTTCTGAATATCCATCTCAGCCAGCTTTACATGCATGACTGTCTCAATGGGAACTGCGTCAGGTTTCTAAGCTTGTTCTACCCTTGCACTCAGTCCCTTTTGATGAATCAGTCTGATCCTTTTGTCATCTAGCCTGCTTCCTCGTCTCATATTTTCCTTTGTTCTATTTCCCATACCCAAAATAAACAAACAGAAAATAATGAACTGTAACTTCTTTGTTTGACAACTTCTTTGTCTGTTCCTAACCTTCTGACTTGTGAATCTCTCAGAATCTAGCTTACATATGCTTTGAGCATGATCCTTAGCTAACCAGCAAACTGGGTGTAAATCCTCCTGACTACCCCACTGTGACTCTCTGCAGGGATACTCTGGGTTGTGAGGCACCTCATCACCACCTGCCCTTAGCATAAAGGAGTCTTTTTTGTGCCTGCTGTGGAACAGCTCCTTGAAACCACCAGCCTCTGGCAGCACAAGCACTACCTTCTAGGCCTCTGCAGACCTTACTCCCTCTGCACAGGTAGCAACAGGTACACACCAATCCCTGAATACTCAGAGGGTCCCCTGAAGTGTCCAGCCCCCTAAACACTGAATACTCACAGAATTATCAGGCCTGCTATTCCCAAAGGAACAGTACACATCAACTTATAATATTCAACTCAGGACTAGCACTTTGCTTTAAATCCTAGCACTTAGATATATTTATAGTGAAAACAAGAAGACATTTATTATCCAAGATTCAAGTGATAGCAAGTAAGAATATTGGAAACAAATGGTTACATAGAAAACAAAATCATAACACACTTTCTAGAGACTAAACTTAAGTAACAGGTTAACCTCATATCTAACAGTTTATCTCACCCAAAGCCTCTTCAGTGTTTTGAACCAAGACTTGAACCCCATTTTCATTAATACAAATGCACTGACCATTTACTTGCTAGGTGCAGGATGAAGGGGTGTCGTCTTTGTTTTGTAGTAATATCCCCAACATTGCTTCTCATTATTCAAAGACAGGTAACCCAACTCCCCTATGACTTATTTTTTCCTGTGTCTTCCTTCCCTGTTGACTTCACCTCTCTTTGTTATCATTTGACTTTGTATGTAAATGGGCATCCATTGTACAGACAATCCCCAGGTTATGCATACCAGACTTATGCAAATCTGCACTTATGGAAAAACTTCCCTGAGCTAGAAATAGGAGGGGTTTTTTTGGTTTTTGGTTTTTGGGGGTTTTTTGCACAATGGTCGGAGATACATTTCTGACTTACACAAAATTTGAGTTACACAAGGCGTTCCGGATCGGAATGCTTGCGTAAGTCGGGGAGCGTCTGTATTAGCTTACAATGCTTAATTTACATCCCAACAGAGAAATACATATTTCTTACTTATTCCACACCCTTCCTGTGTGGAGGAGAACCTGTTTTTCACCTTTGCTGATGACTAATACCTTGATACAAATTCTAAGAACATATATTCTAAGAATATATGTGTGTGTGTGTGTGTGTATATATATATATATAACTCCTTACATAGTATCTGTACATACACACTATCTGTACATACAACAATATTTGTGATCAGTGTGACACTGGTTTTCATTTGAGACCTCACATGACAGTCTTTGGTGAACTAGAATGTACACACCAGACTCACCAGATTTCTGTAAACCTAGTGCATCCCCTTGCCAGTTGGCATTAAGAGGTTCTTGAGTCACAGTAGGTGGACTTTATTTTTGCTGGATTCAGCTGGAATTTATATTCTTTTGTCCATCTAGTTACAATTTCCAAGTCCTCATTCAATTCATCCTTCAATACATCTATTCCATGACGCATGACACAAAGCACAATAGCATCTATATATTTGCAGTAAAGGTGGTTTCAAGCAGCCTGACAATCCCAGAGGAGTACAGCAGGAAAAGAAGAGGACTTAAAGCTGAGCCATGAGGAACTCTCACTCAAGTTGTCTAACCTATAAAAAAAGTACCATTTAGTCGTACTGTTGTTGTCGTGTACTGTAGCTACATTTTGCCACAGGTTGCCATTTCACTAAGAGTTTATCAAGCCAAACTCTATCAAAAGCCTCACTAAGATCCATAAAAGACTCAGTTGATGACTGTGGTGGCTTTTGGTGGAATTCATCAATGATAGGCTGACAGAAGCCCACCAATAGGTATGTAATTGGGTGCAAGTGCCTGTATGCCATTTCTGTAGGTTCTGTTTTCCTTTCTTTGAAAAGCCACAGTAAAAGCCTTGACTGTCCCATTTTTCCCATTACCTTGCAAAGGTGACGGGTTAAAGATACAGACTGATAACTAGCCAGAAATTAGGAAACCTTGCCAGTCTTAAGAGGAAAAATAATTATTTCCACCAACTGGGTACCTTTCCTTTTATGATTTGGTTATGATGTCCAACATTCTGGCTTTAGCCTTCTTCCCAAAGTGCTTTATCATATGGCCATAGAAGAAGTTCAGCCCAGGGGATTTGTTTGGTTTAAACTTCTCAATTACATCATCTAACTCATGTATGAGAAAGATCTTTCTAAAGCCAATATGTCAATGTATATTTGCAGACACTTTGTCATATAATGCCTCTAAATCTTCACTTCTCAGAATATTGGTATTTTGTAAATTGAAACCTTAGTCTGTTTGTTCTCAGTTTGCTTCAATATCATCCATAAATCTTTTCCTCTATAAGAATCCAACCTTTCACAACTATCTTCCCAGTGCCTTCATTTAGCTATTTTCATGGTGATTCTTTCAACACTTTGTCCATTTTTTTTTCTGGCCTCTTTGTCTCCAGGGTTCCCTTCAACCTCCAATCAAACTTGATCTCTTTCCCTAAAAAGATTATTTATGACAGTATCTTTCCAATATGGAACCTATTTTTGATTCTTGCCTCTTAAGATGCTCAATTTTGTTGTTTTCTGCTCAGCAGATTGAAAAACCTTAAGATCTTCCTCAAGGTTATGTTTCATAGGTTTTTGAAATAATATTCTCAGGGGTGTTTGTGAAAGAGGACCAGTCAACCTTGTGAAAGTTTTACCTCCAATTGATCAACTGAGAGCTCACTATCTTCCTGTTCCAACAAGTGAGTACAGGTCAATGATCACCACCGACATCCTCCATAACATTCTATGGGCAGCCCATGGAGATGCTATTGCTCAAAAGAGTTACATTTAATGCTGACAGTGTGCCATATGATCTTGGCATATATTTCATAGTGCCATCATTCAAGACAACTAAATCATTGTCAACAGTAAAGTCGTCTAGCAAATTTCCATTCAAATCAATGTTCTGTTTCCTAAAATTTCACTTTTGGCGCTGAAATCTCTAAAGACAATTGTTTCACTGCAGTTTTCCAATGCTATCACAAGATTCTTTTTACCAGTTGGGCTGTCATGAGGATGCTGGCCATTGACAGCTCTTAACTCCTCACCCCCAAACTTGATAGTGATACAATCCAACTTAGTATGCGTGTTCATCTCATGTATTTCAATAGCTCTCTCATATTTGAAGGTCTCCTTAATAATAAACATCAGACCTCCACAAGCTCTTCTCCTGTGTTCTTTTCTCAAGTAGTAAAAACCGGTAATAGATATACTTTGTTTGTAAGAAACCTAGTTTCTTGTATAGCAGCAACATGAATAATTTCCTTATAAAGACTTTTTATTTACCTGCATATGGTTCTGGGCGCCCATTGCATGCAAGTGCATGGTGTTAATGGTGGCAAAACACTTTTTGTCCCCTAAAACACTTTTTGTCCTTTAAGTCAGGATTTAGCAACAGTTAACAATGACATCCAAATTACCACTCCCCCCCCCATACAGAATAATGAATAACTGAGATAATTTGGCAAATGTTGGATTTTAATGGCAACCACTGTGTATGCTACAGTATTAAAATATTCTAATAAAATAATTGAAACAAATGGAGAGACAGTCAAGGTCATAATGATATTAGATATTAATCTAAGATCTGTTATTTGATTGTATGAGTAGCAGAAAGGACTCGGTGCTCCCACAGGCTTTTTCCTTCAGAACTCAGAATAAAAAGTGGCAAACAATGTAGAGATATATTGTGCCACCCTTACCTTGCCAGAGAGCTAGCACATGGTCAATATATGATTTACATCTTCAAAACAGCACTTACATGGTCTTTGCACAGAATCAAATTCAACCCATTGAGTAGTACTTCACTCTGGGAAAGTTCTCATTGATTTCCGCTATGAGTAAGGATGGCAGAATCTAACCCTTAACCAATGAAACATCAACAATGGAGCACTATATCTTCAGAACAAACTCTCATGGATTATCATATCCTGACAACATGTCACTGTTTCTAGTGGATTCTGAAAACTGCTTTGTGCAAATTAATCACTTTTTAGTGTCATTGTTAATTTCTGCATGACTTTGGTGGCTGCCTGGTTAATGAACATATGGGCACTTCTAAAGAAGAGTAAAGGATGTTTCCTATGTGCTCCCCTCCCCCCTTGTTGCTTGTCTTAATAAAGCCAGTTCTACTGTTAAACATGGTTTCTGATTTTGTTCACCTACATTACATTCTCACTGTACTAATTGTCCCCTGCTCGTTGCTTTGTAAGATGCTTTGAAATACCTCCTGCATAGTGCATTCAGTCAATATATAAAATTAAATTATATAATTTTCTCTTCATTCAATTTTAATTAAAAATAGGCTAAAATGACTGAGCCCAACAAATTTCATAGATAGTTTTAGATCTTAGCCCTAATCTATGGATTTGGTCAGATCCCAAACTGGAAGGAACCTATTTTTCACTTCTGTTTCAAATACACATAAAAATACAAAATAGGCATTCTTGTGAGATTTCAATCCAAGATGGTGATCTAAATATAAACTGTCCAAAGCAGGAAACTTGTCTTCATACTTGGTTAGCATATTGTTAGCTTTATTGTAAAAATATTAAAACAGTAGAACACCAGAATTTCAAAAACTTCAGAAATGGAGGTTGTTCATAATTCTGAAATGTTTGTAACTTTGAACAAAAGATTATGGTTGTTCTTTTAAAATTTACAACTAAACTTTGACTTAATACAGCTTTGAAACTTTGCAGAAGAAAAATGCTGTTTCTAACTAATTTAAATGAAACAAGCACAGACACAGTTTCCTTATCTTATCAAATCTTTTTTTAAACTTTCCCTTTATTTTAGTAGTTTACATTTAACAAAGTACTGTTCTGCATTTTCTTTCTTTCTTTCATTCTTTCTTTCTTTCTTTCTTTCTTTCTTTCTTTCTTTCTTTCTTTCTTTCTTTCTTTCTTTCTTTTTGTCTCTGCTACTGCCTGATTGCATTCTTCTGGTAACAAATGAAGTGTATGGTTGACCAGTCAGTTCTTAACTCTGGTGTGTGTGTAACTCTGAGGTTCTACTGTAAGGCCTGGTCTACACTGGGGGGGAGGAAATCGATCTAAGATACACAACTTCAGCTACAAGAATAGTGTAGCTGAAGTTGACGTATCTTAGATCGACTTAGAATCACTTACTTCGCGTCCTCGGGCATGGGATCAACAGCCGCCGCTCCGCTATCGGCTCCGCTTCTGCCTCTCGCCCTGGTGGAGTTCCAGAGTCGACAGAAGAGCGATCGGGGATCAATTTATCGCGTCTACACTAGACACGATAAATCGATCCCCGATAGATCGATCACTACCCGCCGATCCGGAGGGTAGTGTAGACATAACCTAAGAAGAACTGATCTCATGATATTTTCATTCCAGGGAGTAGTAATCTCATGAAATAAGATGATCTTGTATGATGTCCACCATTTGGGGCTAAAATCTCAAAAGAAAAGCTCATGAAACATAAAAGGTATTAAATTGTAATACAAAACCAAGTCTGGTTCAGTTTGAGGCAAGACACCCAAACCCTGAATGATGACTTAAACTTGATCTTCATATTAACTCTATGGCCCAAAGCCACAAAAAGACTTAGGCATTGCAATGCTGTACACTGTTGCACTTAATCACCCACTGGAATCCACAAACCCTCAGGCTCCTACGCTCCCTAAACAATGAAATGGGAGTGATAGGCACCTGAGAATGGGATCCACAAAAACCACCTAAGCTAGCCAATAGCAGATGCCAAAGAGAGGCATGTGTACCATGCCTCACCCCATTCAGGGAGCTAGGCACCTATGTCCAGGCTGAATGAGGTGTCTCTGCTTGGGACAGAACAGCTGGGAGCCCTCTCCTGCTGTCAGGTGCCTAAAGCTGTTGCTTACAAGAACAGCAGTGGCACATGTCTAACTCCACACAAAACAGCTCGGGGTAGGAGGACAATTAAACCTCTCTTATCACCTTTAACCCAGTGGTTAGGGAATTCACCCAGGATGTGGAGGACCCCAGTTGAACTCTGCCTAATGAGGAGCAGGGATCTGACTTTGTGTTTTCCCAACTCTCAGGTGAGTGTCCGCACTGCATAGGATGTGAGAAGGCTCATTCAGTCCATTCTGCTGAAGCCATTCCATTGTGTATAAATAATTTAATATGCATTGGGTCAGAAAAAGTGAAAATAATTTTATAGTGGAAGGGTGAAAGTGAACCAGGGGCCTCCCACATTCTGGATGAACTCCCTACCCCTGGGCTAAAGGTTACAAGAGAGGTGGCTGCCCCTTCCCCCACTGTTTTATGTGGAGTTAGGCATGCTCTGAGAATGCTGACAGGATTGGGGCCCGCAGGCAAAATAGGTAGGACAACCCCTAGTTTCACCTGGTGTGAGGATGCAGCTAGAGATTAGGCATTAGATAGGCACTGGCTATCAGGACTGACGCAGCAGTGCACATGCCCAGAGGAAGAAACTTAGGCACCTGAGGAATATTAATAACATAAATGTAGGCAACAAGGGATTTAAACTTTTTCCAGGATTAGGCAGCATCTCGACTGATCTTAGTGGCACCTAAATTTTGGATTTAGGCACCTAAAGTGGGAGTTAGACACCTAAGTCTTTTTGTGGATCTAGACCAGTATCACTTCATATTTAAATGTCATAATAGAAAGAGACATACACTTCAGGGTATATTTTTGGGCTTGTGTACATACACTTGTTCATCTAAATTTTGTAATTCTTAATGGTAATTTTGAGCACAGCTGCAAATTTTCCCTTGACTTTACTGAGTTTACATGTAGGATTTAATTTTTTATAATCATAATTTTAAAGAATCACTTTTATTTTTATGAGAACTGATCTATTAATATAAATTACACCACATGTAAATGGTTACCTAGTCCTGTATCCACCCAGAACATCATTAGCCATCAAAACAGATGTAAAACTTTCAGCATTACATACAAAGAGCAATTCATCATTCTAAATGAGAGAAGCCACCTGACTACTATTCCTCAGACACAAACTTAGCATACACCAAGCATATCTACAAAGTAGAGAGTGAAGCTCTCATGAAACTGGTAATGACATTATTATTGCTTCAAATGGCATATACTGCAACTGGAGAGGAGAAATTCTGAACTGCAAGTTTGGTTGAGAATTTTGCTCTGAGGGGATGGGTAGTTCCCAAGATGGTGCAAAGCCAAAATAGTCCATGCCTCTATTACCTCTCTGCAGTCCTGGCAAAAGGGACATGCTGGGGGTGTTCCCAGGGGCATTAGAATACAGTGCAGCTCAGCAATTCCCATGTCCCAGATGGTCCTTTGGGACCATAGCCAGCCATACAGGGTTGCTCTGAACTACATCCAGGCAATTGGAACACTTCTGAAGCACCCTGGAAGAGCTAAAAATAGACACTTTTCTCATTTTCTAATGGAAACCAGTATTATCAAAGGCACTCTATTTTTCCCTGCTTTACTTTAAAGCTTCTGCCTAGAACCTCTCTCCTTAGCCTTGGTCTAAACTACGAGTTTAGACTGAATTTAGCAGCGTTAGAGTGATTTAACCCTGCACCCGTCCACACGACCAAGCCATTTTTGTCAACTTAATGGGCTCTTAAAATCAATTTCTGTACTCCTCCCTGACGAGGGGATTAGCGCTGAAATCAACTTTGCTGGGTCGAGTTTGGGTTAGTGTAGATGCAATTCGATGGTATTGGCCTCTGGGAGCTATCCCACAGTGCTTCATTGTGACCACTCTGGACAGCACTCTGAACTCAGATGTACTGGCCAGGTAGACAGGAAAAGCTCCGCAAACTTTTGAATTTCATTTCCTGTTTGGCCAGTGTGGCAAGCTGATCAGCACAAGTGACTGTGCAGATCTCATCAGCAGAGGTGGCCATGGAGTCCCAGAATCGCAAAAGAGCTCCAGCATGGACTGAACAGGAGGTACTGGATCTGATCTCTGTATGGGGAGATGAATCCGTGCTATCAGAACTCCGTTCCAAAAGACAAAATGCCAAAATATTTGAAAAAAATCTCCAAGGGCATGAAGGACAGAGGCTATCACAGGGACCTGCAGCAGTGCCACATGAAAATTAAGGAGCTTAGGCAAGCCTACCAAAAAACCCAAGAGGCAAATGCCTGCTCAGGGTCAGAGCCCCAGACATGCCGCTTCTATGATGAGCTGCATGAAATTCTACAGGGTGCCCCTACCACTGCCCCACCCCTGTATGTGGACTCCTGCAACGGGGGAGTCTCATGCAACAGGGATGAGGATTTGGGGGATGAGGAACATGATGAGGAGGGGGACGTTGAAGATAGCACACACCAGGCAAGCCAAGAAACCATTCTCCCCGACAGCCAGGAACTGTTTATCACCGTGGATCCAATACCCTCCCAACCCTGGGCTCCCAGACCTTGAAGGCGGAGAAGGCACCTCTGGTGAGTGTACCTTTGTAAATATAATACACGGTAGCAGGCTTGTTTAATTATTACTTTGCCCTGAAGACTTGGGATGCATTTACGGTCAGTACAGCTACTGGAAAAGTCTGGTAATGTGTCTGGAGATGGGGCAGAAATCCTCCAGGGACATCTCAATGAAGCTGTCCTGGAGGTACTCCCAAAGCCTTTGCAAAAGATTTCTGGGGAGGGCAGCCTTATTGCATCCTCCATGGTAGGACACTTTACCATGGCAGGCCAGTAGCACATAGTCTGGAATCATTACATAAGAAAGCATGGCAGAGTGTGGTCCCGGTATTTGCTGGCATTCAAGCAACATCCATTCTTTATCTCTCTGTGTTATCCTCAGGAGAGTGATATCATTCATGGTCACCTGGTTGAAATAGGGGAATTTTATTCAGGGGACATTCCGAGGTGGCCGTTCCTGCTGGGCTGTTTGCCTGTGGCTGAAAAGAAATCATCCCCGCTGTTAGCCACGCAGTGTGGGGAGGGGTGAAGCGAACATCCCAGAGAATTGGGTGTGGGGGGGATTAGTTGGGTTGTGCTGCATGTTAACCTGAAAACATCAGTCCCTCCTTTTAAATGGCCAATGTGTCTTTTTTTATTTTAGTCTCCCTTTTTTTCCTCCCGCAGCAGCAAATGTTTCAACGCTGCCACTAGCATCTCCGTCCCAGAGGCTAGCGCAGATACGAAGGCGAAAAAAATGCACTAGGGATGAAATGTTCTCTGAGCTAATGCAGTCCTCCCGCACTGAAAGAGCCCAGCAGAATGCATGGAGGCAGACAATGGCAGAGTCCAGGAAAGCACAAAATGAACACGAGGACAGGAGGGATGCACGAGAGGATAGATGGCTGGAGCAACAGGAAAGGTGGAGGCAGCATGATGAAAGGAGGCAGGATGCAATGCTGAGGCTACTGGAGGATCAAACTGATATCCTCCGGTGTATGGTTGAGGTGCAGGAAAGGCACAGACCACCACTGCAGCTCCTGTGTAATCAACCGCCCTCCTCCCCAAGTTCCATAGCCTCCTCACCCAGACGCCTAAGAACGTGGCGGGTGGGGAGCTCTGGGCACCCAACCATTCCACCCCAGAGGACTGCCCAAGTAACCGAAGGCCGGCATTCAATAAGTTTTGAAGTGCAGTGTGGCCTTGTCCTTCCCTCCTCCCCTCCTCCCCCACCCCACCCAGTGCTTCCCTCCTCCCCCAGCCCTCCCAGGCTACCTTGGCAGTTATCCCCCTATTTGTGTGACGAATTAGTAAAGAATGCATGAATTTGAAACAATGACTTTATTGCCTCTGCAAGCGGTGATCGAGGGGGGAGAGGAGGGTGGTTGACTTACAGGGAAGTAGAGTGAACAAAGGGGGTGGGTTTTCATCAAGGAGAAACAAACAGAACTGTCACACCGTAGCCTGATCAGCCATGAAACTAGTTTTCAAAGCTTCTCTGATGTGCAGCGTGCTCTGCTGTGATCTTCTAACTGCCCTGGTGTCTGGCTCTACATAACCAGCGGCCAGACGATTTGCCTCAACTTCCCACCCCGCCATAAATGTCTCCCCCTTACTCTCACAGATATTGTGGATCACACAGCAAGCAGCAATAACAATGGGAATATTCATTTCGCTGAGGTCTAACCAAGACAGTAAACTGCGCCAGTGCACTTTTAAACATCCAAATGCACATTCTACCACCGTTCTGCACTTGCTCAGCCTATAGTTGAACAGCTCCTGACTACTGTCCAGGCTGCCTGTATACGGCTTCATAAGCCATGGCATTAAGGGGTAGGCTGGGTCCTCAAGGATAACTATAGGCATTTCAACATCCCCAATGGTTATTTTCTGGTCTGGAAAGTAAGTCCCTTGCTGCAGCTGTTCATACACACCAAAGTTCCTGAAGATGCAAGCATCATGTACCTTTCCCGGCCATCCCACGTTGATGTCGGTGAAACATTCCTTGTGATCCTAGTGCTTACAGCACCACTGAAAAGTACCCCTTTCGGTTTATGTAGTGGCTGCCTTGGTGGTCTGGTCCCAAGATAGGGATATGGGTTCCATCTATCGGCCCACCACAGTTAGGGAATCCCATTGCAGCAAAGCCATCCACTATGACCTGCATATTTCCCCAGTCACTACCCTTGATATCAGCAGCTCAGTGATTGTGTTGGCCACTTGGATCACAGCAGTCCCCGCAGTAGATTTGCCCACTCCAAATTGATTCCCGACTGACCGGTAGCTGTCTGGCTTTGAAAGCTTCCAGAGGGCTATCGCCACTCGCTTGTGAACTGTGAGGGCTGCTCTCATCTTGGTATTCTTGCGCTTCAGGGCAGGGGAAAGCAAGTCACAAAGTTCCATGAAAGTGCCCTTATGCATGTGAAAGTTTTGCAGCCACTGGGAATCATCCCAGACCCGCAACACTATGAGGTCCCAGCAGTCTGTGCTTGTTTCCCAGGCCCAGAATCGGCGTTCCACAGCATGAGCCTGCCCCATTGCCACCAGGATGGCCAAATTGCCAGGGCCCATGCTTTGAGAGAAGTCTGTGTCCATGTCCTCATCACTATCGTCACTGCGCTGCCATTGCTTCCTCGCCTGCTTTTGCAGGTTCTGGTTCTGCATATACTGCATGATAATGCACGAGGTGTTTACAGTGCCAGTAACTGCCGCGGTGATTGGAATAGGCTCCATGCTTGCTGTGGTATGGCGTCTGCAGGAGAGCAGAGTGGCAGTGGAAGAGGTCATTCAATGATGATGGTTTGAAGACCTACTGCACCGTCTGCTGCCAGGGCACAACAGCTGAGTGGGCTGCACACTTGCTGTGTGATGGTGAGACAAGAGCAGACGAGCAGAGTTGCAGTGGAAATGGCCCTTTGAGACCACCAAGAGAGCAGGAGAGCATAGTGGCAGCAGAAGCGGTGGATGACGACCTGCAAGGTGGATTCATGAGAGCAGGAGAGCAGAGTTGCAGCGGAAGCGGGAGCCCATGAGAGACAACATGGAGAAATTCACTATCGAGACAAGAGCAGGAGAGCAGAGTGGCAGCGGAAGCGGTGGTTTGATGATGATGGTTAGCAGTCCTAGTGCACTGTCTGCTGAAAGCAGTATGGCGCCTGCACGGAAAAAAGGTGCAAAATGATTGTCTGCCGTTGCTTTCACGGAGGGAGGGGCGACTGATGACATGTACCCAAAACCACCCGCGACAATGTTTTTGCCCCATCAGGCATTGGGATCTCAACCCAGAATTCCAATGGGCGGCAGAGACTGCGGGAACTGTGGTATAGCTACTCACAGTGCAACACTCTGAAAGTCGACGCTAGCCTCAGTACTATGTACACACTCCTCCAACTTAATGCGCTTAGTGGGGATACACACAATAGCCTGTATAAAATTGCTTTCTAAAAATCAATTTCTATAAATTCAACCTAATTTCGTAGTGAGGACTTACCCTTAGAGAAGTGATACAAGTCTTCATATTAGACACTTCCTGTACTTGGAAGCTGCCTAAGGGAGAAAGCTAAACAACTAAAAACATTCATTTTACTTCTGTTTTCCCCATCCCCTTTACTGGTTATGTCTCATGAGAGAGGAAGAGTAGAGTAGAGAAAATAACCTTATAAAAGTCATGTCCTGTATTTCAATAATTATAAATTAATCAAAATGTCTGACTATCATAGCAACAAAGCCATAAATTTATAAAACATCAGTAATAGGAGGAAATAATTTATGTACCAGCATACAGAACATGCATATGTTGTGAATAGGACAGTGGTAATTTTTACGCTTGGTAGAGCCATTAATGTTTGTGCCAAAAAGCTGCACATTTGGCGTGGTTTCTACACATCTACAATATCTTCTACCAACAAGCCCCTTCTAGACTGGTAACTTGCTGGCAAAATACCCATGTTAATAACAAGTTAAGGTTGCTTGGTTGTATGTCATCCTCTTGCAGAACATTAAGTTGAGCAATATTCAAATTCTGAAAACAAGGAAATGCAGTTAAGGCTGCCCGTTCAATCTTAATCCTGCCATCTTTCAGCATTGCCCCAATATGCCCCATTAACAGATATATCTCTACTCTGCCGACCCCACAGTTCTTGAAATATACAAGTTTCCATCTCCTTTAACAACCCATTAATTTTCACCCACCAGATTCCATCTTACTCTATTAGCAATGAGAACATTATATTGCCTTATTTGAACCCTGTGTATTGCTGCAGTGACCACTACTTGTGATTGCTAGAAAGAACAGATTAGACCAGTGGTGGGCAACGGCCCGTCAAGGTAATCCACTGGCGGGCTACAAGACAGTTTGTTTACATTTGCACGGTCGCCCACAGCTCCCAGTAGCCGCAGTTTGCCACTCCCGGCCAATGGGTGCTTCAGGAAGTGGTGGCCAGCATGTCCCTGTGGCCCATGTCGCTTCCCGCAGCTCCCATTGGCCAGGAACAGTGAACCACGGCCACTGGGAGCTGAGGGCGGCCGTGCAAAAGTAAACAAACTGTCTTGTGGCCCACCAGCGGATTACCCTGATGGGCCACGTGCAGCCAGCAGGCCGCAGGTTGCCCACCACTGGATTAGATCAACATTCCATGCCAAAACCATGTAATTCAAACTCATACTTTTGTCCCATCTGCACACATCCCTCAAAGGCAGAATAAAGGAGACAATCTAAGGGCAGTGAGAAATAGCAACAGCCTCTAATAGATACCTAAAGCTAGCACAAAATTTCATAACCACTCAGATGCTGCACCATGGTCGGAGTACTCAACAATTTATGGTACATATTATAATAAGTCTCACCTCCATATCTATTTAACTCTTGAAGTCCACACACAGAAAGTATTTTTGAAAAAGACAGACACTATCGTAGTAATGTGGCTTGGTAGACCTGGCAAAAGTCACTTTCTCAAATTTAGCTTCTTCTAGAAATGTGTTACACCAATGTCCCTGGTATTGTGTGCTGATGTTGTAAGAATAGTATCAACCTCTTAGCAGTGATCATTGTTCCCATTTCTATTAAATCAAGGTCGCTAGATAGCTAAGTCCCACAATAGCTCATTCTACCTGAGCTCCAAATTCACATACAATGCTACCTTTGACCCTTGACTGTGCTGCATTCCAGAGCTCTAGAAGCTCTGGACACGCTCACATCAGGCTTTGAGCGTCATTCCAAACACAATGAACTATTATTGAGTGAATTGCTCAGCTATTAACTCTCTTAAAATGTTCATAAATTTGAAAAGTTGAAGTTGTGTTATAGATTTGTAATTCTCCAGAGGCATGTGTGGGTAGGTGCTCTCCTCCAAGAAATTTTAGGAGAATATAATAATGAAACACATTCAAATTAGTATTCCTGAGCCTAAAGAGAATTTGTTAGACTTACTGGATTTAATGTGGAAAGAGGTCTGATGCAGAAAAAGAGTTACAAAGGTGATTTAATAATTGTAGATCTTAGTTTGCAAAAACCACATCATGGCAATAATATTGTTAGGGTGGAGGATAGTTGAGCAGACTGCTACTTACAAGGTTTAAGAGTGAAGCGAGAGTAATTGTTGAATTAATTTGTTTACTGAGACAGGAAAAAGGATTCTAGTTCAGAAATTAGCTAAGGCCATGAGCAAATAGAGAAAATTAAGGTTTTATATATCTGCTTTTGATCATGACTCTGCCCTTGAGATCTTTCAACTTCACATGTGTCTTGCTGATGTAAACATCAAAGACATTAAGGATTCTTTTTAAACAGAAACTAAAACAGAATATGTCCTTAGGGTAACTCCTTGCTAACCAGGATTGGTGTTAAAACTGTTTTGAACTTTCTTAAAATCAATCTTCCGGTTTTATCTATAGCTGTAAGCAGTATATTGTTAACTGGGTTTGAAGTTTCACATAAGCTGACTAGATTGCTGATTGCTTAGCCTCAGGTTTTCAGGGACAAAAATCCATGCTGATAGAAACTAACAAATTACAGCAAACTCTCTATTTTTTTTTTCGTTTCTATAAGTTAACAAAAATAGATTTAGGGTTTCTCAATGTCCTTTCAGAGAAAAGTACTTACGCTATAAATTAAGAACATAAGAAGGACCATACTGGGTCAGACAAAAGGTCCATCCAGCCCAGTATCCTGTCTTCCGACAGTGGCCAATGCCCAGTGCCCCAGAGCGAGTGAACCTAACAGGTAATGATCAAGTGATCTCTCTCCTGCCATCCAGCTCCACCCTCTGACAAACAGAGGCTAGGGACACCATTCTTTGCCCATCCTGACTAATAGCCATTAATGGACTTGACCTTCATGAATTTATCCAATTCTCTTTTAAATCCTGTTATAGTCCTAGCCTTCACAACCTCTTCAGGCAAGGAGTTCCACAGGTTGACTGTGCATTGTGTGAAGAAGAACTTCCTTTTATTTGTTTTAAACCTGCTGCCCATTAATTTCATTTGGTGGCCCCTAGTTCTTATATTATAGGAACAAGTAAATAACTTTTCCTGATTCACTTTCTCCACACCACTCATGATTTTATATACGTCTATCACATCCCCTTAGTCTCCTCTTTTATAAGCTAAAAAGTCCTAGCCTCTTTAATCTCTCCTCATATGGGACCCGTTTCAAACCCCTCATCATTTTAGTTGCCCTTTTCTGAACCTTTTCTTATGCCAGTATATCTTTTTTGAGATGAGGGGACCACATCTGTACGCAGTATTCAAATTCCAAGGAAACTTTGCATGCTGTGAAAGCGGCCAAATTTCTACTAAATTTCCCCTTTCACAATCATAGAAGTTAGAGATAGAAAAGTCCTGTTAGATTCTCCAGTTCACCTGTCTATCTACCAATACAGTATTCTGTAACAGCTGTACATTTTCTAGTGTTCTATCCAGTGCAGTTTTAAAAGTCCCAAGTCTTGAGGCTTCCACCATTTTGCTAAGGAGACTATTCCATCGCCAACATAACTCAGAGTCAGGAATTTCTTCCTAATACTCAGCCTAAATTTTCCCTTTTTAATTTACACATATTTTTCCCTGGTTACAGCCTATATACCATCCTCCCTAACTTCTTTTCTGCTCTTACTGTTTATACCTTTCAGTATCTGTAGTCCCCATCAGCTGTAACTTAGTCCAGAAATACCTCACTTACTCTTTTAATCTTTCTTCATGCGTTAATCAAGCATTTGAGCTTGCTGATAATTTTTATTGACTTCCTCTTTCTCATTTGCTAATATCTTTTTGTAACATAGTATCCAAAATAAACACAGTTCCAGGTGCAGTCACAAGAGAAAAGTCTTAGTCTAGATAGGGGCTGTTACTTTCCTGTTCATGACCTGATATCTTGGGTCTGCATAGGCCTTGTGGGCAGTAACACCTGCAAGCTCATCTGTAGAGCTGATTGAAACCCAGAATTTCTGTTCTGTAAGAAATTCTGACATTTTCCAAAAAATTGCTTTCAAATTGGAAAATTTCCAAATTTAATTCAAAACAAAATTTTCAAAATGTTATGTTTCAGTTTTGAAGATTTTAATATTATATTAGTTGTATTATATATTTTTATTTTATTTCTATTTTATATTTCAATTTTTTTAAACTACATTTTTTTAACATTGACACTTCCCATGGAACAATTTCATTTAAATGAAAAAGCATTTTCAGACAAAAAACTTTCATCCAAAAATTTTCCAACTGCTCTACTCATCTCTAAATTGTTGTCGCCTGCCACCTCAGGGTCTCATTCAATATCACTGTTTCCCAGCTTCTTCCTCCCACTCATTCCTCCATCTCAGTAAACATGCTATAAGTAACACACACACACTTGGTGAGGGGATTACATTTTTCAAAGCTGCATCTCATAGAGTCATACAGTTTAAGTCCAGAAGGGCCACCACATCATCTAACCTGACCTCCTCTACATCACAGGCCACCAACACGACCCAGCACCTGCACACCCAACACAACAACTGAAATTAGACCAAAATAAATTTAAATGTTGCTGAATTTTTGGGATTATCGATTGGGAAAATGCAGTAGGGAGATAAATCTGTGTCTCCTACATCCCAGGTATATGGGCTATTGACTGTTTTGTGATGGATCTCTTGTTCTCATTCTGGTTTTTCACAAAAAATTTCACAAGATCTTAATTTCATCCTGATGTAGAATGAAAAATTTTCATGAAATAGAATTCTTGTTTTCTTATCAGCCTGTATGAGTATATGTGATGTCCTGCTCCCCCTCTGGTAAACAGCTGACACATACACCCACATATAATTGGTGACTCTCTATCTTGTACCATTGCTGCCAATGTCCACTATTCACTCTTTGTCCCTTTTAAACTTAGCGTTCAAAGATTTTAGCCTTTTTCCCCCCCAAGAACTGGAAAACCCAGAGATATTCTCTAGTTTGTGGTAATTATTATGTAGAGTCATTTCAAGAAGCAGCAGTCAGTTGCCTAAACAACCTAGTAGCCCATAGCAAGCATAGTGTTAGAGTTAATGAAAACAATTTATCCTATTTATTGTACCAAGAACAAATATAAACTAACATGGAATTGGAAGCATTAAAGAAATAGTTTCATACACAGATACCCCTCATCTTACCCTGTCTGTGTCAGTCAATCTTGATCTTCTTAATTCTTTACAAATATGAATATGTTACTTCTGGCAGAATTCTGTGCCAAAAATAAAAATTCTACTCACAATATTTTAAAATTCTGCATATTTTATTTGTCAAAATAACACAATATAATCATGCCAGTTTCAATTATTTTGGTAATTTATTTCAAAATACCAGTCAACAAATATATCTGTAACAATGTAGACAACTAAAAAGATTCAGGAAATGTTTTTTGACAAATTGATTCCTTACTAAGCATATTAATACAGAACTTTGAGTAATAATTCATTTAAACTACAATACAGAAATGCATTTCCTGCACCCCTCAGAAACAATACAAAGGCTTGAGGGAGTCAGGGGTAATGGAGGAGCTGAGGTGTCCCTGTACACCCTCCTCCCGTCCCACTGTGGCCCTTCACCTACATCCACCTCCCGTCCCTATGTGGCCCAGTACCCCCATTCAAGCCCTTCCCCAGTCTATCCTGGCTACTAGCCCTTCTGAACCCCAGTCTGTGACCCCTCAGCAGCCCCATGTGCCCCATGCTGTCCATCCCCCCATATCCTGTGACTCCTCACCTGACTTCATGGGCAGGGAACTGTGAGAAACGCAGCCTCTTATCCACAGCTGACTGCTCCTGCCTGGGAGTGGCTGCCCTCTATTGTGGCATTACAGCAGCCACTAATGGACAAATGGTGTCATTGCAGTGCTTCTTGGGCAGAATGCACTTTAATTAGGCACAGACATAAGTATCTTGCTGAATCAAGACCAAAGTTCAAAATATACAAATAAATCATATAGCGAGGGCCTAATAAAACAACAGTTCTCTCTTCTATTGTTGCTTCCCCTCCGTGATGACTCTTCCCTCCTAACTGAGGACATTCTTTTGTGTCTCATTTTACCCAATACAATATACATAAAAATAAATTGTAAATGTGACTTTAGAGCTCATGAAAGGTGCTGCACTGAGAGCTCTTGGGACTGAATCATTTAGCCATAGCACAAGTACTGTAGAGATAACAGTCATGTTAGCTGCCCACATTGCTTCTCACCCAGCCAGATTTTAAGAGATTACCTCCAGAAGACAAATAGAATCATAGAATCATAGAATATGAGGGTTGGAAGGGACTTCAGGACGTCATCGAGTCCAACCCCCTGCTCAAAGCAGGACCTAATCCCCAACTAAATCATCCCAGCCAGGGCTTTGTCAAGCCTGACTTTAAAAACCTCTAAGGAAGGAGATTCCACCACTTCCCTCGCTAACCCATTCCAGTGCTTCACCACCCTCCTAGAGAAACAGTTTTGTCTAATATCCAACGTAAACCTCCCCCACTGTAGCTTGAGACCATTACTCCTTGTTCTGTCATCTGGTACCACTGAGAAGAGTCTAGATCCATCCTCTTTTGAACCCCCTTTCAGGTAGTTGAAAGCAGCTATCAAATCCCCCCTCATTCTTCTCTTCTGCAGACTAAATAAGCCCAGTTCCCTCAGCCTGTCCTCATAAGTCATGTGCTCCAGCCCCCTAATCATTTTTGTTGCCCTCCTCTGCACTCTTTCCAATTTGTCCACATCCTTCTTGTAGTGTGGGGCCCAAAACTGGACACAGTACTCCAGATGAGGCCTCACCAATGCCCAATAGAGGTCCTTTGATCTGCTGGCAGTGCCCCTACTTATACTGCCCCAAATGCTATTAGCCTTCTTGGCAACAAGGGCTCACTGTTGACTCATATCCAGCTTCTTGTCTATTGTAACCCCTAGGTCCTTTTCTGCAGAACTGCTGCCTAGCCACGCAGTCCCCAGTCTGTAGCAGTGCATGGAATTCTTCCATCCTAAGTGTAGGACTCTGCACTTGGCCTTGTTGAAACTCATCAGATTTCTTTTGGCCCACTCCTCTAATTTGTCTAGGTCCCTCTGTATCCTATCCCTACCCTCCAGCATATCTACCACTCTTCCCAGTTTAGTGTCATCTGCAAACTTGCCGAGGGTGCAATCAACGCCATCCTCCAGATCATTAATGAAGATATTGAACAAAACCGGCCCCAGGACCAACCCTTGGCTTAACAGTGAAATCCAGGGGTACTCCACTTGATACTGGCTGCCAACTAGACATGGAGCCAATGACTCTTTCTTGAGTGGTAACTGCTACTTTAGACCCTATCGTTTTGTATGTATAGCTGGGATTATGTTTTCTAATATGCATTACTTTGCCTTTATCAGCATTGAATTTCATCTGCCATTTTGTTGCCCAGCCTAGGTGCTGGAACTAGAGGTGTGAGGGGTGCTGCCACACCCCCTGGCTTGAAGTCGTCATAAAAACCCATATACATGGTTTCCACCTTCAGTACCCCCATTATAAAAATTGTTCCAGCACCACTGTTGCTCAGTCACCCAGTTTTGTGAGATCTCTTGGTAACTCTTTGCAGTCTGCTTTGGACTTAACAGATATCTAATATCTTAACTGTTGAAGAGAGGGCTGGACAGAACAGAACACACATTTTGGGGGAAAATCTGGGACTGGGAGTATGTTGGGGTGTGACTAGAGTGTGCTGGCAGGCTGCAGCTATACACAGACACTCAGGGTGTGACCTGCATGCTGTTTAGCTGTTTGTGAGGTGCCCAGGTTGGGAGCTACAGTATCAAAGCATGGTGAGGAACCCAATACTGCAGGACAGATAGTGACACAACCCCTCACTGGCCTGGATTTCACCCCGGAATGTGATAAGCACACAACCCTTTCTCCCACTGGGCTAGCTATTTCTAAAACAATCAGTGCTAGCAGCAATATGGTTGCTCAAATGCTATCACCTGGATGCAGGATAGTATGGTGAAAATTATATATTACTGCAAGTTGGGGGTTGGGAAGTGGGGGCAGAGAAGCGTGTGCTTGGAGGGGCTGGAGTAGTTTCCTTATTGTGATACAGGGTATATGCATTTTATTATTAGCACTGTCCCAGAGCCACAATAGACCCCACAACTCCTGTGCTAAGAGAGAAGAGGACCATGATGTGCAAAGATTTGCATGAGGAAAGTACTAAACTGAATAAGCATACCATCTTCTTCAGTAACTTCAGGTGTCCAGCCCACAGAGTAGGCACAGAACCACTGAGTCTTCTTCTGAAGCTGGCCAGACTGTCTTCAGTATTGGTTTAGACAATACAGAACATAAGAACGGCCATACTGGATCAGAGCAAAGGTATATCTAGCCCAGTATCCCGTCTTCCAACAGTGGCCAGTTTCAGGTGCCCAGAGGGAATGATCAAGTGATCCATTCCCTGTTGCTCATTCCCAGCTTCTGGCAAACAGAGGCTAGGGACCCCATCCCTGCCCATCCTGGCTAATAGCCATTTATGGACCTATCCTCCATGACTTTATCTAGTTCCTCTTTTAACCTTGTTATAGTCATAGATATAGTATATGTGGCAATAAGGAGCTTCCACATCTCATGTAATCACATAGACAAGTCCCATGATTTGGCCCCATAAAACATTAAAAACGAATGCATAAAGGATGGGAAAAGGAGAAGTAAATGGTAATGAATGTACGTTACATGTTAAATGTAGGTGACTGATAAGGGAAGGTAAAGGTATCAATGAAAAAGCAAAGGCAATAGGGTTAAAGACAATAAGAAGGCATTTTTAAAACATATTAGGAACAAGAAAACCCCTAAGTCAGATATTTCTAGATGCAGATGGTAAAATTGTATATAGTAATGTAGAAAAGGCAGAACTGTTCAGTAGATATTTCTGTTCTGTATCTGGAACACTGTATGATAATTTCTCCATCCCACATAATTTTGTGGATAGAATAGAATGTTTGTCCTCTGTAACAAAGGATGATGTGATGTAGCAGCTGCTAAAATTAAACATTTTCAAATCAATGGGCCTGGATAACTTATACCCAAGAGCCTTAAAGAAACTAGCTAAGGAACTCTGAATTACTAATGTTAATTTTTAATGAATATCAGAAAATTAGGGAGATTCCATAGGATTCCATAGGATTGGAACCCTGCCAACTCAGGGAATTATAGACCAGTTCACCTGACATTAATCTGAGTAAAATAAAATAAAGGAATGAAGATTTAATTTGGGACTCTATTAACAAAGAATTAGAGGCTAAAATATAATTAATGCCAGTCAGCATGGTTTCATGGAAGAAAGGTCTTGTCAAACAAACCTTTTTTGACAGGGTTACATAAAGGCAAGTGTGTTGATTATAATCAAATCTTATGTTTCATGACTTCAGCTGGTAACCTATAAGGTCAGGAAGGAATTTTTTCCCCCAGTGCAAAATTGACCACATGTATTCCACATGCAGTGGCCTTTTTTTCATCTTCCTCTGAAGCATCAGGGATTGTCCACAGCTGGAGATGAGACACTGGCTGGGTGGAACAACATTGCGAGGTGGTACAGAGAATCCTCTTTCTAGATGGCTGGCTTATGTGACTTTCCCATATGCTCAGGATCAAACTGATCAAAAGATTTGGGGTTGCAAAGGAATCTTCCCTCACTCACATTGACACAGACCTTGAAGGTTTTTTGTCTCCCTCTGCAGTGTGGGGAATGGATTGCCTGCTGGGATTTCCTTAGTATGTCTCAGTCAGTTCCTTGTTCTGGAAGGGATCTTGAGCACTGGTGGCACCTCAGTCTTTCCTGTTCTCTGCCTGTGGTGCACAACAGTTTAGTCTCCTGAGGACTGAAATGCTTTGGACTAACTAACGTTATTGGGCTCAAAATTGGGGTAAATGGGAGAAATTTAATTGCCAGTGATATACAGGAGATCAGACCACATAATCTAATGGTCTCATCTGGCATTAAACTCTGTGAAACTAAGAAAATCAGGTTTGGCATTGTCAAGTAAATACATTATTTTTTTCCATCGTGGTCTGTCCTGCAGCACATGTTAGCTCTAATTCAAGACAGCTTTGCTATTTTGGGATAACAGCTAAGAATTTGTTAAGCCCTTTCCTGAATCAGGGCCATTAACAAGAGTATCCTTTTTCTGACTTGTCTGAAATGACTACTATAAATAAGCCTCAATAAAAAAATAAATCATATATATGCATTTGCAAGTTCTCATTTGAAAATCAGACTTGTGTGGCAATTGGAGTAACACATTACAGAATAAAGGCCTTTATTGTTTTTTTCCCTGTAAGTTATTATAGAGAATGAAATATGTATTCACCTGATATTGAAGCATACAGTATTTATTATGCCTCTCTCCTCTGTACTACTTCCACTATGACAATTATATCTCTCCTTTCCCTTTTTCCTTGATCCCTCCTGTCAAACCTCACCTGCAATGCACCCAGAGTATAAAGTGGGTCTAAAAAGCATAGAAGAGAAGGTTGTCCTTTCAAAAGGCCATTTGCCTCTGTGATTGGTAGAGCTATACAGACAAACATATTTAGTGCTTAAGAGGCATTCACAATTTTAGATTAAATCTACAATTCCTTCCCATTATATATGTAATGAACAGCTCTGCTGAGTTTGAACAAAACAGAAAAAAAATATTGTTATTTCTGACAGTATTTTAGAAGTCTGTATTGACAGGTGTTTCACATTTTGTTTGAATGTGGAAGGAGCCTGGCAGAGTGGCTGATAACTAGGGAGAAACCTGTTGTCTCTCCAATACCCAAAATAGAATTCTTGGTACTATATGTACCTTGGCTGATGAGCTCTCTGCTCTTTAATACGCCTGATGGAATGGCTACATTTTGGAAGAAATGTCATTTCAAATTGGCTTTGACCACTTTGCTGGAACAAACAAGGCTTGTATTTTTAGAACATAAATGCATATGAATCAAGACTATTGTCTCTCAATTTTGGTAAATAACTTTTCAAGAAAAAGTGGGTAAAGTAGCACAGTTTTCTATAAGAAAATATCTAATTAGAAGTACTGCACTGAAACAGTCAGGTAGGCGATACTGGCAGTAGAATGACAGTATCCAATTGGGTGAGGAATCTCGGCAAAGCCAAGCAGAAATAACTGACATGTTTGTACATCAGTTCAAGGAGCCTGGCTAACAAAATGGAGGAACTAGAACATCTGGTGCAGGAAGTGAAACCAGATATTATAGGGATAATAGTAGTCATGACTGGAGTACAGGTATTGAAGGCTATGTATTGTTCTGGAAAGACAGATATAAAAGTAAAGGTGGTGGAGTAGCATTGTATCTTAGTGATGAGGTAGGTGGTAAAGAAATTAGAACTGATGGAATGTATAAGACAGAGTCTGTTTGGGTCAAAATCACTTTGGGGAAGAGAGCTACCAGAGGTTCCCTTGGGATAGTGCTTGGGGTATGCTACAGGCCTCCATGGTCTGATCTGGATGTGGATAGAGACCTCTTTAATGTTTTTAATGAAATAAATATTACTGGGAAGGTGTATGCAAGGTCTTGGAACAAATTTTGAAATAGAAAGTAGTTAAGGACATAGAGGTAAACAGTAATTGAAATAAAATACAACATTGTTTTAGAAAAGGTAGATCACACCGGATCCACCTGATCTCCTTCTTTGAGAAGATAACAGAATATTTTACACAAAGGAAATGCAGTAGATCTAATCTACCTGGATTTCAGTGAGGCATTTGATACAGTTCCACATGGAGAATTATTAGTTAAATTGGAGAAGATGGTGATTAATACGAGAACTGAAAGGTGAATAAGGAACTGATTAAAGAGGAGACTACAACGGGTCATATTGAAAGGTAAACTGTCAGGCTAGAGAAAGGGTACTAGTGGAGTTCCTCGGGGATCAGTCTTGGAACCAATCTTATTTAATATTTTTATTAATGAACTTGCGACAAAATGTGGGAGGGTGCTAATAAAATCTGAGGATAACACAAAGTTTGGAGGTATTCCCAATATGGAGGAGAACTGGAATATTATACAAGAAGATCTGGATGACCTTGAGTAATAGAAATGGGATGAAATGTAATAGTGAGAAGTGTAAGGTCATGCATTTAGGGATTAATAACAAGAATTTCTGTTATAAACTGGGTACGCATCACTTGGAAGTAACAGAGGAGGAGAAGGACCTCGGAGTATTGGTTGATCACAGGATGACTATGAGCCGCCAATGTGGTATGGCCATGAAAAAAGCTAATGTGGTCTTGGGATGCATCAAGCGAGGTATTTCCAGTAGAGATAAGGAGGTGTTAGTACCGTTATACAAGGTACTAGTGAGACCTCATCTGGAATAAAGTGTGCAGTTCTGGTCTCCCAAGTTTAAGAAAGATGAACTCAAACTGGAAGAGGTGCAGAGAAGTGCTACTAGGATGATCAGAGGAATAGAAAAAGCACTAGAGGGATAAATACCAGGGAGAGAAAGGAGTTATTTTTTAAGCACCAATGTGGATTCAAGAACAAATGGATGTAAACTGGCCATCAGCAAGTTTAGGCTTGAAATTAAGCAGAGGTTTCTAACCATCAGAGGAGGGATGTTCTTGACCAGCCTTCCAAGGGGACCAATGAGGGCAAAAAATCTAACTGCTTCAAGACTTAGCATCATAAGTTTATGGAGGGGATGGTAAGATGAGATTGTCTACAACGGCATGTGGCTGATCTGTGACTGCTAGCAGCAAATATCTCCAGTGGCCAGTGATGGAACACTAGATGGAGAGAGCTCTGAGTTACTACAGAGAATTCTTTCTCAAGTGTATGGTTATATATAACACACACACACAGATTCCATTACATATATATAATCTTAGGTGGAGGGAATCTTATATTTTGAATTAGAAATTATATGTTTTATAAAAATCTTGAAAAACAAATGTACACCTTTTTCTTTTAATAAGTCTAAGGAAAATTCCCTTATAATATATGTCAAGCAAAATTTGGGATGAAAAGGTACTTGAATGTGCATCAATTTGGGAATCAGGTTTTCATTGGCAGGATAATGTTGATCAGTTGGCAGGATAATGTTTCAGTGAAGTGAAGATGATTTCTGACCCAGGAACTCTAGTTTCTTATATCAGTGTCTACCTACCTGATTTGGATGCATATTGCCATTTATGGACATAAATTCTCATTTTTGTGAAGACAATGATTGCACATGCAAAACTAAAGACAAATGGTTAGATTTAATTAAGAACAAATAGTCTTCAAATTCCTTCAACATTCCCGTATTGGGAAAGTAAGTGTCCTGGGCATTAGAAATCTGTAGGTATGGCTGTATTGGGCCAAAATCAATCCTGATATAAAACCAATTAAATCAGTGAAGTTACAGAGGGATGAATTTTGACTGTTGTGCTCAGCTACGTAGACTAAATTCTATGGCCAAAAATTGTCTATTTGTGAAACAGACCAAGACTATACAGTAAAAACGAGTGTATAGTCTTTCTAATATTAGGAATCTATTTATAAGGTAAGACGTAGATACTGAAAGGGAGAAGGTCATATTCGGGGCCTGTAACTATTGAGTGCGTCCCTATAAAGGTGAGGAGTTTCATACAACATAAATTATTCATATTAAATCAAACAGTACTACAATATTATTTTTTACTCTGACTGATTGAAGTGCCAGAGAGAAGACTGGTTCGTGCCAGAACATATTTAAGAAATCAAGTGAACTTGCTAAGAAACAGTTTCATGGGATCTTCAACATATTTTTCATCTTTTATGCTCTGGCTGTTTCCCAAAAGTAAGATTTCTGTGGTGTTTGCAAAGCAAAGAAGCCGAGGACAGAAATAAAGTATGCTTCACCTCAAAACGTTTGCTTTTCTCTCAAGTATTTTAGATTTTCAGAAGTTCAAAGAAGCTTGCAAATACTCCAGCAATTGCAGCTATAAAATGAGAATACTAGTCTTACCTCTAGCATTAATAGTCTCATTTATAGCATTGAAGGAGAGCTGGGGTTTGTTTGTTTGTTTTTTCTGAATTTGAACATTCTTTCAAAGTCTCAAATCCAAAAGGAAGGTTGTTCACAAATACCCAAAGGTGGTCCCAAAAGGAATCTCAACAACTACAGAATAAAATTTATGCAATGGGACACCAGCTAGCAGAGATGGAGCTGCTTTATAAAAAGTTCCTATAAAAGCTAAATTCCAATTCATAATTTCCCTGGGTGTCTGCACTTACATCTATTGGGGGACAGCAGCCATAACATACATTTCATGCTCAATTCCCTTTCATTTTTCTCCCGCTCACAGATGTAAACTATTATGTTCAAAATGTCCTCTTCTGATAAGAGTTTATTTCTTTAGACGTTTAATTAAAACAAGAAATCCAAGGTGAACAATGCTGGTTGTTATACATATTTTTGACATCCTAGTTCAAAACCTAGATCATTTTTAATGGAAGATCAAACAAGTGAGGCTGCCATGAAGATCTCTGATAACTAGACCATACTAGGCAGACAGACAGGAAAGCCTGTGTATTTTCTGCACATGTATTAAGGCTTTTCTAACACAAGTAACATTTCAGGCAAACAGCTCACTGAGGTTCTAATTACAATATGCATGAAGTATATTGTCATAACTACACATGGCACATATAATCAGTATCTAGAACACCACCAGGCCTCAATTCCTAAACAGCTTCTCTTCTATTTGCAAATCCATTTGCAAATTCTTGAGTCTAAGGAAACCTATATAAGTTTAGAAGGAGTCTGACACAGTGCACTTACATCATCTTCCCACCTGTCATGGGGCACCTGCCCCACACAGGCACGAGAAGGGTTAAGGCAGCCTGGGAGAGGCTCTGCAGAACCCCGCCAATCAGGAAAGGACTTTTTGGGAGAGCCAATCATGAGAAGGCTTGCTAGAGCAGCCCATATATAAAGGGCTGCTCAGCAAAGCAAGGACAGTCTCTCCTTGGAGGGCAAGTGGGAAGGATTATCTTCCAAGGAGTACTGGAGATGCTGCAGTGCTGAGCAGGGTAGCAGAGCAATAGGGAGCTCTTGGCTGACCATGGCCAGAGTGAGGCTCTGAAGCAAGGGCAGGGAAGGTGCTAGAGCTTTGGGGGAAAGTAGGCAGCAGGAATAGGAGGAGGGGAAGTAAGTGGCTGCCACCTATAGGGTCTTTGGGCCAGGACCCAAAGTAGTGGGTGGGCCAAGTTCCCCCTCCCTCCTTTACCCTGACTTGCCATTGAGGAGAGTGGCCTAAATCTAGACTGCAGTTTGCCCCTGAAGCCAGGGGCTAGACTAGAGACTGCAGTTGGCCGCTGAGGCAAGTGGAAGGACTGAGGACCGCCTGTCCCCTGAAAGGAGGGAGACAGCAGGCTGGGGCACAGCTGGAGGGCTGTGTCCCGAAGAGAATGCTGTGGTCCAGGAGTGACACAGGTCCAGATGGTAGAGACAGAGGAGGAAGTGGAAGTAACAGCAAGTGAGACACCACTAGTAAAAGGCACCCTGGTGGTCCAAGAGAGCTAATTCCCAGCACAACCAGCAGGAGGTGCCGCAGGGGTGAGTCTGCACTGCTACACCACCCCTTTAATGTGCCTGTCAGACCAATTTGGATGGACTTTAAACTCCCTTAGGGTATGTCCATACTGCAATCACAGTGGCTTATGTAGACATACCTGAGCTAGCTTTAATCTCCTGGTTCACTCAGCATGTAAACAACATACATTTTGAATCCCATGTTCTTCAGTAAGTGGGTGTCAGCAGACATAAGCGAGTTTAGCCAAATGCAACAGAGTTTCAGTTTGTATAAGGAGCCCCCTTCCCCAGTTCAACTATAGACCTGTTATGTTGGCTCTGTCAGTATAAAGGGGCTGCAAAGAGAGATGATCTACTCACCAGAGAATGTTCCCGCTATTAAGGTGCTACAGGGCTAGCAGAGTAGACCTCCATGCGCCTTTGTGCCTTGAAGTCCCTGGGGCATGGCTAGAGGAGGGAAAGTTGATGTCAGGAGTGGGAGGGAGTGTTACTGATGCACACTGAGCTTGGCTGGGCCGTCATTGAGAACTGGGGATAAGGATTCTAATTTATACATCTTCTCTGAATCTACAGAGGTCATATGTCCCCCAGGTCCCCACCTACTCATGAGCACTACCAACCAGTAGGCTATGCCATATTTTTATGTCATTCCTAGAAATGCCACTTTTTGAAGGTGGAACTTCCAGGAACTGTTTCACATGCAGGGCAACCACCATGGCCAGCATTTTACTCACATTCTTCTTGTCCCCTCAAAGGTCACTAGCTCAGAAACAGGTCACAAAGACAAATACTCAACTAGTGTGTTGTAGATATATTATCTTCTGATCTTCTGTACTTTTCCTCATTATTTTCTTCCTTTTATGCCATAAAAAAGTATTTTCAGTAATAGCAATAATCTCATGAAAATAAGAATAGTATGTGATTAGTGGTAGTATAGCCTACATATGTTTTCTTATGGTAGGACTTAAAACAAGACCCTATACATAATGTGGTAACCTTCCTGCCCTTTAGGCCTATTGAGAAGTACTGTTCACTTCTCAAGCAAACACAACAGTAATTTTTTGGCATAGGTCAAATTCCAGATAAAGTTTAGTCACTGAGTACAGGTTAATACATTCTTAAGCAGGATGATTTTCACTGTGAACTCTGCTTTGGTGTCTTAAACCAGTGGTGCTTGTAGTTAGATGCTAATAGATGTTTGGGTGTGTGTGTGTTCTCAACCAGGGGTACATGTACCCCTGGGGGTATGCAGAGGTCTTTCAGGGGGTACATCAACTCATCTAGATATTTGCCCCACTTTCACAACAGGCTACATGAAAAGCACTAGCGAAGTCAGTACAAACTAAAATTTCATACAGACAATGACTTGTTTATACTGCTGTATATACTATACACTGAAATATAAGTACAATATTTATATTCTAATTTATTTATTTTATAATATGTTAAAAATGAGAAATGACAAAAATTTTCAGTAATAGTGTGCTGTCATGCTTTTGCATTTTTATGCTTGATTGTGTAAGCAAGTAGTTTTTAAGTGAGGTGAAACTTGGGCGTATGAAAGATAAATCAGACTCCTGAAAAGGGTACAGTAGTTTGGAAAGGTTGAACGCTGCTTTCTTAAACTACAGGGTAATTTACTACTAAATCAGAAGTTTTTGAGGTGGCTTAGTAAGGAATAGAGTTGACTTGGCACATATTGGAATAATGTTGCTTTGTTCTATTATTTGTTAGGGTTGGGTTTTTTGTTCAAATGTAAATAAGTATATTTGTTTGTGATGATCAAAATCCAGACACTCCAGGGGGAAAGCAGGGGGTTTGAATCCCAAAGATTAAGCACTTGAATCAACTGATAATATACAATATTTATTGTATTATAACAGGGTTTTGAGTAAGGTCTTTTATGAAAGATGGCGACATGCTGGCCATGAATATTATTGTGTGTTGTATATACATGTGGAATATAGTTATGTACGTGTGCCGGAAATATGTTCCTAAAATACATTGTGGAAAGAGCTGATAAATAAACCTGACTTAGACAAAGGAAGGTAGATTTACCTGTCTGGACCAAGCTTTGTAAGCTAGACAGTAATGAAAGTACATTTACATATAAGGAAAGCAAAGCAAAGTAACAAGTGTCAGCTTGGTGAGTGAGCACCCTGAGGACACACCGAAGACTGAACTCCCATGAGGTTTTCTGGCCCTTGAGGCTAAGACAGTGGACTTTGGGAAATATCAGTAAAGCACAAAACATTCTAGATATCCATCACTTAGGATACAGAGGGAACAGTACCCTCTAATTCCATGAACACTGGATCTTCTTGCCAGAGGTCTGGAGATGCTGGTGACTTGATATAAGAGAGAAAGCTGTTTAGGCAAAGATTGTAGCTTGTTAAAGTTAAATCTTAGATACTGGAAAGCATTTTATTTTGTTTGTAACCATTTTTTGTTTCTGTTACCTCTGCTTAATATCACTTACATCTGCGTTCTGTATTAATAAACTTAGTTTTACTATAAACCATCTCAGTGCTGTTATACTGAAGCATACTGAAGTCCTCAGCCAACCTAACAGGCTGGTGTGTACACTGTCTCTCTGGAGGCAGTGAATGTAATAATTTCTGAGCATGTCCAGTGAGAGGAATGGGACACTGTAGAGAGCCATCTCTGGGGAATTTGGGAACTGGGGTTCACTGATTGTTACCTGCAAGGCAAGGTTTGAATTGGCAGAATCTTGAGGATTTTGCTGGTGAAGTGGGCAGACTGGTGTGGCAGGGAGCAAACACACAATCTATTCTCCAGCAATGCTCAGTCTTGCTAAGGCAGAGGGGTTACACAGTGGTTTACAGGGCTGCCCGGAGGAGAGCATCACATTGCTCCACTAATATTATTGAAACACCTTTGGGAGGCAGAAGTTCTGGGTATCATAAAATGGTGTGGCAAAAAAATGATAATCGGATTGATGTACTTGGAAGCCAAAATAATGAAAAGTAGCCTTATAGTAGAGAGAGAATAGAATATCCAGCCTTGTAATGTAATGTAAATCTATAGTAATATGTTGTGAGTGGTGTTCTTGATTCTTATATTTTACAGCAATTCAAACAATACTGCAGAGACTGCATATATTTAATAGATCTAACTGCAGAACTTTTACATTTACTGCTGTTGGTAAGTAGACAAATGAATATTTAATGTGTTATAGCAGGAAATATAAAATCATTCTTGAGGTTTGGTTCAGAAAATTATCCATACGAAACTATAATGAGGTCTAAGTAAATACTTAAATATTTAAATGTTGATATTTTGTGTCAAAGTGGCCCATTATATAAGAATAATATTTTACACTTTTAAATAACATTTGCTATCCAAGAATCTCAAAACACATTACCAGCATTAATTAATTTAGCTTCACAATACTCCTGTGAGGTACAGTCGGTAAGAATTATTATCCCCACTTTACTGAGGGGGAAACTACAGCACAGAGAAGTTAAAGCCAAAATTTTCAAACTCAGGTGCCTAAAGTTAGGCATCTCCCATGGACTTCAAGTTCACTGATATTCAGTGAAATCAGTGGGATTTGTGGAACCTAAATATGCCTTAGACACTTCATATTAGGTACCCAAGTATGAAAAGTTTGGCTGAAGTGATTTCCCATAGTCAAGCAGAGTTAGTGGGAGAAGCAGGAATAAGGCATGGTGCCAAAGATTTTTCAAAAATATTTATGCTCCTAAATCCACATTTAGGTACCTAAATAAGTGGCCTCAGTGGGAGCTGCTGGGTGCTTAGCACTTTTGAAAAACAGGGCACTTAGCCTGATTCTGATTTCACACCTGGTACCAAATTCTCTGCTATTGGAACTTTATTGACTGAACGTCCTCATGTCTCTAAAGCATTGTAGGAGAACATACATGATCATGTACATACATCATGTGTGGAAGGAATTTTTATGAAATAAATTGAAGGACCACATAATAAATTAATTTGTCATGTACATTTGTCTGCTTCACCTGTACTCTGCTCACTACTCCAGCAATCTGGGGTGCATTCTGATATTCCACACCAACCTTGGGCAGTTTCAATGAGCCACACATTAAAAAAAGAAAAAAATATAACCTTCCGGCAAATGTTTTTTTCTTGTCCCTTGAATGTGGATTATCCCCAACAAAGTCACATCTTTTGAAGACCAGAACAGGAAACATTCAGTGTTGCAATAGTGACAACATTTCTATACATAAAAATGTCAGTTTCAAAGTCCAATATCTGGTGACACCAAAGAGCTAAAAATAGGAGTCTTTTTAGCACTGAGAAGGGGAGAATCCAGCTTTCCTGAAAGTCCCAATTTTAAAGTTCTTGAACCTTAAAACTGATTATTTGTATATCTAGAAAAGCAAGTTTAGGTCATTTTTGGAAGTTTCTGTGATTTCTTCTGAGCCTCACACAGAGGGAGTCATGGTAAATAAGGCATCTGGTTTTACAGGTAGAGGGATAAAAAAAATAACACCAATACAATCTTTTAAACTCTATACGATAGTCCTCTAACATATGTAGCATTTAGAGAATATATGACAGTGACTTCACCACTTGCAATATTGTACAGCAGCCATCGCAAACTCATGCCAAAAATCCCTCTGAACTATACCGCAGCATCATATATTATTAATGATGCATCACTGCTGATCATTATTTGTGTTGCAGTAGTTCCTAAGGTCCCCAGGCAGAATCAGCCCATTTTCCTGGGCGCTGTACAAACTCATTCTATCTCCACCCTCCCACACCCCACACCTCTCGATTGGTCACTCTTTCTCAGCTCTTGGTGAGCACTCACCTTTGGTATATTGCTCTTTTGCTTTTAAGATTAAAACTGTTTCATTTTTTATGTAACTATTCAGATCAGACAACGAAGAAGTAAAATACAAAAGTACTTTCACATTATAAGTTATATATGTTGTATAATAGAGTAGAATCTTAATCATTCATGCTAGGGACAGGGACACGTATGAAAAATAATTGAAATATGAAAATTAATGAGTAAAATAAAATCAACTCCATAACAGAGGGACCAAATATCATATAGTAATTCATTTCTTGAACCTTAAGTATAGTATCAGTTTATTTCTAATACATAATGGATAATGTGATTATTCCCCTCTATTTGGCACTGGTGAGGTCACATCTGGAGTACTGCATCCAGTTTTGAGCCCCCCTCTACAGAAAGGATGTGGACAAATTGGAGAGAGTCCAGAGGAGGGCAACAAAAATGATCAGGGGGCTGGGGCACATGACTTATGAGGAGAGGCTGAGGGAACTGGTCTTGTTTAGTCTGCAGAAGAGAAGAGCGAGGGGGAATTTGGTAGCAGCCTTCAACTACCTGAAGGGAGGTTCCAAAGAGGATGGAGCTCAGCTGTTCTCAGTGATGGCGGATGACAGAACAAGAAGCAATGGTCTCAAGTTGCAGTGCGGGAGGTCTAGGTTGGATATTAGGAAACACTATGGAGGGTGGTGAAGCAGTCGAATGGGTTACCTAGGGAGTTGGTGGCATCTCCATCCTTAGAGGTTTTTAAGGCCCGGCTTGACAAAGCCCTGGCTGCGATGATTTAGTTGGTGTAGGTCCTGCTTTGAGCAGGGGATTGGACTAGATGACCTCCTGAGGTCTCTTCCAAACTTAATGTTCTTCTTCTTCTTCTTCTTCTAGTATATACTGCACTTCCAGAAAGACGAATTCCATTATCTAATAGGTCTTTTCCATCTCTAAATTCAGTTACCCAGTATTTCCCTAATAGATGTGGTTAGAGCTGACTTAAATTCATTTAAAAAGAAAAGTTTTCAGACTTTCCTTTGAAAGTTTTTGCACATTGGTATTGTGCTCAGACAGGTCTGGGTTCATTTAGAATATCTCCTGTGTAATATAAATGTAAGTGATTCACTATCCTAACAATTAGTAGTTATATAATGCTAACAACTTATCATGGGATCACAATTTTTGAGAAAAAAATCAATCACCAAATAAAACCTATTTTTTATAAAAGGTCATTAAGAATAAAAATCTTGCTACATTTCCAACTCAGTGAACTGAGATTATTCTCTGACATATTCTAGATTTGGTTAGAGACCAGGAGATGTGCAGCAACCCAGTACAAAAAACTCTAGATTTTTGAAGTCAGAAAATTTAATGTCTTCAGAGATGGAGAAAGGGGAACCAACAATAGCAGAAGAGCTCAGGGCTGTTATTTTTCTGTTACCTTTAAAAGATCAAGTAATGAAGACTGATCCTGGCATTCTTATGTGATTTTTATACTTAAAATGTAATGATCCCAAAGTCTCACAACACAGAAAGGTTCAAGTCTGGTTTCCATTTCCTTCCTTTTTTCCTTATTTTGGATTTTCAATGTCTTGCCTCAGCCAAATCTGATAAAAAACTCCAGAGAATTTAGGCAAGATATAGTGCACTAATTTGTTAGACCTGCAGGGCTCAAAGATACACATAAATTACTACAGGAGGAAAGAGGAAAAGAAAAACATGAGTAGTTTATAACAGCTGTACAAAATGCATATTCAAGAAGTGCACAGAAAGTCTTTAATTCTTCAAAATAAAAATACAAAGGGAGTGCAAATGGAGGGGAAAATTCATTTAGTACATAATCAGTCTTCACTATGCACAAGCTGTCCTCTCCAGCTACTTTAGTGAGTGTTGTCTAGAGAGGATTGCAGGATTGAGCTCTTAATGATATTTTATGATTAACTAGAAAGTTTTTTCTTAATTCGTTGGAAAATGTTAATGTTAAGTTTTGTTTTTTGTTTTTTTAAAAAGCCAGCATAGTTGTTTGCAGGGAGTGGAGAAGAGATATAAAAATGATCCAATGTACCTCATGAATCACTCTGGTTCCTATTCTGTTTTCCTCACATTGGCAAATCTCTCACTGATGTCGATAGGTATGCCTTTAAACATTGTTTAACCCTAAAATACTTGATTTTCCTTTGAGAAAACCTCTGAACTCACTAGATTCATATATTCCAAGATTAGAAGGGACCATTGTAATCATCTAGTCTGACCTTCTATATAATACAGGCCTTAGAACTTCCCCAAAATCATTCCTCGATCTTATTTTTTTAGAAAAACATTCAATCTTGATTTAAAAATTGCCAGTGACAGAGAATCACCACAGCCCTTGTTAAAGGTAGATTGTGTCAAACCAACCTGATCTCCTTCTTTGAGAAGGTAACAGATTTTTTAGACAAAGGAAAGGCAAAAGATCTAATTTAACTCGATTTCAGTAAGGCATTTGATACGGTTCCACATGGAGAATTATTAGCTAAATTGGAAAAGATGGAGGTCAATATGAAAATTGAAAGGTGGATAAGGAACTGGTTAAAGGGGAGACTACAACGGGTCATATTGAAAGGTAAACTGTCAGGCTGGAAGGAGGTAACTAGTGGAGTTCCTTGGGGATCAGTTTTGGGACCAATCTTATTTAAGCTTTTTATTACTGACCTTGGCACAAAAAGCGGGAATGTGCTAATAAAGTTTGTGGATGACACAAAGATGGGAGTTATTGACAAAACAGACAAGGACCGGGATATCATACAGGAAAATCTGGATGACCTTGTAAACTGGAGTAATACTAATAGGATGAAATTTAATAGTGAAAAGTGCAAGGTCATACATTTAGGGATTAATAACAAGAATTTCTGTTATAAACTGGGGATGCATTACTTGGAAGTAACAGAGGAGGAGAAGGACCTCGGAGTATTGGTCGATCACAGGACAACTATGAGCCGCCAATGTGATATGGCCGTCAAAAAAGCTAATGCGGTCGTGGGATGCATCAGGCAAGGTATTTCCAGTAGAGATAAGGTGTTAGTACCGTTACACAAGGCACTGGTAAGACCTCATCTGGAATATTGTGTGCAGTTCTGGTCTCCCATGTTTAAGAAGGATGAATTCAAACTGGAACAGGTACAGAGAAGGGCTACTAGGATAATCCAAGGAATGGAAAACCTGTCTTATGAAAGGAGACTCAATGAGCTTGGCTTGTTTAGCCTAACTAAAAGAAGGCTGTGAGGAGATATGATTGCTCTCTATAAATATATCAGAGGGATAAATACCATGGAGGGATAAGAATTATTTAAGCTCAGTACCAATGTGGACACAAGAACAAATGGATATAAAGTGGACAGCAGGAAGTTTAGACTTGAAATTAGACTAAGTTTTCTAACCATCAGAGGAGTGAAGTTCTGGAACAGCCTTCCAAGGGAAGCAGTGGGGGCAAATTACATATCTCGCTTCAAGACAAAGCTTGATGAGTTTATGGAGGAGATGATATGATAGGATAGCCTAGTTTTGGCAGTTAACTGATCTTTGACTACTAGCAGTAGATATGCCCAATAGCCTGTGATGGATGTTAGATGGGGTGGGATCTGAGTTACTACAGAGAATTCTTTCCTGGGTGTCTGGCTGGTGAGTTTTGCCCACATGCTCAGTGTTTAGTTGATCACCATATTTTGAGTTGGGAAGGAATTTTCCCCCAGGGCAGATTGGCAGAGGCCCTGGGGGGGGGTTGCCTTCCTCTGCAGCGTGGGGCATGGGTCACTTGCTGGAGGATTCTCTGAACCTTGAAGTATTTAAACCACAAGTTGAGGACTTCAATAGCTCAGACATAAGTTAGGGGTTTGTTACAGGAGTGGGTGGGTGAGATTCTGTGACCTGCGTTGTGCAGGTCAGACTAGATGATCATAATGGTCCCTTCTGACCTTAAAGTCTATGATTCTATGAAACTGTTCCAGTGGCTAATTATTCTCAACATTAAAATTTTGTTCCTTATTTCCAGTTTGAATTTGTCTAGCTTCAACTTCCAGCCATTGGATTGTGATATATCTTTCTTTCCTAGATTGAAAAGCCCATTATTAAGCCCACGTAGATACTTACAGACTATAATCAAGTTACCCTTTAACCTTCTCTTTGTTAAACTAGATTGAGTTCTTGAGTCTATAATTATGAGACAAGGTGAGATACTATCCTTTCTTGTCTTTCTAATATGCTGGGACCAACATGGTTACAACAATTTTATCACTAAAAGCCATGGTTTCCAATCCCTTAATCATTTTTGTGGCTCTTCTCTGGACCCTTGTCCATTTGCTAGCAAAAAGGCAAGGGAGTTTACATCACTCAGTTTTTGAAGTAAAATGTCAGATAATCCATCATGTTTTATCATTGGATCAAATCCTGGTGCATGAATGAGGCGGGGAAAGAAAAGTAGAGAAGGCTGAGATTTGAACAGATCTTGCATTTCAATGAGCTATGAAAAAGCCAACACGTGATCACTCTGATCTGAGCTATTGCATACACACACATGTAAATCAACTCTTTTCTGAGCCTGTCTCTTGGCTTATTGTGCCTATTAAGATATTGTTTCGTAGAAGGAACAAAAGAAACATTTTAAATAATAAACTCCCAGAATACACCTATAAAGCAAAGCACCAGGCCCCGTGTGGTTTTTGGCATATTTGTGCCCATGAAAAAGCCATGATCTGTTGTGCTGGAGATTATAGAACTCAAAGAAACAGATGCAGAAATAGAAAAGGCAGAGCTAGCAGCAAAGAGCATCACCAAGTTGTATCATATTGTTTCATGTCCTATAAATCAGCCATTGTGCTAAGCAAAAGCAACACTGTTGCTAAGGATGGCATTCACAGCAGTCCTAACTTCAGGCCAAAACGTAAGAATCTGGCTCAGTCTGCAACTCCTAGGGAAATCAGTGGACATACATTTCAGTGGCCATTGTATTGGGCCCTTAGTAAACTGAGAAAAAAAAATGATTCAGGATAAGAAGCACCCTCAGGTAATTAATATGCTGAATTTTGTAATTACATGTTTTACATTGAAATGACAGAGCACAGAAAACAACAAGAACAAAACAGCCTGCGTAACTGCTAAATGGTCATTTAAAAAAATATAAATGCTTTTTGGCCCTCACTTTCCCACTTCATCTTGTCTCCTTGACATTTACATGCTGCATGTTTGCAATGCTCTTCTGTCCAGACAGTGGTTTGTTCTTTACACCGTGTCCCAGAACCGAACTGACAGTTTGGGATTCTCCAATGCAAATCCCATACGAGAGAGTTATTGTGAGGAAAAGAGCCTTGTGACCCTGTCCTGAGGGAGTCATTACAGCAGGATCTGCAGCCAGGGTCTCCCATGTGAATGCACTATCCACCAGGCTACAGAGTCATTCCCATTATCACTGGCCCAGTGAATATTTAAGAATTTTTTACAAAGTGGAACAGCGGCAACGTGAGAGATTAAGAGAGTCCCATCCAAGACCACTCATAGCCCATGGGTAGGCCACTCTCCTGGGGGATGTGAGACCTGTGTTCAAGCCCTTGCTTCTCTCAAGGAGAGTGGGGAATTGAATCTATTTCTCCCACATCCAGGGTGAGCACTCTAACCCTTGGGATACTGGATAAAAGACCACCACCATCACCACTCCACTTCCATTTATTGAGAGAAAGGGCTGATCTGACTTAAGCACCTAACTCCAAAAAAGGTTCCCAGCTGTGAATCCCAAGTGGAGATAACTCCAGGTTGGAGAGAGGTGCCTATGTGCCTAAGTCCCTTAGAGGTGTGGGCTTGAGGCCACACCCCTTCCCTCGGCATCTCCCATTGGGGAGCCTAGACAACTCACTGATCAGCTTGCTGGCTTTTGTGGATCCCATTCGTAGAAGCCTAACTCTCCCCAGGAATTACACCAGGAACCAGGGCTCCTGACTTGGGACTGTGAATACCATTAGGCAACAGGGTGCCTAAAGTAGGCATTGCAACACTGAGCCTAAATCCCCTTTGTGAATCTATTCCATTGTTACTAACTGGCAGCTTGAAAATTCTATATGGAGGAACCTATCATAACCTAAAGAGTTATAGCAGCTAATTAGCTAATCATATTTATCCTTAGTAAGGTTATTGAGACATTGATCATTGATATCGCTGCAGTTTGGCTAATGACGGTTTCAGTCAATCAGAGTACAGGGATTAGCATACAGTACAGCTATTAAAGAATAACTGCACTGTGATTATGCAGCTCAAACATCCAGAATGAATCAGAGTGAAAAAAATTAATATGTGAGCAAAAGAATCTGAACAGTTATGCTTCAGTGGCTGTGCAACATCCACCTCTCTGCTAAACTGAAGTTGGCCATTTTAGTAAAATATAGTATTTACCAGGGGCTTTGTGCAAGGGCTGTTGTAATCTGTAGAAAAGTTTTGTTTGTGATTTTTATTAAATTTGACATCATTGTACTATAGAGGCCATCCTTGTACAGGTTGGGAGCTTACATTGGGTATCTTAAAAATCAGTCATCACTGCTACTGGAACAGATTGCTTGCTCGCTGGCTGATGGGCCGCACTAGGATGAAAAATGGACACAGTAGCCTTGAACATTTTTAGCCAATTAACTCACTTGACTGTGGATTATGCTGGTATCTTTTTGACATGTTACACTGATTTTGTCATTAGCTTTTAAATCAAATATAAAGTTTATTTAAAAGAAAAAATATATATATTGAAACTTTTGATCGACATACAAAAGGAGAGTTACTGTAAACCTGAGCTGCAGTATGAGAAAATAAATCAGACGTTCATACATTCTTTATAAGCACTAGTAAGTGAAGCACTGATCCCTGTTCATTGTTTGTATATCAGCTTGTGTAAAGCACACCGGAATGCTTTGAGATAGAAGGTGTTATATAAATATGAGATCCATTGACCTAGAATAGCTTACGGCCACTGTTCTGGAAAAGCTTAGACATTTTACCACCTGAAACATTTTTTCCAGATGTTTTTTATTTCCGCTGCTAACTCATAGTACAGTACTTCGGATAGAAGTGGGGAAGTTAATGAACTTGGTGCAACTCCATAGACTTCCCTAGACTTACAGCCATGACTAAGTTAGACCCAAATTTTAAATTTGTTAATGATTTTGTATAGTTAATTTGCATTTTATAAATCATTTATTAGGTCCCTGATGGTACTTTTAATGTAATTATACTGAAATTCATGTTCTTTGTGAAAAAGTCACTATTTTCTTTCCTGCTCTTCTACCTACTAGCACCTTGATTCAGTTATCAGCATTTACATATGCTGATCCACCTAATCTACTTTAAACCGAGAATCTGAAGAGGAACTACTTCCAGCAGAAATGGAATATGATGGCAGGTCCATCAAAAGTGGCAAAATATTTAATATACTATATATAACTTAACACTGAGGCAAGTTGGGGGTATGCTGCTGCTGCTGCTGCAGCTGACGGATAATTTGCACCTGGGGATGGTACAAGCATCCACAAACAAACTAGGTATGTGGAAAATTTTCCATCTTATCATACCAGATATAATCCTATTTGGTGGCACTACATCCATGCAAGTATGCTGCTGGATGCTCACCGGATAAAGTCTTAATTTGGAAGACAGAATGCAGCAAATCCTGGTTTAGACAATTTGCCATCTAGTTTTGGAAAAGGCATCAGATATGAGGGAGATTTTGGATCAGCAGAGGTGAGAAAAATCAATAAAAATCATTCAGGCACTGAACACTTTCAGCTAGTGGGTTGTTGTTGTGTGTGTGTGTGTGTGTGTTGGTTTTTATTTTTCATTTTATCCTAGACATAGCTTTTTCTTCTGGGTAACATTAATGTTTCCCTGAAATTTTTTTGCTGCTGGCACAATAGCAAATGAAACATGCCAAATATCTATAGGTATGAATGCCAATACCTATCCATCTTCTGTGCACACCATATGGAGAATAGTACCCTCTTTCTTACTAAGATTGACTTGGAGAGGTATACATTAGTGAGATACTAAAATCTACAACACCATTTTTTATTTTGAGCATTAGAATGACTGTGCAACTGCCAGCACTGGTTCAAACAAATTTGTGGTCCCCTGCCCAACCATTGGATCAGACACCACAGTTGCAATATCCAAGATTCAGCGTGAAACCTACCCCTCCACAATCATGTGGCTGAAATGCCATATGCAAGGTGCAGAACTGGCATGTAGGTTTGAGGGAGTTAGAACAATATCAGGTGGAGGTCTTCTGTTAAACACAACGAGAAAAAAACCTGAAAAATGTAATCAGGACCATGATGATAATGTTTGCTAGGGGATAAGATCATGATTTACCAGTGGGCTTAAATTATGAACAACACAGAGAGCCCTGTTAGCACCAACAACCTCATGCACGACAGGTATATAACCAGTCAACTTCATCCTAGCATTGGAGGGTCCCCCATGACAACAGCACAGGCTGAACAGGCCCTACCAACTGCAGCCCAAACAATCTGCTACAGTGTCACCTAGATGCATAAAGAAATATAGGACCCACTTCTCTTTTCAGAATAGTTGTACACTAGCATAGCCCCATTGATTTAAATCAAGGTATTTTAATTTGCCCCCATGGAAAAGTCTTGTAGCAGAGGTGTCAAATTAATCTTGTGGAGATAGTCATAGTACATTTTTATGATGGTCTAAATCTAATAAACAGGGTGATATACTATGCTCAATCACATTCCAATGTTCACAACAAAAAGGTATTGTATTGTAAATTTTACTATCTCACTAATGGATACCTCTCCAAGACAGCCTCAATAAGAAAGAATCTCAATCTTCCACTGGAAATAATGACAAGGTTGCACAAAGATCCAGCAAAGAATATGGCTATTATGTAGTAACTAACTTCTTTTACTTGTGCACTCATCATCACTTAGTTGGAAAAAATGATGCAGAGAACTTTTAGGAACACTGCTATTCCTTCACATTGACTGTTTGGCAGTTGGCACATGAACTTACCCATTTGTGCACACAGTTCAGAGTGCAGTAAGTATGCAAATTACCATAGGTGCACATTTAAAGTATTGAAAAAGCATTTCTAAGATATTTGTACACTTTTGATTGAAAAAGACATTGATAAGAAAGCAACCCAGATCAAAAGTTGGAAGATGGATTTGGACAAAGAAATTGATGTGAATGATTGGGTCTCTCTCTTGGAATTTGTGTAGCTCACAAATTTTTTTTATAAATTACTTTATAGATGGCATTTGACTCCAGTTAAGATCCCTAATATTTTTACCACTAGGAAGGCACTCTGCTGGAGGGGTTGCAGGGAAAGGGGAATATACTTGCTCATGTTGTGGTTGTGCCCAGAAAATGGGTGGTTTGGGGAGGAAATCATAGAATCATAGAATCATAGAATATCAGGGTTAGAAGGGACCTCAGGAGGTCATCTAGTCCAACCCCCTGCTCAAAGCAGGACCAATCCCCAATCAAATCATCCCAGCCAAGGCTTTGTCAAGCCTGACCTTAAAAACTTCCAAGGAAGGAGATTCTACCACCTCCCTAGGTAACGCATTCCAGTGTTTCACCACCCTCCTAGTGAAAAAGTTTTTCCTAATATCCAACCTAAACCTCCCCCACTGCAACTTGAGACCATTACTCCTTGTCCTGTCCTCTTCTACCACTGAGAATAGTCTAGAACCATCCTCTCTGGAACCACCTCTCAGGTAGTTGAAAGCAGCTGTCAAATCCCCCCTCATTCTTCTCTTCTGCAGACTAAACAATCCCAGTTCCCTCAGCCTCTCCTCATAAGTCATGTGTTCCAGACCCCTAATCATTTTTGTTGCCCTTTGCTGGACACTCTCCAATTTATCCACATCCTTCTTGTAGTGTGGGGCCCAAAACTGGACACAGTACTCCAGATGAGGCCTCACCAATGTCGAATAGAGGGGAACGATCACGTCCCTCGATCTGCTCGCTATGCCCCTACTTATACATCCCAAAATGCCATTGGCCTTCTTGGCAACAAGGGCACACTGCTGACACCCAGCTTCTCGTCCACTGTAACCCCTAGGTCCTTTTCCGCAGAACTGCTGCCTAGCCATTCGGTCCCTAGTCTGTAGCTGTGCATTGGGTTCTTCCGTCCTAAGTGCAGGACCCTGCACTTATCCTTATTGAACCTCATCAGGTTTCTTTTGGCCCAATCCTCCAATTTGTCTAGGTCCCTCTGTATCCTATCTCTGCCCTCCAGCGTATCTACCACTCCTCCCAGTTTAGTATCATCTGCAAATTTGCTGAGAGTGCAATCCACACCATCCTCCAGATCATTTATGAAGATATTGAACAAAACTGGCCCCAGGACCGACCCCTGGGGCACTCCACTTGACACCGGCTGTCAACTAGACATGGAGCCATTGATCACTACCCGTTGAGCCCGACAATCTAGCCAACTTTCTACCCACCTTATAGTACATTCATCCAGCCCATACGTCTTTAACTTCAAATCATTAAATAAATTAATCTGATGACAAAATACTAGCTTCCTAAAGATCCTCTGATCTGCTTAGTCAATGCTCCAGAAAAGGATCAACATTTTAAAGAGAATGACAAATTAATTATTTTATTGTTTGCAGATAGACTTGTACCGTGCATTATTGGAAAAAATATAACTTCTCCTCCTATGGAATTGTGGTATCGTAAAACATGGACTGTTCTAATGGAAAAGCTTTCACACCAAGTACATATACAAGAGAAAGATGAAAATGAGGATAGCTATTTAGAAATTTGGTCACCCTCTTTAGTGTACTCAGAGGAAGAGGACTCCTCAGTCAGCAAGCCAGAATTTTTAGTGAGGTTATTTGAATATTACCCTGATCCTGAATAAGTAATAAGCAATGTACTATGTAGTAAGTTAAAGTTTTAATGTAACTTTGCCTTAACAAAAAGTTATTTGAAAAGCTGACTTGGCGTGTTAACTTTCAAGTGCAATGATAAATCTTCATTGAGATGAAAGAGGGCATTTCATGTCTCTGAGATCTTCCTGAGACAACAGATAATTCTATAGTTATTTCACATTTGGAAGATTTTCTTCATAACCACAAGGGCTAGAAACTTTTTAGTTTCTTTTTAGTTTAGAAAACTTGCATTCTCCTGAACCTGAATATGATCCAAGGGGCTGGCTAAATGTTTTAAACAGGTTAGATCTGGCCCACTGACTGGATGTTTGATCTAATTTCTCTGTAGATTATCCTATATAATAGAAAATTCAATTTTTACTATAGACTGTTTTCTATCGCAGGGGTAGAATTTTATATTAAATTGGTAGGGGTGGTTCCAAAACCCAGTATAAAGGAAAGCATATCAAATGATATTCTAAAGTTTTAGGGATATTTCAAGAGATCCTCACAAAATTTCTTGTTGGTTTTATCCTTATTATAATCTATGGGACTTTTCCACAAGTGGAAGGAGAATTAATCCCACAGAATATAACTGTCACAGAATCAAGGGAAGATGTATGTTTTAAAAATATTCTCAGGCTTTGAGCCCATGAAGGGTATTGTCATAGAAGGAAGTGATAATACATAACTTGCTGTTGTTGTAAACAAATCAAGAAGGAAAGCAGAGGGACATCTTGTCATGTTACTATTGACATTCAAACCCACAGTCATATATACAGTGTTCAGTGCAATCTTGAAAAATTGATTTAAAAATTTATCGGACCTGGCACAAAATCTAGTCACCTACCATTAACCATCATGAATGATAATAATGAGAAAAGAAATGGTATTTTACTCATCCATCAAAAAAAGGTCATTAGTCAGTGATCATTTGGGGCCAATCCTACCCCATTCTTCCTCAGGCCAAAATCCCAATGGCTTTCATTAAGTACTGAGTGAAGAATTCAGTACAGGCTCAAAAATGTTAGTATAAAATAATGTCTATAGCACTGTCAATTTACACAGCACTTTACAAAACCATGTAGAAAGACAAATGAGCTCTCTCTCAACAACCTCCTTCTCATTCCTCTTCCTCCCAGTTTGAGGAATCAATTTTGCACTCACTTAAGTCAATGAGAGTGTTATTTACTTGAATCAGCCTATAATGACTTACCCTGCACCTTTTAGTCACATGACTAATCCTTGCTTATATGAGGTCCTATGAACTTCAGTTGGTCCACTTGGATGAGTAGGGGTGGCAAGAGTGAGCCCCATGAGAAAAAAAAAGAATGAAACACTTGCTTCTAAGCATTGTTAATTTGACATATTTCACATTCCATGGGTATACAGCTACAATGTTAGTGCATGCTTTTAAAAAAATTCACTGCTGTTTTTCAGGCCATACATTTAACTAGTTTCCATTATTTTATCTCATTTCTGCCTGCTCCAGTTATATAAGGAAACAAGACTTGATAAAAGGAGTACTTGTGGCACCTTAGAGACTAACAAATGTATTTGAGCATAAGCTTTCGTGAGCTACAGCTCACTTCATCAGATGCGATGAAGTGAGCTGTAGCTCACGAAAGCTTATGCTCAAATTAGTTAGTCTCTAAGGTGCCACAAATATTCCTTTTCTTTTTGTGAATACAGACTAACACGGCTGCTACTCTAAGACTTGATAAGTATATCAAGGGCAGAACTGAAACCATCCTTCTGCCAGATACATGAATCACTGGAAGTTTCCCATAATCAAAGTGCTGCAGGCTATTCCTTTGTCACCTGCCATCTCAGCTCCTATGTACAGGCTAAGCAAATCACATTATACTACTGAAACAAAATATATTCCCTATTTCCTTTTAGTTAAGGACATGTGACTTTACCATCAGCGTAGCCTGAAGCACAATAATGTTCACAAGTTCTTAGAACACACAATGTAAAAGAGACAAAGAAAAAAAAAAACCAATACCATCAAAACAAATACCTGCTGGGGAAACAGCAAAAGTGGCTGAGTGTATCTTTCCAGTTCTGAGTGCAGCTGAGCATATGGATTGCTAAGGTAAACTGTCATTGGACTAGAGAGAAAGATCATGATTGTGCTGAGCTCAGTCTTCTTCTAAATTTGTAAAATAATATTCCTGTGAGGAAAGGTCAAAGAAGATTTCCTCAATGTATATGAAAATTAGAAGTTGTCTGGCCAGTTTTGGCTAAACATGTTACACGCTACCATTGCTTCCCCCATCCCCCAAGGAACAGGTACCCTGACAGAGCACTCTTCAGCATTGTACTGTGCACTGTTTTCTACGTATATGATCTGTAATTATGTCATTATGATAGAACGACTACACAATAGATAGATAGTGCTATATGGTCTCCATTAATGAAGATGCAAATTAAACGACAAGCAAGCTCAGTTATCTAGTAATAGCATACTGTGCTATTTCAGAGCACTCCAAGTCAGCAGAAGGTCATTAGGAAATGAGAATGGTGCAGAAGAAAGAGATGGTTTCACATCTTTCTGCACTGTCTACTATGGCCAATTCAGGTGCAGCTGTGATGGGATACACAAATCCCACACCGGCCAGAAAAGGGTTAATGTGCTACCGTGGGCTCAGGCTTGGAGGAAGGAGTTAGAAGGGGAGAGCCAAGCTCAGTTGGGAGCTGGCTGGGAGGGAAAGCAGACCTCTAGTTCTCACTCTTCCAGACAGCCTGGCTGGAGCCAGGAATTGACTAGATGACTGTTGCCAGCCAGAGACTCCCTGAGGGAAGGTAGACCTAATCGGGATCTATTGTTTTGATTTGCTATCCATTATTTGCCTAGTGTTGCTGAGTAACATTGCTGCAGGTGGTGCCCTGTCTGAAGGGGGCCACAGCCAAATAAAGCCCTTCTGTCCTCACAGATGGGCTCTAGACTGAGGGAAATTAGTTGCTGGGATGCAACTTTTGTAATATGATATGCTGATGACACTATGCTTGATGCATATCCAGTAGGGGTATTTCCCTTTTTCCTTATTTGTATATCCTTACCTGACTAACTTTGGAGTGTCTTTCTTTTATAGGTTATTATCTTTATTATCATAACTTATTATTATGTGTCAATTCGTAACCATGGCACTTTTGTGTTTAGGTACCTATGCATGTACCTGTTATGTTTGTTGGTTCATTGCCAGGACGCTCTTGTGATTGGATCATGATTCCTGTGGTCAGAAATTCCCCTTAAACACTCTATTTTCAGCTCCCCAATACTTGGAGTTTCCGTTGGGTCATGTATCTGTGCAAAGTTCATCTCTTCAAAGTTCATAGGCCTCAAGCCTTATGCTAACTTGCTGTAGTTAATGTCTTACTTGCCTGTAAGTTCCTTGCATTACTGTGAATATAATGCAAATCAGAATATAATGCAAAGTAGTGAATATAATAAAGGCAAGATAGCCCACTGGGCTAAAGCCAGGACAGTCCGTTTTTTAAGCCCTGTCCTGGCTGTCCCAATTTTTTTGGCAAAACTGGGCATTTGTCCTGTTTGCTCTAGCCAAATGGGACAAATGCCCAGTTTTGCCAAAAAAGTGGGGTGCGACCCCTAGTGCAGAAGAATGTGCAGAGGGGGCCTGACACCAGCCCCGTGCAGGGGGGAGAGGGCTCAAGTGAGTGGCTCGGGCCAGGCCAGCCCCACGCAGGTGGGAGAGTGGGGGCAAGAGGCTCAGGCATGCTCTGCATTGTGGGGGGGCGGCTTGGGCCAGTGGCTGATGCCAGCACCGAGCAGGGAGTTGGGAGTGCAGGACTCAGGCTAGCTCCATGCAGGGTGCGGGAGGAGGCCTTGGGCTAGCCCCAGGCCCCATTTTCCCTTTGGGGAAATATGGTCACCCTACAATTACATCGCATTTTATACTTTGTTAAATCAAAGAACCATGTTAATTTCGGGGGGGGGGGGCGTTAAATACAGGAGGCAATAAGTAAGGAAATTCTGAAGTGGATGACTCTGAAATGTCAGAGGGTACTTTATTGCCAACTCTGAAAATTAAACATTACCTGACAATAGCCTTTTAAGGAAATGCATAGTGATGGAGACCATTGGAGAGCTCAGTGTAGGTGCACCCTTCTGCTCTGCAGGAAGACAAGATAATGAGATTGTACTGATTTGCTGCCACAACAGGGAGCTTCCCCATATTCTGCAGCATTGATCAGAATAATACCTGTAATTTCTGTTCTACACTGATTTGCTTTTGAAGACAGAGCATTGATTTTAGCTTGGGACAATAGTACACATGCTGAACAATGCTTTCTGACAGATATGTCAGGCTATGTCACATGCCATGATGCTGTGGCATAACCTGATGACAATAATGTAACTTGGTGATTTATGAATGTATCTAATAATATATTCACAGTAAAGTACTGTTTTATTAGATTTCAATGTGCTTCTTATCCAAAAGGTATGATGTATCTGACACATAGCATCTGAGCTGCACAGTAATAGCACCAATCCACATTATGTTTGGGGAAAGCAGGAATTAAACTATAACTATGTATCAACTTAAGCTGAACATAGTTTCTTTTTTTATTTGAAAGTCAGAATAATCAAAGAAAATGCTGTTTTCACTAAGATTCTTTGAGCCTCTGTTTTCCCATCTGTGAAATGGAAATGAAACCCAAAGTTGAACTAAAAAGCATAATTAATATTTATAAAAGCCCTTTGAGATGGTTTGAACAAACGTACTTTGAACAAACGTACAGACTACAGCTTAAGTCAGTGTAAGTTATGTCACTCAGCGTTGTGAATAAGTCACCCCCCCCACCCCCCCGAGCGACGTAAGTTACATTGACCTAAGCTCTGGTGTGAACAGCACAACCACCATTTGTGGAGGCTGGAGTAATTAAGTTGACAGGAGATATCTCCCCCATCTGCTGAGAGTCTACATTAGCAGTGCCACAGATCTGTACCAGAGCAGCTGCATCACTGTAAGCTCTGTAGCGTAGCCATAGCCTTTATTACTACTAGCCTTGCAAAGCGAGGTCCTACATGCAACTTGATGGCATTTTTCTATTTCTTTGTTTGGATATAACGTGATACATTTTGAATGCCACATCTGATCAATTCCAAAAGTCCAGGGAATATTCTAGACATCACCAAGTAAAACTCTATTGATTTGGGGGGAAATCAGAGAACTGGAAGGAGAAAAATAGGGGGACACTCAGAGCCCCAGCATCTGGTTACTTGAGCCACAGCATGTGGTGAGAAGGAATGGGGAGGCATACAGAGCCCCTGGTATGAGGGATGAGGTGGGGGGAGTTGCAAATCCTTCCCAAAGCATCCTGCAGTAGATGGTTGCAAGTTGTACGGTGGGATAGTTACCCATGGTGCACTGCTTTTGTGTCAGTGTAAGAGCTGCTACTGTGGACATGCTCTGCTGACACAGGGAGTATAGTGTGGACAAGCAATAGGGGTTTAATTATAGTGGTGTCTGTATGTCGACATAACTTAAGTCGACTTAACTGTGTAGTGTAGGCAAGCCCCCAGCTGACCTGTTAAGGATTATAGTCTACTCCAATTTCATACCAAAACTCCCAGTGAAGCCAATAGAATTTTTATGCAAAAATCAGTTTGAGTATGGATCTACAATTTATAAGTTGGTCTACTTTTCTATTCATTTGGTGGTATTTTACCCTTTATATTAATTTCTGTAAAGTGTTATGTAGTTAATAAGGTAAGTAAATGTAGAGCATTCTTGATATTAGATTTATATTTTTCTTCTACTTACAGATTTAGACTAGTAAACTTCTCTTTATTCTGTCCTTATATGGTACAAGTGCAAGCTTTATTCCTTATGTAGAAAAAATTTAATAAGAGGATTTGGTCAGGACCTATAGGGCAGACAGCTTCACAGGACTGATCCTACAGCTATTCTTCCTATGTTTAAACCTTTCATTCACAAGCAGTCCTACTAATGCAAGGGAGCTATTCATTTGAGTAAGAAATATCTACATGAATAAAGATTTATGGGATAAGGCCCTTCATTACCACCCATCCCTATGAATCTGCCTAGATAACATTTTATTTAAGATGCAGAAAGAAGAGACTACTTTAATTCTTTAATACATTACAAAGGACAAAGTTATTCAAGAATGCCAGGAAAATGGAGTAAAGATAAGTATTAAAAGAAACACAGTAAAATTGTTTTTAAGTGCAGACATGCAGACATGCACAAAGCTTACATTAAATGAGTGATCCATTTGGATAAGACATCGTACTTATAAAGGAAAGTACTATAATTGGAAAATATGAAAATGGACTTGGTGATATTGTAAGGTCCAAAAGCTCATTGAACATAGACAAATAAAAGAAATGTCTAGAAGAAATTTACTGAGAACAATTTGAAATAAGCAGAAACTTCAGAGGAAACAGATTGAAGGAAAATTAAAAGACATCCTCACTACATGAGTTCCCCTCCACCCAGTACGTTAGAACATATGCCTCATGCTGTTCTGTGCTATTTTCAGCATATTGTAATGAAATGACTTGTTCTCTGCTTAAGGAACACTGCAGGGTTAACATGGAAAGCCATAGAAATCAGACATCAAAATTGAATATTAAGGGAACATGATTATGTATCAGTAAGTAGCTAGATAAGGCCTATAAAAAGAATCTAAGGAAATCCATTCCTTAGATGTTGGATATTATCATTAATATCCTTACTCTTGCAATAGAATTCAGAAGTCTCCATCAGGATCATAGCCCCATTGTGGTAGGTCTTGAACAAACAAAAAGACACGGTCCTTGTTACAGTTGCTGAGTTCAACTGCACCTTTAACACTTTCGGGTCCTCCTTGAGGGCACTCCCCACTCAGATCTCAAGCCTCCAGACATCACCTTTCTCAGGGCAGGATGCAGCAACCCTTTCCCTCCAGACTGTGATTTAGGGCAGAGGTGCTGGAACAATTTGTATAGTGTGGGTGCTGAGAACCATTGAACCAAACTGTAAACCCTATGAAGGAAACCGCTACAAACCAGGCGGTGCTGCAGCACCCCCAGCACTCTTAATTCCAGCATCTATGACTTAGCCCTGGTCTACACTAGGAGTTGAGGTCAAATTTAGCAGCGTTAAATCGATTTAACCCTGCACCTGTCCACACGAAGAAGCCCTTTTTTTTTTTTTTACTTAAAGGGCTCTTAAAATAGATTTCTTTACTCCATCCCCGACAAGGGGATTAGCGCTGAAATCGGCCTTGCCAGGTTGAATTTGGGGTAGTGTGGACGCAATTCGATGGTATTGGCCTGCTGGAGCTATCCCAGAATGCTCCATTGTGACTGCTCTGGACAGCACCCTCAACTCAGATGCACTGGCCAGGTAGACAGGAAAAGGCCCGCAAACTTTTGAATCTCATTTCCTGTTTGGCCAGCATGGCAAGCTGCAGGTGAGTGCAGAGCTCATCAGCAGAGGTGACCATGATGGAGTCCCAGAATCGCAAAAGAGCTCCAGCATGGATCGAACGGGAGGTACGGGATCTGATCGCTGTATGGGGAGAGGAATCAGTGCTACCAGAACTCCGTTCCAGTTTTCGAAATCCCAAAACATTTGTCAAAAACTCCCAGGGCATGAAGGACAGAGGCCATAACAGGGACCCGAAGCAGTGCCGCGTGAAACTTAAGGAGCTGAGGTAAGCCTACCAGAAAACCAGAGAGGCGAACGGCCGCTCCGGGTCAGAGCACCAAACATGCCACTTCTATGTTGAGCTGCATGCCATTTTAGGGGGTTCAGCCACCACTATCCCAACCGTGTGCTTTGACTCCATCAGTGGAGAGGGAGGCAACACGGAAGCAGGTTTTGGGGACAAGGAGGATGATGATGATGATGTTGTGGATAGCTCACCGCAAGCAAGCGGAGAAACCGGTTTTCCCGACAGCCAGGAACTGTATCTCACTGTGCACCTGGAGCCAGTACCCCCCGAACCCACCCAAGGCTGCCTCCCAGACCCGCCAGGTGGAGAAAGGACCTCTGGTGAGTGTACCTTCTTAAATAGTATACATTGTTTAAAAGCAAGCGTATTTAATGATTAATTTGCCCTCGCATTCGCGGCCAGTACAGCTACTGGAAAAGTCTGTTAACGTGTCTGGGGATGGAACAGAAATCCTCCAGGGACATCTCCATAAAGCTCTCCTGGATGTATTCCCAAAGCCTTTGCAAAAGATTTCTGGGGAGGGCAGCCTTATTCCACCCACCATGGTAGGACACTTTACCACGCCAGGCCAGTAGCACGTAATCGGGAATCATTGCAGAACAAAGCATTGCAGCGTATGTTTGCTGGCATTCAAACAACATCTGTTCTTTATCTCTCTGTGTTATCCTCAGGAGAGTGATATCATTCATGGTCACTTGGTTGAAATAGGGTGCTTTTCTTAAGGAGACATTCAGAGGTGGCCGTTCCTGCTGGGCTGTTTGCCTGTGGCTGAGCAGAAATGTTCCCCGCTGTTAGGCACGGGGAGGGAGAAGGGGTGAGGGATTAGCCACATGGTGGGGGGGAGGCAAAATGAGACCTTGTAACGAAAGCACATGTGCTATGTATGTAATGTTAACAGCAAGGTTTACCGTGAAAGAGTGTACCCATTGTTCTATAAAATGTCTTTTTAAATACCACTGTCCCTTTTTTTTCTCCACCAGCTGCATGTGTTTCAAGGATCACAGGATCTTCTCCTTCCCAGAGGCTAGCGAAGATTAGAAGGCGAAAAAAATGCACTCCCGATGAATGTTCTCTGACCTCATGCTGGCCTCCCACACTGACAGAGCACAGACAAATGCGTGGAGGCAGACAATGTCAGAGTGCAGGAAAGCACAAAATAACCAGGAGGAGAGGTGGCATGCTGAAGAGAGGGCTGAAGCTGATAGGTGGCGGCAGTGTGATGAGAGGAGGCAGGATTCAGTGCTGAGGCTGCTGGAGCTAATATGCAAACTAATATGCTCCAGCATATGGTTGAGCTGCAAGAAAGACAGCTGGAGCACAGACTGCCACTACATCCCATGTGTAACCAACTGCCCTCCACCCCAAGTTCCATAGCCTCCTCACCCAGATGCCCAAGAACGCAGTGAGGGGGCCTCCGGCCACCCAGCCACTCCACCCCAGAGGATTGCCCAAGCAACAGAAGGCTGGCATTCAATAAGCTTTAAAATTTTTAAGTGCTGTGTGGCCTTGTCCTTCCCTCCTCCACCACCCCACCCGGTGCTTCTCTCCTCCACCACCCCTCCTGGGCTACCTTGGCAGTTATCCCCCTATTTGTGTGATGAATTAATAAAGAATGCACAAATGTGAAGCAACAATGACTTTATTGCCTCTGCAAACAGAGATCAAAGGGTGGTTAGCTTACAGGGAAGTAGAGTGAACCAAGGGCGGGCGGGGGGGGGGTGGTTCATCAAGGAGAAACAAACAGAACTTTCACACCGTAGCCTGGCCAGTCACAAAACTGGTTTTCAAAGCTTCTCTGATGCACACTTCGCCCTCCTGTGCTCTTCTAACCGCCCTGGTGTCTGGCTGCGCGTAACCAGCAGCCAGGCGATTTGTCTCAACCTCCCACCCCACCATAAACATCTCCCCCTTACTCTCATAGATATTATGGAGCGCACAGCAAGCAGTAATAACGATGGGAATATTGCTTTCGCTGAGGTCTAACTGAGTCAGTAAACTGCGCTTGTACGCTTCTAAACGTCCAAATGTACATTCTACCACCATTCTGCACTTGCTCAGCCTGTAGTTGAACAGCTCCTGACTACTGTCCAGGCTGCCTGTGTATGGCTTCGTGAGCCATGGCATTAAGGGGTAGGCTGGGTCCCCAAGGATAACTATAGGCATTTCACAAAAGAAAAGGAGTACTTGTGGCACCTTAGAGACTAACAAATTTATCTGAGCATAAGCTTTCGTGCGCTGCAGCTCACTTCATCGGATGCATTCAGTGGAAAATACAGTGGGGAGATTTATATATAGAGAGAACATGAAACAATGGGTGTTACCATACACACTGTAATGAGAGTGATCACTTAAGGTGAGCTATTACCAGCAGGAGAGCGGGGGAAAAAAAACCTTTTGTAGTAATAATCAAGGTGGGCCATTTCCAGCAGTTGACAAGAAAGTCTGAGGAACAGTGGGGGTGGGGGGAGAGGGGAAACAAGGGGAAATAGTTTTACTTTGTGTCATGACCCAACCACTCCCAGTTTCTATTCAAGCCTAAGTTAATTGTATCCAATTTGCAAATTAATTCCAATTCAGCAGTCTCTTGTTGGAGTCTGTTTCTGAAGTATTTTTGTTGAAGAATTGCCACTTTTAGGTCTGTAATCGAGTGACCAAAGAGATTGAAGTGTTCTCCAACTGGTGTTTGAGTGTTATAATTCTTGACGTCTGATTTGTGTCCATTTATTCTTTTACGTAGAGACTGTCCAGTTTGGCCAATATACATGGCAGAGGGGCATTGCTGGCACATGATGGCATATATCACATTGGTAGATGTGCAGGTGAACGAGCCTCTGATAGTGTGGCTGATGTGATTAGGCCCTATGATGGTTTCCCCTGAATAGATATGTGGAGACAGTTGGCAACGGGCTTTGTTGCAAGGATAGGTTCCTGGGTTAGTGGTTCTGTTGTGTGGTGTGTGGTTGCTGGTGAGTATTTGCTTCAGGTTGGGGGCGCTGTCTGTAAGCAAGGACTGGCCTGTCTCCCAAGATCTGTGAGAGTGATGGGTTGTCCTTCAGGATAGGTTGTAGATCCTTGAAGATGCATTGGAGAGGTTTTAGTTGGGGGCTGAAGGTGATGGCTAGTGGCCTTCTGTTATTTTCTTTGTTGGGCCTGTCCTGTGGTAGGTGACTTCTGGGTACTCTTCTGGCTCTGTCAATCTGTTTCTTCACTTCAGCAGGTGGGTATTGTAGTTGTAAGAATGCTTGATAGAGATCTTGTAGGTGTTTGTCTCTGTCTGAGGGGTTGGAGCAAATATGGTTGTATCGTAGAGTTTGGCTGTAGACAATGGATCGTGTGGTGTGGTCTGGATGAAAGCTGGAGGCATGTAGGTAGGCATAGCAGTCAGTAGGTTTCCGGTATGGGGTGGTGTTTATGTGGCCATCGCTTATTAGCACCGTAGTGTCCAGATCTCTTGTGTGAACTGGTCCAGGCTGAGGTTGATGGTAGGATGGAAATTGTTGAAATCATGGTGGAATTCCTCAAGGGCTTCTTTTCCATGGGTCCAGATGATGAAGATGTCATCAATGCAGCGCAAGTAGAGTAGGGGCATTAGGGGACGAGAGCTGAGGAAGTGTTGTTCTAAGTCAGCCATAAAAATGTTGGCATACTGTGGGGCCATGTGGGTACCCATAGCAGTGCGACTGATTTGAAGGTATACATTGTCCCCAAATGTGAAATAGTTATGGGTGAGGAGAAAGCCACAAAGTTCAGCCAACAGGTTTGCTGTGACATTATCGGGGATACTGTTCCTGACGGCTTGTAGTCGATCCTTGTGTGGAATGTTGGTGTAGAGGGCTTCTACATCCATTGTGGGCAGGATGGTGTTTTCAGGAAGATCACCGATGGATTGCAGTTTCCTCAGGAAGTCGGTGGTGTCTCGAAGATAGCTGGGAGTGCTGGTAGCATAGGGCCTGAGGAGGGAGTCTACAAAGCCAGACAATCCTGCTGTCAGGGTGCCAAAGCCTGAGATGATGGGGCGTCCAGGATTTCCAGGTTTATGGATCTTGGGTAGCAGATAGAATACCCCTGGTCGGGGTTCCAGGGGTGTGTCTGTGCAGATTTGTTCTTGTGCTTTTTCAGGGAGTTTCTTGAGCAAATTGTGTAGTTTCTTTGGTAACCCTCAGTGGGATCAGAAGGTATTGGCTTGTAGAAAGTGGTGTTGGAGAGCTGCCGAGCAGCCTCTTGTTCATATTCCGACCTATTCATGATGATGACACCACCTCCTTTGTCAGCCTTTTTGATTATGATGTCAGAATTGTTTCTGAGGCTGTGGATGGCATTGTGTTCTGCACGGCTGAGGTTATGGGGCAAGTGATGCTGCTTTTCCACAATATCAGCCCGTGCACGTCGGCGGAAGCACTCTATGTAGAAGCCCAGTCTGTTGTTTCGAGCTTCAGGAGGAGTCCACCCAGAATCCTTCTTTTTGTAGTCTTGGTAGGAAGGTCTCTGTGGGTTAGTATGTTGTTCAGAGGTGTGTTGGAAATATTCCTTGAGTCGGAGACGTCAAAATAGGATTCTAGGTCACCACAGAACTGTATCATGTTCGTGGGGGTGGAGGGGCAGAAGGAGAGGCCCAGAGATAGGATAGATTCTTCTGCCGGGCTAAGAATATAGTTGGATAGATTAACAAAATTGCTGGGTGGGTTAAGGGAAAAACAGCATCACTTGCCCTATAACCTCAGCCATGCAGAACATCATGCCATCCACAGCCTCAGAAACAACTCTACTATGGATGTAGAAGCCCTCTACACCAACATTCCACACAAAGATGGACTGCTCGGCAGAAGATGGTGCAGTAGGACTACTAGCCATTCTTATCTCTTGGCTGCTCGCCAGAAGACGGTGCAATACGACTGCCGGCAGGACTAAAGAAGACTAAAGAGAATGACCTGGTTGAGTCACTCCTATTTTAGTCCCTGTGCCCATGTCTGCCCAGGCGCTCCTAACCAACCTTACGAGGCGGCCAAGAGCACCTCGGACATGATGACGATGGTTATCAGGCCTATTGCACCGTCTGCTGCCACAAGACAATGAGCTGCTGCTGTGTAGCAATGCAGTACCGCGTCTGCCAGCACCCAGGAGACATACAGTGACAGTGAGCTGAGCGGGCTCCATGCTTGCCGTGGTATGGCATCTGCCCAGGTAATTCAGGAAAAAAGGTGCAAAATGATTGTCTGCCATTGCATTCACGGAGGGAGGGCCTGACGACATGTACCCAGAAACACCCGCGACAATGTTTTTGCCCCATTAGGCATTGGGATCTCAACCCAGAATTCCAATGGGCAGCGGAGACTGTGGGAACTGTGGGGATAGCTACCCACAGTACAACGCTCCAGAAGTTGACGCTAGCCTTAGTACTGTGGAAGCACTCCGCCGAGTTAATGCACTTAATGCACTTAGAGCATTTTGTGTGGGGACACACGCAATTAGCTATATAAAAACGATTTCTAAAAAAACGACTTCTATAAATTCGACCTAATTTCATAGTGTAGACATACCCTTAGGGTGCAGAATCCTGCAATTCACTGTGACAACTTCAGCACATCTGACTTCAGTGCAGCACCTGCAGTTCTGTTCTCCCAGAAGGACTGGCAGAGTTATTCAAATAAAGAATAGCATTATTAATTCAGAACAAAAGCATCAAAGAAAACATAATGAGAACGATAAATATTTTATGTACCTGTCTTACCAGATGGTCACCCATCTTCCACACAGTGATCCTGATTGGACAAAAGAATTTCAGGCTTTCTCTCAGGGCCTGTCTTTCTTGGTTAGAGTTAGGGTGACCAGACTTTTAGGTCTTTGTCCTGCATCCCGACTGATGTACATTTGTCCCGAAATTGCGGATTTGGCTACTCCGGCCACTTTTTTTTTTTTTTTGCTTCCCCCATGTGTCCCAATATTTTCTTTGTTTCATCTGGTCACCCTAGTTACAGTCAGTTGATGGATTGAGTGTGAGTGACCATGTCCTCTAGTCAGGGCAGATATCTGATACAGTTTCAAGACCATTGTTAAGATTCCTGAAGCAGGTCACATCAATCTTTATGCTGTTTCCCCAGGAGGTGAAACTTCAAAAATATTTGTTACCTGTATTGTACTAATATTGGAAATTTGAAATAATATCCCGCATTGCCTTTGCAAGGAGCACATTTTAGCTTGCCCATGGAGCCAGGAATCAATCACTAGCAAGACCATAAAAGATGCATATAACATTAATATAATAGTCTTTGAATATTCCATGTTTTCAAAGCATCTTTTATTCCAAAATATTTAAAAATTGTAAGGTCCAAATTTTCAGCAGACCTGTGATTGATAAGGGCTTGTCCATACGCTGCATCTCTAAGACTCAAGTGTCCCCTACACCCATCTGTAGGGGCTTTCCTTGAGAGTAGTTCAAGTAGTTCAAGGTGTTACGGAGTGAATCACACACACTGTGCTCTCCTACTGAGTCTTTAAATTTTTCTTTACTTCCTTTTATCTAAAATTAAAATAGTCAAGATTGAAAGTACATGTTTATTCTTTGTCTGTGGAAAAACCTAATAACAATTAAGACATCCAACTATCCCAAATCATAGTTCCTTGCAATGTAACAGAAAAAAAAAATCTTGGTTACCTTCAAAGTTGAAACATATATGTACTAAGACATGTCACAGCAAAAGGAACTTACACATTTAAAAGTATGGAATAAGCAGCAATGGGAAGTTAGATCAATATTAAAAAACACTGTTCATAAATAAATGTGATGTGTAAATACTTTAAACTATTACATTTGTTGGTTTTTTTTCAAATTTTATTTTAAATATAGTCCATCAAAGGCCTGGTCTATACTGGGGGGAGTTCGATCTAAGTTACGCAACTTCATCTGACAGCTGAAGTTGATGTACTTAGGTCTACTCACTGCGGTGTCTCCACTTGTGACGCCTCTCGCTCCAGTGGAGTTCCGGAGTCGACGGGAGAGTGCTCGGCGGTCAATTTATCGCATCTAGACTAGACACGATAAATCAACCCCCGCTGGATCAATCGCTGCCCGTCGATCCAGCGGGTAATGTAGACAAGCCCAAAGTAAAGTTTAGGATATTCTAAGGACACCCAGATGGCAAGGTCTCCATTATTCCTACCCTTTGTCTCAACCTTGCCCTGTAAAGCTCAAGCAATTGGATACCCACCAGCTTGAAAACTTCTATCTGAAGGTTTTTTACCTACTACTTTCACTTCAATGGAAAGAAAATAAAGAAAAAATTCTCCTTTCTTTCAGTTTGGGCCTGACCCAAAGCCAACTGGAATTTATGCCAGTTGGTTTCACTGTTTTATAATGGCTAGTTACCCTTCCTTTCTCATGTGTAGTGTATTGGATATTGTTAAAAATTGCAAGCCATCACTTTAAATGTGAGGATTTCCTGGTCCTGCTTGCAGGCTATCGGACTCTGCAGGAAGCCATGTGATTTGGGTCATCTGAGTTGGTCAGCAGGCAGACAGCCTAGTAACGTGGGATAAGTTATACCTCTCTGTTTAGAGAGCCACCTGATTTGTCTCTGTTTTGGGGTTCTTGTATGTTACCACTGTGAATTCTAAGAACTAAAATAGTATTACATTGCAACCTTCCAGCAAGAGTATTTGGTGTTTTAATCTAACTTCTCTGTATGCTGTGACCCTAACATCATGCACTACTGTTGTGGGCTAAATTAACATGCACACTGTTCCCCACAAGCCCTTCAAAGGAGTGTTTAACAGTAACAGCAGCACAAGCAGAGTTCTTCAGGACCAGGAAGATGTCTCTTCTCCACTTGGCTCCACTGAACAACAGTAGGAGCCTGATAAGGACAAGGGTGAAGTTTGTTTCTTATTCCCAGTTCTGTATTTCTGGTACCAACTCCTTATTTGTGGTTCCTAGTTCCTTACTCAAAGGCCAAAATTACTTAAAAATACATCAGTGTAAGATTTTGTTTTTAGAAATGTATTCAAATTAATATGATTGAATGTGATAAAAATAAATTGAAAATTATATAAGTATTTATTAATTAAATAATCAGAATGACTAGCTCTACATGACAAAATGAGTTTTGGGTCACCCCCAGTGACACAAACCGACAATCATCTGACTGTTCTGAAGGAGCAGGAACATATCACTCCCTGACCTGAAGCTTCATTCCTGCACATTTTGCTGCCAAATGGCATCACCCCTACCACACCTCCATTTTGAATATGGAGTTTGAATAAGGAGGCAGGATTGACTGGCTGTATGCGATAAAATAAATCTCAGATCACCCTTAGTGATGTGTTGCCAGGGACCTGTGTCTTGAGCCATGGATTACTGGGCTCTTCTGAATCAGTAAGCTTCAACCAGTCCACAAGCAACTTGTTGCCAGAATAGGAGCTGAACCCTGATACAGGACCCCAGCCCTGGGAAAGGATTGTCAGAACACTGGAGGGGTCCTGAGTGGTTCACAGTTCCTACTTAAACCCAGCACAGGAACAGAAAGTTCTCCATGCAGCTGGCCTTCCAGAATGCATCACCTCTGATTACGGGTTTCAGTTCATGTCTCGGTCTTGATGCAAAGCCCTGCACCTGCTGGGGGTCTGTGCATGTCTTTCCTCCTCTTACCATCCCCAGTCCAATGGCTAAACAGAAAGGGCCAATCAAATTCTCTAGCAGTATCTGTGATGCTACGTCAATCACCAAAAGGATGACTGGTCTTCACTTCACTTTTCCCTTATGACTACGACAATGGATCTCCATTTCAAAGCCCCTTTTTTTACCAACTATGACCAAAAGTATAACCGATTCAAAAAAGAATAAGATAAGTTAATGGAGGATAGGTCCATCAATGGCTATTAACCAAGATACTACCCCAAGCTCTGGGTGTTCCTAGGCCCCTGACTGCTAGCTGCTGGGACTAGATGACAGGGGATGGTACACTTGATGATTGCCCTGATTTTTTTCCATTTCCTTTGAAGCATCTGGCATTGCCCACTGTCAGAAGACAGGATGCAGGGCTAGATGGACCATTGGTCTCACCCAGTATGGCCATTCTTATGGATACCACCCCCAATTACACCCACAATTATCAGGGTTCTTTCCCAATCCGGTCGCTTTGCACCTGGGTTCACCCTGCTTAGGACTGTTTCCTCGGCAATACTTGCTCCTTCTGCCTGCTGCTGATCTCCTGGTAACCTGACCCTGTCTGCCTCCCAAACCCTGCTCTGACCACTAGGTCAGACCACTCACATCCCACCCACATGTCCCAACAACTGTTCTGATGTAGCTGAGGCATGGAACTCCCTGTCTTGAAAATTTTTCTTTCCAAAAAATTGTGGCCCAGGTCACCAGCCTCTCCCCTTTCTGCTGAAACACAGATACAATTTAGCAGGGCAAGAGGAGTAGCAAACAGGGGCATTTTGGAGGGTGAAGCTGAAGGTAGAGGGATTTGGCAAGTGTTGTATTTGTTTCATATATTGTTTGTTATCTGTTAGTGTTGTGTGGATGGGCTGTGGACCCCTGAACTGGACAGGTGAGACAAATCTGTTTGTGATTCCATAAGGGCCTTGTCTCTGGGAACCTGGGGGCTTTGAATAGAACCAATGTTTAAGACTCTGAGTGGTTGGTCCCTCCCTGTTTGCAAGAGAAGGAGCTGAACAGTGAGGTTTAGTATATAAGTCAATGGTCAGGTGAACAGGAGTGACAAACTGGGTGAGTTTGGTAGGAGTTTGCAGAGGGATTCTGATTCCTGTCTTAGGTATTATGGCTCTACACCAGATAGCAAATACATATGATGAAGGAACAACTGCTGTGACCTGCCTTGGATGTACTGTGTTTTCTTTCTTACTAGAAGACAGAATAGATGTCTGGTGTATGAAATGCAAGTTGGTTGCCATACTGGAGGAGATGAAACATGGTCTGGAAGCATAAATTGCAACATTGTGCAGAATATGAGAAAACAAAGTCTAATTGGACAACCAAATTTGGAAATCATTGTCACAGATACCACAAGGGGAAGGATCATCCATAAGGGAACTGGAAAGAGTAGAAACCAAAGAAGTGGACAGGTGATTTGTTCCCAGGATGGGAAAGAGAGCTAGGAGGCACTCAACATAACTAGAAGTATCAAAACATATTCAGATACTCAGTAAGTCAATTACAGAACAACCAGTCTCAGGAGGAATGGAACAGAAAGCTACAGGAGACATACTGGTGGCTCTCCTTCCGGAATGAAATAAGTACCAACCAAAAGAAGTTCTTCATAAGAATGGCCATAGTGGGTCAGACCAATGGTCCATCTAGCCCAGTATCCTGTCTTCCAACAGTGGCCGGTGCCACATGCTTCACAGAAAATGAACTGAACAGGAAATTTATCAAGTGATCTATCCCCTGTCATCCAGGTCTGACAGGCAGAGATTTAGGGACACCCAAAGTATGGGGTTGCATCTCTGACCATCTTAGCTAATAGCCATTGATGGACCTATCCTCCATGAACTGATCTAATTCTTTTTTTAAACCAGTTATACTTTTGGCCTTCACAACAACCCCTGGCAATGAGTTCCACAGTTTGACTGTGTGATGTGCGAATAAGCACTTCCTTTTGTTTGTTTGTTTGTGGTGCCTATTAATTTCATAGGTGACCCATTGTTCATGTGATATGTGAAAGGGTATCCTTCAACCATTCTAAGAAAGCAAACAGTCATCATTGGCAGCATATTCACATGTGGCTGATTTTTATAAAATCAAGCCTCTGGCAGTTTGTGTAATAACAAGATCTCTGTAGTTTTCGCTCCTAATATATAGATAGAATATGTATTATTCCAAAAATGTTCTTCTAAGTGAAAGTATTGTCCCAGAATTTGAAATCTTGGACTTTAGCCATTATCACAAATAAATAATAATACAGCATAAATCAGTGTCCTAAACAATTGCAAAGGAAATAGAAAATGTCCTAATGCCAGTGCTTGGAATGTCTTATGGAAGACTTCTTATTTTCAGAGTGATTCCAGCTGCACTGATGTATTCTGATTTTAAGTCAATCCTATACTCCACTCACTTTAGAAAGTATACTTCCATGTAACTCTCCACTTCATCTGTAGACTTGGGGACTAAGTATCAGGTGTGAATTACAGTATTGTCATTCCCAAAAGTTAAAAAACCTTGAGTCAGACCACAATCATTATATCTGTAGTTTTGGTCTGTCTTTATTTTTGAACACCATCCCCCCACCCTCCGCGTATGTGTGAGACAATTAGTATGGCCAGTTCTTCTAAATGTATAAAGTGGTTTTGGCACCCAATGCAGCAGCTCTGGCTGATTGGCTGATGGTGTGTCATAAATATAAAGGGAAGGGTAACCACCTTTCTGTATACAGAACTATAAAATCCCTCCTGGCCAGAGGCAAAACCCTTTCACCTGTAAAGGGCTAAGAAGCTAAGATAACCTCGCTGGCACCTGACCAAAATGACCAATGAGGAGACAAGTTACTTTCAAAGCTGGAGGGGAGGGAAACAAAGGGTCTCTCTGTGTGTGTGATGCTTTTGCCGGGACCAGAGCAGGAATGCAGGTCAGAACTCCTGTAAAGAGTTAGTAAGCAATCTAGTTCGATATGCATTAGATTCTGTTTTGTTGAAATGGCTGATAAAATAAGTCATGCTGAATGGGATGTACATTCCTGTTTTTGTGTCTTTTTGTAACTTAAGGTTTTGCCTAGAGGGATTCTCTATGTTTTGAATCTGACTACTCTGTAAGGTATTTCCCTTCCTGATTTTACAGAGGTTTTTTTTTTACTTTTTCTTTAATTAAAATTCTCTTTTAAGAACCTGATTGCTTTTCATTGTTTTTAAGATCCAAGCATTTGGGACTGTGTTCACCAATGCGAATTGGTGAGGATTTTTATCAAGCCTTCCCCAGGAAAGGTGGTGTAGGACTTGGGGGGATATTGGGGGGAAGACGTCTCCAAGTGGGCTCTTTCCCTGTTCTTTTTGTTTAACACGCTTGGTGGTGGCAGCATAAGGTCCAAGGACAAAAGGTAAAAAGTTTGTACCTTGAGGAAGTTTTAACCTAAGCTGGTAAGAATGAGCTTAGGGGGTCTTTCATGCAGGTCCCCACATCTGTACCCTTGAGTTCAGAGTGGGCAAAGAACCTTGACATGGTGGCAAAGCAGTGGGATTAATTTGAAATCATTTTGAGGTTGGTTTTTTTTTTTAACCAAAAGCACAGAAGGATTTTAAAAGATTTTAAAGGGTTTTGTAAAAGGGGACAAAGCAACAAGCATAACAAAAGGGAACTTGCTTTTGTGAGCTGGTGTTTCTCAACCTAAAGGTAGGGTAGTTATCCTCCTGCAGGGAAATTCACAAGTTCTTCACAAACCTGAAGAGGTGTGTTTTTTAGCTAAGAGCAGCTAGAGGGTTTTTGGCCTGGAGACAGAGGTGTTCATTACAGGCTGAGAATAACTATTAGAGAACATAGGTATCAGGTTACAACACAACCTATTTTTTTGACAAGCCACGTTTTTTGTTTGTTTCTTTGTTTGTTTTATTTCTAACTCTCGGGTGTAAAGTTAGTTAAAAACAGAGAGGCAAACATGACAGAGCCCAAGGCAGAAAAAACCAAAGAAGCTGCCCACAGCAGAGCTATGGAGGCAGAAAAAAACCAAGAGGCTGCCCACAGCAGAGCTATGGAGGCAGAAAAAAAACCAAGAGGCTGCCCACAGGAGAGCTATGGAGGCAAGGGAAAAAGAAATGGAGGAGACAGAAAAAGAGAGGAAGCATGCACTGGAGATGGAGAAGGCAAGGGCTGAGCGGAATCTATTGGATAACCCTAACTATCCTTCCCCAACAATCCACAAATGGGAGTGACTATGTCCACAGTATGATGAATCCAGTGATATTGCTGAATATTTTCTCACCTTTGAGAGACTGTGCACGCTCCATAAAATTCCTGAAGCTCACAAGATGACCACATTGGTCACAAAATTGACTGGAAGAGCTCTGGACATATTCAATTAGATGCCTTTGAGGAGGCTTCTAAGTATAATAAGTTCAAAGATTTGGTTTTAAAGCAATTTCAAATTACACCTGAAACTTACAGAGTAAAATTTTGAACCCTTAAGAGAGGACCTGGACTAAGTAATGTGGCTTATGTAAACCAGATGACAGATCTGTTTGATAAATGGCTCAACGGATGGGCTGTAACTAACTTTGGAAGAATGCGGGTTTGATGATACAGGAACAATTCCTGAATATGTCCAAGGAGGAAATAAAACATTGTTTATGGGATAAGGAAATGGACTCAGCAGAAAGTCTTGCTTCCTATGCTGATCGATACAAGCAGTCCCAGACTGCCAGAGAGGCAGGGCAAGCTGGAAAAAAATGGGTGGAGGGAGGAGAGAGGGACAACCTTGGTCGCAGTTGGAGCAGATACCAGAAGGGACACCCTCAGACCACACCCTACTACCGGAGGCAGCCCAAAGCCCCAACTACACACCAAGGAATGCTCCAGACACCTTATCGTCCTGCCACACCCTTCTCTAGCAACCCACCTCGCCCAGTGACCTGTCAGCCGGATGATGTTTTAAATGAAACGAGCCGGGGCATGTAAAGTCTAACTGCCCCAAGAACCCCAACAGATTACAGTTCATTGCATCGGAATCACACCAGAGGTCCTCAGGCCTACCTACCAGATACCCTCAGAGTGGAGTGAAACTGAGTGTGGGCGGGAAGAAGGTCACAGCATGGAGGGACAACGGAGCACAAGTGTCGGCTATCCATGCTTCCTTAGTGGACCCCAATTTAATCGACCCAGAGATCCAAGTGACAATTCAACCCTTCAAGTCCAACTCTTTCAATTTGCCTACAGCCAAGTTGCCTGTCCAGTACAAGGGCTGGTCAGGAACGTGGACTTTTGCAGTCTATGATGATTATCCCATCCCCATGCTGTTGGGGGAAGACTTGGCCAATCATGTGAAGCCAGCCAAGAGGGTGGGAATGCTCACCCGCAGCCAGGCTAAGCAAGCTGTCATGCCTAGCTCTGTTCCAAAAACTTCTACCAGGACCCGGTCAGAGGTGATGGAACTGGACCCCATGCCAACGTCTGCAATAGCAGTAGTGGATCCAGTCCCAGAGACCCAGACAGAGCCAGTCCCAGAACCGGAACCGGTGGAACAACCAGCACCAGACCCATTGCCAGCACTGAATCCAGTACTTGCAACCCCAACACCAGAGGGCCCCACCAAACCTGCACCGGCAGCAGCCCATAACCCTACACAAGAGGCGCAGCCGGAGCCTGAACCCCAACATAGTGCACCAGCAGAGAGCAGTTCGCAGTCAACGGAAACAGCCCCATCCCCTACATTGCTTCCAGAGGGACCAAGCCCAGATCCACAATCCAATGAGGAACTGATGTCTCCAGCATCAAGGGAACAGTTCCAGGCCAAACAGGAAGGAGATGAAAGCCTCCAGAGAGCTTGGACGGTGGCCCGGAGCAACCCACCGCCTCTCAGCTCTTCTAATCGATCCAGGTTTGTTGTAGAAAGAGGACTTTTATACAAAGAAACTCTTTCTGGTGGACACCAGGAAGACTAGCATCCTCAGACAGTTGGTAGTTCCAACTAAGTACCGGGTCAAGCTATTGAGCTTAGCCCACAATCATCCTAGTGGCCATGCCAGGGTGAACAGACCTACAACCTACAAAACACCCTCCGAACTTCTTTTCACCCTTGACATGGTGTCAAGCTTACAGCTTCTCCACAGACCCCACGAACTCTGCTTTCCCAGCTCCCGCCTCTGCTACTCCTGCAGTTGCAGACTCCACCATTCTCTGCTCCTTCCCAGATCTGGGGTTACAGGGATGGAGAAGTGTGGGGGAGAAGCAGAGAGCAGACTGATCCATTTTTCACAGGAGGAACCAGAGATTCTAAGCTTTCTGCCCCTCATCCCTCCTGTGAGAATGGGGTCGGCTGCACTATCTCCCCCTCATACTTACCCACAAAACTCCTCTCATCTTCTGGCAACATAACAGGATAAGAAGCAATCCAATAAAGGAAAGACAAATAAATTAAGTCAGAAAAATTAAGTTGATTTAGCAAAAGGGTATCCAGCTTTACCATTGTTATGGTGAAAAAAGCCGGCATTCCATCGGGTTCTATAATGTACAAAACCCTTAAAATGTCAGGAATCAGCCTCTAGAATGGAGTAGCTCAACCTAAGACAGAAATAAATGACTGTCCAGAAAATAAACTTATCATTTGTCTAACAAACGTGCTTTGTTTGCATTTGGATTGATCATGGAAAATACTGGCTAGAGAGAAGCTGATATTTCATCAGACTGATGTTTTCTAAGGCATCTTTGTTTAGTACACCACTTTTATTGCCAGTGAAGCATCTAGACTCTGACAGGAGATAGTGTTTCTTGAGCAAATATACTCTGACACAATAAATCATGGACCAGTGACAGAGGACAGAAGAAATCATTGTAGTAGTATGAAGCTTCAGTGTTTTCGGGGCATATGTCAATCAGTGCCTCCCAGACTCCAAAAAGTAATGCATGTTTTCTGGAATATTTTAATTTTACTTAAGGAAATATTTTCTCCTTTAAAAGTCTATTTCCTTGTAACATTTAAACCATAATTATGCATAAAAGCTAGTGGGGGGTGACAGGGTACTCCCAATCTACAGGCAATATATCATCTTAGAAACTATTACTAGCACAGAAAATATCACAGGCTAGAATTAGAAAAGAAAGTATTTTCCACTTTGAGCTTTGGTCTTACAAAAGAAATAGCTCTAAAGAAAAACAAACTACCTATGCATTAGACCCCATATGGGGTGTATTTAAAAAAGCATGTGAATGTTGTGTAAGCCAGGGTCTGAAGGAGCTCTCTCCTGCCATCTATTGATGAACTGGGGGAAAAGACTCAGGAGCAGACGGTATTTACATAGACACAGCAACTTTGCCTAGGTGATCAGCAGACAGACCTGCTTTGCTATTTTGTGTTAAAATTAATTTGAATCTTGGAGGCAGGGGTAATGAAATGTGGGTATCATTATTGTACGAGTAAAGGGAAGCAGAACTGTATTGAACATGCCCTCACTCTCACTTAACCTCATTCACTAAGCAGAGGGTAGTGATGCCAAATTCAAGTGAAAGTCAGAAGGGGTGTGGATTGTGTTTAGAGTCATAGATACCATTTGACCCTCCCCCACCAGTGTTTAGAGACAGCTGACCAGACTATTTTTTCTGCTCAATGATTGCTACAGTTGAAATCACTGATAAGTTGGTCTAGAGGGCTGATCATTAGATCTAGAGTGGAGACTGTATTGTGGTGAAAGACAATGCAGTAGATGCAGCAGCAGTGAGGGTCCCCACTACCTGGTGAAATCACTAAGAACTGGGCTGACTGTTGAACCTCTAAACACTGCATCGCAGCTAGAGGCAGTGTTGAGTAGTGGCAGAGGGAACAGCCACAAGCTGCAGCCAAGGCAGAAGTGGCAGCAGTGAGCAACAGAGGCATTGCTTGGCCACCACCACCCCTTCAGGGATGGGAGGTGAACCTGTGTGAATGGACTTTTGGATCCTGGGACTTTACTGACCTCTGACAACCATCCGTGGGTGAGGTCCAGTGGTGGAAAAAGGGGAGTGGCATGTTGAAGGGACATTTGTCCATTGGACTTTTACACTACAGGGTGGCAAACTGAGGCAAAAGACTACTCTCCAAGATATTGTGCAGCAGGTGCTTACTTATTGTTTGCACACTTTTAAATCATTGTTGTGATGTTTCCCCAAATTAATGCTGAGTTCTGTCTCTGTTTTAATAAAAGCTTTCTTTTGTTTTACACAGACTCAGTGTTTGCAAGTGGGAAAGCACTGTGTCTTAGAGGCACCAGGGATGGTGTTTAATTGCCCCAGATTTCTAGGTGGGGGCTCAAGCTGGTTCTGTTTTGTAATGTTAAAAGAAACCCCTCGCTATTGAACCGAGCCATTCTTGCTGGCAACAATATCTGGCAGAAGGATTATAGTTGTAATTAACTTACACTGCAAACTTGGACAGTCCAAGCTTCTGCCTTACTTTGGTACTGAGACAGAAGACCAGAAATGTTGACTGTCCTTGTTTTTAGTGTTAGTCTTCTGATATATGGTGTTTTTCTTAAAGCCCAAGATCCTATAGTCATGTGATTACCTGAGAATCTCAGCTTTCATTAAGACAAAAGAAAGATTCTAGCTCTCATGGTTGCAGGGGGAAGCTTGGACACATCAGAAGGCAAATCAGAAGAATCCACTCTGTTTTAGTAATCTCATGATTTTTATGGCTGAGATTGTGGTGAGTGGACAATACTTGGAACAGGAGACCAGAACATGGCCCTCAGATCTTACTGGCAGATTTTTTTTTCAGTTGTCACTGCATGCCTGTACAAAAGTTCTCAAAGCCTTTGGGTGGGGAATATGGAAAAGGAAAAAGGCAAATGCAGCTAGAAGCCACTGGCCTGGTTCCATCTTGTTCCTTAAAGGCACTTGGGAAAGAGGACCACATCATTCTGGGGGTTTCTGGGAAACCTTGGCTATCATGCGAGGGCAAAGTGAGCAGCTGGACTCTGGCTTAGGGTAAAGCTTACAGAGGAGCAGGGAAAGCAACTTTTTGCTCCTTCTGCTGCCTGTCCTCTTCCATAGTTTCTGCAGCAGGGCTGCCTTCCTTTCTCATCCCTGGCTACACATACAAATGCCCAGAAATCTTCCCTCATGGGGTAAAAGGAAATCCCCACACTGCCTATCCCACAACCTGGCATAGAGGACACACCAGGGATATGAGGGGGTGAGGCAGATCTGAGACATCTCTAAATTACAAAGGGACCAATCTAGTCTCTTGCCTCTCCTCGGATTCAGTTTGTGCGAAGGTGACTTACAACAGGGGTGGGCAAACTTTGGCCTGCAGGCCAGATCCGGGGTGCCGGGTCGGGGGACTGGGCCAGGGTGCCAGGTCGGGGGCTGCACCACATGCCTCTGTCCTGCTCCAGCACTCCAGCCGGTGTGCGAGGTCAAGGGCCGCACCATGCAGCTCCGGCCCCGCTCTGGCACTCCAGCCAGGGCAACAGGTCAGGGGCTGCACCACGCGGCTCCCAGAAGCTGTGGCATGGCCCCGCTCTGGGGCACAGGGTCGGGGGCTGCACCACGCAGCTCCTGGAAGCAGCCGCTTGGCCCTGCTCTGGTGCTCAAGCAGGAGAAGAGACATGCCACTGCTTCCAGGAGCCACTGGGGGTAAGTGCCGCTTGCAGCCTGCACCCCTGAGCCTCTCCATATGCCCCAACCCCCTGCCCCAGCCCTGATCCCCCTCCCGCTCTCCAAACCCCTCAATCCAAGCACAAAGCACCCTCCTGCACCTGAAACTTCTCATCCCCAGCCCCACCCAAGAGCCCAACTCCCAGCCAAAACCTGCACCCTTTCCCACACCCCTGCCCCAGCCCTCATCCCCCTCCCACCCTCCAAACCCCTCAGTCTCAGCCCAGAGCACCCTCCTATGCCCCAGACTCCTCATCCCCAGCCCCACCCCAAAGTCCACACCCCCAGCCAGAGCCCTCACCCCATCCTGCACCCCAACCCCAATTTTGTGAGCATTCATGGCCCGCCATACAATTTCTGTTCCCCAATGTGGTCCTCAGGCCAAAAAGTTTGCCCACCCCTGACTTACAACCACAGAACAGAGTTCTGAGATAACTGAGAAGTTGATCCATTATGTCCATTAGTTTCATTATAAATGTAATTACTGAGTGGGAAGCATTCACTATGAAGTTTTGAGATACTTTTGTATGAATGATGCTGTACCAATGCTAATCAGTCAGATGTGATTAATGAAATGGATTCATATTGAGCCATAGAATTTTTTCCCTGTGAAAACATTTGCTCAGTTGTCTTTGCTCTGGCCCCCAGCCAGAGATTAAAAAAACCTCTAACTGCTTTCAGCTTAAAACCTCTTCTGGTGGACACCAGGAAGACTGGCATCCTCAGAGATAGTTGGTAGTTCCAACTAAGTACCGGGTCAAGCTATTAAGCTTAGCCCACGATCATCCTCGTGGCCATGCTGGGGTGAACAGAACCAAAGAAGATTTGGGAAAGTTGTTCCACTGGGAGGAAATGGACAAGGATGTTTCTACCTTTGTCAGGTCTTGTGAGGTGTGCCAAAGAGTGGGAAAACCCCAAGACCAGGTCAAAGCCCCTCTCCAGCCACTCCCCATCATTGAGGTTCCATTTCAGTGAGTAGCTGTGGATATTCTGGGTCCTTTTCTGAAAAAGACACCCAGAGGAAAGCAGTACATACTGACTTTCATGGATTTTGCCACCCGATGGCCGGAAGCAGTAGCTCTAAGCAACAGCAGGGCTAAAAGTGTGTGTCAGGCACAAACAGACATTTTTGCCAGGATAGGTTGGCCCTCCGATATCCTCACAGATGCAGGAACTAATTTCCTGTCAGGAACTACGGAAAGCCTTTGGGAAGCTCATGGGGTGAATCACTCAGTTGCTACCCCTTACCATCATCAAACAAATGGCCTGGTGGAGAAATTTAATGGAACTTTGGGGGCCATGATACGTAAATTCGTAAATAAGCACTCCAATGATTGGGACCTAGAGTTGCAGCAGTTGCTCTTTGCCTACAGAGCTGTACCACATCCCAGTTTAGGGTTTTCACCATTTGAACTTGTATATGGCCGTGAGGTTAAGGGGCCATTACAGCTGGTGAAGCAGCAATGGGAGGGGTTTACACCTTCTCCAGGAACTAACATTCTGGACTTTGTAACCAACCTACAAAACACCCTCCGATCCTCTTTAGCCCTTGCTAAAGAAAACCTACAGGATGCTCAAAAAGAGCAAAAAGCCTGGTATGATAAACATGCCAGAGAGCGTTCCTTCAAAGTAGGGGACCAGGTCATGGTCTTAAAGATGCTCCAGGCCCATAAAATGGAAGCATTGTGGGAAGGGCCATTCACGGTCCAAGAGCGCCTGGGAGCTGTTAATTATCTCATAGCATTCCCCACCTCCAACCGAAAGCCTAAGGTGTACCATATTAATTCTCTAAAGCCCTTTTATTCCAGAGAATTAAAGGTTTGTCAGTTTACAGCCCAGGGAGGAGATGACGCTGAGTGGCCTGAAGGTGTCTACTACGAAGGGAAAAGTGATGGTGGCATGAAAGAGGTGAACCTCTCCATGACCCTTGGGCATATGCAGTGACAGCAGATCAAGGAGCTGTACACTAGCTACGCGCCGACGTCCTCAGCCACCCCAGGATGGACTGAATGGGCATACCATTCCATTGACACAGGTAATGCTCACCCAATTAGAGCCCAACCTTACCGGGTGTCTCCTCAAGCTAAAACTGCTATAGAATGGGAGATCTAGGATATGTTACAGATGGGGGTAATCCACCCCTCTGGCAGTGCAGGGGCATCTCCAGTGGTTCTAGTTCCCAAACCAGATGGGGAGGTATGTTTTTGCGTGGACCACCTTAAGCTAAATGCTGTAACTGGCCCAGGCAATTATCCAGTGCCATGCACAGATGAACTATTAGAGAAACTGGGAAGGACACAGTTCATCTCTACCTTGGACTTAACCAAGGGGTAATGGCAGTTACCTCTAGATGAATCCGCCAAGGAAAGGTCAGCCTTCACCACACATGTCTGGCTGTATAAATTTAATGTACTCCCTTTCGGGCTGCGGAATGCACCCGCCACCTTCCAAAGACTTATAGATGGTCTCCTAGCAGGATTGGGAGACTATGCAGTAACCTATCTTGACGATGTGGCCATATTTTCGGATTCCTGGGCAGAACACCTGGAACATCTACAAAAAGTCCTTGAGCTCATAAGGGAGGCAGGACTAACTGTTAAGGCTAAGAAGTGTCAAATAGGCCTAAACAGAGTGACTTACCTTGGACACCAGGTGGATCAAGAAACTATCAACCCCCTACAGGCCAAAGTAGATGCTATCCAAAAGTGGCCTGTCCCAAAGTCAGAGAAACAGGTCCAACCCTTCTTAGGCTTGGCTGGATATTACAGGCGATTTGTACCGCAATACAGCTAAATCGCCGCCCCACTGACAGACCTAACCAAAAAGAAACAGCCCAATGCAGTTCAGTGGACCGAAGAGTGTCAGAAGGCCTTTAACCAGTTTAAAGCGACACTCATGTCTGACCCTGTACTAAGGGCCCCAGACTTTGACAAACCATTCCTAGTAACCACAGATGCATCCAAGCGTGGTGTGGGAGCAGTTTTAATGCAGGAAGGACCGGATCAAGAATTCCATTCTGTAGTGTTTCTCAGCAAGAAGCTGTCTGAGAGGGAAAGCACTGGTCAGTCAGTGAAAAAGAATTTTACACCATTGTCTACATTCTGGAAAACCTACGCCCATATGTTTGGGGACGGCGTTTCCCCCAGCAAACCAACCATGCTGCGCTACAGTGGCTTCATACTGCCACGGGAAACAACAAAAAACGTATTCGGTGGAGTTTAGCTCTCCAAGATTTTGATTTCGACATCCAACACATCTCAGGAGCTTCTAACAAAATGGCTGATGCACTCTCCCATGAAAGTTTCCCAGAATCAACTGGTTAAAATCGTCCTTGAGATGTGGAAAATATTGTTAGTCTTTATACACTTGGTAGTCTCTTTAGATGTGCATGTGTCTTATTAACTCTGTTTTCTCCTTGAGCTACTGGAAGAAATCACAGCCAGCATTTCATCCTATCTGTGATTTGGGAGGCGTGTCATAAATATAAAAGGAAGGGTAAACACCTTTAAATCCCTCCTGGCCAGAGGAAAAACCCTTTCACCTGTAAAGGGTTAAGAAGCTAGAATAACCTCACTGGCACCTGACCAAAATGACCAATGAGGAGACAAGATACTTTCAAAGCTGGAGGGGGGGAGGAACAAAGGGTCCTCTCTGTCTGTGTGATGCTTTTGCCAGGACCAGAGCAGGAATGAAGGTCAGAACTCCTGTAAAGAGTTAGTAAGCAATCTAGCTAGATATGCGTTAGATTCTGTTTTGTTGAAATGGCTGATAAAATAAGTTATGCTGAATGGGATGTACATTCCGGGTTTTGTGTTTTTTTGTAACTTAAGTTTTTGCCTAGAGGGATGTTCTATGTTTTGAATCTGATTACCCTGTAAGATATTTACCATCCTGATTTTACAGAGGTGATTCTTTTACTTTTTCTTTAATTAAAATTCTTCTTTTAAGAACCTGATTGCTTCTTCATTGTTCTTAAGATCCAAGGGTTTGGGTCTGTGTTCACCTATGCAAATTGGTGAGGACTTTTATCAAGCCTTCCCCAGGAAAGGGGGTGTAGGGCTTGGGGGGATTTTGGGGGAAAAGACGTTTCCAAGTGGGCTCTTTCCCTGTTCTTTGTGTAACACTTTGGTGGTGGCAGCTTTCAACCTAAGCTCTTAAGAATAACTTTAGGGAGTCTTTCATGCAGGTCCCCACATCTGTACCCTAGAGTTCAGAGTGGGGAAGGAACCTTGACACTGGGCTCGTGGGTACAATGGGACACACAGCCAGCCAAACTTCTGGCTGTCTCCTGTGGGGCTCAATCCACTAGGTGTTCTCAGATCCAGGGAACTCCCAGTCTGAGAATTCTGCCAGAATTTAGACATGAGCAAGGGTGCTGAACAGCTCAGTGGAATCAGGACTGAGGCTGTTTTATGTGTTTTAACTGGTGGAAACTTAGATGCCTACAGGGGTGGGTGACATATGAGCAGGGATTTTAAACATCTCTGAGGTTCCTAAATTTTGGACTACACACCTGAAGTGACAATTAAGGGTGCAAGTCCCTTTTTGGACCTATCACTAAGTGACTTAAGAACACAAGTTATGTCAAATGTCAATGGGATTTGTGTTCCTAAGTCACCTACAAGCTTTTGAAATTCCCCCATTCTTCAAGTTATCTTGTGACTAAGATCTTCTGCTAGACTCTGACAAGAAATTATCTTTGTGACAATGAATTTGGAGTGTGTTACATTAGTCATAACTCAAGAAGGTTAACAAATTAATGACCAAGTAGGAGGCTATAACACTGTAGCACACTTAACTCAGCAGCACTGTTTACAACTAGAGTATAAAAAAATTTGGGGGTAAACCAATTTTGTTCTATCAATTTAGTTAAGATGAATTGTTAGATTAAGAAAGAAGGTATAAACTGAATTCTGTAGGATCATGTGTCTTTATATACATAGAGAGAGATCTGTCACGACCTTGTACTTTATTGTTTGCTATGCAGCAAGTTGTACAAACAAGCCAAGGAAGTTGTATGACTTGACCCCCATGGTTTACTTATTTATTGAATCCTAATCCTGCTGAAGTCAATGTGACTCTTGCCATTGACTTCAACGGGACTGTGATTTGACTCCACTAAGATGTGTGCACATCATGATGTTATTGTTTAGAAATATTATACAGTGTCCTCCAAATGAACTCTTAATCATTTCTCACTATTTACCACTTACCAGGTGGTTCCTCCTTGTAATATGCAATCCCATATATTACACAAAACTATCGAATCTGCAGCAAATATGATAGCTTAAACCAATTTATGGAGATTAGCTATGCCCATGAATGGAAAGAGTGTTTGATTTAGGAAACAGGGACAGCAACTGGAACACTAGAAGTAGACAAAGGAAAAAGTTGAAAAAAAATTACCCAAGCCCTTCCAACCTCCACATTTTAAAAAAATGCATAAAATCACAAGTTCCACTGGTTACTATTCAATTTAAAAAGTGATGATAGAATGCAGTAGATCTGGATTACATACATAGGAAACTAAGACTAAAATCCACATAATTTAATGTTTAACCAGAAATTCAGCTGATGAAAAACACATCTGCTTTATTTCACATCAGACAGTATGCTAAAGACTTGTTTGTGCTCTCAAGCTCAAGTGGTTGAAAAAAAAATGATCTAAGCCCTCCTAACTTCCATGGTGGATCCTGCACAAAACTTCTGTATGAAAGAAAAGTACTGAATGCCAGTTACTGAAATGGACACTCAAGTTCCTTTCCTTTCTATAATAACCTTTTTGGAAGCTTGAAGCAGCAAACTAGTTTCCTACCAAACTGTGTTCCAGAAGTATACATAAGAACATAAGAATGGCCCTACTGGGTCAGACCCAGGGTCCATCTAGCCCAGTATCCTGTCTTCCGACAATGGCCAGTGCCAGGTGCCCCTGAGGGAATGAACAGAACAGTTAATCAGCAAGTGATCCATCCTCTGTTGCTCATTCCAAGCTTCTGGCAAACAGAGGCTAGGGACACCATTCCTGCCCATCCTGGCTAATAGCCATTGATGAACCTATCCTCCATTAATTTATCTAGTTCTTTTTTGAATCCTGTTATGGACTTGGCCTTCACCACATCCTCTGGCAAGGAGTTCCACAGGTTGACTGTGTGTTGTGTGAAGAAATACTTCCTTTTATTTGTTTTAAACCTGCTGACTATTAATTTCATTTGGTGACCCCTAGTTCTTGTGTTATGAGAAGTAGTAAAGAACACTTCCTTATCTACTTTCTTAATACCAGTCATGATTTTAGAGACCTCAATCATATCTCCCCTTAGCCGTCTCTTTTCCAAGCTGAAAAGTCCCAGTCTTATTAATCTCTCTTCATACGGAAACCGTTCCAAACCCCTAATAATTTTTGTTGCCCTTTTCTGAACCTTTTCCAATTCCAATATAGCTTTTTTGAGATGGGGCGACCACATCTGCACACAGTATTCAAGATGTGGGTGTACCATGGATTTATATAGTGGCAACATGATATTTTCTGTCCTATTATCTATCCCTTTCTTAATTATTCCCAGCATTCTGTTCGTTTTTTTGACTGCTGAGGCACACTGAGTGGATGTTTTCAGAGAACTGTCCACAATGACTCCAAGATCTCTTTCTTGAGTGGTAACAGTTAATTTAGACCCCATCATTTTATATATGAAGTTGGAATTATGTTTTCCAATGTGCATTATTTTGCATTCATCAACATTAAATTTCATCTGCTGTTTTGTTGCCCAGTCACCCAGTTTTGAGAGATCCTTTTGTAGCTCTTTGCAGTCTGCCTGGGTCTTAACTATCTTGAGTAAATTTTGTATCATCTGCAAATTTTGCCACCTCACTCTTTACCCCTTTTTCCGGATCATTTATGAATATGTTGAATAGGACTGGGCCCAGAACAGACCCCTGGGGGGACACCACTATTTACCTCTCTCCACTCTGAAAACTGACCATTTATATCTACCCTTTGTTTCCTATCTTTTTACCAGTTACCAATCCATGAGAGCACCTTCCCTATTATCCCATGACAGCTTACTTGGCTTAAAAGCCTTTGGTGAGGGACCTTGTCAAAGGCTTTCTTAAAATCTGAGTGCACTATATCCACTGGATCCCCCTTGTCCACGTGCTTCTAGTAGATGGGTGAGGCATGATTTCCTTTTACTAAAACCATGTTGACCTCAACCATTTATGTTCATCTATATGTCTGACAATATTGTTCTTTATTATAGTTTCAACCGGTTTGCCCAATTCTGAAGTCAGGTTTACAGGCCTGTAATTGCTGGGATCACCTCTGGAACCCTTTTTAAAAATTGGTGTCACATTAGCTATCCTCCAGTCATCTGGTACAGAAGCTGATTTAAATGATAGGCTACAGACTACAGTTAAAAGAAAAGGAGTACTTGTGGCACCTTAGAGACTAACAAATTTATTTGAGCATAAGCTTTCATGAGCTACAGCTCACTTCATTGGATGCATGTCGTGGAAAATGCAGTGGGGAGATTTTATATACACAGAGAACATGAAACGATGGGTGTTACTATACACACTGTAACGAGAGTGATCAGGTAAGGTGAGCTATTACCAGCAGGAGAGCGGGGGCGGGGGCAACCTTTGTAGTGATAATCAAGGTGGGCCATTTCCAGCAGTTGACAAGAACGTGTGAAGAACAGTGGGGGGGGGGGGGAATAAACATGGGGAAATAGTTTTACTTTGTGTAATGACACATCCACTCCCAGTCTTTATTCAAGCCTAAGTTAATTGTATCCAGTTTGCAAATTAATTCCAATTCAGCTCTCCAACACCACTTTCTACAAGCCATTACCCTCTGATCCCACTGAGGGTTACCAAAAGAAACTACACCATCTGCTCAAGAAACTCCCTGAAAAAGCACAAGAACAAATCCGCACAGACACACCCCTAGAACCCTGACCAGGGGTAGTCTATCTGCTACCCAAGATCCATAAACCTGGAAATCCTGGACGCCCCATCATCTCAGGCATTGGTACCCTGACAGCAGGACTGTCTGGCTATGTAGACTCCCTCATCAGGCCCTACATTACCAGCACTCCCAGCTATTTTCGAGACACCACCGACTTCCTGAGGAAACTGCAGTCCATCGGTGATCTTCCTGAAAACACCATCCTAGCCACTATGGATGTAGAAGCCCTCTACACCAACATTCCACACAAGGATGGACTACAAGCCGTCAGGAACAGTATCCCCAATAATGTCATGATAATGGTGACTGAACTTTGTGACTTTGTCCATAACTATTTCACATTTGGGGACAATGTATACCTTCAAACCAGCAGCACTGCTATGGGTACCCGCATGGCCCCACAGTATGCCAACATTTTTATGGCTGACTTAGAACAACACTTCCTCAGCTCTCGTCCCCTAATGCCCCTTCTCTACTTGCGCTACCTTGATGACATCTTCATCATATGGACCCATGGAAAAGAAGCCCTTGAGGAATTCCACCATGATTTCAACAATTTCCATCCCACCATTAACCTCAGCCCGGACCAGTCCACACGAGATCCACTTCCTGGACAATACGGTGCTAATAAGCAATGGTCACATAAACACCACCCCATATCGGAAACCTACTGACCGCTATGCCTACCTACATGCCTCCAGCTTTCATCCAGACCACACCACACGATCCATTGTCTACAGCCAAGCTCTGCGATAAAACTGCATTTGCTCCAACCAGACAGAGACAAACACCTACAAGATCTCGATCAAGCATTCTTACAACTACAATACCCACCTACTGAAGTGAAGAAACAGATTGACAGAGCCAGAAGAGTACCCAGAGTCACCTACTACAGGACAGGCCCAACAAAGAAAATAACAGAAGGCCACTAGCCATCACCTTCAGCCCCCAACTAAAACCTCTCCAACGCATCATCAAGGATCTACAACCTATCCTGAAGGACAACCCATCAGTCTCACAGATCTTGGGAGACAGGCCAGTCCTTGCTTACAGACAGCCCCCCAACCTGAAGCAAATACTCACCAGTAACCACACAACAAAAACACTAACCCAGGAACCTATCCTTGCAACAAAGCCCGTTGCCAACTGTGTCCACATATCTATTCAGGGGAAACCATCATAGGGCCTAATCACATCAGTCACACTGTCAGAGGCTCGTTCACCTGTGCATCTACCAATGTGATATATGCCATCATGTGCCAGCAATGCCCCTCTGCCATGTACATTGGCCAAACTGGACAGTCTCTATGTAAAAGAACAAATGGACACAAATCAGACGTCAAGAATTATAACATTCTTTTTTGGCCTTCCTAATTGTATTTTTACATTTCATTTGCCAGTGTTTATGCTCCTTTCTATTTTCCTCACTAGGATTTAACTTCCACTTTTTAAAGGATGCCTTTTTTCCCTCACTGCTTCTTTTACTTTGTTGTTTAGCCACGGTGGCTCTTTTTTGGTTCTCTTACTATGTTTTTTTAATTTGGGGTATACATTTAAGTTGAGCCTCTATTATGATGTCTTTAAAAAGTTTCCATGCAGCTTACAGAGATTTCACTTTTGGTGCTGTACCTTTTAATTTCTGTTTAACTCACCTCCTCATATTTGTGTAGTTTTGTATAATACACACTGGATTTTATTGTAGGGTAAACCTAAGATCTGGGCTGTCAGCATTTCACATTTCAAAAGAAAAATATTGGAGGGCTACTTGTATGGGTTTTCAAAGAGACTTTGTAAGTGTTCCATCGGTGATCTAAATTTTAATCCATTTCCGAAGGTCCACATCCATATATTGGCACTGTCCTGACATACATATGGCACTCTCCCGAGTAGCTGAGGGCTGGGAAGAAGCAATCAGCATGAACACTTTGTGTTATGCTACTATTCAGTGGTGTGGCAAAGTGACTTACCAGCTGGTGCTCTGCCTAGTGGCTATGAGAGGTGTTGTAGGGTTTCATTATCTAGACCTGTTTCAGAGTAGCAGCCGTGTTAGTCTGTATTCGCAAAAAGAAAAAAAGTACTTGTGGCACCTTAGAGACTAACAAATTTATTTGAGCATAAGCTTTCGTGAGCCGATGAAGTGAGCTGTAGCTCATGAAAGCTTATGCTCAAATAAATTTGTTAGTTTCTAAGGTGCCACAAGTACTCCTTTGTTATTATCTAGACCTGTCACCCAGGTCTGTTGGTGGCCCCCTTTTGACTTGTAACTTGGCTTTCTGGCCAAGTCACCTTTGCTCTCACCCCTTTCAGTGTAAACCAGGGTTTTCATTTAATAGTCCCAGGTTATCATGTCAAGTTGACAGTCCTGGTCCAGATCCAGTAGTCCTTCTGGCCCCTTGTGTCCGAGATCTTCCACTAGTCCTCCTAGGAAGGCTGTAGGGGATCCCAGTCCCTCTCTCTACCATGGGTTTCAGCTCAGGGACCCTTGTGGCAAGGAGTTAAGGTCTGTTTGCTCAGACATCTTGCTTCTTTCCAGTCCACCTTCTCCTCAGGAGGCTCATAGTCTCAGCAGGGATCTACCACAGAACTGCCCTAATTGAACACCCTAACTGAATTGGCCTCTTTAGCACTAACCCCACACTTGGTAAGGCAACTCCCATATTTTCATATGCTGTATATTTATACCTACTTCCTGTATTTTTCACTCCATGCATCTGAGGAAGTGGGTTATAACCCACGAAAGCTTATGCCCAAATGAATTTGTTAGTCTCTAAGGGTCCATAAGGACTCCTCATTGTTTCTGCCAATACAGACTAACATGGCTACCCCACTGAAACCTGTCAGAGTAGGTAGTTATCCTGTGAGAAGTGTATTCATGGCATGTGAACAAGAGATAGGTTTTACTGTCTATATTCTGTAAAAGAACAAAAAATAAAACAATCTGTGAATCAGACCAATTTGTATAGATAACAAGAGGCCCTGTTTGGTTACATTATACAGGAGAAACAACCAGAATTAAAGAATAGAATAGTGGCATATAAAAGCACAATGATGAGAAAATAGCTGTGTTGAATCATTTCCATCATAGCACTTTATAATAGAATCTCATGCAACTCCAGTAGCAACGCATACATATATACACTTTTCCAAAATTAGGAAGTATGGGTTGAGGAGGAGATAGAAAGAACCTGCATTTTCTTCTTCCATACTGTGGGCCAAATTCTCTTTTCAGTGAGCAGGGTGTAACCCCATTGATATGAGTGAAAGTCATAGCCAAGAACAGATCCTGGCCTTAAGAGATCTGGGGCCAAAATCTTCAAAATCCACATTTTGGCACGTAAATAGGTGACCAGCACTTCTGAGAAGTGCTGAACACCCGCAGTGCTCATTGTTGTCATTGCTGGCTGTTAGGTGTTCAGCACATTTAAAAATTAGATGATGTATTTCAGGGCCTACACATGGACTTAGGAGCCTAACTTTTGGTTTCTATTTTTGATAATGATAACCCAATGAAAACAGAAATAAACACCACTGGGTGACTCACACAAGAGGGTGCATTCTGCGTAGGTGGGCAGAGGCTCAGGGCAGGGGGAGGGATGTTTGTTGGAAGCTTACATGTTTTCAAGTGGAATTCTAATGTATATGTGTTGTGGGGGGAGAGGGGAGGTAGCTGCCTCAGAAACGGCATGCACCTACTTTTGGCAGGTGCATGCATGGGGAGGAGTCTGTATGGAGAAGTGTGGCGGTTCAATGACAAGACAGAACACAGCTTTTAGCAAGCAAGCGGCTGGTCTCTGCTAACGGGCTTCTCCCTGTCAGCTTTCCACCTTCCCCTTTATTCTCTCTCTCCCCCCACGCATTACATTCTCCAACAGATAAAAGGAATACACTGGCTTTGTTTAACATTCTTATTTACCAATTTCTATCTACCGCATTCCTTGCTCTCGGGCCTTGAGCCCAGTCCTGAGAGGCTTCCCACGGTTCATGTCATCTTGGCAAGATTCCAAGGTTGATGCCCTTGGATGGAGCAGTGTGTGCACTGCTCCTACACAACACTCCGGGTGTGCCCTGAATGTTGCCAAGCGCATAAACCTTTATGAATCCTACATCCCCTCCTTTTTTGTTTATTTGTGCTCGGCCATCTCATGGTAGCCATCAATTTGCATTTGCAAGCCAATTAACTCCCGGACAGACAAGGTCATAACTCGTGGAGCCTGCCAGGGCAGGTCTCGACAAAGCCTTAACAAAAAGGAAATACATTGCACACAGCAACAGCAAAAAATAAGCTTAAGAAGGTAAAGTGTAATTGGCCGGGCCCCAATTAGCCATGCTAGAATACTGGGAAGAGAGGTTCGAGTAAGCAGCGAGCATCATCTCATTCCCAATTTCCTCAGGGTGATGACATACTGGAATAAGGCACGTACCTAACAGTTCTCCGGCTGCTACAGAATCAAATAAACAAAAGTGGGTAACATTTGCTATTGAAGCCAATCTTTCCCATAGGTTATATGTCATTCGGTCCCGTAACGGAAAAAGCACTCCTGAGCCAACCCCTCCAGGAAATAGCAGGCACAAAAGGCATACAATCAGTACAGAATTAGCATTAATTTGGGCGAGAATTGCCACAAACAGTGTCTCAGGAGTCTCTGGCTGTTGGTTTGCTGCCAGTCTTCGTTGAGCCGCGGCGACCAATGCTTTTACTGCTCCCCATGTGATGGGCTGGCTTGGGACGCTACGCCTCTTCCGTCTCCGTCCCGCCGTTGTCGACCCGGGAGGCACTGCGTTCTCCTCCAAGGTCAGCTGAAACTCCGGTATGGGGTTCGACAGCCCCTGGTGCCACGCCATGCTGTTTCAGTGCCAGTCGCACACACCAGGCCGGAACCCACAACGGTCCTGCAGGGAGAGACACAGCAGCATATCCCCGACCCCAAGTGATTAAAGGCACTGGGCCCAACCATTGCGGATCGGGCAGCTGACGGTAATAGACACGCGGTCTTTCCAGTACCTCGGACTTGTGAAAATGCCGATCCGCGGGGGTCTGCTGATCTGCGTTCAGCGTTAAATTATTTAAAGTAAACAAAAGGATATGCATTTGTTGCTGAATGTCTCCTAAGGTTCGGAGACGCAGCTCCCCTTGTTTTAATTGTTTGTCAAGCAAGGTTTTTAGCGTGCAATTTGCACGTTCAACAATGGCTTGGCCCGTGGAATTATAAGGGATCCCGTGTTTGAGACGGACGTCCCATTGGGCACAAAAGGTGGAGAGGGCTGTGGAGCAATAGGCTGGGGCATTATCCATTTTTATCTGGCTCGGGTGACCCATAACAGCAAAACAGGCTAGCAAATGGTGAATAACTTTGGGAGTGGCTTCCCCACGCTGTGGGGTCGCCCAAAGGAATCCCAAATAGGTATCAACGGAAACATATAAAAACGAATAGGGGCGGAAATGTGGCACGTGAGTGACATCCATTTGCCACAGCTGATTCGCTGCGGTACCTCTGGGGTTAACAACATAAGAAAAGGTAGGGGCAGCAGCGGCACGGTGGGGGCAGGAACGAACAATAGAACATGCATAATCAGCAGGAATGTGAAAAAGTCGGGCCAAAACAGAGGCAGACTGATGAAAAAAGGAATGGCTTTCAATGGGGTCAGAAAAAAGGGAATTTACCTGACCATGTAACGCGCGATTAGCGCGCATTGCCTTCAATGAGTAGCCCAGGCAGAGGGGTATGACTACGAATATGAGCAACAAAATAAGGGAAATTATGAGTGGTGAGGAGATACTGTAAGGACAAAAACAGGCGAAGGAGGTCCGCATCGACCTGAGGGGTAATGAGGGCAAGGGGTAAATGATCAATTACCTGATAAACATAATGCGTGTCCACGATCAAATTAAAGGGACAATCAGCAAAAAATTGAAAGGCCAAAATAACAGCAGCTAGTTCCAAGGACTAATAAAGCTCTCCAAGCGCTGTGCATGCAAATATTGTTGTACAAGTGAATGAAGCGCTTTCAGCTTTTCTAGAGGGAGGGGCCACTGGTCAATCCATACGGGCTCTAAGGATTGCCATACCAGCGGTAATGCGGATGGCAAGGTGGGTGAGGGAGGATTTTGGGCCATTATATATTAATATCGAGGGTGGTGTCCAGCTTTGTAAGTAAATCACGGCCCCAAATATTGAGGTGGACAGGGAGTACAAAAGGGCGGATCGTAGCAAGAGCACGGCCTCCCGGTTTAGAGACCGTGACCCAAGACAAACTTTGGCGCCCGGCTTTGCTACCCCCGATCCCCCACAACTCTTTAGAAGGAACCGTTGGCCAACTGACCGGCCACTCCGGATCACAAATCACCGTAACGTCAGCTCCAGTGTCCACCAGCCCTGTAAAAGGAACATTATTTAAGAGAAGTGTTAACTGAGGTTTCAAGGGGCGGACCGACATTGTTAGAGCAACAAGTGGAGAGGACGTGTTGCGAGACGGCAACTGAGCCAGCGTCGATCCAAAGCCGCCTCCACCCCGGGCTCGATCCTCTGCAGCTGGCACCTGATAGGGGACTAAAATCAATTGTGCAATTGACCGTCCACGCGGGAGCGACTGCGGAAGATGGGTCCACACCTGAACCTTAATAACGCCGGTGTAATTGGCGTCAATGACCCCTGGAATGACAAAAAAACCCTGTTTCCCAGCATGTGAGCGAGGGAGAACCAGACCCACAAATCCGGCAGGGAGAGGTCCCGTCACCTGTGTAGGTATGGCGCAACCCCCCCCGGCAACTGAAAATCAGCGTCCTCCTGCATAATCAAATCAAGCCCTGCACTTCCGGCAGTCGCCGCCCTCATGGAGTCTATGGATTGTAAGGCAGAGGAACAGTTGTCTGAGTGGGAAACACCCCCGTTTGGCCCTGGGTTCGGGGGGGACCCGTCGTGCAGTTTCCCGACCCGCTACGACACTGATTAGCCCAGTGATAGCCCTTCTGACACTTGGGGCACTTCTTTGAGGGACGGATGGGCGCCGTTGATGAGCGGCACTCCCGCTGAAAGTGACCCTCCTTACCACAGCGGTAACAACGCTTCCCCTCCTTCCAGCTTTTCCGCAGGGCAGCGGCCAGAACTCCAGCTTTATGTGCTTGGGTTCCGATGTTTTGGCACACCCGCAGCATGTCCAACAGCTCTAGAATTCCAGAGGCTTGTGCAGCCTGGAGAGCACGGCGGCAATCCTCGTTCGCATTTTCAACCGCCATTTTTAACAGGATCTCCTGAGCTGCTGCAGGGCTATCCACCTGTCGGAGGATAGCCTCCTGCAATCTGTTGGTAAAATCCATAAAGGACTCTGATGCACCCTGACGGATACTGGCAAAGCTTTTGGTAGGCTTGCCTGAATCCAGGACCTTCCGGAAAGCATGCTGGGTGGAGGTGGAAATAATGGGGAAGACGGCCTGAGGGAGTTGAGACTGCATCTGAACAGTAGCAAACTGGCCCTCCCCTGCCAACTGCTCATAAATGATACCTTGCTCTCTATATACCTGGGCTTGGCGTTCCACCATCTGCCGATACTCACTAAGCCAAATAACATACTGACTAGGTGTCAGCATCATGCGCAACAGCGCCTTCCAATCTTCAGGGATCAGGGAGTACCCAGTACCTAGCCCTTCAATGAGACCACGCACATACGTACTAGTGAGGCCGAACACGCGAATCGCTTTCTTTACCTCTCGGATCACCGAGTAAGGCAAACTGACCCAGTTTGCAACCTGGTTGCCCTGGCCATCATCCTGCCAGGTCACAGGACAAACTGAGACCAGATCAGCCAGCTCCTCTGCTGTAATATCTGAGCGAGTCTTCGCTGCGTGAACCATTTGTTGCACCAGCGAAAGCCCCTGAGCAGATGCGGACGACCCCCCGGGGGGCCCTGGAGCATGGGGCCCCACGGGGGGAGGGTAATCACACACCGGCTCCGGTGGGAAAAGCCAGGGAGGCGGTGGTAATAAAGGCACTGGGGGCGAAGCAGGGGGAGGGATGGTTGCAGGAGCGGACAGGGGTGGCGGGATCAGCAGCTTCTCTGTTGGCGCGGGAGAGGGCCTTTCCGGGGCGACACACTGTGTCGCATCGCTAGGAGGGGGGATGGCTGCAGGAGCGGACGGGCGTGGCGAGATCACCAGCCTCGCGAGGGAGGGCCTGTCCGAGGCGACACGCTGTATCGCGTCGCTGCAGAGGTGCCAGGCATGTAAAGCCTGCACGGGCGCCCGAGGCTCTTCATGCAATGTCTGGCCCAATCGCTCCCAGTCCGCTAGCTTAAGGGTTCCGGCTTCAGGGTACCACGGGCACTGGGCACTCACCTCCTGTAGCAGGAGAGTGAGTTCTCGAGTGGGGCAGTCATGCTGAGCCTTACGCAGCAGATACTGTAGCTCATTGCGGTGTTGCACTTGCAAAGCAGAGAGGGAGCTTCCCATACTTACCACAATGAAAAATACTCACTGGGATCCGCGAAGCGGATGAGTGACGCATCTGAAACCCTTGCCGGGCGAGGTGAGTGCTGAGGGCCCCACGTTTGGGCGCCAGTTGTGGCGGTTCAATGACAAGACAGAACACAGCTTTTAGCAAGCAAGCGGCTGGTCTCTGCTAACAGGCTTCTCCCTGTCAGCTTTCCACCTTCCCCTTTATTCTCTCTCTCCCCCCCAGGAATACACTGGCTTTGTTTAACATTCTTATTTACCAATTTCTATCTACCGCATTCCTTGCTCTCGGGCCTTGAGCCCAGTCCTGAGAGGCTTCCCACGGTTCATGTCATCTTGGCGAGATTCCAAGGTTGATGCCCTTGGATGGAGCAGTGTGTGCACTGCTCCTACACAACACTCCGGGTGTGCCCTGCATGTTGCCAAGCGCATAAACCTTTATGAATCCTACAGAGAAGTAGTCTGCAGTGACCTACGCTCTCAGCACACTTATCCTGTATCTGGAGAAAAGAGTAGAGCTAACCATCACCTTTAAAGATTTCTCCTAGAGCTAAGTCTACTTGCAAGTATCACTTCATGTGTATCTTGTAATGTTTACATTGTGTCATGTTTTGCAGAAGAAATACTGGAATAACGAGAAACTATATACCTATGGATATTGCACAATTTACAGCATGAGTGAAAAAAAAAGAGGATAAGTGTGAACAAGAATAACTACATGATGGAAAATGTGGTCACAAACGTCAGGCACACTCATGGCTGTGCTGTATGGGCACATGACATACAGTATAATGAGCAACATATTACAGGCAACTGCCCACAACACACAGCACAGATAACCCCTGCTTCCCGCATCGCTCCAGTCCACTAGAGAAACCTCCACAGGAAACAAAATGCTTGACTTAAAGGGTGTGACTTGTGCTCTTAAGGTCAGTAAACTCAGCTGCTGGAGGACCACTAGAGGGAGCAAGCTCCACAACTAGGGTCATTCAATGGAAACATCCTTCAGTTGGTCCTCAAGAGTGCACATCAAGGTTCTGTCAATAAGAGTCACTGATGCAATGTAACAAATGACATTAACACTGGGGAATGTCACCTTTCACAAATAGCATAGTATAACATAACAGAAAACTTACTACAACCTTTGATACACACACAGCATGTAGCATTTTGCATTATGATATCTGATCTCTTCCCTTTGATTTAATTTGCCCTTATCCTTAAGGATAAGATTGAGAGTTTTGGATGCTGGTTCATGTCTCTTCTGTGTAACTTGGATGTTAAACCTCACAATCTCATTTCATTCCAAATCTCTCAAACTTTAATGCTGTCTCACTGAGTGAAGATCAGGAGTATTGGCCCAGAGTCTGTTCTTTTTATCCCTTGCTTGTCCAGGAATAGTCTGCAACAATGTACCCATATTTTCTTCCCAATTATAAGGGAAAACTATTCATCTGTTTTTGGGTTCTAGTTGATAGTATTTGCAGTCCCATTAAACAAGTTATTGTAACCTCTATTTTTAACAAAACAATCATGGATCCTGCATTACTTGGTAGTTTTCTGCACCCTGCAGTACATTGTCTCTTTTCCACTGATGTATCCAACAGAGTTATAATGACACAATTGTCTTCCTACTTTACTGGTAACTAGAGTTCTCCACAAGTAAAGACTTTGTGTTTCAAATTCTTGCAATTTCCCTTGGCTTTTAACAAGGATGTAAGAAACCCATCAGTATCAATTCTAGTGGTTCTGGCAAACCAAAACCAGCAGAGGTTTGCAGTAAACTCATACAAAACTTGAGTGACACAACTCAGGGTTATATTAAACTCACCTTGCTTTGTGTTTGAAATTCAAGCTAGATTCAACAAAAGGTTCATCTAAACTTACAAACCTTTGAGAAAACCTGGGCTGAGATTCAGCCTAGTTTGGGATCAAACTCATCTGAACACTAAGCTCCGAGGAAACAGAACAGGAATGGAGTCACACAGACAGACACAGACCCTTTGTTTTTCTCCCTCCTCCCAGCTTTTGAAAGTATCTTGTCTCCTCATTGGTCATTTTGGTCAGGTGCCAGCAAGGTTACCTTTAGCTTCTTAACCCTCTACAGGTGAGGGGATTTTTCCTCTGGCCAGGAGGGATTTTAAAGGTGTTTACCCTTCCCTTTATATTTATGACAGCAACAATGATCTATACAGTAACAGTTCATGTCAATAATGTCACACACTGACCAAGGCTTAGCAATGATCCACAGTGGTTGTATAATTTACCTGGCAGGTGAGAGCTGGGGGATGTTATGCCATGATTAGGGGACTGGGGATTGGTCCTGCTTTGAGCAGGGGGTTGGACAAGATGACCTCCTGAAGTCCCTTCCAAACCTGATATTCTATGATGCTATGATTCTATGATGAAAGGTTATTTAATGGTAGACAAGATAATACAACTGATTGTCAAAAAAAAAAAACACCACAGCATAATGGGGATTTTATTTAAACTGGAATAAATTTAACTGGATTCCACCTACCTACAACAACAAAAAATATATGTTACACACACACACACACACACACAAACACACAATAACTGACTACTTGGATCCAAAAGACCATTGGTTCTCCTGTCCCAGGTCTCCAGGACCACAGGAATCAATTATAGGAAATGCCCAGAGCTGATGCACAGGAACAGTAATAGATGCTCAGGAACATGCCATCATACACGGACTGCCTTGCCCAGCCAGCTTTAAACTGAAGAACCCTCTTCTGCACATCTGTCTGTCCTGCTCAACTTCAGTCTCTCCACTGACACTGAGTCTCTCTCAGTCCCAGTTTCCCACCATCCCTCTAGCCATCCTCTCTCCTTCCATCTTTCTCTCTCAAGCTCCACACTGCCAGTCACTGTCCCTCTACTGTTCCCCTCCAACTGTTACTCCCCCTCCCTCTGAGGGGAGGGGCTATCTCCTCTTCATAGAGTAATGACATTGCATTCAGCCAGAACACACCCTAAGTCACATATCCCCATACAGGCTCGAGTTTCTTTACCATATTTATATTTGCATCTAGTAAAAAGTTAATGCTAACCACTTGTTTAACTTTTTATCTCATTTCCGAGTATCCATTTTAAATCCCATATTGCGTTAAAAGGGAAGCGGGGTGTGGGGGGGGTGACCTAGAGAAATGGCGTGGCTTCCTTCTTCAATAGAAACACACCACATCCCACAGCTTGTAATAATTTAATTTGGCATCATCCAGAAATCCCCCACATTCTTACTATTAATAACAAAAAAGTGACCACAACATACCAATCTCTGACTCCAGACCTTGTTGTGCTCGCTGCTGCTTCAGCTGTGGACAATTCCCCAGGACTGTCTCTAAACTGGGTCCTCCAAATATGGACCCAGGATGTGCTGTAGCTGCTCTGGCAGCACAGACTGATCCCGGACCAGTGTCAGCAACAGGATTGCTCCTGGAGTTTGTTCCAGCCTGTCCCCCAGCAGAGCTTCCGCTTCTAGGGTTACAAGCTTTCCATCCCTGCTCAGAAGATTGCCTTGCAGCACTGCAGCTCAATTCCTTATGGAAGAGGCAGATAGATGGACAGTTCCCTGAAGTGCGGTTGTCAGCTCTGGTTTGGCAGTAGGTAGTCTTGAGGCTCACGACTCCCTCCTGCCATAGATTGGCAGTCCGGTGCCTCCCCAGTTCTGCCAGCCTCTCCAAGATTCTTGAGTAGACATGCTCATTTCTTGTGCTCTTCCTGAATCCTGGGTCTTGCTCTCTTCACACCACAAATTTACCAGAATCTAGCTGTGTTACTTTGGCCAGCTAGCAGCTCACCAGATGTAGAGGGTTTTTTTAGTGACATGCTTGGTTAACTGTATTTACAGCTGAGCAGTCCATGTGAAAATCAAGGGTTAAGCACCAACCAGCAGTATTCTGGTTGCTTTGGAAATGAAGTGGGTAGTTTGGCAAGAGAAGGACCAGGACACACAGACCGAGGGGACTGTGGGATAGCATTGGTGTACTCTCTGAACAAAGCCTAACAACCCAGGCTTCAGCCATGTCTACAATGCAAAATAAGTGGGCTTGGACCTGCACCACAGTGGGACTCTGTCGCCTGCCCATACACTTTGGGCAAGTCCACAGGCCCACAGCCTGAAGATTTCTGGTACATTTCAGAAGGCGTAGTGTGTGGATGCCAGAAGGGTTTGGGCTTAAAACCTGAGTGTAGGCCTGCATTTACCATGCAATGTAGACATACCCAAGAAGAGAGAAGATACATCAGATCATCCCCATTGTGATTCTATAAATACTTGTAATAAACTAATAAAAGACAAAGGACCAGATCCTCAGCTGGTATGCCACAAGAATGATCATACTGGGTCAGAAAAATGGTCCATCTAACTCAGTGTTCTGTTTCCAGCAGTGGGCAGTACCAGAGCTTCAGTGGAAGTGTACAGAACAGGGCACTTGGAGTAATCCACCCCATCTTCCCCTCCTGTCTTCAGGCAGTCAGAGGTTTAGGGGCACCCAGAGCATGGGGTTGTGTCCCTGACCATCTTGGCTAATAGCTATTGATGATGGACCTATCCTCCATATAGGTGTCTTGTTCTTTTTTTTAACCAGTTAAACTTTTGGCCTATTTTGGGACAATGAGTTCCACAGGTTAAGTGTGAGTTGTGTGAAGAAGTCCTTTCTCTTGTTTGTATTAAACCTGCTGCCTATTAATTTTATTGGGTGACCTCTTGTTTTCATGGGAAAGAGTAAATAGCACTTCTCTCTTCCCTTTTTACACACCATGCATGATTTTATAGACCACTATCATATCTCCCTGTATCAGGGGACACTCACCTCTTGAGTGCCTCCTAGAAGCAGAGTGTGGTACTGCAATCTTTTTTCCCCTCTTCCTGGCTCCCCCGTAGGTTGCCAGTCTCACTAGGTGGGTCTTCAATGGCTCAGCCTTCAATCAAGTCACACAGTGAACATGAATGATGCCCTTCCAGAATAGCAAAGAGTTAAACTGTCTGCCCTCACCAGGGTCTTAAGCCTCATCTCTGGGTCCAGAAACCAAGCCCTTCACTCCGCCTTCCCAATGCCTTTTCCCCCTTACTCTGGGTTCTAGCCCAGGGACCCTATAAACATCAGCTACAGACTGCTTCCTCTAATTAGCTACTGCTGCATTCCCTGAGCCTCTTCCCATTCGGTCTCTTTACCTTCACCTGTTACCTTAGGGTTACAGCTCTCAGGTCCTCTCTCCCCTTGGGCCATTAAGTGGCACCAGTTGAGTCCTTTTGGCCAGAGAAGATCCCCCTTCCTCACCCCTCTAGTCCCAACTAGGCACAGACCTGATCATGCCCTACACCTCCTTTTATATGAGCCTGCTGGGCATTGATTGGCTGGTTCCATGCAGCCTCTTTAGGCAAGCCTGGAGGACCTACCTTCACTGCTCCTTCCTGGGATGGGGTGTAGTAGAACTGCAGAGCCTCCAGGAGGGGGCCAGGTACACCCCATCACACTCCCCTTAGTCATCTCTTTTCTAAGATGAACAGTCCTAATCTTTTTAATCTCTGTTCATATGAAAGCCATTCCCTGATCATTTTTGTTGCCCTTCTCTAGACCTTTTCCAATTCTAATATATCTTTTTGAGAGGGGCAACCAGAACTGGAAACAATATTCAAGGTGAGGGAAAACCATGGATTTATATAATGGCATTATGATATTTTCCATCTTATTTTCTATCCATTTCCTAATAGTTCCTAATATTCTGTTAGCCTTTTTGACTGCTGCTGCACACTGAACGGAAGTTTTCAGAGAACTATGCATGGTGACACCAACATCTCCTTCTTGAGTGGCAACAGCTAATTTAGAACCCATCATTTTATATGTATAGTTGGGATTTTGTTTTCCAATGTGCATTTCTTTGCACTTATCAAGATTGAATTTCATCTGCCATTATGTTGCCTAGTCACCTAGTTTTGTGAGATCCCTTTGTAACTCTTTGCATTTGGCTTTGGACTTAACTATCTTGAACAATTTTGTATCATCTACAAACTTTGTAACTCCACTGTTCACTCCCTTTTCCAGATCATTTTTGAATATGCTGAACAGCACAGGTCCTAGTAAATATCTTGGGGGACCCTGCTGTTTACTTTGGTCCATTTTAACCAGTTACTTATCCATGAGAGAATCTTTCCTCTTATCACATCACTACTTAGTTTCCTTAAGAGCCCTCGATAAGGGACCTTGTCGGATGCTTTCTGAAAATCCAGTAGACTATCAATACATGTCCATATCAGCTGATTTCCACTAGCTAAGAATCTGTCTGAAAAGCTCAGCTGTATACACATAAAATAGCATGACAATGTGTACAGCTGCACAATTTATTTACACATCATGGGTGGGCTGCCAAACATGAGGTTGAAGGCCAACTTCCCATACCCCTTGAGTATTATAAGAACCATCTAGATCTACAATATAAGCATATTCTTGCTGTCATAGATTGCCCCTTCTCAGGGCAACCTCTAGTGGCAGGGGTCACTCCCTCATTGTTCCCTCTCAGGTTCCTTAAAAGACTCCACTACATGTTGTTTTGTGTACAATATTACCCCTACCTGGGGCCAGTTTATTGTCCCATGCTGTGCAAAGTAGCCCTTGTGTGGTGGGGTGGCTGCCCCACAGAGGGAGAAGGGGTTAAAAGCAGCAGCCACGAATCAGGAAAGGGTTTATTGAGCACAACAATAGGGGGAAGGCTTGCTGGAGCAGCCAACCAGGGCCGGTGAGGGCCATATATAAAGGCCTGCTCAGCACAGCAGGAAGGCAGTCTCTTCCTGGAGGGCGAGGGCAAGGGCAAGGGCAAGGGCAAGGGCAAGGGCAAGGGCAAGGGCAAGGGCAAGGGCAAGGGCAAGGGCAAGGGCAAGGGCAAGGGCAAGGGCAAGGGCAAGGGCAAGGGCAAGGGCAAGGGCAAGCTGCTGACTGACTGACTGACTGACTGACCGACTGACCACTGCCAGGCTGGGGCCTTGCTACAAGGGCTGAAAAGGTGCTAGGGGAAGTGGCCCAGGGAAAATAGGCAGCATGTTGGAGGAGGACAGTAGGTAGTAGAGTAGCGGGCAGGCCTGGGTCCCCCCTTGCCATTTGCATCCTACATGCCAATGGGGAAAGTGGCTAGTATCCCAACTGCAGTTTGCCCCTGAAGCGAGGGGCTGAACCTTGGACTGCGGTTGGCCACTGAGGCAAGTGGCAGGATTAAGGACTGCCAGTTCCCCCAGAAGGAAAGAAGATACCAGAGTGGGGGCACAGCCAGAGGACCGTGCCCAGAAGAGGATGCTGTGGTCCGGGTGTGACATGGGTCCAAAGAGTGGGGACAGCAGTGATGGCAGGTCTGACACCCCTAGCTGAAGGTGGACTGGCAGGGCCGGGAGCTAATTCCCAAGACGGCAAGCAGGAGGTGCCATGGTGGTGAGTTATGCCCTGTTACATCTTGAAAGATCAATATACAGTCCATTCCTCTCACATATAGAGCACATATCTCATACAAGTTCCCAAACTCAGTCTAATGACACCTCATACAATAGCTTTGGCAGCTTCTGCCACTTTCCTTCAGTCCCACCTGTTCTTATATCACAACTGCTGCTCCAGCCTTTCCAGGTGGAGTTCTTTCCAGATGTCTTCCTGCATCCAAACCTCTGCCCTAAGCCTCTCTTGCTTTAGAGACTCCCCCGGCCTTCCCTAAGGCACTCCTTCCTGCTCCCCTCTGATCTTCCTAATCCTTAACAACCTGGCTATATAACCTCAGCTGCACTTGGTTAATGAACAGGGCTAGCCAGCCGCAGGCCCTTAAAGGAGCAGGTCATATTGTTTCACTTGCATTTTTAAAATGTTTTGGTCCTGTCACAAAGTAGTTACATTGGAAACCTCAACAGCCAGAATCTTCATCAGCCAGATTCCATTCATGCTATCAATGCTTATCAGTCACTGTTGGTAATTAGAAACTGATACTATACAAATAAAATCAGAAAAGTTTAAACATTATATTAGTTTACTGGGGAATGAGAATATTTTAAAAGAGCTCTGTGAATCTGCAGGGAGTGAATAAAAGGAAGATGAGAAATATAAGTAAGAGAGAGGACAAAAATTATACGAATGTAGAGCAGGGTCTGAATGAGCTCTCCCCTCCCAGCTAGCTGGGAGCAAACCATATTTACATGAGCACACCTATTCTGCCTAGATATCGAGCAGATAGAGCAGTGTTGCTTAAAGTGATCAACTTTGCCTGGTGTTGGGCTACAAATCACTTTAATGCTGAATGCAGGGGTACTGAAATATTGTTGTAGTTATTGCATGAGTAAAGGGGAGCAGAACTGTACTTACCCAGTCCCAAAAGAGGGAGTCACCCTCAGCTGAAAGGACCTTGTTAAGCCAGGGGCTTGAATGCCAGACCCCTGTGAAAGTAAGAAGGGTAGGGATAGGTATCCCAGCCAGGAGATGTGGACTCTCTATAAGGGTCCCTAGTCTGGTTTAACCTGTTTCTCCCCACTGTTCAAAGATAGAGCTAAATAGGCTCTCTTAGGAGCCTTATGTTATTTTTTATGGTCAAAAAAGCTTACAATCACTTGTGGTAGAATAGTGTTTCTGCCCAGCCTAAGAGCAGAAAATCATTAGAGTTGGGTGGAACCTCAGACACTGACCTGCAGAGGTCACAGCAGGAAGGCAGCTGGCAAAAGGTGACTGGCAAGTGGAACACAGTGACAAGGCGGTGAGCAGAGCAGAATGAGTAGTGGGCAGGGCAGCCAGTGGAGAGGAATGGTGGCTGGCAAGGTGGCAAGCTGAGCTGCTGGCAGGGTGGCCAGCAGAGAGGAACCGGGGCTGGCAAGGGGGCCAGTGGAAAGGAGCTGTGCCTGGTGGGGCAGCTAGCCAAAGCAAGTGCTCAGATGGCAGAGCAAGCAAGGTGCCTTCTTCCCTGCGTGGGAGGTGAACTCTCACAAATGCACCTTGAACCCTGGATCCCTCACTCACCCTAGACCAAAGACAGCCCCTGTGAGTGGGGTATGGTGAGGGAGCATGGAGGGCACAGTAAAGGAACTTTTGGTTGTAGAACTCAAGAACATGAGGCAGAAGGCACTTCCCCATGCACTCTGGGATGAGCGTCCTACTCACAGTTTTATGATCATGAATCCTGCTTGTGGCATTTTTCCTAATTAATGTCAGGTGACTTCCCTCCTTTCATTAAAAGTTTCTTTTCTACACACAGACTCTGTGCTTGTGAGAGGGGAATTATTGCCTCTCAGAGGCACTCAGGGATGGGGTGTAATTTTCCCAGATTACTGAGTGGGGGTCAAGCCAGTTCTGTGTTGTATTGTGTATACTGTGTTCTGTGTTGTACTATTGAAAAGGAAGCCATAGATATTGAACCTGGCACTGGTAACTGCTGGCTCCACCTTGCAGAAGGGTTATCAGAGATTGGGGTGATGAAGAGTCTGAGGTATGGTGCAGCCAAATATTGACAGGAGGTGCGTATAAGCACCCAGCTGAAAGCTTGATGTCAACAGCAGGAGTGCAACCCCCAAGCCCACAGAGAGGCTCAGTGGCAGGTGATCATGACCAGACCCGTGAAAGAGCATGCAGGGAGGAAACGAGGGGTCAGAAAATATGACCAACATGTTTGTGTTTATACCTCATGGCCACACTGTAGGAATTGTCCACACATTCTGCACAGATTATTTGGTCTCACAACAAAACTAAGGTTTCAGAGTAGCAGCCGTGTTAGTCTGTATTCGCAAAAAGAAAAGGAGTACTTGTGGCACCTTAGAGATGCATCCGATGAAGTGAGCTGTAGCTCACGAAAGCTTATGCTCAAATAAATTGGTTAGTCTCTAAGATGCCACAAGTACTCCTTTTCTTTTAACAAAACTAAGCTGTGTGTGGAGAGATTGTGCATGGGGCTGCTTCCAGCTACAATACAGGCGCACATAAATGCTATATGCGGCCTGTATAGAGCATGTGCACTCATTTGGGGGTCCATTCCATCTTTTTCAGGAATTTGACCCCATAATACATTCTTAACTGTGTATTACATCTCACATGTATGTCCACTTATCCAAAATGAATGAATAAATGTTGTTTTTGATGTGTAAATAAGAGATATTGGTCCAACAAATCATATCAATTGTCTTTATCCTTAATTATATCCATAATACGGATTGGGAGATTATTGATATTTGAATTTAGAACAAAGATCTGTAAAAATCTGTGCAGCAATGGATTTTCAAGTGTACAGTGAACACCATTTTTTTTAAAATAGACATTTATCACATCACAGAATTTAACTCTACTACAGTGTTTGTGACATTCCCTTTACTGAGCATGGGAAATGGTATAATAGCTCAACTAATTTCACCACTGAGGGCTGCAAATGTACCGTTTTTAGCAGTGTCCTTTTTAATACCTGCAAATTTAATATATGTTCAGCATGGCTAGGGTTTAGTACAACTGCCTCACTAGGGCACATATGGTAATGTATTCAGGTGTAACACAGATCAACTTAGACCTTCACTTGTCTCCACCTCCAGCCACCCTACCCCGGGTCAGAAATCATCTAATTCTAGGCAACACTGAACAACTGGCACCTACTGTGAGTTAGGGAAAAGAAATTTCCCTGTCACTCTGCTCCTTAGTTACCAAACTGAACTAAATGTGTGTGTGTGTGCCACCCTGATATTCACACTACTTAGATGTATATTCCCAAACAAAAAAATTAAAGCTGCAGTTCAAATTGAAAAAGTCAATAATTGTAAACAAGAAAAAAATGACAATTTTAAAAATCCAAGTACTGGAATAATTTTTTTCATAGTGTGGACCATATCTTACTAGAGAGATTCTGATGAATTATCTACCCTTCAATTCACAATCACACAAGATCTCTGTGCCAATTACAGCATTGGCTGGCCTGGACAAATAATAGGAAAATATTTAATGTATTTTTAACTTCTTCAGTGCTATTTAGCAGCAAGAAACAAGGAAGCGAGCCAGCACTATGTGACCAGCCAGCTTGCTGCAGGCTACCAACAAGAAAGAACTGACCACAGCTTGACAGCTTCTGCATTAGAAACCTCAATATGGCCGTAAGAATTAGTTAATTAATATAAACAGTAGTCATTTGACTCTAATACAATATGAAACAGCTTGTAAATAATTTGAGATACTTTACAAAATCAGAAGTTACATGGTACTATCTCTAGACAATTAATGGCACCAATAGTGCTTCATTCATACTTTCTCTTTCTTCGCTATTAAGTTTGTTTATTTATAATCACATAAGGTTGGCTCACCTCTGTATGCAGTCAGAACAGGAAGCAGTTTCTTGAGTAAACATATTTAAAACATACATACGCCATTCATATTTTCCATTACTGATACAAGCCAGTCCCTCACTCACCAAATAAGTGAGGCATGTAAACAGAAATAAGTGTTACTGCTAAAAACCTCAGCCCGCTTTGGCTTCTCCGTTTACACTTTTTGCACTTGCAAAGGAAATTTGTATGGAGCACAAATACTGCTAGCTCCTGTTTGCTCAACCAAAGTTATTTAATAGCCTACTCTAGCTACATAGTATGGGGTCAGGCAGCTCAAGGGAGCGACGATAAGCAGGCGGGGAACGTATTCTAACATGTAAGAAAACAGGCTGTTGATTAACAGAAATGAGGCGCTGTGAGTAGCTGGTTTGGATTTGGTTTTTTGGATTTTTTTGCCTTTGCCTGTTCCTAGAATGACTGGCAAGTAATACATGCACAGAAAGAGCCCAGTGAGTGGGGAGGGGCCTGAAGTCTATAAACACAACACCATCTGCCTGCTTGGGTGTGGAGGACAGAAACTGCCACTAGGTTTCTGGCTAGCTGCCTGGTAAATGGGGGCTGTTTACTTGTTTTGGATAAGGGAGATTTGTGGCCATGTAGGTAGTTGCTTTTATTTTTAAATTGCTTTTAAGGCACTGAATAAAACACTTTTACTTTTGTGGAAACCAAAACTTGTTTTCCAGACTTGCTTTCTGTTAAATATCCCATGTGTCCTTGACACCCCACTGGCACTGTCTCATTTCAGTTGCATATGCAAGCGGGGGCAGCATTTCACAAAAAACCAGTCCCAAATAGCATCATGAATGAGAGAAACTAGGCAATTATTTGTTTCAGAGTAGCAGCCATGTTAGTCTGTATCCGCAAAAAGAAAAGGAGTACTTGTGGCAGCTTAAATTTGTTAGTCTCTAAGGTGCCACAAGTACTCCTTTTCTCTTTAGGCAATTATTGTTTCCATAATGACCATGTCCAAAGGCAGGGGAGTGGGGCAAAAAGTGGATGAAATTATCAGCATATAGCCCTGTTAAGGCTGAATCCCCGCTCTGTCACTCTGAGTGCAAGAAGTGGGGGCCCGCAAGGATTTTAAAAATTAATACTTGCCACTCCAGGCTTATATTAAACTCCCAAGGTTACAGCTTCTCTCTGACCTTGGCTTGGTAAATGCTGCCACCACCCAAGTGCAAAAAAGCCCCTTGCACCCAGGAAGGAGCACTTGAGAATTCCTCCCTGTGGGGTACCCTCTCAGCCCTTTCTGAGGAAGAGCTGAGAGAGAAAACAAAGGAAATTAGCTGCCACCAGCTAATCAAACAGCACAAACCTTTTAGGACACAAAAAATCCAATCCTGCTCTTAAAAAAGGTAAATTTTATTAAAAACAAAAAAGGAAAAAAAATACATCTGGAACTTAGGCTTTTGCTAGATTTTAAAAGAGCAATTCCAAAAATTAAGCACCCAAAATAGCTTTCTGGGGGCTTCAGCTTAAAGGTTACAAGCAAACAAAAGCATCTGGGGTTAGCACAGAAGAGTCCACAAGCCAATAAGAATAAAAGAAATAACCCTAATCACGTCTTTTTAGACATTCCCTAATTTTACTTACATATCTGAGGCTCCAGATAAGTAGGTTTGAGATATGAATTGATAATCTATAATCATATCTGGCTTAAAGCTGGTTACATTACTGCAGCCCAGAGAACAACAGACAAAGGGCAAGTTTCTTTCCCAAATTTAAAAGTTCTAGCCTTTCCATTGGCTCTTTTGGTCAGGTGCCCACTCCTTTTCTTTTACCTGTGGGCTTGTTAACCCTTTACAGGTAAAGCAAGCAGAGAACAGACACCAAGAAGGATTTTACAGCTAACAGGCTGGCTGGGTGTCCATCAAAGGGAGCTACTCCCCCACTCCCCTTTATGTATCACAAGCCCTATGAAATATGGGGATGGGAGGCAACCAAAGGTCTAGGGGTGATAATTGCTCCCTTCCCTCATAGCAAATGATGCCCTTGTGTGCAAGGTACAAAGGACATTCTGTGAGAGGCTCAGAATTCTATACAAGGGACATGGGGAAGTTCACATAAAAGCTTCTTTATAGTCAAAGGAGAAAAACCTACAAATACAGAAAATGGATTACCACTAGCTGCATTAAGGTGTCATTTCCAAGATTCTAGGCAGGTGTACATTTGTGTAGCCCCTTTGAGTACACAAAGTTCAGGGCATCAAGGAATCAGGCCTCAACAGCTCCTATTTTGGAACCTAAATGAAATGGTCAGATTTTCAAAGGTCAACAGGAGCTGCTGAATACTGAACAGCTTTGCAAATCTGGCCACTTCTGAATGGGAGCTGAGCCCGTTCAGAAAGGTCACACCAATTAAGGGTACTTAGCATTTTTGAAAATCTGGGCCTTAGTTGTGTGTGGTGCTTTGACAATAATGTCAACATACCACTAAGCATACTTAAACAGTCTTCTAAACCATAACCTTCAAATCTGGGTGCCCAGACATAGCTATCTAAACAAGTGGCCTGATTTTCAGAGATACTAAGTATTTGCATATCCTTTCAATGGGAGCTGGAGGTGATATTAGTTATCTTTCAGGAGATGTTCAAATACTACAGTTATAAGCTGTGTTACAAGAACCGAGACAGATAGCTGCTTAGTACTTTTGATATTCAAGCCATTTATTTAGGTGTCTAAATATGTAGTTAGATGTCTAAATTTAGGCAGCCAACTTTGAAAATATTTGCTCTATTATTCTAAGACAGGGGAAGGCACTTCCCTGTTATTCCAGATGTCAACCATGGAGAACCATGTATGCCAGAGAGTTGCCTTTGCCTTCCTTGATATTTAAAGAGAAGTGAAGGCCCTTTCTGGCATATAATACCCTCCCATAATGTTGTAAATCAACCAGAAGATATAATGAGAAGAGGCACCAGCCTGAGGACTTTTCAGAATGATGAACTCATTTAGCTCTCTACCTTTAAAGTTCCTATGCATACATCCCACAAAGAAACAAAAAGAAAGAGAATAGAAAGGACACATTAAGCTTAGTTCCTTTGGGATCTCTGATGACCTTACTGTACAATGTACACATTTGTGCCATATTTAGAAGCATAGCAGAGACGCTGAAGCCATTTATAATTTTAAAAGTATAAAGAATGACCTATTAAGAAACAAGATCAGGATATTTTACCATAGATTAAAAAAAAAAGACCTAAGATATTATCTGAGGGAAAAAAACATTTTCTCGTGTTTCTCTGGTAATGAAACTTTCTATACAAAACAATTTATTGTTTAGTACACTTTCACTTCACTTGACAAGTTGGAAGTTCAAAGTCATTTTTTCACTACAGTGTTTGCTGCCATGGGAAGGAACGATCTCAGCAACAAAGACATTATAAGATGCAGCAAGTGAATCTGGGACAGTGTTCCCCAGGTAATTGGCTTTTCAAAGAGAAAAATGCCAACAGGCACATTATTTCACTGGCCAAAAAAAAAAAAAAAAGGCATAGAGTGTATGACTTCAACAATCCAGCCCAAACACAGCAGCTGACTCAAAACTAGGCAGATCTCTGAGAGCCTGATTCTGCCACCCTTTCTTATACTGAGTAGTACCTTACTCTATGCCCTTTGATTAAATTAGTACAATGATTCTCATGCTTATTGTACAGCTTCACTCTTCATTATGGAATCTTGATTTTCATTTGCATATCATTTTGCTGGTTTTCCACTAAAGATATTAATCCTCATGTCATCCTGTCCATGTGTTTTTAATTAGGTTGGATTGTATTTTAATACATTAACTCTTTTAGGATATTTATGTTCTATATTCCTGTGTGTGCTTACCATGTTATTTTTTATTGGTGAATAATCATAAAAAGATGCAGAGGAGGAAGGGATATATGTGATTCATTGCAAATCATTGTTACAGTGTGTAGACTTTTACACCTTCTGGAAACAGACAAGAGCCAGAATCCAAATGCCCATCACTTGGAATGTTATGTAACACCTTTATTACATGCAGGATGTCAAGTCTTCTTTACCTGCAAGTTCACAGATAACACTAAGCTGAGGGGAGAGGTAGATATGCTGGAGGGTAGGGATAGGGTCCAGAGTGACCTAGACAAATTGGAGGATTGGGCCAAAAGAAATCTGATGAGGTTTGACAAGGAAAAGTGCAGAGTCCTGCACTTAGGAAGGAAGAATCCCATGCACTGCTACAGTCTGGGGACCGACTGGCTAAGCAGCAGTTCTGCAGAAAAGGACCTGGGGATTACAGTGGAGGAGAAGCTGAATATGAGTCAGCAGTGTGCCCTCGTTGCCAAGAAGGCCAATGGCATATTGGGCTGTATTAGTAGGAGCATTGTCAACAGATCGAGGGAAGTGATTATTCCTCTCTATTCTGCACTGGTGAGGCCACACCTGGAGTACTGCATTCAGTTTTGGTCCCCCCACTACAGAAGGGATGTGGACAAATTGGAGAGAGTCCTGCAGAGGGCAACAAAAATTATAAGAGTGAGAGAGGATTTGATAGCAGCCTTCAACTACCTGAAGGGAGGTTCCCAAGAGAATGGAGCTAGGCTGTTCTCAGTGGTGGCAGATGACAGAACAAGGAGCAATGGTCTCAAGTTTCAGTGGAGGAGGTCTAGATTGGATATTTGGGAAAAACTATTTCAATAGTAGGGTGGTGAAACATGGGAATGGGTTACCTGGGGAGGTGTTGAAATCTCCATCCTTAGAGGTTTTTAAGGCCCGGCTTGACAAAGCCCCGGCTGGGATGAGTTAATGGGTGCTGGTCCTGCTTTGAGCAGGGGATTGGACTAGATGACCTCCTGAGGTCTCTTCCAACCCTAATATTCTATGATCAAAGGAGACTCAGATAAATGAGGACATTCAAAATAAGTTTTATGGACTCTTCCATTAACACAGCACTAGCACCATCCTCTTAAGAAACTTAATTCAGTATCTTCCTAAACTTCTACCTGTACTAAATTTTAATGGCAGCACAGTCCAAGGTCAATCGATCTGTGAGCTATATCAGTGGTCAAATGCAAACACTTTGATTTTTCAACAGCTACTCTCCACTTGAATCTCAAAACGTAATTGTTTTGGATAGATGTTACTAAGAACCCTAAGTACTGTGTTCTGTCAGCTTTACTCACAAAGTTATACCTTGAATTCCATGGAGCTATACGGTTACCAGCTGAATAAAGTTCCTACTCTTTGTGTACAGAAGGCAGAAGTCTAGCCCTAAACTTCATAGTTTTCTTTGTTAACCACTTTGGCCTGTATTTAAAACTGTTCAAGTAGTGTATTACATTGATGTTGGTAACTATAGTTATGTCATTAAGTACTTCTTATTTCATATATTTGAGAAGTTTGAAACTGAACATTTTATTGAGTATTGGACTGAAACCTAGTATGTATGATGATGACTTAGATGCATTTTTTAAAAAGACATTTATTGTTTCTTTGGCTCAGTAGAAACAAAATGTGGTTTGGGGTTCATTATGCCTTTTCAAAATCTTACACTGGCATGTATTGTAATTTCAGTTTCTTTTCTTCCCCTCCCCCCAATCAATATAGTACCTAGAGCTGGAACTGAGGAAGAACTTGTTTTCTTCTTGCTAAGCCAGTTCAATCAATATGGACAGAGAAACAAAGGGAAATAAAGTCTCCCTTCAGTGTTAGATATTGGTCATTCAAGCCATGATGGTGACATCTACTATTATTTCAGATATAAATTCTTCCTTCTTAAAACCAGGTCTTGAATCTCTCTTCTCAATTGCATTATTGCCTTGGTGAGTGTCACGCTGTCTGGAGAGGCTCATGACCAAGATTGCCAAACTCAGGGCAGACTGTCAAAATGAGGGCAAACATCCCAATCTGATGGTATGTTCTACAATTAGATTTCACCAACCCAGTGAACTCCTTGATCACTGTAACAGTCTGACTATGGAGTCACAGACAGTCTTCTTGGGCTGTCCAGTCTATCTTGCCACCCAGGCAAGCTGGACTTAGTCATAAATGATCACTTACACCAAAAATCACAAAATATTCAGTTTGCTCCCCATCCCAAGAGACCAGTCGCTTACCCAAGGTCAATTTGGTACCTTAGATCTCACACCAAAGCCACAGCCTGCAGCCAATCCTGTCATAAACTAACTAAAGGTTTATTGACTAGGAAAAAGAAATGAGAATTATTTACAGGTCAAAGCAAGCAAGCACAGATGAGTTACAATCTAAATTACAACTCTGTCACTTTTAGGATAATCTGTCAATTGAAAATGTCTTTCAAGGTGAAACGAGGGGTAACCTTGGGGATCTCTTCTTTAGATCAGAATCTCTATGCTTGTGAGAGTTCAAACAGCAAACAGATGAAACTTTTTCATGTTAGTTATTTTTATTTCCCTCTTCCAGCATTCAAACTGATGGGATGAGACCTTCTGCATGTAATTTTCCATGGGTGAATGGGCAATCAACAAAGCTTTTGTCCTGCAACAGCCCACTTAATTTTTTGATAGCCCTCCGGGATGGGCGGTGGAGCCACTCTTCCCATCTGAGTTCACAAGTTCAGAGCAGATATTTTTAAAATTATAAAACATATTTTACCTTGTCGCATGGAATACAGACATTACAAGTAAGATTAATGCATGCAGCAACTTACAAGGATTTTATAGAGTCTAAACATATCCTTACAAGTCTAACAACTACAAGACATGGCAAGAGCTGGCACCAGGTTTACCAGCATCACAGTGAGTGTTACTTCATTAAACTATCTGGAGCTCTCTAAGAGCGAGACTGTGCTACTAGCACATAATCTGTAGTAAGGGATCGTATGGAACTGCCCTGCCCCAGAACACCTCTTTGAAGGGGGAGCATGTTAAATGCTACACCTTTTTGGGGGGTGCAACATACTGTCCACTACTCACATGGCCAGCCAGCTCTACCAATTGGTACATGCAGGGGTCATGCTTTACCTCTAGCCACATCTCCACCGAGTTCACTACTCTTGCCTCTCCTCTCTTTGGGGACCCCATCCACAATAAGCAGAAGCAAAGGGGCTTATGGTACAGATGGATTTCGAATTCACGATCTCCCTTTTGGTATTTTTGGATGTGTTAAACTGCATGCACTATGCTCCCACTTTCTTGCAGCGGGAAAACATTGATTTTGCCTGTGCAGTAAAGCAGAGTTGTTAAATGAAGAGGAGTTTAAAAGTTTTGCACAACCTGAGGATGGATGAAGAGTTCTATGAATATTTTGTAACAGCTGAACATTGGGCTACTGATCTGAATCTGCAAATGCCAACTTATAGGAAAAAACAACAGACAAAAACTCCTGGTCATTTTTACAGGAGTTGCACAGAATCCTACTTTTTTGAATCTTTAGAAAAGAGAAATCAACTTTATATTTCTTTTCCCTGCACTTGATGCTGCAATGAGTGAAATGGACAGACAATTTAATTAGAAAAGTACCGTAATACTCAAAGCCGTGTCCTATCTCACTGTAGAAAACCTGAAAACAGTTAAAGGAAAAGAAGCACTTGTGAAACTGAATGAAAAATTTCAGTGCAGAGTTTCTGAAATGCAGTACGATTTACTTGTACACCACATTGAGCCTATTTCAAGACACCACTGAATTCCTGAGGAAACTACAATCCATTGGTGATCTTCCTGAAAACACCATCCTAGCCACTATGGATGTACATTTCAGAGTAGCAGCCGTGTTAGTCTGTATTCGCAAAAAGAAAAGGAGTACTTGTGGCACCTTAGAGACTAAAAAATTTATTTGAGCATAAGCTTTCGTGAGCTACAGCTCACTTCATGGATGTAGAGGCCCTCTACACCAACATTCCATACAAAGATGGACTACAAGCCGTCAGGAACACTATCCGTGATAATGTCACGGCAAACCTGGTGGCTGAACTTTGACTTTTTGTCCTCACCCATAACTATTTCACATTTGAGACAATGTATACCTTCAAATCAGCAGCACTGCTATGGGTACCCGCATGGCCCCACAGTATGCCAACATTTTTATGGCTGACTTAGAACAACACTTCCTCAGCTCTCGTCCCCTAATGCCCCTACTCTACTTGCGCTACCTTGATGAAATCTTCCTCAAGGGCTTCTTTTCCATGGGTCCATATGATGAATTCCACCATGATTTCAACAATTTTCATCCCACCATTAACCTCAGCCTGGACCAGTTCACACAAGAGATCCACTTCCTGGACACTACGGTGCTAATAAGCAATGGTCACAAAAACACCACCCTATACTGGAAACCTACCGACTGCTATGCCTACCTACATGCCTCCAGCTTTCATCCAGACCACACCACACGATCCATTGTCTACAGCCAAGCTCTATGATACAACCATATTTGCTACAACCAGACAGAGACAAACACCTACAAGATCTCGATCAAGCATTCTTACAACTACAATACCCACCTGCTGAAGTGAAGAAACAGATTGACAGAGCCAGAAGAGTATCCAGAAGTCACCTACTACAAGACAGGCCCAACAAAGAAAAAAACAGAACGCCACTAGCCATCACCTTCAGCCCCCAGCTAAAACCTCTCCAACGCATCTTCAAGGATCTACAACCTAACCTGAAGGATGACCCATCACTCTCACAGATCTTGGGAGACAGGCCAGTCCTTGCTTACAGACAGCCCCCCAACCTGAAGCAAATACTCACCAGCAACCACACACCACACAACAGAACCACTAACCCAGGAACCTATCCTTGCAACAAAGCTCGTTGCCAACTGTGTCCACATATCTATTCAGGGGACACCATCATAGGGCCTAATCACATCAGCCACACTATCAGAGGCTCGTTCACCTGCACATCTACCAATGTGATATATGCCATCATGAGCCAGCAATGCCCCTCTGCCATGTACATTGGCCAAACTGGACAGTCTCTACGTAAAAGAATAAATGGACACAAATTAGATGTCAAGAATTATAACATTCAAAAACCAGTCAGAGAACATTTCAATCTCTTTGGTCACTCGATTACAGACCTAAAAGTGGCAATTCTTCAACAAAAAAACTTCAAAAACAGACTCCAACGAGAGACTGCTGAATTGGAATTAATTTGCAAACTGGATACGATTAGCTTAGGCTTGAATAGAGACTGGGAGTGGATGTGTCATTACACAAAGTAAAACTATTTCCCCATGTTTATTTCCCCCCTACTATTCCTCACATGTTCTTGTCAACTGCTGGAAATGGTCCACCTTGATTAACACTACAAAAGGTCCGTTCCCCCCGCCCTCCGCTCTCCTGCTGGTAATAGCTCACCTTACCTGATCACTCTTGTTACAGTGTGTATGGTAACACCCATTTTTTCATGTTTTCTGTGTATATAAAATCTCCCCACTGTATTTTCCACTGCATGCATCCGATGAAGTGAGCTGTAGCTCACAAAAGCTTATGCTCTAATAAATTTGTTAGTCTCTAAGGTGCCACAAGTACTCCTTTTCTTTTTTTAAACACTCAGGTATTGGACAGTGCAATATCTTTTCCAGAACTCATGAAGGTCTGTAAAGAACATGACCTGGAGCTTTTGTATCCTGATGTATTTGACTTATTGGTGCTTTTGGCAATGCTACCTGTTACAGTTGCAATGGCAGAAAGGTGTTTTAGTGCTGTAAAGCGCATCCTTATTAGACTTCACAGCAGACTGACAGAAGCTCATCTTCAGCAACTGTTAATTCTTGCAGTAGAGTTACTTAACCAACAGTGTTAAATTAACATAGAAGAGGCTGTGGATACATTCATTCAGATGACTCCATGATGCATGGATTTTCATTAAAATGTTGAATATACTGCTGTTTATTTCTTTGTATATGATGTATGCATGTGTGTTATGATTTAATGTGCCCCCCCCCCCAAAAAAAGCAGTAAAATTTAATACCTGCGCACACCCCTGATCAGAGGTGTGGGGAGTGCCTTTTTCAAAATGGTGAGACTTGCCAAAACAATTATTTTTATGGCTCTTTTTATACAGAGATATACAGATGGCCAGTTGAGGGAAGCCCCATTCTCAACCTGTAGGCTTTGGGCATTGAAGAGTTTAATTGCACGGACAGGACCGGTAACCATAGAGTTTTTGGTAGTGTCTTCAAAAGCCTGTATAAAGAACTGAATCCTACCTGGGTACAGTTGACATGCCAACATGGTAATCTGCAGTTTATCTCAGTAGTTTTTTAAAAGAGCCATACATTTGGCATTTAAATGAATTGCACAGCTTTTTTCCCCCTGGCAAAACACATTCTGTACAATGCACATTATATTCAGGTTCCTAGGATATACATATTTAGAAAAGACTCAATTTCACCACTTTTGAAGGAAGAGTCCATCAGGTCATCTACAATAACCATATTCATGTTATTACTAGAAAATACACATTCACTGATACATCTATCAGATAAAGCTTCCATAAATTTGATACAAGTAAATTTATGTAACAACTCTTTATATAACTGTTCCCAACAGCTCTAGCACCAACAATATTTTCAGGCATGCACATTAACTGTCCATTACTATTTTCTAACAATTGCTTAATAAAAAAGTATGTTCCTGAATTTGAAAGCCATGAAGCAAACAGGAAAAAGGATGCACAAACTGGGTATGGCTTTGCCTAATATTTGGTACCCACATGGGTAGGGTTTTAATATCTACCTTGAGAATTCTTTTCTCAACTTTCCAGGGCTTTTAAGGGTTTTTATATGTATCACACAATGGTTTTTCACACTCATGATCCCTGGCTGTTGTACCTCAATCTGTTTTGGGTCATCCCCTTTGGAGTTTAAACGGGAGTCTGAGATAAATTATTTTGAACTCTCAAAATTGATTTTTTTCCTCTGTTCCCTGAGTTGAGCATGATCTCTTTTACCTTCAAAAAAGTCTTACTGCCACCTACTAGTTTGTACCCACAGGTGTTGGGATCTGCAGATACAAATTCTACTGGAGGTCCATCTGATGTGATCTTGCTGGTCAGATCCCCTAAATAATCCCCAGGGGGCAGATTTCCTTAAATTTTTTAAACAGCTCAAAAATTAGATTAAGCTTTTCCTCTGTTACTAATACTGTTGGGATTTTGTGGTTCCCAATAATAACCAAATGAGTCAGATGCCAGGCAGAATCAAGGGTCTTTGATTCAATTCAATTCAATTCAACAATACTTTATTCAATGTCCACAAAGGGAGAGCCCCTGGTACAAAAATCAGCCAAAGTCCCTCCAGCAAGGAGCTCTTCCCATTGCTATTTTATAGCACATGGCAGTTACATAACAAGTTACATAACACAAACCTCTAACCAATCATATTTAACCTTTCTATAGATGGATTTGTTCATCACATGCTTATACTTCTCCGCTCCACATGCTGAGCTCGCCCCTCTCCCCTTGGCCTTTTCTAGAATGTTCCTAGGGTGGTGAGCCACAACATGCTTCTTTGTGCATAAGTACTTTCTAAATCACATTTTGTGTAAAATGAACACAAGCATGCCCTTCAATACCTTGGCTGACTCTTTTCAACTATCGAGAGGAAAACTTTGCCCATTTTCTATATTGTTCCTTCAAAGCTTGCACCTGTTGCAGAGTCAAAAATATTTAACCCTTTAGATGCTGTAATGTTACAGAGGGTCTGGGCCTCGGGTTTATGCCTGATGAATGGGTTGAGCAGAATTATAATGATCAATGATATAATGATTACACATACTTTTAAAAATAACATATAAAGATTCTTTATAAAACTACAAGTCCTGTCATGTTTATTTAAAAATAATCTTTGAGTGAGATGAAAAAAAAAGCTGTTTAGCTTTTGGAAGGGAGGCGGAGGATGGGGCCATCTTCTCTAAACTGCTTTATCTCTCCTGAAAAAAGTTCACTGATTACATAATCTGGCCCTTAAGAATTAAATAATATTGCTTTACATTATATAAAACACCATATTTTAATACATATATAACCTGTCATTGTTAATGGCAGCACATTTTAATGCATTTAACTCTTGAATATATTTAAATTAAAAACAAACTTTAAAATACAATTATTTCAGAAACTATTCAACATAACCACTTCCAAAAACTACTGTGTAAGCAAAACCAAAAGCCCACTCACAGAACCCCGGTGAATGTAAGAGCTTTAATACCATTAAATGTCTACCTCACATTGTTACTGCATGGAGCCTTTTATCACAAATTATTAATAGCAATAATACTTGCTGATCTGAAGATTATCAGGGAGAAGTCCATTGCCTTGAATCGGAATGCTGGATTGGTCTATTGATAATTTTAAAACCCTTTAAAATACAGATATTTCAGAGTCACAGTGTTATTAATAACTGTTTTGGGGGTTATTCCCTGCTATCCATTCACACTAGAAAGAGAGAAAAACAAAAAACTTTAAAATACAATTATTTCACAACCACCATATTATTAATACCAATAGTTCACATCATTGGGAGGATTCCTGGGAATAACTGCAAATCTTGAATATGACTTCTCCTTTAGTCTATTTCGATTATATGTACACAATTTTAAAACCATTTTTACAAAGCTAAAACATAATTCTGTAAAATACTAAATAAATTGCCAAAACTTGTCAGCCCTCTTAGCAGCTCTTGAGAAAATTCAAGTAAAGCCTCATCACTCTATTTAAACAATAAATAAATATGTTAAGCTTATGGGTTACGTAAAAAGGAAAGTATTTTCATAGATCCATTGATTCCAAGGCTAGAAAGGACCATTGTGATCATCTAGTCTGACTTCCTGCAATAGCACAGGCCATAGAACTTCCCCAAAGTAATCCCAAGAACATGGTTTTGAGGAAAAACCTCCAATCTTGATTTTAAAATTGCAGGTGATGGGGAATCCACCATAAGCTGTAAATTGTTGCAATGGTTAATAACTTTCACTGTTAAAAATGTATGCCTTATTTCTAGTGTGAATTTATCTAGCTTCAACTTCCAGCCATTGGATCATGTAATGTTTTTCTCTGCTAGATTGAAGATTTCATTAAAAGATCGGAAACAAAAGTTAGGAATAAAGGGTCAGTTTTTACAGTGGAGAAAGGTAAATAGTGGGGTCCTCCAAAGATCTGTACTGGGTCCTGTGCTATTCAACATTCATAAACAATCTGGAAATGGGGTGAGAAGTAATGTGGCAAAAGTTGCAGATGGTTACAAAATTATTCAAGATTGAAAAGTCCAAAGCTGACTCAGAGTTACAAAGAGATCTCCTTAAACTAGGCAACAAAATAGCCAATGAAATTCATTCTTGATAAGTGCAAAGCAATGAACATTGGAGAACATAATCCCAATTATGCATATAAAATGATAGACTCTAAATTAGCTGTTACCACCATCATTGTGGATAGTTCTCTGAAAACATCTGCTCAATGTGCAGCAGAAGTCCACAAAGTTAACAGAATGTCAGGAACCATTAAGAAAGGGATAAATAATAAAACAGAAAATATCATAATTTCAGTATCCAAATCCATGCCCATACCTTAAATACTGCATATAGCTCTGGTTAGCCCATCTGAAAAATGATATATTAGAATTGCAAAAAGTATAGAGCACTTACAGGGAAACAAAAACTATTAGGGGGTATGAAACAGCTTTCATATAATGAGACACTAAAAGACTTGGACTGTTCATCTTAGAAAAGCGATGCCTGAGGGAGGGATATCATAGGTGTATAAAATCATGAATGGTGTGGAGAAAGTGAATAGGGTAGTGTTATTTACCCCTTCATGTAAAGGAAAGGAGTCCAGGAGAGCTGGCTGTATTTCAAGGAATCCCTGTTGAGGTTAAAGGGACAAACCATCCCGATGTGTCGAAAGAATAGTAAATATGGCAGGCGACCAGCTTGGCTTAACGGTGAAATCCTAGCGGATCTTAAACATAAAAAAGAAGCTTACAAGAAGTGGAAGGTTGGACATATGACCAGGGAAGAGTATAAAAATATTGCTCGGGCATGTAGGAATGAAATCAGGAGGGCCAAATTGCACCTGGAGCTGCAGCTAGCAAGAGATGTCAAGAGTAACAAGAAGGGTTTCTTCAGGTATGTTGGCAACAAGAAGAAAGCCGAGGAAAGTGTGGGCCCCTTACTGAATGAGGGAGGCAACCTAGTGACAGAGGATGTGGAAAAAGCTAATGTACTCAATGCTTTTTTTGCCTCTGTCTTCACTAACAAGGTCAGCTCCCAGACTGCTGCGCTGGGCATCACAGCATGGGGAGTAGATGGCCAGCCCTCTGTGGAGAAAGAGGTGCTTAGGGACTATTTAGAAAAGCTGGACGTGCACAAGTCCATGGGGCCGGACGAGTTGCATCCGAGAGTGCTAAAGGAGTTGGCAGCTGTGATTGCAGAGCCATTGGCCATTATCTTTGAAAACTCGTGGTGAATGGGGGAAGTCCCAGATGACTGGAAAAAGGCTAATGTAGTGCCAATCTTTAAAAAAGGGAAGAAGGAGGATCCTGGGAACTACAGGCCAGTCAGCCTCACCTCAGTCCCTGGAAAAATCATGGAGCAGGTCCTCAAAGAATCAATCCTGAAGCACTTACATGAGAGGAAAGTGATCAGGAACAGTCAGCATGGATTCACTAAGGGAAGGTCATGCCTGACTAATCTAATCGCCTTCTATGATGAGATTACTGGTTCTGTGGATGAAGGGAAAGCAGTGGATGTATTGTTTCTTGACTTTAGCAAAGCTTTTGACACGGTCTCCCACAGTATTCTTGTCAGCAAGTTAAAGAAGTATGGGCTGGATGAATGCACTATAAGGTGGGTAGAAAGTTGGCTAGATTGTCGGGCTCAATGGGTAGTGATCAATGGCTCCGTGTCTAGTTGGCAGCCGGTGTCAAGTGGAGTGCCCCAAGGGTCGGTCCTCGGGCCGGTTTTGTTCAATATCTTCATAAATGATCTGGAGGATGGTGTGGATTGCACTCTCAGCAAATTTACGGATGATAGTAAACTAGGAGGAGTGGTAGATACGCTGGAGGGCAGGGATAGGATACAGAGGGACCTAGACAAATTGGAGGATTGGGCCAAAAGAAATCTGATGAGGTTCAACAAGGATAAGTGCAGGGTCCTGCACTTAGGACGGAAGAACCCAATGCACCACTACAGACTAGGGACCGAATGGCTAGGCAGCAGTTCTGCGGAAAAGGACCTAGGGGTGACAGTGGACGAGAAGCTGGATATGAGTCAGCAGTGTGCCCTTGTTGCCAAGAAGGCCAATGGCATTTTGGGATGTATAAGTAGGGGCATAGCGAGCAGATCGAGGGACGTGATCATTCCCCTCTATTCGACATTTGTGAGGCCTCATCTGCAGTACTGTGTCCAGTTTTGGGCCCCACACTACAAGAAGGATGTGGATAAATTGGAGAGAGTCCAGCGAAGGGCAACAAAAATGATTAGGGGTCTGGAACACATGACTTATGAGGAGAGGCTGAGGGAACTGGGATTGTTTAGTCTGCAGAAGAGAAGAATGAGGGGGGATTTGATAGCTGCTTTCAACTACGTGAGAGGTGGTTCCAGAGAGGATGGTTCTAGACTATTCTCAGTGGTAGAAGAGGACAGGACAAGGAGTAATGGTCTCAAGTTGAAGTGGGGGAGGTTTAGGTTGGATATTAGGAAAAACTTTTTCACTAGGAGGGTGGTGAAACACTGGAATGCGTTACCTAGGGAGGTGGTAGAATCTCCTTATTTAGAAGTTTTTAAGGTCAGGCTTGACAAAGCCCTGGCTGGGATGATTTAATTGGGGATTGGTCCTGCTTTGAGCAGGGGGTTGGACTAGATGACCTCCTGAGGTCCCTTCCAACCCTGATATTCTATGATTCTATGTGTCATAAAAACTAGGGGCTCACCCAATGAAATTAATAGGCATCAGGTTTAAAACAAACAAAAGGAAGTATTTCTTCACACAATGCACAGTCAACCTGTGGAATTCATTGCCAGAGGATGTTGTGAAAGATAAAAGTATAACTGGGTTCAAAAAAGAATTAGATACGTTTGCTTACCAAATGAGCCAGATCACTCTCATCAGTGACCTGTCCTCATAATTATTTACCAATCCCCCAATTTTTGTGTCATCTGCAAGCTTAATCAGTATTGTATTTACATTTTCTTCCAGGTCATTGAAAAAATAAATAGCAAAGTGCCAAGAACTGATCCCTGCAGAACCCCACTAAAACACACACATTAAATGATTCTGCATTTCCAATTACATTTGGAGATCTATCAGTTAGCCAGCTTTTAATGCGTGTGTGCCATGTTAATTTTATATTGTTCTAGGGGGTTTTTTTAAATCAAAATGCCGTGGTACCAAGTCAAATGTTTTACAGAAGTCTAAATATATTACATCAATACTATTACATTTATCAGCCAAACTTGTAATCTCCTGGGGAAAAATATCAAATTAGTCTGACAGGATCTATTTTTCTATAAACCCATGTTGATTGGCATTAATTACATTACTCTTCTTTAATTCTTTATTAATAGAATCCCATGTCAGCTGCTCTATTATCTTGCCCAGGATCAGTGTCAGACTGACAGGCCTGTGACAGAATCCCAAGGCCTGACAGATGAATCAGCACTGTCAGCACTCTAGGCTCAATTAGTTTCCCCAGTTGTGGCTGATTGAGAAAATAAAGAGGAGTTGTCTAATCAATACCCAGTCTTCCTGAGTTAAGGAATTATTTGGTGTATCAGATTACTAGCTTGATAAAAGGCAGGAAGAAAATAAAGGGATGCGGAGGACATGTCTAGCTATGCCCATATTGAAGGAGATCCCAAGGAAAATGGATCTTTTTTCCTGCCAGGGCCCAGATGAATAGGAGCTGAAGGTCATAGGGATTAGGACTGTTGTGTACAATGTATAGGTATTGGTGGAGGGGACTTAAATACATTATACAGAATGGATACTAAAACAAGAGTCTCATCAGTTCCTAGGGTGGTCAACAACAGCAGAGACACACACCCTGCCACAAGGCCTATAATTACTGGGTCATCCCATTTACCCTTTTTAAATATGGGTGTATTAGCTTTATTCTTGAACTTCCCCAGTGGTCCAACACTCATTGAAAAATAAACATTAACATCCAGTGACCTCCTCAGCCAGCTCTTTTAAAACTCTTTGATGCAAGTTATCTGGACCTGCCGATTCAAAAATGTCTCATTTTAATAGCTTCTGTTTAACATGCTCCTGAGATGACAGTGGAATGGAGAGAGTGTTATCATATGGACGACTACATCATCTGTTTTTTCTTAAATACAGAACAGAAATATTTATTGACCATTTCTTCTTTTTCTGCATTATTATTTATAATTCTATAATTTTTAATCTAGTAATGGACCAGTATCACTGTTAGGATTCTTTTTGTTTCTAATATACTTTAAAACTGCTTCTTATTGTCCTTTACTCTGCTGGCCATATATTTCTCTTTGTGTCCCTTTTTTTCATTTAACAATTTTCTGCAATTCGTAGCTTCTGATTTATATTTATTACTATCAATTTTCCCTTTTTCATTTTTTTTAAAGAATTGTCTTCACTTCCCCTCTAAGCCAGGTTGTATTTTTAACCAATACAGCTTTCTCTCTTGATTGAAGAATTGTGGATATTTGGGCATCTAGTAAAGTGCTTTTAAACAATTCCCTATTATCATTCATATTTTCTATTTAATTTCTTCCTCCCCGCTGATTTGGCTCATAATTGTTTTCAGCTTTGTGACATTAGCCCTTTAAAAGCAATACGTGTGTGTGTGTGTTACACAACTGATTTGGACTTTATTCTGTTTGCATATCACAAATGTGTTCAAGTAATGAACACTTGTAACTAAGTTACCACTAATTTTCTGAGCTCCATAAGGCACCAAGGACTCCTCTCACATTTTATTGTCCTCTGGACTCTATTTTTGCTTCTTCCTCCTCATGTACATACAACAGTATATGAAAGAAAGAAATTATGAGATTGCAGTTAAACTGTTCCATGATAACTCCACAAACAACACTTGCTGCAGATAAGATCGCTTCAATTACATCTGCTTTATAATATATAAGAACTGGGTCAGCTCTCATGAGGGCAATAGGAGTCTAGTAATTACTTGATCAACCATGCAATATCACTTTTAAAGACCTGGCAAGAATGACGAAATTCAAAAACTATGGCAAATTTCTCAGCTTTTTCAAAGGTATTTCTGGGTTTTTTCATTAGGCATGTTCCCATTTACGTCTGCAGTGTTGTTGTAGCTGTGTCAGTATCAGGATATTAGAGGGACAAGGTGGGTCTTTTCCCAGACCTGAAGAAGCACTCTGTGTAATTTCAAAAGCGTGTCTCTCTCACCAGCAGACATGGGTCCAATAACAGATATTACTTCACCCACCTTGTCTCTCTATTACAATTTATGGCTGTGAAAGTCAGTAAATTCATGAAAGGATCGGTGCCAATTAGTCTCCGAGAGATGTATAATGTTAACTCTTTCCATGCTAGTCTGTCAAAAGTCAGCTCCCTGTGTAGTTGTTTTAACAGCTAGAGAAAGCCGATCTTCAGTTATGTTTCAGACATAGTGGATAACAAGTTGGGAGACTGTTTTGCAGAATTTGGAGTCAGTCACTTCTGGGGCTTCAACCGTCAGAAAGCCTGAAGATGAGAAACTGTTTGTTGAATCAGGGTAAAATCAGCAACAGAGAGTGAGGATAAGACACTATAGTTTTTCCAAGTTATTATTTTGTCTAGTCTCCCTGAATGAAAAACTGAGATCAACAGTAAAATCAGATCTTCAGGGAAATGAGAAGACCAGACGATGAGAATCTAAAAGTAACGACTAAGTCGGACCAGAGCACAACATTGTTTTGGTCACTCCAGAGAACGAAGTACTTGTTCTAGGCAGCAGCAGCAGCAGAAGTAGGCAAGTTGCATGTTGTGCAGATTGGCTGTAATTCTAGAGATGGGCTCAAAGCCTAAAACAGAGAGCCAGATTTCAAACACCTCCAAAGTTTTGGCCCGTTACTGTGATTCTGACTCTCCATCCCTGGAACCTGAAAGGGTGGGTTTCTGATCCAAGGATTCTATATGGGAACATCTCTAGCTTATGCTTAAAACAAAACAAACAACAAACAAACAAAAAACCCAAACACCACATATGGAAGAACTGCACTTCTGTGTATTATTGTTAGGTGACAGTCCTGTATCTGTCTATGTGTTGGGTGCAATTATGCTGAGGTAGACAGGTTCCTATCTCTGGAATAAGCTTTCTCCCTCCAATACTATTTCCTAAGTTTCATTGACGGGCCACATATCACGCGGTTTTGAATTGGTTTTTAAGATCACACAACAAGCTTCTTTTGCCGTGCTTACTCCCTGTGCGATAACAGAAGCTGCTTTGATGAGAGTCACGGTTCAGAAGATTGCTCCACAAGATTACAAACAAAATGCCCTTCAAATGTACAGATCACAAAGCCTCCCAGTTCAGAAGGTTGAGAAACAGATGATTCATTATATAAAGGAGTGCAATGCTCAAATTTGTTCTACCTCAGTAAAGTGGAATTAGGTCAGTGAAATTAGGTCAGTGTACAAACTTATGATTAAGATAACTTCTGCTCCATAGGAAACTGAATATCCACTGCTGTATCATTATCCAATAGATTAGAGAACTATCTTTTTATTGACCCATTCCTAACATTGTCATCTTTTTTTAAAAAATACTGATTGTAGTGCTTGTAGTTAAGGCTAAAGGAAAGTACCCATTCTAAGCCTGAAATTTCCCATGCTTAGGCTCAGGCAAGTGGAAAAAGTTATATTTTTGGAGAGTTTAAACTCAATAAGCAAGCCTTTTTGGGGTATGAGAATTATGAAATTGCTAGGTTTCTTACAGTTTTGGAAATGTGTGTTAACCTTTGTCAATCTACTCATAACTTAGTACCATAGGGCTTGCTACAGAGTGTTCAAACTTAGCATGTTCTTGGTCCTCCATAAGAACTTGCGCTCAGGGCCAGTTTAAAAATATACAAATTATACATAAAATGTAAAAATTATGTGGCAAAGATGGAACCTTCATAGAGCTGCAGCTAGGATTTGTAGGGCCCCTCACAATACGCAGAAGTAGACTCTCTGAGCTGTCTCCACCCTCTGCAGCTGCTCCTCCTCCTAGGGTTGCCAGGTGTCCAGTTTTGGACCGGAACACCCGGTCAAAAAGGGACCCTGATGGCTCCAGTCAGCACCGCTGACCAGGCCATTAAAAGTCCAGTTGGCGGTGCTGCTGGGCTGAGGCAGGCTAGTCCATACCTCTCTCGGCTCCACGCTGTGCCCTGGAAGCAGCTAGCCGGTCTGGCTCCCAGGCCCAAGCACCAGCTCCGCACTCCCATTGGCCAGGAACTGCGGCCAATGGGAGCTGCAGGGGCAGTGCCTGCAGGCGAGAGCTGTGCACAGCGCCTCCTATCCCCACCCCCCCCAGGAGCCAGACCTGCTGGCCACTTCCAGGGCACAGCGTGGAGCCAGGACAGGCAAGGAGTCTGCCTTAGCCCCGCTGAGCCACTAACTGAGGTGAGCCCGCGCTCCACTCCCCTGCCCCAGCCCTGAGCCCCTCCCCAAACCCAGAGTCCCCTCCTATACCCCAAACCTCATTCCTGCCCCACCCCAGAGCCCACACCCCCAGCCAGAGCCCTCTCCCTCTCCCATACCCCAATCCCCTGCCTCAGCCCACAGCCACCTCCTGCACTCCGAATCCCTTGGCCCCACCCCTCAGCCTGGAGCCCCCTCCAACACCCAAGCCCCTCATTCCTGACCTCACCCAAGAGCCCACACCCCCAGCTGGAGCCTGCACCTCCTCCAGCATCCCAACCCGCTGCCCCAACCCAGACCCCCCTCCCTCACCCTAAACCCCTCATTTCTGGCCCAACCCCAAAGCCTGCACCCCCCTTTAGAGCCCTCATCCCCTCCTGCACCTCAACCCCTGCCCCAGCCCAGTGAAAGTGAGTGAGGGTGGGGGAGAGCGAGTCACTGAGGGAGGGGGAATGTAGTGAGCGGGGGACAGGGCCTCAGAAAAGGGGTGGGGTAGGTGGCATGTTCTTTGGGAAGGGGCAAGGCTAGGGTGTTCAGTTTTGTGCAAGTAGAAAGTTGGCAGCCCTACCTCCTCCTCCCTGACCAAGTGGCTCCTCCAGCATTATTTCCCAGATCTCTGCCTCCTCTCATGAAAGATCTCAGCTCTAGAATGGTCAGATTCTCACAATGAAAAGCTTTGACATATGTCATGCAGACTGGAGGATGGGAAGGTGAAGGCACATGAGCATATGGATGCAGCATTTTAGTAGAGAAGCAGCTCTTCCCTGAATATTCTGGTGTGCTGAGAGTTTGGAAGTGAGGTAGGCAGTAGTGGTTTCTGAGACTGACCCACTGAAGAGCTAAAATAGGAGATGGGAGAAAATCTACACCCAGACTTTTCGAGGAGAGAGAGATTCTATGGCAAATTTTGTAGCCACAGAATTATAAAAACAAAGGGCCTTGATGTTACCAAAAATGTACCCGGCCTGGAGGAATTTTTGTCTGCTATGGGCAGGGGTACTGGTAGTAGTATACATTTTCAAATTAAATAATATTTTAAAGGTAAAATTTCTTGCTTTTGTTGTAACTTTTCTTGGCTTGATTCCATTTTCTCTCTTTTCTTCCTTAGTCAGGGTGTATCTTTACTTGTGTTGGTGTAATGCCGACAGACCCCGGTCGTTGGCAGGCAGAATCGAACTGAGAACTCTCGAGTTTCGTGCATGAGCATCTACTGTGTGAGCTAAAAGCTATAGGGCTCTTAGCTAAGATGTAGAGCAGACTCATTAATCTCCCTCTAAGTTCACCTGCACATCCACCAATGTGATATATGCCATCATGTGCCAGCAATGCCCCTCTGCCATGTACATTGGCCAAACCGGACAGTCTCTACGTAAAAGAATAAATGGACACAAATCAGAAATCAAGAAATATAACATTCAAAAACCAGTCGGAGAACGCTTCAATCTCTCTGGTCACTCGATTAGAGACCTAGAAGTCGCAATATTACAACAACAAAACTTCAAAAACAGACTCCAACGAGAGACTGCTGAATTGGAATTAATTTACAAACCATTAAATTAGGCTTGAATAAAGACTGGGAGTGGATGTGTCATTACACAAAGTAAAACTATTTCCCCATGTTTATTTTTCCCCCCTACTGTTCCTCACACGTTCTTGTCAACTGCTAGAAATGGCCCATCTTGATTATTACTACAAAAGTTTTTTTTCTCTCCTGCTGGTAATAACTCACCTTAACTGATCACTCTCGTTACAGTGTGTATGGTAACACCCATTGTTTCATGTTCTGTGTATATAAAATCATCCTACTGTATTTTCCACTGAATGCATCCGATGAAGTGAGCTGTAGCTCACGAAAGCTTATGCTCAAATAAATTTGTTAGTCTGTAAGGTGCCACAAGTACTCCTGTTCTTTTTTTAGATGGGACTGAAAAAAATATCAATTTTTGCTCTGATAAAACTTGGTAAAACTGAACAGAAACAAAAGCAATGAAACTGTCTTCAGACTTAAGAAGCTAGAACTGCATCAGCTTATACCTGGGGAAGTTTCTTACTAGATAGAATAGTTATTTCCTGCCTGAACATTAACCATGATTTTCTTGACTTTCATGCATTTATTTTATTTTTTATTTATAAATTTTCATTATTTTTTATTTTTGAAATATGTACTTTTTTATCTTAAAGATTTTTGCCTGATATTTTTCCATCACTTCACTGAGCCAGAATAAATCCCTTCATTCCACAACCCAAACCCCAAAATAGTCTTACTTTCTAGCCCCTCTTTTGAGTAAAACATACTTTGAAAATATAGCACAGCTTGATAAACATTTTAATTTATCTACAGAAAATATAGGGAACAGAATTACTATTAAAGCTTACTTTAATAAGTAGTGTAGATATTGTGTGGTTTACGATCTTTCTAAATTTTGTTGTGGAGAGAGAGGCTCACATGAACAAGGTATGTTGAGACTGAAAAATATTAGAAAGTAATATTTATTTCTTTCCAAATGCAGGAAAGTTAGAAGGGATCATAATAAAAATAAGATTAGAGATGTAAAAAAGAAACAGGCTGTACTGTGTGAATTCTCTGGTGGCTCAGAAAGAAAGAAACTAAAAAGGAAATCTAAGTAGCACTTATAAGAGCATATTGTTATTATGAAACTTCAGTAATCATAACTCTTTACCTTTCTTCATCATATATTTTTGACAAGTCTCCATATACCCCATGATATTATCCCACTTAGACCCCCTATTAGACTATGCACCCGTACTACGGTCCTGAGCAATTTTTGTCCAATGACTTTCCTGTATGTTTCTGGAAGTCCCACCTACCTTTTCTTCCTTTTCTGAGGCCTCTATGAAGTTATGGTACCATTTAGCCATTTTGCGGGGGAAGGAAGTGGGGTATTCTTGCAATTTTAGTTAGTTTATCCTTATTGGACACATTAAAAACAAATAAATATAGTTAGTATAAATCTAAATAAATAATTAAATAATTGCACAGAACTGTTTGTACAGTTCTAAACAAATCAAATGCTTTCAAAAAGCTTAGTAATAAAGGCATAAATGGGAAGTTCTATATACATATATTTTATATGCATATATAATTTTCCTCATTTTAGAGACAAATATTCTTGTATGCAGCTCGTACAATTCTAAAATTCAGTTAAATAATTGCACAAAGGCTGAAAAGTATTAATGTTAGAGAAAATATAACAGAGTAAGTTACACATGTACAGGGTACAGTTGTTCTACAGCCTCCTTTCAGAGATGTGCAAGATACTTTTAAAAAGTATATAAAGGCGGGGGGGAAAGGCTGATAGAAGAGAAAAGCAGCTCACTCCGCTGAGTGGCACAAGCCAAAAAGCAACAACTGTTTCTGGGAGTTTGCCCCACCCCTTTTAGCCAATCAGAAGCTATTCCTTAACCATATGGTCACTCATATGTATGAGAGAGAGAGCTGAGCACATTGCCAATTAGAAATTAAAGAAAGGTTGATGTATTTCTGCATAAGGCTTTCATTACAATGGGAGACAAAGAAGTGATGAGAGAATGAGTAGTAAGAGTGGAAAAAGGGGAAAGGGGCATGGCACTTGTGACAGTTAGGATCCAGACATCCCAAGGGGAGAACAGGGGCTCTGAACCCAAAGCAAAAGCAATCAAATCAACTGATTGTGTACATTTGTTACTGTGTATAAACATATGTCATGTAAGGTCTTTTATGAAAGCGTGTAAGGTTCTGAACTTGATGGTCAATAGAAAACTAAGGAAGGGGGAAGTTTTCCCTGTTCTGTATAACCTGAGAGAGAAATATAAAAACTGCAAACCCAGTTAAAAAGGAGGGAGTTTGAAGTGAAGGCTCTCCAGAAACAATGGGCCAGCATCTAAACAGGGTGCCACCATGAAACACTGGATCCCTTCTCTGATGGAGGGCATGGTAGGAAACTGTTGAGAGACAATAGGTAACTTGAATTTAGGGAGGGAATTTAGCTAACATAAAAGTGTAAAGTCTGAGGTTGTGTCTTTATGGTTATTTTCTGTGTAATGTCTGTGTATTTGTGTTTTTCTTACTATTTCATCTTTGACTATTACATAACTTTTTTATTTTACATTCTACATAACTATTCTACATAACTTTTTGTTTATTTTTTCCTAAGCAGGCCTCTGTTCTGCAGCCTGGATGGAGTGATACTGGGGGCAGGTTTCATTCCTTCAGGGGTGACAAACCAGAAGAGAAAATTTGGAGTGTCTGGTCTAGTTAAGAACTCAGAGGATAGATCTGAGGAGACTCCGGACCAGAAGGGTTATTGGGGTCGACCCGAAAGGGATAAATAAGCAGGTGGAAGCTAGGGTGAGACTTTTATGCTTGTAGGCTGGCTACTGGTATCGGAGCTCTGAGCAATAGCAGCATAGCATTAAAGGCACCCAGATTACAAGACAGACAGTGAAGGAACCCATTAGTGGTGTGGTTGATCCTTAAAATGTCACAGCACTCTATGTTAAAAATGGCATTAGCTGTTTCTGAGTCACTGATAATTCAGATGAAAATGATCTTGAGTACTACGGATCAGTATCCTAACAGATAAAGCACAAGATGGAGTATTAGTTTGGGGGGAAGGATAGCTCAGTGGTTTGAGCATTGGCCTGCTCAACCCAGGGTTGTGAGTTCAATCCTTGAGGGGGCCATTTAGGGATCTGGGGCAAAAATTGGGGATTGGTCCTGCTTTGAGCAGAGGGTTGGACTAGATGACCTCCTGAGGTCCCTTCCAACCCTGAGATTCTATGATTAGTTGGTGTCTACTACAGACCACAAAATCAAACTAGGAAACAGGATGACTACCTCCTTATGCACCTTTGTATAATGTGTAGGAAAATTTTTTGCATGATCATGGGGGACTTCAATTAGAGTGACATATGCTGGAGTTTGCATGCTTCCAGTACTAAGCCATCCTTGGAATTTCTAAGTATTATACATGAAAATTTCCAAATTCAGAAAGTGTTGTATCCCACATGAAAGCATTCTTATCTTGACAGATAAAGAGCAACTGATCCCAGAGCTAACAATTAATGGTAACCAAGGGTACGTCTACCCTGGGGAAGAAAAAAAAACAACACCTGTACAACAGCAAATCTCAAATCTTGGCTCAACTGACTCAGGTTCACAGGGCTTGCACTATGGTGCTAAAAATAATTCTGTAGGTTCCTCCAGGCTTGGAGACTCACTGCCAGTGTTTTTTTGCAGCATAGCCATATCCTTAGGACAAATGATCATGACTTGATAACATTTATAATATGCAAACAGAATAAAGTCCAGTCCAGTGATATATTTACTTGGTGCTTTAAAAGGGCCAATTTCATAAAGCTGAAAATAATTAGGAGCCAAACAGCTGATTTGGAATAATTTAATCAGAAAAATGTTGATAATTGTGAATTGTTTATGAACACTTTACTAGATGCACCAAAAGACACAATCAAGGAAGAAGGTTGTATTGGCTACAAACCAAGATTACAGAGAGGAAGTAAGGACAGTAAATATGTGTATAAATGGGAAAAGGGGATGCTGATAGTAATGAATATAAATTAGAAGCTAGGAATTGTAGAGAATTGGTAAGGGAAGCAAAAGAACATAAGGAGAAATATACAGCCACTCCAGATTGTACACACCACATACTCATAAAATGTGCAGCAAAAGAATAATGTAAAGCTGACTCAGCTAAACTACATCTGTCATGCACCACTCTGGGGCTAAGAGCAAAGCAATATCAGTTAGTGGAAAACAGTAGTATGGCCCGGATGAGAAGCACACCAATCCATGGGAATACAGTTCAGGGACAAAGACTGATCGCCCACAGACAGCAAGACCCAGTCCAACTCTGTACAACCATCAGAGGATAAGGGTTGATGCAAGATGAGAAACAAAGACAACCCACAGAGCTGACCTGAAGGAAAAGGATGTACTAGCACAAACCCCAGTGCAAAGCACACCAACCCAGAGAAGAACCAAAGCTCATCTGGGTTGTCGTGTATGTGCACATCCAGAGAGACTTATCCTAAGGATGAGGTCAGAATGCATCATACAGCAAAAGCAGTCAGAGATCATCTATGACCAAGTGCTGCATAGGCACTAGCTCAGATGGCATCCAATAAATGCCATCAATGCTATGGCAGCAGCAGATTTCAGTGCAACACAAGAACAGCTATCAGATACACAGTGAATGATATGAAAAGAGCCACAGAAAACAGGCAATTTTCACAGGTACCCTTTGTATGTTCTCCTTCCAGTGGCCTATTGTATAGATTTATTAATAGTGGGATTGTCTACTAGTGCTAAAAACATCATTTGGGGTTGCTGCTGTGTGCCCTCTACTGTTGCCTCTGGTTTTGCAAAAGCTGCAGCAACCACCCTTTTCCTCATACGCGAATGGTGTGCTCAGTGGAGAATGATCAATGGCTCGATGTCTAGTTGGTAGCCGGCATCAAGCAGAGTGCTCCAGGGGTCGGTCCTGGGGCCGGTTTTGTTCAACATCTTTATCAATGATCTGTATGATGGGATTAATTGCATCCTCAGCAAGTTTGCAGATGACACTAAGATGCGGGGGAGAGGTAGATACACTGGAGGGTAGGGATAGGGTTCAGAGTGATCTAGACAAATCGGAGGATTGGGCCAAAAGAAATCTGATGAGGCTCAACAAGGACAAGTGCAGAGTCCTGCACTTAGGAAGGAAGAATCCCATGCACTGCTACAGGCTGGGGACCGAATGGCTAAGCAGCAGTTTTGCAGAAAAGGACCTGGGGGTTACAGTGGACGAGAAGCTGGATATGAGTCAGCAGCGTGCCCTCGTTGCCAAGAAGGCCAAAGGCATATTGGGCTGTATTAGTAGGAACATTGCCAGCAGATCGAGGGAAATGATTATTCCCTTCTATTTGGCACTGGTGAGGCCACACCTGGAGTACTGCATCCAGTTTTGGTCCCCCTACTACAGAAGGGATGTGGACAAATTGGAGAGAGTCCAGCGGAGGGCAACGATAATGATTAGTGGGCTGGGGCACATGACTTACGAGGCGAGGCTGAGGGAACTGGGGTTATTTAGCCTACAGAAGAGAAGAGTGAGGGGAAATTTGATAGCAGCCTTCAGCCACCTGAAGGGGGGGTTCCAAAGAGGATGGAGCTATGCTGTTCTCAGTGGTGGCAGATGACAGAACAAGAAGCAGTGGTATCAAGTTGCAGTGGGGGAGGTCTAGGTTGGATATTAGGAAACACTATTTCACTAGGAGGGTGGTGAAGCACTGGAATGGGTTAACTAAGGAGATGGTGGAATTGCCATCCTTAGAGGTTTTTAAGGCCCAGCTTGACAAAGCCTTGGCTGGGATGATTTAGTTGGTGCTGGTCCTGCTTTGAACCAGGGGATTGGACTAGATAACCTGCTGAGGTCTCGTCCAACCCTAATATTCTATGATTCTATGATTAGCCAGAACCTTCTTCTGGCTAGTCACCAGTCTTACAAAACACTTTTAGAAAGTACAGCAAGTGCTACCTTGTGCCCTGTTTTTGATGCATATCCTCTCCCTACAGGTATTTTGGCACAAACTGAGATGTTTCTTATGTGGGAGATGGGGCTACTATTCAAAAGGTAAAATGTAGGAGACTTAGAAATGTTGTCTAACTGCCTCCTTGGTGTCCCTCTTCCTTCAGAAAGGAACAGCAATATGCACGGTTAATAGAAATGGTTGGATATTTTCTGATGAAACATTTTTCCATTGGAAAACAATTCAAAGGTGAAAATATTTCACGGAAACATACCATCTGATTAAAATTTGCTTAAAAACAGCTAATGAGGGAAAAAACATTTTGATAAGGTTGAAACATTCCATATCGAACTTTTTGGAATGGAACATTTTAATTTGCTGTTTCAAAATGACTTTGTTTCAATGTTTTAAATTTTATATTATGAAGTATCATATAAAATGAAAAAGTTAAAATGGGAATACAACTTTTTGATTTTGTCAAAATAAAATATTTAGATCAACCTAAATTGCATTTTTCTCCGAATTCAGTATGCAGGATATTTTGTTTTATTGTTTTTATTCTATTCTGGAACGGAAGAAATTTCAAATTGTTAAATTTGCCCAAAACAAAAAAATCCAGTTCCTGCAGAGCTCTAAAGATTAACAATACTGTTCTTCAGTTCTTATTTACTCTCAATTTATTTTCTAGCTAATGTGAAGTAGACTAAAGTGAGCCAGTTTGTAACTATTACCCATTTTCTCACACCTTATGAAACTTTACAATGGGCATTATTCATACAGTCATCAGCCTCTTTTAATAGCTCATCTGTAATCCAATTGCCTTTCCCAGCCTGAGCTATTTGTTTACTGTCGTTTTAAATCTCTTCCCACATAAGCTTGAAGTTCTCTTGTGAAGATGATTATCTTGCAACAGTGGAATATGAGTTCTCTTTTTGACTTACACTTTGTCACAACATTTTCCACAGCAATTACTTACCAGTTGTTCATTTTCGGACACTGAAGAAAGAAGGGAATGTTTGGGGGATTTAAAAATAAAAATTATTAAACAAATGAAAAGTTACTTCAGTATAATCCCCCTCTCACTTGGCTGCTGAAATTCCAGACACCATTCCTGGATGAATCTCTGCATAACTTATTCCACCACCAGTTGTATCTTTCAGTCATCTTTCACTCAACTGACACACTTCCATTGAGAAGCCATCTCAGCTACTCCGTTTACCTTGACCATGTTTACTATCTCATATTATCCACTGCTGCTCTTTTATTGGCCTTCCTTGTGCTAGCTTTATCACATAATTTTCAAGGTAACCTTTCCCATCACAGATAACAGCTGAGCTGAGTATCATCTTGGGGTGAGGGCCTGATCCTACAGCTGTTTCATGAGTGAAACTTTCAATCAGGGAAGGGAAGGGAAGGGAAACTCAGTCTCTTTGTTAGCACTCAAAACCATTTGTTCATTTCTGCTTATCAGCTGTCCATGGCAAATCAGATGCATTGTGGTACTTTCTCCATTTGATAGGAAAGCAGGGCGTTTAGAACCAGTCTGCCTTTGGGAGATGTAGCAAGTCAAGCTGTTTAAATTTTAGCTACTGAAATAAGTGCCACAGAATGGTTCAAAGAAATTTTCGTGTGTTTTAATGCCACTACAGAATAAAATGGCAACAGACACTCTGTTCTTACAAAGAAGTCATTATTCAGTTGGCTTATCCACGTACATGGAGCAGCAACACCAGTTGTTATACTGAGGTTTCCAGTAGCCCTAAGAAAACCTAACTTCTAAATTGGCAAAGTGGCATTCTATATTACAGTGCTATGTCATAGGTTGTCTTTTCTCACATCATTATCTTTTCAGAAGCTAGATTTCCTTTACATTTTAATTTATTCACATCCTCTTGTGCAATGTAGTTGTCTGGTTCCTCTATAGCAGAATACAAATAAACTTTTCAAACTTTTCAGTTGGCTCTGCTTGTATATTTGAGTATCATTCTGTCTTAGATTAAGAATACTGCCATAATATAGGACTGAAATATTTAGAGGGGCCCTTACTATTATCACATGATTTACATCTGATTTGAGTATCTTGCCTTCACTCTGCTTACACTGATGGCAATGGAGAGAGGCCCCGGTATTGAGCTAAAATTAATTCCCCAATTTGAAATGAGTTTACATCAAACCTTGTTTTTTTCATGGCAAGGGAACAGAGGAGACAGTTCATTTTGCTATGGTCATTCACAATAATTTTCTCTATTGATTTCTCTGTATTTAGTTAGTTTAGTTTTTTGGTGGTTTGATAAAAGTAGCAGGGTGAATTTATATAATTTTCCCCTCTGTAACAGCATGTAATGCACAAACACTATACCTGCAGCTGTGCTGATGCACAAATGAGTAAGCAAAGAAATAGCACTGATGATTTCCCCTTACACTCACCATTTCATCCTATTGGAAGGGAAACTAATGTTTGCCAAATGTAAATTGACATTTGGGCCCAAAATCAAGTGGGAGCTTTGCCTGCATTAGGTCTGCAGAATAAATACTCTTGTTTTCAAATCGCTATGGTTATTATACAAACAATGGAGAATAACAGAGAAATATAGTTGTGGGAAATGTAGTAGGTGTGTAATGGAGTCTTGCCCTTTCACACCAGCAGAGAATTTGACACCTATGTTGTCGAGCCCATTTAAAATATTGTGTTCACTTTCTTCCTATTTCTCCTGAATATTGCAGAGTAGTAAAAACTCAGCCTACAGGATGAATAGTTATTCTGCTGTCTCTCAGCAGGGAAGAAGCTGAAGTTACTAATCAGCATTGCAATATTAGATGCTCTCTGTCAAGCAAACTGATCAGACCCCACTAGCCACAAGACTTTGATCTAGAGAGATTCCGAGCCACACTATTCTGTGGTATATTTAAATAACTGCCTGGGAAGGAGGAATAACTTAGATATTCAAGGTCCAGTCCTGGAAACTCTTTCTTACACACGTAGTCCTTACGAGAATCTCATTGGAAATAATGGCTCTTCTCATGTAAGTAAGGGCTAACTATGTAAGTAAAGTTTTTCAGGATAGGACCTTTTATTAGTATATAACTGATATGAAATGTAAACAGGAGTCTTTATGAATCTACACTATCTCAAGCAGTATTTGTAGTGCTTCTTCCCCTTCAATGTTCTTTTCCACCCACGCAAGGATTCGTGTTTTAAAAAATCAATAGGTGCCCCTTTCTGTATATTGTAATTGTTGTGTATGTTAAACAACCCCAAAAACCTGTTAGATCGGGAAAGTTATATTGTGGGAACAAAATTTCAATTTCCATTCAACCCTTTGAAATATTTCTTCCGGTAATTAGACTTCATTTTCCAATTAGTTCATATTTAACCATTTCCTTTCTCTGTGGCACTTTATATAATGCACTTAAATGTTAGCTGTTGCACTTACTTTTCTGGTGATTTTCTTATTTTGGTGCTTGAGAACCTAAATCCTTTCGCAAAAATCCCAGGAGTGAGGACAGAAATTCCAGCAGGACAGGTTGCAATTATATCCTTAAAAACATTCACCCTACTTTTTATTGTTAATAAATTTTCACAATGCTTGGGAAAAAAAATAAGCAGGGAGACACAGGACACACTGTTCAGTGCTGAATGTAAATTGATTAATATCCTAACTGAGCACAAAAGAAGTGTTTCCTGATGAAAAGACAAACATGAAGAGAAATCAAGCTTAACAACTGCTGACAAGGTTGACTTATGGTGGAGGAGAATAAACATGTAAAACCTTCAGACTATCATTACAAAGTCAATGGATGACAAATGAGGCTTCATGAATGATGAATGATGGAGGCTTTTGACGACAACATTCTACAGCCTAATTGTGAAGAAATAAAAGGATATTTATGAATTACAGCATTACGCAAAAGGGCTGCAATTGATCTTTCAGGAATCTATAACTCAACCTCTTGAAATTTCCCTCTGGACTAAAATATGGTAAAAAAAGAACTCAAATATAGTTAGAACTCAAAGAACAAAATCAGAATTGCAACTTTAAGGTTTATATATCTATGTAGAAAACAAGAGGAAACATTTTGTATATTTTTACAGCTAAAATATTCAATATATTTCACTTTTAAATCTCATAATTATAAATCAGAGATTGTAGTTTTAACTAGAGCTGTTGATTAGTTGTAGTTAACTCACACCATTAACTCAAAAAAATTCATCACAAAAACATTAATCACGATTAATCGCATTGTTAAACAATAGAAATCAATTAAAATTTATTAAATATTTATGGATGTTTTTCTACATTTTCAAATATATTAATTTCTATTACAACACAGAATACAAAGTGTACAGTGCTCGCTTTATATTATTTTTATTACAAAAATTTGCACTATAAAAATTACAAATAAAAGAAATACTATTTTTCAATTCACCTCATACAAGTACTGTAGTGCAATCTCTTTATTGTGAAAGTAACTTCCAAATGTAGATTTTTTTTATTACATAACTGCACTCAAAAACAAAATAATGTAAAACTTTAGCGCCTACAAGTCCACTCAGTCCTACTTCTTCTTCAGTTAATTGCTAAGACAAGTTTCTTTACATTTATGGGAGATAATCCTGCCTGCTTCTTATTTACAATGTCACCTGAAAGTGAGAACAGGCATTCACATGGCAGTTTTGTAGCCAGTGTTGCAAGGTATTTACATGCCAGATATGCTAAACATTCGTATGCCCCTTAATGCTTTGGCCACTGTTCCCGAGGACATGCTTCTATGCTGTTGAGTTTTGTTAAAAAAAACAGTGTGTTAATTAAATTTGTGACTGAACTCCTTCGGGGAGAATTGTTTGTCTCCTGTTCTGTTTTACTCGCATTCTGCCATATATTTCATGTTGTAGCAGTCTTGGATGATGACCCAGCCTGTGTTGTTTATTTTAAGAACACTTTCACAGAGGATTTGATAATATACAAAGAAGGTCCAATGTGAGATTTCTAAAAATAGCTACCACACTCAACCCAAGGTTTAAGAATCTGAAGTCCCTTCCAAAACCTGATCGGGACGGAGTGTGGAGCATGCTTTCAAAAGTCTTAAAAGAACAACACTCCGATGAGGAAACTACAGAACCTGAACCACCAAAAGGAAAATCAACCTGCTGGTGGCATCTGACTCAGAAGATGGAAATGAACATATGTTGGTCTGCTCTGCTTTGGATCGCTATCGAGCAAAACCCGTCACCAGCAGAGAGGCATGTCCTCTGGAATGGTGGTTGAAGCATGAAAGGACACATGAAGCTTTAGCACATCTGGCACGTAAATATCTTGTGATGCTGGCTACAACAGTGCCATGCGAACTCCTGTTCTCGCTGTCAGGTGACATTGTAAACAAGAAGCGGGCAACATTATCTCCTGCAAATTGTAACCAGACTTGTTTGTCTGAGCAATTGGCTGAAGTAGGAGTGAGTAGACTTGTGAGTCGGCTCTAAAGTTTTACATTGTTTTATTTTTTGAATGAAGTTTTCCTCATAATTCTAAATTTGTAAGTTCAACTTTCATGATAAAGGGATTGCAATACAGTACTTGTATTAGATTAAAAACAAAAGACCTAGTATTTTTCAATTACTGTGAAAATATTTATAATCCAACTGTACACTTTGTATTCTGTGTTGTAACTGAAATCAATATATTTGAAAATGTAGAAAACATCCAAAAATATTTAAAGAAATGGTATTCTATTATTGTTTAAGAGTGCGATTAATCCTGATTAGTTTTTTTAATTGCTTGACAGCCCTAATTTTAACACATTGATGGAATATCCAGAAAGTGTATTAATAGGTCTTTAAAAAGTTCTCAAAAACCTGCTCAACTGAAGACTAAGAATATTAGCCTAGGTTAAACATACCTGAGCCATGCCTCCCCCTCACCCTCTCAAAGTCCTATGCGCTTTCAAAGCTGAGATTATTTCATTTCAATCATCAACTCTGTGTGAAAAAAAGTTTTATCTTTTGAAAAATAAATCATTTTTCAACAAAAAATTCAATTTATGGTTGCTACTTTCTATCTATGCATACATCACTGATCCATTGAAATGTCATTTCTCTGGAGCAGTTGTGAAGTATCTACATTGTCAAATGTGAAAAAAGATTCATGTTCCTTTTTTGTTTTAGATTGGAATTGTAATTTATAAACTGTTCATTATTATAAGACTATTTTGTCATAGATTTACTCTGCAATTTAGTGCAGCTTTCAGAACAGTTTCAAATCCTGCTGTACATGAAGGTTTTTAGCTTCTAGTACTTTAGAAGGACTAGAGTCCTTCAGGACTCCAATCAGGAGTCAGATTGTAACCATCTATGGTATCTATTGTGATAAGCTTAAAACTTATTATACTTTGGGGGGGCTGGGGAGGACTGTGTTCCGTACAACCTTTCTTCCGTATCACTCAGCTAGTTCATATAAGTATATATTTTCCATATAATCTGGTCTGTTTGCATGGTATATGTCCAGAAAGTTTATTAATAATTTGCACTGTCTGGATTAGATTCTGTAAACATTTCTACCTCTGATGTTTAAACTCTGCATCTATTTTGTTTGAAATGTATATTAATAAACCCTTGCCCTTCTGGTTTTCCATAGAGACTGGTTACAGTGAGATGATTAGCTGCCTTATACACTCCACAGTCTCAATAAGATAGTTTGTAAACCAGTAGTTCAAAATCTACTGGCAACAGTTAGTTGAGTAGACATTTCATGCCACAGATTTTATATTTGATTATGTTCAGTACAAAGCTGTGTAACTTGCTAATGGTAATGTATTACAAGCTACAAAAAGGGGATCAGTGTTGGAGGGCCAAACCAAGAGCATAACTGGGTTCTAAGTCATTTGTATAAAAGTCTCTTTGGTAGCGCATCGGAGATCATATACTTGTTTCATTGATTTTGTCTTTAAGTGCTGTCTAATAGTAGAAAAGGTCACTCATATCACCGGATGTTGTAATTTTGCAAGGAAACCCAGCATCTCATGTGGTATTTTTACTATCAATAGCTCTTTGACAATGTGTCACATCTATGTTTTTGGAATGATTGTACAAATGTAGTGAGGGTAACACTCTTACATTCATTTTGTAGAGAAGAAGAAGTAGCAATTCATATTTCTCTATCTTCTTTCCAGGTATTTTCACACTGCAAGGTACATTTTTCATCACATCAAACACATAGATATGTGGTGTACTTTCTACCGTACAGGGATAATGATTTTCTTCTCTTACAGGCCATTAATTAGACAGTAGGAAAAGGAGCATTTGTGATGGTGAAAAAATCCAGATGGCTTTCAACAAGCCTATTTCTCCAGCAGCCAGATACTCACCTCTGCTCCAGCCCCTTTACACTGCGTAAAATGGCCAGATCAGCATAAAGAGATCCTAAATGCCCCTGTGACACATGGCTAGAAAGGGTTAAACATCCTGCAAAATAAATAACCCTCAAAAGATATGAGAAGATAATGTTTGTGTTTTTGTGTATTTACACATGTATGAGTAGGGTAGACAATGTAATCAACAGTCCCTGTCTATGTCACCTGGAGTACTGTGTCCAGTTTTGGGCCCCACACTATAAGAAGAAGGTGGAAAAATTGGAAAGAGTCCAGCGGAGGGCAACAAAAATTATTAGGGATCTGGAGCATATGACCTCTGAGGAGAGGCTGAGGGAACTGAGTAGCAGCCATGTTAGTCTGTATCCACAAAAAGAAAAGGAGTACTTGTGGCACCTTAGAGACTAACAAATTTATTTGAGCATAAGTTTTCATGAGCTACAGTGGAAACTGCAGAACCACCTGATCAACATCCTATACAGCAAACAGGGAAGGATTAAGAAGGCATGCATCCAGTGAAGTGATCTGTAGCTCACGAAAGCTTATGCTCAAATAAATTTGTTAGTCTCTAAGGTGCCACAAGTATTCCTTTTCTTTTTGCTGAGGGAACTGGGATTATTTAGTCTGCAGAAGAGAAGAATGAGGGGGGATTTGATAGCTGCTTTCAACTATCTGAAAGGGGGTTCCAAAGACGATGGATCTAGACTGTTCTCAGTAGTACCAGATGACAGAACAAGGAGTAATGGTCTCAAGTTGCAGTGGGGGAGGTTTAGGTTGGATATTAGGAAAAACTTTTTCACTAGGAAGGTGGTGAAGCACTGGAATGGGTTACCTAGGGAGATGGTGGAATCTCCTTCCTTAGAGGTTTTTAAGGTGAGGCTTGACAAAGCCCTGGCTGGGATGGTTTAGTTGTGGATTGGTCCTACTTTGAGCAGGGGGTTGATGACTAGATGACCTCCTGAGGTCCCTTCTGTCAAGGTTCCTTCCCTTGTGGATTGGTCCTGCTTTGAGCAGGGGGTTGATGACTAGATGACCTCCTGAGGTCCCTTCTGTCAAGGTTCCTTCCCCACTCTGAACTCTAGGGTACAGATGTGGGGACTTGCATGAAACTCCCCTGAGCTTATTCTTACCAGCTTAGGTTAAAAACTTCCTCAAGGTACAAACTTTGCCTTGTCCTTGAACCCTATGCTGCCACCACCAAGCGTCTTAAACAAAGAACAGGGAAAGAGCCCACTTGGAGATGTCTTTCCCCCAAAATATCCCCCCAAGCCCTACACCCCCTTTCCTGGAGAAGGCTTGATAAAAATCCTCACCAATTTGCATAGGTGAACACAGACTCAAACCCTTGGATCTTAAGAACAATGAAAAAGCAATCAGGATCTTAAAAGAAGAATTTTAATTAAAGAAAAAGTAAAAGCATCACCTCTGTAAAATCAGGATGGTAAATATCTTACAGGGTAATTAGATTCAAAACATAGAGAATCCCTCTCAGCAAAACCTTAAGTTACAAAAAGACACAAAAACAGGAATAAACATTCCATTCAGCACAGCTATTTTACCAGCCATTAAACAAAAGAAATCTAATGCATTTCTAGCTAGATTACTTACTAACTTTTTACAGGAGTTCTGAAGAGCATTCCTGATCTGTTCCCGGCAAAAGCATCACAGACAGACAGACCCTTTGACCCCGTCACCCCTCCCCCACCTCCAGCTTTGAAAGGATTTGGTCTCCTCATTGGTCATTTTGGTCAGGTGCCAGCGAGGTTATCTTAGATTCTTAACCCTTTACAGGTGAAAGGGTTTTGCCTCTGGCCAGGAGGGATTTTATAGTTCTGTATGCAGAAAAGTGGTTACCCTTCTCTTTATATTTATGACACCTTCCAACCCTGACATTCTGTGATTCTATGCTGTATTCTGATAATTCAGAGGTCAAAAGATCATCATATCATGTAAATGAATTGTAAACACGGGATCTCTCAGTATTCATCTCTTTGAAATGTACTGTGAATGGTGGAGGAACAAGCAAATGGCCTTATGTTAATTCGTATAGCTAAGTACCGGTGATGGACTACCCATTGAGCCCAACAATCTAGCCAGTTTTCGGTCCACCTTATAGTCCATTCATCCAATCCATACTTTTTTAACTTCCTGGAAAGAATACTGTGGGTGACCATATCAAGAGCTTTGCTAAAGTCAAGATATATCACATCCACTGCTTTCCCCGTATCCACAGAGCCAGTTATCTCATCATAGAAGGCAATCAGGTTGGTCAGGCATGACTTGCCCTTGGTGAAACCATGTTGACTGTTCCTGATCACCTTCCTCTCCTCCAAGTGCTTCAAAATGTATTCCTTGAGGACCTGCTGCATGATTGTGTGGGGGACTGAAGAGAATCTGTAGTTCCCCGTGTTCTCTTTTTTCCTTTTTTTAAATATGGGCACTATATTTGTCTTTTTTCAATTGTCCAGGACCTCCCCCAATTGCCACAAATTTTCAAAGATAATGGCCAATGGCTCTGCAATCACATCAGCCAACTCCCTCAGCACCCTTGGACGCATTAGATCTGGTCCATGGACTTCTGCGTGTCCAGCTTTTCTAAGTAGTCCTTAACCTGTTCTTTCACCACTGAGGGCTGCTCACCTACTCCCCATGCTGTGTTGCCCAGTGCAGCAATCTCCAAAAACTTCCTGGATTGTCTGTGCACTGCTGTATTGCTCTCCCAAAAGATGTTAGGGTGACTGAAGTCCCCCATTAGAACCAGGGCCTGTGATCTGGAGACTTCAGTTAGTTGTCCAAAGAAAGCCTCGTCTACCTCATCCTTCGGTGGTCTACAGTACACTGCCACCATGACATCACCCTTGTTGCTCTCACCTCTAAACTTAACCCAAAGACTCTCAACAGGCTTTTCTCCAGTTTCAAACTGGAGCTCTGAGTAATCATACCGCCCTCCTACATACAATGCAACTCCTCCACCTTTCCTCCCGTACCTGTCCTTCCTGAACAGTTTATACTCATTCATGACAGTGCTCCAATCATGTGAACTGCCCCACCAAGTTTCTGTTATTCCAGTCACATCATAGTTCCTTGACTGTGCCAGGACTTCCAATTCTTCCTGCTTGCTTACCATGCTTCTTGCGTTCATATACATGCACCTAAGAAAACTAGCTGATTGCCCTACTTTCTCAGTATGAATCAGGAGGCTTCTCATCTTCTACCCTCCTCCTCGTGTTTCCTCTCAGTATCCCACTCCCCCACTTACCTCTGGGCTTAGGTCACCATCCCCTGGCAAACCTAGTTTAAAGCCCTCCTCACGAGGTTAGCAAGACTTCCTGAGAAGATGCTTTTCCCTCTCTTCGCTAGGTGGATCCCATGTCTTCCTAGCAATCCCTCTTCCCTGAACAACATCCCCTGGTCAAAAAATCCAAAGCCCTCTCTCCAACACCACCTGCATAACCACACATTCACCTCCACAATTCGATGGTCCTTACCTGGGCCTTTTCCTTCAACAGGGAGGATGGATGAGAACATGACTTGCACCTCAAACTCCTTTATCCTTCTTCCCAGAGCCACGTAGTCTGCAGTGATCCACTCAAGGTCATTCTTGGCAGTATCATTGGTGCCCATGTGCAGAAGTAGGAAGGGGTAACGGTCCGAGGTCTTGATCAGTCTCGGAAAACACTCCGTCACATCCTGGATTCTAGCTCCTGGCAAGCAGCGCACTTCGAGTCTCCCGGACTGGTCGGCAGATGGATGATTCTGTCCCCCTTAGGAGGGAGTCCCCAACCACCACCACCCGTCTCCTTTTCTTGGGATTAGTGGTCATGGAACCCCCATCCTAGGGCAATGCATCCCATGCCTTCCAGCCGATGGGGTCTCCTTCTAATACCTTCCCTCAGAGGGCTCTTCCAATTCCTTCTCTGTAGTAGTACCTGTGGAGAGAGCCTCAAAAATGGTTTCACACCTCTATCTGCATTGGGGGTACATAGGTTCTCCTCTTTCTTCTGGAGGTCACCTGCTCCCAATATTCTTCGCCGCTCTGCACTGCACTCTCTGATTCTTCAGCATATTTTGCTTCCAGAACAAAACACCGACTTCTACCCAGAAAATCTTCATTTTCTCTGATGCAATGCAGGGTTGATGCCTGGTTCTCTAGTCCTCTAACCTTCTCTTCTAATATGCAGACTAATAGTTAACTTAAGGCTATAGTTTGTCATCACTATGATTTCCCTGACAAAAATTGTGACTTGTAGGGCTTTTTTTCATGCACAGCCCTGGTCCTTTTCAGCCCAGGTTGCTTCTACTGAATAAGATACTTCCTTGAATTTATATACATTTATAACTTATTATCTTTGGTGTTTTGCTCACTTTTTATACACTTAAACTAATGACAGCTGATTAACACTTTGCTAATGGAAAATAAATACAATCATAATTAAAATATTGCAGGCCATGGCTTTTTAAAACTAACATAATGACTCTTGCTTCCCTCCTCTCCTACAGCCCCCAACAATCACCAGTCTTACTAAGCTGTAACATTTTCAAAACTGGAGCTTAATGTCAGAGGATGACCTATTTTTCCTGACATGTACTCAATTCTTTGACCCCTACCAAAGGAATAACTATTGTGTTTTTCTCTAAATCTTGTGTTGAACAGAGACATCCAATATAGTAATAGCTTTTGTTATTCATACTTCCCTGCCTTCTGTTTCTGTGCTTGCTTCTTTAGAGAATCAGTAAAATGGAGAGCCTCCAGTGATATTTTTCCCTAAACACTAAGAGGGTTGTTGGAAACATTTCTCACTTAATAGAAATCAACATTTATCTCTTGTTGGATCATTATCAAGCAGAGGATGAATTGGATCATACATGTTGTCAATGTTTTCATGTACAGTACTTTCTCAGGTTTGTTATTTTTCTTTTTAAGTGTTATCAGTGGTCAATGTGCAACACTCTACAAAAATCTTATGTAAATCATTTTCTTTACCTCCTAACTGGTGCCAAATAACATGGGTTTTGGATGGGAGTTCAGTTCACCAATATTGATATTCTCTAAGCTCTGGTATTTTCTGATAATGATAAATGTATTACCTTGAATGACTCATATTAGTTGATTTTTAGGTACCGTTGAGACAAACAATGGTTTAGAATAGTTTGATTATCTGAACTAATATTACAAATTCTCACAAGTTTTGAACTGTTTCTCCCTGCTTATTTTTCATTTCATATCTAGGACATATTTGCAAATTAATGAAATCAAACAGCAGTATCCACACAGGGCTCCTGAACATTTTCTCCTATGGAAGGGATCCCTGGGGAGGAAATATCACTTGGATCCCCTCACAGAGATTTTCCCACAGTGTCCAGTTGTTGGGTGTGATTTGCTTCCCTGAAGGAAAAGCTGTCAGCCTGCCTCCCATACCTGACAGGTTCCTCACCCTCTCCTTCCACCATCTGTGAGATGCCAGGGGTATCTGCATGGTGCCTCTGGTTCTTCCTGTTAGCACAGTACTGTTAAGCAGAACTACCAAGGACCTCCTGCAGTCAGTGCAGTCTCCAAGAGGTAGACTCTGTAGAGACACTAATCACTGTTCCCTCTAAGCTGTGCGTGTGCACACAGATTCTAAACCCCACGCACACGGTGAAACACAGTGTGCACAAAAATTTGCACAGAAGCACAATAATTTGCACAGAAGAAATTTTTTGTGCACACGGCCTGTCAAAAATTAGAGGGAACATTGACACTAATGCAATCTCAGACTGTTTGTCTTCTCTTCTACCATCTTCTTGGAGCCAGAGGAGGAGTGTGCGCATATTAGCACACCTCTCTGCCCGCAACCCCCCCTGCCCCCAATCCCTTTTCCAATCCAGCCACTCTTATCCTCTGGGCCACCATCCCCTACCACCATGAAGACTCTAGGTCCCTCAGAGGCCTCATGGGGCCGAAAATTGGGTGAATGATGCCACAGAGCTAGCTGAGCCCCAACCCTCTCCCTTCAGAATTGGTGTTAGTTGCACATAGAGCCTTCCCTGCACACATGGATCTGTGGAGGATGATACAGACCAAGGTTAAAAAATTTAGAAGAGAAAATAAACAGTCCCATTTCATAATGCAGTATGTTTAGACCCGACCAATGTCCATTCATATCAGGTACAGGGTGTATACCCTTTTTCCTTCTCCTCATATTTATTGAGTTCTTGGTCATTGATTTCTAAAAAGCTATATACTTTGCTACACATTACTTTTGTCTCTTTCCACATTGTGCCAAGAAGTCTTATTGACCCTAATGTGTTCAAGTAATACTACCACTTATTCCTACGTTGTATATGTTGATCTGTTTGATACATCCTATCTGCAACATATTGTGAAAGCCTTACTCGGCTAATGGTAAAGATCTAACCTGGTAAATATTTCCAGTGAGACTTCTCATGTTTCTGTGGTGAACAATGAATTTATGAAAATGATGGAAAGTATTTATACAACATAGAAAATTTAGGCATGCTAACAAATGCATTTTCTGTTGTATACCTCGGGAAGAATCTAAATTTAAACTAATGTGAGTTGACTTTATTACAGATAATGATACTTAAAAATTTCTTATTGGTTCAAATTGCATTGGTCTTGTATTGTTTAAATAAATTCATGGTCAATAACCTACCATGGGAATTCTCTTTTCTGTGTCATTGTTATAAACATTATCATTCAATACTCAAAATCTTTCAATGCAGAATAATCTGTGAATGCCTAAATATTGACCTTCTCAGTAAAAAGAATACTTAGTATGTATACAGCCACCCAGTCCTGCAAACAGTTATGGTCCTGCTTAACTTTACCATCATGAGTAGTCCCACTGATTTCAAAGAAAGAGTATGTAAGGTCAAGACTCACTGTGCTTCGTTACTGTATGTATACTTAGGGACAACTGAACAGTGCATTTTATTGATGTCAAAAAAAAACAAAACAACTATGATTTTAGCACCTATAAAAATAGCCACCCAATAATTCACAATTCATCAGTTTTCAGTGCTCTGTGTGGGATTGTAGGCAAAATTTCCTTTCTGTTTCCTCCAAGTGATGTTCACCCATTGTAAGGGGGCCAACATATAGCAGACTTCACTCAAAGAGTTTTACTTAAGCTTTGTGCAAGTGGGGTAGATTTCACTCTCAACTAACATGATGGAATTTTGTTTCACAAGTGCATTTTTCCTTCCATGGGAGTCCTCATCAAGGCTTCATGTGTAAGAGACCTGGTTCCATCTCCACAAATAGATCCAAATTTTATAAACTGAGGCTAATTGTACTCATCTTCAAATGTAAATCCTGACAGACTGAATAACATTTCATATTTCATAGCATTAATCATATGTAGTAGAGCAAATCTGGTCTTAGTCATATTATGGCTTTAGTAAGACTTGCACAAAATTTTGGCAATAGCCCCTTAGCTAGAGCAGGCTCAAATTTCAGGATTTCTAGTTCATGAGATTCTGATGTTTTGAAATTTGGTTTCAATCCAAATCAGAACCCCAACTGTGATTTGATAAAAGTTAGTCAAACCCGCTTTCATCAGAAAATTTCTGATCAGTTCTACTTTTAACCCTTTAGAAAAAAATCAGTGATTTATTATATTCTGAGAAGATGTTTTGATAGGATTAGGTGGAAGTATGGAATGCTAACACAGTCAGGCTGGAATATGTTACTTGCACTGCAGCAAGATTTATAGTAAAAACCAAGTAATTGGACAAAAATTAGCAAAGCAATAAAAAGCAGAAGACAACTCATGGATTTAAGATTTATATTTAATCTGTTAGATCTTTTGCCTGGGATGGCTGCAACCTTTTGCTCAAGCTGTCCAAGAATACTCAGCTATGGAACACTAATGACTCAGCCTGTCCCACCCAATACCCAAGTGCTACACACTACTGCCAACCCCAAGCATTTAAAAATCATGAGAGTGGCTTAAAAATTATGCGGTAGGTTTAACTAATAACTTTTTTGCTGGAGGGTTAGTTTTTGCCTTCTTATTTTAGAGCTCATGTTTTCCAGCTTTTCTCTACAACTATGAGGGCTTGGTACTTATGAGATTCTCATGAAAGTCACATGACTCTTGGAGCTGGGGCTTTAAGAAGAACACCAAATATTCCAAGACTATCATTTAAATCCTGAAAATTGGCAACACTGACTACAATATTGCCTTAGGTCAGGCACTAATTTTCTCTGTTGTAATTTGCTTTAAATCCACCCATCCAGGACTCTAAGCACATGTACAGATTTCAGCAATAAAAGTGATACAGTAATCAGCTAGACAAATATTCAAAAGCTAAAATCACAGACTCCCCTAAAATGGCAGCTATCCCACACTATCCTCCTCCAATTAATCTCTCTCCTAACTCCCCAGATCCTCAGAAAATAGTAAACTGGAGATCTTTAAAACCAAATACAGTTTCACAGAAAATGGAAAAATTGAGATCTCTGGAAAGAGACTTATTTATAGTACAATTGCTTTTTCTGCTACAGATACCCGCTACCAAACTGGTGATATAATAGGGTTTGGACTCCTTGTATCAGCCATATCACTTGCTTTACATTCTATATCAATTACATAAAAACTATGTTAAAAGAACTTTAAGTTTGCAAAGTCAAGCATGCACAGTTTGGTCAGCATGTAGGAGTTGAGGGGAAGAAGCATGTTCAGCACAAATGGGAACATCAGAAAACTGAATTGCCAAACTCTAACAAGTCTCTGCTGGAGTATATACAAACAGACTTGACCAAATTTGGATGATTTTTAACAGCAATAGCAAAAGGCACATCCCGCATGCTAAGGAGACACCTTCCCCTCTATTCCCCACCTGTCATCAAATTTCAAGTCTCTGCTCCAAATTATGAAGGCATTTGATCTTCTCAACAAAACAATTGTAAGAGTTCTTTTAACATGGGAGGAAAAACAAAAACAAAACAAAAAAAAAACCTAAGCATTTTCCCCTAACCTCATTCACTGAAATAGCTGAACCATTTTAGCTGAAACTTTCCCCCAAAGTTTCAGCTTCAGTCAGATCCCAGCATGGAAAATTTCAGCCTTACTTGTTTGTTTGGCAAAGTTATAAGCAACTGAAAACAGGATCATAATGGAACTAATGTTGGCACTACCAGCTCTACCTATAAGATAAGCATTAATACAATGCAATGTTGTTCTATGTCTGTTCCATGTAATTTACAGCATTTTATGATTGCAGTATTTATTCTGCATGAATATTCATACTAATTTTACTTCTAAGGTAAATACAATTATTTTTAAAGGATGATCTAGGCATTGATAGTGCAGTGGTTGTATAGTTAAAGTATCCATTATGTGCTCAGCAACTAACAGATATCTTTTGATATAGTTTTATTAAGAAAGGAAATGTTAGCTATGGCTTGGGAGTTCTCTCTCTTTTTGAAAAGTGTCATTGGAACAGACCTTTCAATGGTCAGAATGGACTTTAGTTTACATTTTATCTGAAGAAAATTCACCTCCCCCTCTCAGCATCTACAGTACAGTGCATTCTTTGAACCAACCCCAAAGTGGTAACTGGCAGTGTGACAGCCTAGAGATGTCAAGAAAGAACAAGGCCAGAGATCGTCATAATTTGGTGCATGACTGTCCTTAATAAATAATGTAGCCATAGAATCTGTACAGCAGATCAAGAGCAGTATATGCTTTAGGGTAAAATTCAGCTGCCTGGGGGAACCATGCACTTAGTTCTCAATTCTTTATGTGATCTTTATGTGATCAGAGTTGCACAGTGTTCAATAATTATCACATGTTCACAGCTGGATCTAGGCCTGAGAGTGGATGGTAGCTTCAATACTTAGAAGCTAATTCAGCCCTATGATAAGTGAAGGCACTCCCATTGACTTCCCTGGAACTTCTCCCTCTTTCCGAACCTGGGCCATCATCAGGATTCAAATTACCTAAACACATCTGGAATTATATTGAAACATGTCTTTAGTTTAAGGTAACTCAATATGGGTTATACATGCAAAATGGCTCCCTAATATTTGTCTTCCCTGAAGGTACTCTGATTCTGCTTTGAAATGGGATTGGGAATAACATTAACAGAAATACTTGTATGCATCTGCTGAAATCACAATATGCAACATGCTGCAGAATTGTTGCTACAGAATTGTTGGTATATAAGTAAGTCCTAATGAGGAATAATTAATAAAATCAATAAATAAATAAATAAATAAATATGCTGAAAGATTCTTCTACATTGTACTTGGAATATTTACACAAAACCATCAAACATCAAACAGAAGAGACATTTTGCATCTCGTACGCTGGATCTCCATCATGTCATATTTACTGTGCCCACTAGGAACATATGGAAAGGCTGGTATTTGGATTTAGGGTTCCTAGTATTTGGATCTCAGTTCCCTCTGGGTTTCATTGGGTCTCAAGCGGTGCCTGGGCCTTGTGCTGAGGGCTGAAGCAGCCCTTTGCCCAGTAGTGAATTACATCTGCTGAAGATTAGATACAGATAGTATTTTCTTCTCCTGTTCATTTTTCAATAAGGGCAAAATCAAAAGAGCGCATCTTACTGCTACTTTTATGGCTGCCAGTCTGAATGCCATACTGCTGCACCCACCTCTGTAAATCAAAAGAAATAGTAAAATAAACATCCTTGCAGAAGTGGAAAAGTTGTCATACATATACCCATAGAAAGATGAAATGTTAAATTTGTGCAGTGGCTAAATCTTTTTAAAGAACTGAAACACATTACAGCCATTCAGAAATCAACTGGGATTAACACATGCATTAGATACTAGCAAGGGATTATTGTCTGAGAAGGAGTGATCTCTGTGCAATAAAATTGATACCATTAGAGTTTTAAGTGGTGTATTTTGTATTGCCAAGAAACATACAGGAGCTAACCACGTGGGGCCTGAAACTGTGGCAGCACAATTGTATCTATAAAGTTACTGCTTGTTGGATTTTACAATGGCTTTTATACCATTGGTTTTTTAGGATTTTAGTTCTGAAAACCATGCTGGGATATTGTGTTGCAAGCTCCTATGCCTTGCCATTCCTTCCTGAAATGGAGATGCATCAAGTGTACATGAAACAAAGGATGAGGTCACTGACTACTGATGAGGCTTGACAGACTGTAGCATCTGCTATGGATTCATGAAGCATATGCTGTACTTCTACTGAAAAAAAGCCAAACAAACTAGTATTTCTGTACTATCTAAAGTGGGCATGGTGCAGAATTGTTGGTATATAAGTAAGTCCTAAAAAGGAATAATTAAATACAATATATGCTGCTTTTCTGGCATCATATGTTTTTTCCTTTTCATTCCTATTCTGCTTATTGAAAGGTTACAGAAATGAAATACAGCCCCAGGATTTATGCTGTACAGTGGATGCCTGCTGAAGGCAGTATGCATCAACATTGAATTGATATTTATGGGAGAAGTTTCATTTTTAATCATTTTCCCTGCGCAGCTAGGTGGGTATATTTGCTGCAGAATCTTAAATTACATGATAGCTAAATATAACACAGCACCTTGTTTGCTTGGACAAGGTTTAGGCTGAGCCTCTTAACTGTACATTTTAAAGGTGTGCAGAAGAGGTCTCTCCCCCATTCATGCAGTTCTTGCCACAGAATGGGACAGTGCAACCTATAAAGCTATTAATACTTGTTAAATTAGCAACATGTGCTTTCAGCAGTTGTAAGGCCCAGCAAGTCTCAAACCTGGGCAAATGCTAAGCAACAAACAACACCACACTGCCACTCAGTATCAGCGGCAACTAACTCTCACTCCCCTACCAATGACCCACTACAGGCACAGACAACATGAAGTCCCACCTCTTCAAGGGGTTCGACAGACAGCAGCCTTGTGACACCTAAATGGCTCCCTGCCCTATATAAACCCAAAGGGCATTCCAAGAAGCATCCAGGTATCACTGGTTGGGAAAGCAGTGGACATGTTGTTCCTTGACTTTAGCAAAGCTTTTGACATGGTCTCCCACAGTATTCTTGCCAGCAAGTTAAAGAAATATGGGCTGGATGAATGGACTATAAGGTTGATAGAAAGCTGGCTAGATTGTCGGGCTCAACTGGTAGTGATCAATGGCTCCATGTCTAGTTGGCAGCCAGTATCAAGTGGAGTGCCCCAAGGGTCAGTCCTGGGGCCGGTTTTGTTCAATATCTTCATAAATGATCTGGAGGATGGTGTGGATTGCACCCTCAGCAAGTTTGCAGATGACACTAAACTGGGAGGACAGGTAGATATGCTGGAGGATAGGGATAGGATACAGAGGGACCTAGACAAATTGGAGGATTGGGCCAAAAGAAATCCAATGAGGTTCAACAAGGACAAGTGCAGAGTCCTGCACTTAGGATGGAAGAATCCAATGCACCGCTACAGACTAGGGACCGAACGGCTAGGCAGCAGTTCTGCAGAAAAGGACCTGGGGTGACAGTGGACGAGAAGCTGGATATGAGTCAACAGTGTGCCCTTGTTGCCAAGAAGGCCAATGGCATTTTGGGATGTATAAGTAGATTGCCAGCAGATAGAGGGACGTGATCGTTCCCCTCTGTTCGACACTGGTGAGGCCTCATCTGGAGTACTGTGTCCAGTTTTGGGGCCCACACTACAAGAAGGATGTGGAAAAATTGGAAAGAGTCCTGCGGAGGGCAACAAAAATGATTAGGGGACTGGAACACATGACTTATGAGGAGAGGCTGAGGGAACTGGGGATGTTTAGTCTGCAGAAGAGAAGAATGAGGGGGCATTTGATAGCTGCTTTCAACTACCTGAAAGGGGGTTCCAAAGAGGATGGCTCTAGGCTGTTCTCAGTGGTAGCAGATGACAGAACAAGGAGTAATGGTCTCAAGTTGCAGTGGGGGAGATTTAGGTTGGATATTAGGAAAAACTTTTTCACTAGGAGGGTGGTGAAACACTGGAATGCGTTACCTAGGGAAGTGGTGGAATCTCCTTCCTTAGAAGTTTTTAAGGTCAGTCTTGACAAAGCCCTGGCTGGGATGATTTAGTTGGTGTTGGTCCTGCTTTGAGCAGGGGGTTGGACTAGATGACCTCCTGAGGTTCCTTCCATCCCTGATATTCTATGATTCTATGGTCACTAGCTGCCATGACCACCCTGCATTCTTTGTTCCTGAACTCCTGGTATTGACTTGGTCTCTGACTTGGACCTTGACTCTCACTTGAACCCTGGAACACTCACATGGACCCTGATACCTGATATTGACCCTCAGCCTGATCTCCAACCTGTCTCCTCTCTGCCCTTCGGCCTGACCCTTAGCTTGTCATTGTGGGTAGGGGTCATCGTGGACAGTTTTCTGAAGACATCCATGCATTGTGCAGCGGCAGTCAAAAAAGCAAACAGGATGTTAGGAATCATTTAAAAAGGGATAGAGAATAAGACAGAGAATATCTTATTGCCCTTATATAAATCCATGGTACGCCCACATCTTGAATAGTGCATACAAATGTGGTCTCCTCATCTCAGAAAAGATATACTGGCATTAGAAAAGGTTCAGAGAAGGGCAACTAAAATTATTAGGGGTTTGGAACAGGACCCATATGAGGAGAGATTAAAGAGGCTAGGATTTTTCAGCTTGGAAAAAGAGGAGACTAAGGGGGGGATATGATAGAGGTCTATAAAATCATGAGTGGTGTGGAGAAAGTGAATAAGAAAAAGTTATTTACTTGTTCCCATAATATAAGAACTAGGGGACACCAAATGAAATTAATGGGCAGCAGGTTTAAAACAAATAAAAGGAAGTTCTTCACACCATGCACAGTCAACTTGTGGAACTCCTTGCCTGAGGAGGTTGTGAAGGCTAAGACTATAACAGGATTTAAAAGAGAACTAGATAAATTCATGGAGGCTAAGTCCATTAATGGCTATTAGCCAGGATGGGTAAGAAATGGTGTCCCTAGCCTCTGTTGTCAGAGGGTGGAGATGGATGGCAGGAGAGAGATCACTTGATCATTACCTGTTAGGTTCACTCCCTCTGGGGCACCTGGCATTGGCCACTGTTGGTAGACAGGATACTGGGCTGGATGGACCTTTGGTCTGACCCAGTATGGTCGTTCTTTGTTCTTATGTTGAACACTATAGCCCTTGACATTGTTTCCAAACTCCAGCATTTGATCCTGCCTACTGTACTCCTGCCACAAGTCCCACCTATCTTTACCTGGGATCCTGACAGTTTATCTGGACCACTCTAACCTGTGAGAAGGCTGGCCCTGTGGGACATGGAGGCAGTGGGGTACTCCTACCAAGCATGTCCCAAAAGGCATGCTGGAACAGCTTGCCAGCCCCAAGGAGGATCTTTCCATGTTTTGGGCAGAAGTTGTGCATCTCTCATCTAAGACCCAGGCCCTGAATGTGCAGACCATCCAGCAACTTGAGGAAAACACTGCACTATGGGCCCAACTAGCACAGTATGCTACCAAGACCCAGACACTGTGGGAGCAGGTTGCCCGATTGCAAGATGAGAACAACATGCTCCAGGCATGTGCTTTGACTATGCACCCATACCAGAGGCTAACAGTCCCCCTCCCGTAGCATTTCAATGGGGACTGCCAAAAATTTAGGCATTTCCCTCAACCTACGTTGCCTGCTGTTTCTCTCCCAGTTCTACCCCCACTGACCAGGCCAAAGTAGGACTCATAATCAGCCTCCTGACAGGAGTGGCTCGGGATTGTGCTTTGCCACTAATGAAACAGAATCTGACACTGTTGAACTGGGACTCATTCCTCCAGGCCTTCTCAATGAGCCCCACCACGCTCAGACAAAGCAGCCCTGCAAAAACTACAGCAAGGACAAGGATCAGCCACCTCCTAAACAGCCCACTTTAGGTGACTCACCACAATACAGAGTGGAATGAAACAGTTCAGATCTACCAGTTCGGTGGGGACCATATGAAGTAATCAAAGATGAGCTACCCACATGGAAAATGTGACCCACCCAGATGTCTTCATCAACTTCAGTATATGCTTTGACAACAGGCTGCACAATGAAGCAAAGAGAGAGGGGGACTGTGCCACCATCTAGCCAATGTTCTCCAGTATGTATCTCCAGCTTCATCTCAGAAGCGATGCAATTCAACATGGTCTGTAATCCTGTGACCTCCAAGGAGAGGGAGTGTCACTGACACCATGGCTTGTGTTTCTACTATAGAGAATCTGACACAGCTCGTCAGCTGCATGTCTTAGGCTCTCTCACAGAAAAAGTTGGAAAATGACCAAGTCCAGGCCCAGTAAGGAGGGACAGCCTGGGCAGATCCGGGATATCCATCTCTGCCCCCGAATTCTTACTGAAGCATGTCCAAGGCACAGTGAGTCTCCATCGCACTTACAAGACAAGGTTTGCCAGCACATCCCAGTGAAACCACGACAAGTACCCTGCAGAGAATATTTGTGACTCTGGTGTTGTGGACAATTTCATAGACACCAATATGGCACAAGCCTTGGGGATCCTGCTACAGCAAAAAATGGCCACCGACCTCATAGAGACTATAGATGTCGCACTCCTATCTTCAGGCCCAGTAACACTAGAAATAGTACCAATAGAAGTTGTTATCCAGGACTATAGAGAGACCCTATGGGAAGTTTAGACTTGAAATTAGACAAAGGTTTCTAACCATCAGAGGAGAGAAGTTTTGGAATAGCCTTCCAAGGGAAGCAGTGGGGGCAAAAGACCTATCTGGCTTTAAGATTAAACTCGATAAGTTTATGGAGGAGATGGTATAATGGGATAATATGATTTTGGCAATTAATTGATCTTTAAATATTCATGGTAAATAGGCCCAATGGCCTGTGATGGGATGTTAGATGGGGTGGGATCTGAGTTACTACAAAGAATTCTTTCCTGGGTATCTGGCTGGTGAATCTTGCCCATATGCTCAGGGTTCAGCTGATCGCTATATTTGGGGTCAGGAAGGAATTTTCCTCCAGGGCAGATTGGAAGAGGCCCTGGAGGTTTTTCGCCTTCCTCTGTAGCATGGGGCACGGGTCACTTGCTGGAGGATTCTCTGCTCCTTGAAGTCTTTAAACCATGACTTGAGGACTTCAATAGCTCAGACATAGGTGAGAGGTTTATCGCAGGAGTGGGTGGGTGAGATTCTGTGGCCTGCATTGTGCAGGAGGTCAGACTAGATGATCATAATGGTCCCTTCTGACCTTAATATCTATGAACTTGCCACACTCCCCCATAATTCTCAGCATCTCATGGCTGACCACTCACAACCTGCATGTCCTTTGCTGTGAACAGAAAGTCAGTTTCTACTCTGAATTCTGTTAGCAAGTTTGCCTGTGTGCACCACCACATGAAACTTGGCTTCAAGATACATCCCTCCAGCCTGAGTCCAGGATGCCATGAAAGCCGTGGGTCCAGGCTGTGCTGTAGCTGGGACCCCCATCAAAACCAGTTCCTGTTCTTCCCATCATGTAGCATGTCTCCATGGATGTTTTTGAGAAGAATGTAGGTGCCCTACCACTGCACCATGACTATGACTGTCCAGTTGAGCTGCAACCTGGAGGCAAGATATCTTTCAGCTGCATCTATACCATGTTGGACCTGGAGCTGGCCACTTTGCAATCCTGTCTCCAGGAGAATCTGGCCAAGGGATTTATCTGTCCCTCCACCTCCCCTGCTAGGGCCCCAATTCTTTATGTTAAAAACAAAAACGGAACCCTGTGTTTATATATGTGTTACAATGCAGGCCTTCATCATCAAGACCAATGTAGCCAATGTTGCAATCGGAGCAATACTTTCCCAAAGTTATGGCCCGCAACATCACCTGTTCCCTTGTGCCTACTACTCTCAGAAACGCACACCAGCAGAACAAAATTATGACGTTTTAGATAGGAACTTCTAGCAATCAAAACCACCTTTGGGGAATGGTGCCATAAGCTTGAAGGTGCCAAAACACCCAATACAGATGTACACTGATCATAAAAACTTGGAATACTTTCATAAGGTAGGTTTCAGAGTAACAGCCGTGTTAGTCTGTATTCGCAAAAAGAAAAGGAGTACTTGTGGCACCTTAGAGACTAACCAATTTATTTGAGCATAAGCTTTCGTGAGCTACAGCATCCGATGAAGTGAGCTGTAGCTCATGAAAGCTTATGCTCAAATAAATTGGCTTGTCTCTAAGGTGCCACAAGTGCTCCTTTTCTTTTTTCATAAGGTAAAGGCATTGACAGATGCTTTCAATGGGTCCTGTTCTTCACAAACTTTGATTTTACTTTTACCTATCACCCAGGACCCCAGAACAAGGCAGTCAATGCTCTGTCCTGAAATGGGAATACCTCCCTGACTGCGGTCACTCCAGCACAGAGCTTCCATGAATCCTCAAGCCCTCTAACTTTGTGAATGCTGCCATTTCCCAAGACTTCTTTCCCTAATCCATTCTGCTGGGAAGGAGGTGTTTCTCCCCAGGGACTTTAAGGCAGTAAGCAAGATGGCTTGCTCTACGTCAAGTGCAACATATACATTCCACTAGGATACCCCTAAAGGGAGGTGCTATGGCTGTGTCATGATGCTCCATTAGCCAGGCACTTTGAGTGCCTCAAGACTCATCACTTGGGTGCCCACTCCTTCTGGTGGCCCTGGATGTGTGCAACAGTCCACAGCTACGTTGACTCCTGTGAGCTATGTGCTTACACCAAGAAGCCACACACAAAGTTTCTTGACATCTTAATGCCTCCAGAAAGACTGTCTAAACCCTGGGCAGTATTTACTCTACATTTTATAGTGCGCTCTCTGTATCTGACAGGCCCACAGTCATCCTCACAGTGGTAGATGCAACTAACCAAAACAGCTCACAGCTCCACTCCATCATGCATCTCCCAGAAGAAACAGCCCAGCTCCTGATGACACATCTGTTTCCATGGACTCCCTGAACAGATCACATCTGACCACTCTCCACAATTCATGTCATGATTTTGGCACAAAACTCTACAATTGCTTGGAGACCATGCTTATAAATCCTCCATTTACCATTCACAAATGGAGAGCCAGTGTGAGAGAGTTAATCAGGTTTTACAGCAATACCTGAGATGCTTTATGAATTACCATCAGAATAATTGTGCAGCCCTCTTGTCCTAAGCAGAGTTCACCTATAACAACGCTGTCCATGTCTCCACCAGGCAAAGCCCTTTTTATGTGAACTTCAAGTTCCACCTCCCTCTCCACCTGACTGTACCCACCACCTCTACAAACCCCATAGCTTCTGAATGGGTCCATCAAATCCATGAGGCCAAGGAGGAAATTAAGACATCTTGAAAATACCAAGAAGGATTACAACCAACATGCAGACCATCAGCATCTAGAAGGCCCACCATTTGCTGTGGGACAGAAGATGAGGCTTTCAGCACAACACCGCCACATAGACTGATGCTGTTGCAAACTAAGCCAGCAGTACCAAAGCCCATACCCAACCAGCAGGCTGATCAACCCAGTAACCATTCAGCTCCAACTACCCAGATCCTTCAAGGTGTTTCATGTTTCTCTATTGAAGCTATACATCACCAACCCCTTTGCACATCAAACACAACACTTCCTACCTTCTGCCGCAGTGCAGGTCCCAGGTCACAATGAGTATGAGGTCCATGAAATGCTGGACTTAAAAATTGAACAGGGGTCCCTCCACTACCTTGTGAACTGGGAGGGCTGTGGCAAACCTAGGAACCAGTTTCACAGGTCCATGCCCTTGACCTCATGACAGGCTTCCACACAGCTCACCCAGACAAACCCATAGAGCAGAGAGTAACTAAGGCCCAGCAAGTCTCATATCCAAACCAGCAGAATTCTCAGGGAGCAAACACCTCCACACTACCACCCAGCAACAACCATAACCAGATCTCACTCCACTACCCATTACCTGCTGCACGCACAGATGACAGGAAGTCCCACCTCAGGGACCTACCTACAGACAGCAGCTTCATGGTGCCTAATTGGCTCCCTGATCTATACCAACCCAACGGGCATTCCAAGAAGTGTCCAGGCAATAACACAGATCACTAGCTAGCTGCCACAACCACCCTGCCCCTGTTCCTAAACTCCCACTGTTGACCTTGGACATGACTTGGACTTTGACTCCTGCTTCAACCCTGGAACACCCACATGGACCCTGATAAGTTGTATTGACCATTGACCATGCCTGACCTGTCTCCAGCTCTGCCCTTTGGTCTGATCATTGATCCTGATACTGACTCTGAATTGTGACAGTTTTTCTTCCCTACCAAGCTCCTGCAACTAGTCCCACCTACCTTTGCCCAGGATCCTGATAGGAGTGGTATGGCACAAAACACTGCCACAACTTGGTAAATAATATGAGAGTTGACTCAGTATGTTCTGCTAGTTCTGATTATACCATTTCCTGTGCCCTACAGCATTTTTCACATGGTAAGTTTCAGGTGAAAGATGACCTATGTATTTGAGTCTTAACACAATTTTTATGTACAAAAGTGGACATGACTATGTGTTTGTATTTTATTTCCCTCAATTGTTATAAAATTAATCTTAAAATAAAATGTCACATTTTGAGTCTTTTGGACCCAAAATTATATCTATGAGGCCATTATTTTAATGTACAATTCAGGCTTGATTTGCCACATGTTGGAATAAAGATTGATCCTAATGCTACACATCGTAAGTATGTATGCCATGAATGAATATATATTAAATATGCTAAATAGATACAAAGTATAAACAGTTACATATTATGGAGCTATGTTAATTATACTATTTCCTCTTCTTCTGAGACCAGTTTCTTCTCTCTGCCACACAGCAGAAGATGTCCAGGCCTTTACAGGTTGGCTTCCTGGAGAAATCAGTAATGCAAAGTCTGGCTATATTTTAAGTGTAACCTGCTTTATTTACGTACATGAATCCTGAAATAAGATGGTTAGATAGCATACAGGCCAATCCTTTCTTCCAGGAATTTCAAGTCAACACCAAAGCCTGGTTCCCAACAAATGACTGACTTAAGAGTTGACTGATCATAGGCAATGGGAAAGAGCAAATCCTCTTGCACTTTGTACAGCTCTTTCTTCCAAAGCTGACTCTACATTCACCTTTGCAAAATCCAAAGCTAACACCACCCCAGCAAGTTTTTCCCAAGCATCAGAACTTGCTCACCCCATGAAGGGCTTGCCTACACTGCATGTTACTGCACAGCAAGCTAGAGTGTGAATCTAGTCACACACCGTGCCATATAGTCACATCCTGTGCGGACACTGCTACAGTGCAGTGAAAGTTCTGGAGTACAGCTCGGCATGCTACTACCTGAAATCACAGTGTGGTAAGGCACACTCCGAGACCTTTAGTGTGCTGTAGCAATGTCCACACGGGACATTACTGTGCAGCAAGTTGGTACACTGTAGGCTTGAACCCTAGCTTGTCACACAAAATGTGCTGTGTAGACAAGCTCAAAGAAAAAAAACAAACAAAAAACTCTGAAGCCTATGTGTAACAGCACCACCTGGTGAACCCTGCTGTAAAATTATAGGTAGATATTGCCATGCATCTGCAGAAGCCACTCACTAGGTCAAATTTATAATTTGTAGAAATGTAATTGAGTTTTTCAAACAAAACTTTTGTGATGTGTTGCTTATTTTAGAGCTTCAGTGCTTAATTTAGATGCTTGCAAAAGAAATGAACTGTCATTATTTGTATGCACCATATGATATGTAGCTAGTCCCTTCGTGGAGCTGGTAGACACATTTAATCTAGAAGACAAACTGCAGTCTCTAAAAATTGCTCAAACATGTTTTGGGGCGGGGGGAACAGGAAAATGCCATCAGTAATGACAGGGCTTTCAATCTCTGGAAAAGTACTCTTATGGTTTACTATTTAAAGACAAAATATTGCACACAGGTTGAAGACATTTACCAATAGACTTGAAAATATCTAATGCAAGAAAGGAAAGGCAGAACCAAAGATAACCAACATGGTAGCGAATCACTGTAGACAACTTGCAAAATATTTACATGGGGAATGGAGATCGTGGTATCTCTAATGTATCTGTGCAAACGTAGGGAGTGAACACACAGCTATGTCTATATAATATCAACACCACTGAAGTCAATGGGAAATTTATCATTGACTTCTGTGGTAGTAGGAGCATGTCCATAGAGAGCAGGGGAAATAAAGACTTTTATCTGAAAGCTGATCTGCAAAAGCCCACTAAGTGAGAACTGCATTCATTAGGGACTGGTGGAAGGGAAGTTTGCAATGCAAGAGACTGCAGTACAAGTGAGATTAAAGGCTTTGAGTTTCTGGAGTTTGCCTGAAGGGAGCTTGGTATTTGGGAATAGACTGGTATACCGACAGGCTCAGTGCCAGGGGAGAACTACTTGCTAGAAGACATGAAAGGAGTTTTGAGAAGAATTGAGTGTTTTGTGTCTTAATTTGCACATACCATACACATACAGAAGCAAGCAGAATTACTACTATGAGGGTAAATAGACCAGGAAAATGTTGTTTGTTTGCATGCCTTCCAGGCTCCATATATGGATTATATTTTACACAGCTTTTCTTGGGATTGTTTTTAGACTGAACAATGCTCTCCGCAGTGGTAGAAATTGTGCTCAAGATCTCAGCCCACGAACCTTTCCATTTAGGTATTTATATGACTACTATCATCATCATATCCAAGTGCTTCACAGACTGTATCTACACTGAGCTCCTGGGATGTGATATTGACTCCAGGCCCTGATCTACAGAGATGAAGTGATTTGCCCAAGATCACACAGAACTCTGTAGCAAAGCCAGGAATTGCACCAGGATCCAGTCTAGTACCTCAACCACATGGTCACACGTCTCTTGAAAGTATTAATACTTCTGGAGGCAAATTGTGTAAATCCCCAGATCCCTTGAATGCTCAGATCTGCTGCTCTTCCTTCAGCAACAGCAGCTCACCAGTAAAAGAGAGTCTTCAGAGCATCTAGCTTTCTTTGACCTTTACACAGTTTAGAACTTTCAATGGCTAGGAATGTGCCTTTACTTCCTAAATTAGTTATTCCATTTTTCATTTAATAGATTGATTTTGCCAACAGATTAGTTCCACATTTTACTGTTTTTAAGCGTTGGCTTATTTAATTGACTATAATTGAGCCTTTGCTGTCATCTGATTCACTCAGCCAATTGCTTATTCAGCCTGCCATGTAACTCATTACCAGTTTTATTTTGTTGCTTCTGGTTGTCTTATTCTGCAGAGTTCATTTTAGTGCACCTTCTTTCACCAACTCACTGTTACTATTTTGCACTACTCTATCTATTCATTTTTCTTCCTTGCAAGTTAGTAACCCATTCACAACATGAATCCTGCTTTTCTCATTTGGATATGACAAGTTGCAATGGGGGAGGTTTAGATTGGATATTAGGAAAAACTTTTTCACTAAGAGGGTGGTGAAACACTGGAATGCATTACCTAGGGAGGTGGTAGAATCTCCTTCCTTAGAGGTTTTTAAGGTCAGGCTTGACAAAGCCCTGGCTGGGATGATTTAACTGGGAATTGGTCCTGCTTCGAGCAGGGGGTTGGACTAGATGACCTTCTGGGGTCCCTTCCAACCCTGATATTCTATGATTCTATGACCAAACTTCAAGCATAAGTAAACTGAACCATTCTTTTTTGGATCTTTATCTTTTAACTGCTCCTTGCCTACTTCTTCCTTTCCCCAGCCTTCTTCAGATATGGAATTCTTTGTAGATCTCATTGATACTTTAAAAAAAAAAAAACACTATCTCTGAAGCCCATGTGTCCTGTACTTTATTGTACCTGTACGCAAGGTTGTGTCAGAAATTTCTGTTTGTATTATTTTAATTGACAAATGATTTATAAAGATACAAAGTGAGACCGTATTTTAAAGTATAAGCAACATGTTGAATTTTCAGCCCGAAATTTGCATTTCCTGACTTTTTGTGTACATGGTTACTCGTCTTTACTGTTGCATTAATACTATTGCTTTCTTTATAAAAAAGCTAACAGTAAAATATGTTACTCATGTTGCCTACTTAAATGCAGCCATGTCTGAGGTCAGGCATGGCAATGCTTTACAAGAGAAAACAATACTACATATCAAATTATAGAAGCGTAAAGAGAGAAAGCCACATCGAGTGAAAATGACTGTGAATCAGTTGTACAAATAATCGGATAAGTAAGCAGAATGTATTTACTCAAACTGAAGCAAGGATACAAGGAGAACATTCAGTTTGTACTTAGCCTTCTGATTTTGGTTCACATGGGTTTTGGCAAACTGAACCAGCAGGTTTTCCTCCCATGATGTCAAGACTCCCTGGTTTTGTTTTCAATTTCAGATTTGTGCAAACCCAAAACTCAAAGTGAGAGTGAGCAAGCCCTAGAGTGTTGTCAAAAAACAATTAAATTGCCAACATTCTTCTCCTCCCCCACACAGACCCAGGACCCCCCTCACTTACCTAAGTAGCATCACCCCCATTCTTGGGAGACGGTTCATTGTTTTTAATGCATTGAAATTTTGGTCCAAGCTGACCTACATATCTATTTGTCTGACAATAGTTGGGAGGTGGTTGTCAAAGGTAAGCCTGCTGCTTAATTCTGACTGTCATCCCCTTGCACTCAGTTGCAGAATAGGGAAATATTCATCCAGTTCTGTAGCTGCCTTACTAATAGCCCTTACCACAATGCCACAGACTGTGCTGCATTAACAGGAATAATTTCCTCAGCATTGTCAGAGGTTCTGAGTTCCTGTATAGACCAGTGCATTCTGAAAACCCTTAACTGAATGAGAATGTGTATCTATTATCTGAATTGTAAAGGTGATGATAAAGTGTGGCAATGTTATCAGCATAGGTTAGTTTTGAAAACATAAGTCCTGAGTGAGCTGTTCTGATTAAATACGTTTCATTCTGCTAATAGCCAGCATTTTATAAAAGGCATAGATAGATGAGTACCCTGCTGATTTGAGATGGGGAGCTAGGAATGACTGTTTTAGACCAGATTCTGACACTGACTCTCTCTATAGCCAATCTCAGTGTCTTTCATTTCCCCATCTGTAAAATGGGAATGACAATAATACTTTCCTTCCATTGAGGTCTCTGGAGATTTAGTTAATGTTTGTAAAGCATTCTGAATGTAAATGTACTGAATCATAAGAATATTATTCATGTGTGGAACTCCCCAAAGTGCCAGAATCCCACGTGTCAAAGTTTGACTCAGACTCACAATTTATCAGACCACTCTGTTTTATTAGCAAAGCTGCTCTGCTAATACATTTAGAAGTGAGCCCCCCGAGTGGGGCTTGTGTCTCTTAATTTATACAGTTTTTTGGAGAACAAGTTACAGAGAAGTTACAGACAAAAGAAGAAAAAGATTTTAGTCACCACCCTTCGAGATCCCTGAGACCAGTCACGTATCTTCAATTACCTGCCACCCTTAATCTCCTTTAACAGCTTCCAGTTAACTTAACTAATTGCTCTTCACACCTTCCATTCTGATGCCTGCTTCTTAGACGTGCTGGCTCTATCTTAATTGCTTCTCCATTCAAAAGCTAACTGTCCCTACGTGTGCTCCCTCAGATACTTTGTAACATGTTTTGGCATGCCCTCTCATATATAATGTATCCAGCATGTACCCTTATTACAACGTTATACTTATACAAGGTTATACTTCCACACACGTCACAGGGAGATTATTCCCGTGTGTGGATATTTCAGCTCTTAAATCACTGTTCAATGCCTATGATCACAACAGCATGTTCTTACTTGGTGATCAAAATAGCCTTGTGTTCCATCTGCCCATGTAAAATATTCCAGTGTTTTGAGCCAGTTCAGAGGAACAACATTGTTTGCCAAGAAACAGCTTTGTGGGGTAATAGCTTAGATGATATTTAATACAGGAGTCAAGTCCATTTAAAATCGTTCAACCAGAAGCCATTTTTCCTGTCTGAAATCCGTATATCCAAAGGAAAATAAAAGGCCAAAAGAGAACATTTCAAAACCAAAGCACTATAGATCAACTTCTTAGAGGTGCAGACCACTGAAGTAACTTACTTTAGTGTGAGCTGCAGGTACTGAGCACTTCTGAGGAGTTGGTCCTGCAATAATAATTTTAATAGAATGTTATTCTCATGTTAAGTAAAACACTACAATGTTGAAATGTATTACCCCCAAACAACTCAGATTACAGTAATTTAAACTCCATCTAGGTGTGTGGGTTTGGTATTGTGCTATGGCTATCTTGTATGATTTAATTGTCACTGCAAGATGTTACCAGTAGGCCCATGTCTTGAAACAGTGTATAATTTCCAGTGATAGGTGTTTTGTTTTAAATCAGTTTTTTTCCTGGTTTTGTATATTTTTCCATTTCATAGATGAGGACATGACATTAAGGGAAATATTACATCTATTTTTAATGTAATCATTGGTATGGATTTATCTGCACATTTTAGAGGAGAAATACAGTGCCTGTTCTGTCACTGTGGTTGTCATTTTGTTTTTATACATAAATCGGAGGAATAAGTCTACATTTTGGATCATAACACCTTAGAATCATAGAATCATAAAATCGTAGGACTGGAAGGAACCTCGAAAGGTCATCTAGTCCAGTCCCCTGCACTCAAGGCAGGACTAAGTATTATCTAGACCATCACTGACAGGTGTTTGTCTAACCTGCTCTTAAAAACCCCTAATTATGGAGATTCTACAAGCTTTCCAGGCAATTTATTCCAGTGCTTAACCACCCTGACAGTTAGGAAGTTTTTCCTAATGTCCAACCTAAACCTCCCTTACTGCTATTTAAACCTATTGCTTCTTATCCTATCCTCAGGAGATAACGAGAACAATATTTCACCCTCCTCCATGTAACAGCCTTTTACCTACTTGAAAACTGTTATGTTCCCCCTCAGTCTTCTCATCTCTAAACTAAAAAAAAAAACACAATTTTTTTCAATCTTCCCTCATAGATCATGTTTCCTAGACCTTTAATCATTTCTGTTGCTCTCCTCTGGACTTTCTCCAATTTGTCCTCTTTTCCTGAAATGTGGTGCCCAGAACTGGATACAATACTCCAGCTGAAGCCTTATCAGCTGCACAGTAGAGCAGAAGAATTACTTCTCATATCCTGATTACAACATTCCTGCTAATACTTCCAAGAATGATGTTTGGTTTTTTTGCAACAGTGTTACACTACTGACTCATATTTAGCTTGTGATCCACAATAACCCCCAGATCCCTTTCCACAGACTCCTTCCTAGGCGAACATTTTGTATGTGTACAGTTGTTTGTTCCTTCCTAAGGAGAGTACTTTGCATTTGTCCTTATTGAATTTATCATGTTTACTTCAGACCATTTCTAATTTTAAACCTATCCCCCAAATCACTTGCCACCCCTCCCAGCTTGTTATCATCTGAAAACTTTATGAGCAATCTCTCTGCCATTATCGAAATCATTGATGAAGATATTGAAAAAAACTGGACCCACAACCAATCCCCGCAAAACCCACTCCATATGGCCTTCCAGTCTGACTGAATCACTTATAACTACTCTCTGGGAATGGTTTTCCAAATAGTTATGCTCCATCTAGGTTGCATTTCCCTAGTTTGTTTATGAGAAGGTAACTCGAGATAGTATCAAAAGCCTTACTGAAGTCAAGATATACCACAACCCCATCTATCCACAAGGCTTGCTACCCTGTCAAAGAAAGCTTTTAGGTTGGTTTGGCATGATTTGTTCTTGACAAATCCATGCTGACTGCTACTTATCACCTTATCTTCTAGGTGTTTGCAGATTGATTGTTTAATTATTTGTTCCATTATCAGTCCGGGTACTGAAATTAAATTGACTAGTCTGTAATTCCCTGTGTTATCCTTATTCCCCTTTTTATAGCTTGGCTCTAGATTTTCCCTTTTCCAGTCCTCTGGCATCTCTCCTGCCTTCCATGAGTTTTGGAAAATAATTGCTAATGGTTCGGATCAGCTCCTTGAGTATTCTAGGGTGTATTTAATCAGGCCCTGGTGATTTGAAGACATCTAACTTGTCTAAGTAATTTTTAACTTGTTCTTTCCCTATTTTAGCAACAGATCCTACTTCATTTTTTCTGGTATTCACTATGTTAGATGTCCAATCGCTACTAAGCTTTCTGGTGAAAACTGAAATTAAAAAGTCATTTAGCACTTCTGCCATTTACACATTTTCTGTTATTGTTTTTTCCGCCTCAGTTAGTAATGGGCCTACCCTGTCCTTGGTCTCTCTCTTGCTTCTAATGTATTTGTAGAATTTTTCTTGTTACCATTTATGTCTGTAGCTAGTTTAATCTCATTTTTTGCCTTGGCCTTTCTAATTTTGTCCCTACATGCTTGTGTTGTTTGTTTATATTCATCCTTTGTAATCTAACCTAGTTTCCACTTTTTGTAGGAATATTTGAGTTTCAGATAATTGAAGATCTCCTGGTTAAGCCAGGGAGTTCTGTTAGAGGCCAGGAAGCCATCTGTACCATTACTTTACTCAGTGGTTTCTGTTAGTTTCCAGGGGGGAAACTGTTTTGACAAGACCTTTACCAGTTATGAATGTGGTAGAAAGAAGGATGTGGCAGGGCTAACCCTAGCACAGTTTGCTAATACAACAGTTTTTTTGGTACTATGCATAGGTTATAGCACTGATATATTTTAAAGTAAATTATTTATATGGTAGTCAAAACTGGAATTTGAATCTGAACCCACTCAAATTTTGTGGGGAAAGCAGGTTTAGTTTTGAATCACTGAATCTAAACTCAGCCCTATGTTTTTGGTAACAGGTCAGATCTAAATTTGGAAGGAGCCTATTTTCTGTTCTCACTCTAACTGTGGATGAAGTCTCACGGGAACTGCCATTCTCAAAAGAATTCAGCTCAAAATGGCAGAAATACTGCAATAAATGCAGGTCTCCCAAGATTTCTGTAATTCAAGATATGACTTCAAGATGGCAGAATTCTCAGGAGATCACCTGATTTTCTGCAAAAAACTCACAGAAGAACACCTCACGACATTTGACAGACAATATCAAACACCAGGCTTGCTTTGGCCTTGAATCAGAACTCTTGTTTAAATCTAATCCAGATCCAGATATAACCACCTCGGTCCATTTCTGACTGATATAAATGTACACCATGCTATAAAATATGAAAAGGTGTGAGAGAAGTCCCTTCCCCACAAACACCTTACAATCTAAAAGCCAAAGGGAGTACAATGCAGAAAAATATGAAATAGAACTAAAGAGTGGGGTATCATTAATAGAGTTGAAATGCTTCAAGGCACAGGTGAGTTTACAAGAGGTTACTTTGGAGAAAAATAAGAGCACTTGAGTAAAAATAACTGGGTGGCTGTTCCAAGAAAAGTTGGGGCAATAAGGAAGGCACAAGTTAGAAGTGGAAGGAGACATAAGGATAACATGAGAGGCTTAGATATGGCATAGTGAGCAAAGGCATGGATTTACGAAGAGATTATAGACCAGAATGGAGCTACATAGAGAGACTATAAGAAAGGATGAGTTGTATTTGCTGTGGAAGGAGAATAGAAACCTGTGAAAGGATTTGGGGGTGGGGACAGGGACACGGCTGGAGCACGAGAAGAAGATGGTGAGGTTGACAGAAGCACTGGAGGGTGGAGATGACTGATGTGGTTAGAAAGAAGCACTAAGTGTTTACAAACAAAATACTATAACTTTGTTTATTTAATTCTGGGATTGCTTTTTATTGTAAATAAGTAGGCTTTATTTTAAACATGCAATATATTGTTATGTTGGTGCACATTAATTTCCTTTTTACTGGGTTAAAGAGGACAGTTAACATATAAAATATTTCTGAACAGAATTTGATGAAGATATTTCTTTCTAAAAAAAGTTTATTGCAAGTTAATGCTAGTGTACATAACACAATAGACTTTAGCTGCAATTTTATACTTTAAATTTACCATAATTAAGATGCTACTTAAATAGTCTTCGGAGGCCACAAGTTATTTATTAGACTGGATGTATTCAAGAGACCAGCAGATTGTAGTAACAAGTAAACTCTCATTATAAAGAGAAGATGCTCAGAGAAGCATTAGGAAGACAAAAATGTAATTTCAGGATGCATTTGGCAGTTCTAAGCCCCTTTTTTGGAAGGCTCTGTATCTTGATATAAATGGGCTAGTACACATAAAATGCTAAAAAAAATCCTCCCCTGTTCTGCAATGATTGGTGCCTCTTAGTTTACAATATTAATTCCATAAAATCCAAGTCAGACCTCTTGTATAACACAGGACAAGGAACTTCTCCAAAATAATTCCTAGTGCATAGCTTTTACAAAAAATATCCAATCTTGATTTAAAAATTATTAGTGATGGAGAAACTAATGTGACTCTTAGTAAATTGTTCCAATGGTTAATTACTCTCATTGTTAAAAATGTAAACCTTATTTCCTATCTGAATTTGTCTAGCTTCAACTTCCAGCCATTGGATTATTATACCTGTATCTGATAGACTGAAGTGCCCATTATTAAATATTTGTTCCCTATGTAGGTACTTATTGGCTAATCAAGTCACCCCTTAACTTTTTCTTAGTTAAGCTAAGTAGACTGAGCTCTTTCAGTCTATCAGTATAAAGTATGTTTTCTAATCCTTTAATCATTCTCATCTCTCTTCTTTGAGCCCTCTCCAATTTATCAACACCCTTCTTAAACTGCAGGCACCAGAACTGGAATTTCCAGTAGTGGTTGCACCAGTGAAAAAATAGAGGCAAAATAACATCTCTGCTACTACTCAAAGTTCCCCTGTTTATGCATCCCAGGATCTCCTTAACTGTTTTGGCTACAGTGTCACACTAGGACCTTATGTGCAGCACAACCCTCAGATCTTGTTCAGAATAACAGCTTCCCAGGGTAAAGTCCCCCATTCTGTAAATATGGCTTGCATTCTTTGTTCCTAGAGGTATACATTTACACTTAGCTACACTATAACACATTATAACTGTGAGTTGACTAAGTTTATTCCAGAATTCTTTTGAAAAAGGTTATGGGCAATAAGACACGAGATTCTAATATGAGTTCATGTAATAAAGAAGGCCTGAAAGATTTTCTTTTTCTTTCCTCTCTCTGCTTGTATTTACCTTTAAAATATCAGCACAACCTATTTTACCAGCCATTTAACAAAAGGAAATGTAATGCACTTCTAGCTAGATTACTTACTAACTTTTTACAGGAGTTCTGAAGAGCATTCCTGATCTGTTCCCAGCAAAAGCATCACACAGGCAGCCAGACCCTTTGTCCCCCCCCCCACCCCCCCTCCAGCTTTGAAAGTATCTTGTCTCCTCATTGGTCATTTTGGTCGAGGTTATCTTAGCTTCTTAACCCTTCACAGGTTAAAGGGTTTTGCCTCTGACCAGGAGGGATTTTATAGCACTGTGGACAGAAAGGTGATTACCCTTCCCTTTATATTTATGACATATGGCCTATGTCATCAAGATACTTAGAGAACCTAGAATGTATGGACACACACTGTCCATGATGAGCTATCAGAAATATGTCACCCCTATACATTTGCTGAATCCAATATGGAATCTGTCTACAGACATGAAACTTTTTTTCATTTCTATATTGGTGAAGCAAACACTTCAAGCCAGCTCTATGATCTTCGATTTTACAGCTAGTTTATAAGAACTCCATCCTGCATAGAACATAATATGGGTTGCCTTCTCTCTTACTGGATCTTTTTAACATTGAAAGGATTCAACTGATATTCCTTGAAATATTCTTTTAATAATTCTTGCACAAACTATTTTAAGATTTCTTATATAGATTTCATTTAAAAACATGAAACATTGCACTCAAAAGTCTGGAAATTTGAAACTGAAGATTGCACATGCGTCCTTAATTTGATTGCCTTTTGTATAGACAATATTTAATTGCAAGATCAAACACAATATAATATCAAACATACAGAAACAGAAACTTAGAAACACATCTAAGCATCTTCTATTATGGATTCTACTCTGTGTATGAAAAAAACTTAAGTTATTTATATTCAAGCTGTTCAGTGAATCACTCTCTGCACAATACAATATCCAAAGTGAATTAGGTAGGGCAGCTGCAGAACTCTGCATTTCACTGTCCAACTTAAAAGATTGTAGGGGGAAACGTGTGATGTATTATTTGAAAAAATAGTATGTAATCATGTAACTAAATACTGTATCATGATGAATAGGCTGAAGGTAAATGTGTTGTATTAATTTAGATGGTATAAATGGGCCAAAGGTGTTAACATAACACGGTCACTGTCCAACATTAAACAGTTGTAAACAAGATCCAGGGTTGGGTCTGAGAGATGACAGCTTGATTAGCACCATGGCAAACAGATCATTAAAATCCTTTTAATCTTTTATTTAAAAAAAACAGAAGGAAAAAATTGAAATGTAAAGTATTTAATAAGGGTTTCATTTTAACATTTCTTGTACCCTTTCCTTTTAGCAGGAGAGAGATTTTAAAATGAAAAAAACCCCTGTTGTTTGACAGTCTCTTAGATGGTATTAAAAATGGTAATAATGGACATCTCAGGTGGTATCTGGGATTCCCCTAGAGCGAATATGGGTAGCAATGTTATCTGGCTTCCTCTCACTCTGCCCCGTTCTATCAGGACACCTCTCAAGATGCGGTGGGACCAGGAAATGATGCAGCTCTGATGGTGAAGGCTTGCTTCAGTAGCCTTTGTCTGTTTTTTTCGTTTGTTCTTTCATATTTTCCCCACAGAATTGCTATCTTTTAAAGTAATTATTCACTTTTAAAGGATATGATGGGTGGAATAGCCAATCCCCTCATTATTTTGTCCACCCATTAGGCCTAATATCTAACATGCCAATTTTGGATTATTTACTTCCCACTCCACATCTTTTGTTTAACAAGCATAATTTCAGCACAGTCCTTGAATCATATCAACTTGGCCTTTTTAGTCAGACTAATTCAGCTATTATGTTTCCCTGTCATACCTTTTCCCATCAACAATTGTTGCTTTAGATTATTATAATACCTTATGAACTTTTACATACTTTTTACAGTTGATCTCACAATTCAGGTAAATGTGTAGGCCCAATTCACAACAAGGCAATCACCATCACTGCACAATTTACAACATTAGAAGTTGAACTTAAATCTTGCAATAGTGGTCATCACCCTTTTTCTACCCAGTCCCCCTCACCTCCCCCCCCCCCCAGAAAAGCAGCTAGCGTGAAATCATGGCCTCACTGAAGTCAATAGCAATGCTCCCACTTACTTCAATAGAGCCAAAATTTCACCCTTATAGTTTTTTGGTCATTACTCCAGTCCACAAATCACTTGCAGCCACAAAGAATTGTGTGATTAAGGGTCATGGCAAGAAACTATGGCTGTATAGAAGAGATTACTCACCACCAGCATGCCCCCTCATGGCTGGGAGTGGCAAAGCAGCTCTCTCCTGATCTAACACCCACAGCTGATTACAGTCCTGGCCTTGTGGATGTCTCTCTTTTTGTGAGTTGACCCTCTGGCCAATTCACTTTAAAGTCTCTCTCCTTTTGGGGTATCAATAGCCCAAACAACCAGTGTCCACTTGACACTGGCCATCAATATGACATTTTCCACCTTTCAGGGCTCCTCTTCCATCCCCATCTTCTGTCAGAGTAGTAACCCCAGGCTTTCTCCCTAGAGTCTTTTAACCCAGCTCAAAACAAAACACCAATCACAACAAAAGCAACTTGTGCCTCCTCTAGCACCCTTCCCTCAGGGTTGTAAATCATCTTTCCCCCACCTTACATCAGAGGGCTTCACACCACTTTCCCAATGGCTGATAGAGAAGCCTAGGCCCACGATCTATGCTGGATTTCAGCCAACAGATCCTAGAACAAGCAGTCAAGGTCTGTTCCAATAGAAACCTTGCCACTGCCTCCCCAGACTCCTTCCTACCATTAGCCTTTCTTCTAGCCCTTTTCCCAGCCCTTTCCTGGGTTCTTTGTAAGAAGCAAAACCTCCCAGAGCTTCTCCCCAGAGGTCCAATCCTACCTTTGTGTAAAGGCCAGCCCAGGTGCTTGCACCAATCCTGTATGTTCCAAGCATCTTCCCTCCCTGTGCATCCCCATCCTACAGGAGCCTGCCTGTTCCCTACAGGTCCTGCCAATTTTTGGCACTAAGAGAATGACTGCAGGGCTCCTACCTCTCTCCCTGCAGCCACCTTCTGCTCCAGGCCTCCTCTCTATGTAACACCACCAAGCTCCTCCCCAGCTGTGCGTCATCTTTAATTATGCCTGGCCCACACTCCAGGTGCAACCATGTGGGTTAACTGGCCTTTGAGGCCTACAGTAACACTTTCACCTCCAGTGTGGTAGGACAGACACCCCACCTAGCCTATTTTTAGGTGAGGATATTCTGGATCCTTTTCCATCACCCCAATACCTTGTATGCACCATGCTTAACTCTGGGGGAATGTCAGGTTTCAGAGTAACAGCTGTGTTAGTCTGTATTCGCAAAAAGAAAAGGAGTACTTGTGGCACCTTAGAGACTAACCAATTTATTTGAGCATAAGCTTTCGTGAGCTACAGCTCACTTCATCGGATGCATACTGTGGAAAGTGTAGAAGAGCTTTTTATATACACACAAAGCATGAAAAAATACCTCCTCCCACCCCACTCTCCTGCTGGTAATAGCTTATCTAAAGTGATCACTCTCCTTACAATGTGTATGATAATCAAGTTGGGCCATTTCCAGCACAAATCCAGGTTTTCTCACACACACCCCCCCACACACAGCACATCCACCAATGTGATATATGCCATCATGTGCCAGCAATGCCCCTCTGCCATGTACATTGGTCAAACTGGACAGTCTCTGCGTAAAAGAATAAATGGACACAAATCAGATGTCAAGAATTATAACATTCATAAACCAGTCGGAGAACACTTCAATCTCTCTGGTCACGCGATTACAGACATGAAAGTTGCGATATTACAACAGAAAAACTTCAAAACCAGACTCCAGCAAGAGACTGTTGAATTGGAATTCATTTGCAAATTTGATACAATTAACTTAGGCTTGAATAGAGACTGGGAGTGGCTAAGTCATTATGCAAGGTAACTTATTTCCCCTTGTTTTTTCCTACCCCCCCCCCCAGACGTTCTTGTTAAACCCTGGATTTGTGCTGGAAATGGCCCACCTTGATTATCATACACATTGTAAGGAGAGTGGTCACTTTAGATAAGCTATTACCAGCAGGAGAGTGGGTTTGTGTGGGGGTGGGGGGGTGTGAGAAAACCTGGATTTGTGCTGGAAATGGCCCAACTTGATTATCATACACATTGCAAGGAGAGTGATCACTTTAGATAAGCTATTACCAGCAGGAGAGTGGGGTGGGAGGAGGTATTTTTTCATGCTTTGTGTGTATATAAAAAGCTCTTCTACACTTTCCACAGTATGCATCCGATGAAGTGAGCTGTAGCTCACGAAAGCTTATGCTCAAATAAATTGGTTAGTCTCTAAGGTGCCACAAGTACTCCTTTTCTTTCTGGGGGAATGTGTCACTTCAAAATATCAAGATGCTCTGGATGTGGCAGAGTGAGAGCTGTCAGGCATTGGTGTAGCCTCAGGCAGGTGAAAAATTTTCCCCCCAACACACACACGGCCCCTTTGGCCTGACTAGAGCTGCCCCCCTCCCCTGAAAATATAGAAGTCAAACTACTACACCTATCGTGTCAGGTAAAAGCAGTTGGCTCCATGGTGTCTTGAAGTGGCACATTCCCCAGAAGCAGAGTAATGTGTGGGAAGGAAAGGGAGAGGGGAGAGATTGGCATGGGATAGAACACAGCACCAAGTGAGGGCCCTAATGACTGTAGAAGTTTACTTCCACACTGAGGGCATGCCTTTAGAGGGCTATTTCCCTGTTATGTTTCATCTTTCTGCCCCAGCCATTTCTGTGCTAGAACAGCTCAAAAGCGGTTGTAAGAATTTCTTTACAGTGAGAAGTTGTTTTTGTGGAGGGGGTATTTTGTTTTTTCTTTTTTTAATTCACCCTTGTACTAAAAGCGTTGAACCTTTTTACCTAGATTTAAAAAGAAAGAAAGAAAGAAAGAAAGAAAGAAAGAAAGAAAGAAAGAAAGAAAGCTCTTTCAGGCAGACGCCTGGCTTGGAACAATTTCAGCCTGAAAGATGAAAGTTCCATACAGCTGATAACAGAAGATTATAATGAAACATAATGAAAACAGATAGGTGATCCTAACTATAGCTGTCCTTAGCACTGTAGTTATAATAATTTTTCTCTCTTACTTTTGCTGTTCTTTTCCCAAAAATACCTAAAAGCCCATAATTTCTTAGTTTAAGGATCACATTCTTTTTATTATTATTAATTTAAAAGTAGTAATGAGGTAATGCAGACATCGCCGGCGAAACAAGTTATTTTCATATTGTTTGCAGTATCAAGCTATAATGCAATAATGGTAGTGCAACTTCCTCCTAGTTACCATTGCTTCCAGTAGAGTTTACTATGTGGTTATCTCAAACTAATGTGCAAGGTTTCCCAGTAACAGTGTAAATAATGTGTATGATCAGTATACACGCTTCAGCTATGTATGGCATTTACAAGGCTGGTGTACAATGAGTGATCAGGATTATTTCGTTCTAAAATGGTAAGGCTCATTTACTGAATGTTTCTTTATGGCTGACAGACCTAACTTATTGTACTGCAGAATGCACTTAGTATAGTTGTATAAGTTCTCAGAGCTTGGGTGTTTAAAAAAATCTCCACTTTATTGTCAATGCATGTAATTATTTTAGACAGTATTAAATAAAGAAGAGTACATTATGTCAAGTTCAATTAATACATGATGGGCATCAGTTTAGGCAACCTGTCGCATCTGTGGACCAAAAATAACACCTGATACATGCAAGAGTTAGCTTGTGCCATTTGTGCCGTGGATGTTGACAAGGAAATGTAAAAATACCTTATAAGTAGAATTACTTTTAATAGTCAGTTTTTGTGATATTATTAGGTGGAAAATTGTTTTGCTTTTTTACAGACAGTGAAATCAACTTATATTCTGTAGAGCATTTCATCCTGGAAGACCCCAGAGTACTTTACAAGTATAGGAATCATTTCACCAGTCACTATGGTAAAACATGATGTTTAACAGAACAAAAAAGCCCTACACAACAGTTTAGAACACAAAATTGAGAAGAAAAATGTATCCATTCTAAATTGCAGTGGGACTGTACATATAATTCTTTTATTTATTTATTTTATTATGGTAGTACTAAGAGACCTAATCTGGATCTGGCTCCTGCTCCAGAGAGCTTTCAACTTCATTTAATACAGAATGCAAAAACTGGATGTGACAAATTGGATGTGACAAGAATGGGGGAGTCTAAGGGTATTGCAATTAAAAACCCACAGCTGGTCCATGTCAGCTGACATGGGCTCATGGGGCCTGACTAAGGGGCAGTTTAATTGCAGTGTAGACGCTTGGGCTTGCACTGAAGCCCAAGCACTGGGACACTCCCTCCTCAGAAGATCCCAAATTTGGGATCCACCATGAGCCTAAAATTTTGTTTCCCTGATCACTTTCATCTCCTAGTTCCCAAGTCTGATGCAGTACTACATTGAACTTTCCATCTGCATAGTGACAGGAGTTAGAACCACATCAGGTGCTTCAAGTGTTGGGCCTAAACCATGTATTCGGGAGAAATCCCCACAGCACAACACTGATAGGCAGTTAACCACCACAGAATACCACTATAACTTGATGATCCCGCTTTTTTAAAACTACTAGAACTTCAAAACACTAGAGAAAAACAAACTTTAAAAGTTGTAAATAATTGTAATACTTTGTATTTTTATAGCCGCTTCCACCTGAGGATGTCAAAGTACCCTATGAACATTTATTAATCTCACAGAACACTCATGAGACAGATAACTATTATTATCCCCACAATAACAATGAGGAAATTGAGACCGGGAGACTATGTGAGATACCCATGGTCACTCAGGAAGACTGTGGTAGAATCAGAAATAGAACCCATATTTCCTGACTCCCCGTCTTATGCCCTAATCACAGGACAATCTTCCTCAAAGTACATGAAATGGGTGGGTTAGACTGGCAGATATGAAAAACAGTGGAACAGAAATTATCAGGCAAATCTGCATTTTTCTTTCTCCTTTATCCTACCTAAAATCCAGTCCCACAGTAGGATATAGATGCCAGTGGAGAAATAACTGAATAATTTCTCCTTTCCTCTATGGGAGTTTTATTTGTCACCATCGTATCAGAAACAGTGGCTACTCTTTATCCCTATTCATACAGCTGAGTCTGTGGCAGACACAAAATGTTTTTCAGACTCTAGATGGATCTGGAACACCTACCAGATAAAACAGATGTTGAATCACAGTGTAGGAAGGACATCAGCATTCTTGATGAAGGAGATGTTAATGTTGGTGGTTCCTTCCTTGGTGCTCTTCTCCATAGTATAAAAGAGACAGAATTCCCCTTCCTTAAGCTAAAGGGGGCTGGGAGCAAACTTCAGTTTCTGGATCATAACTTTGATTTCTTTGACATGTCATCCATTTCTCCCACTGCTGACAGTTTAATAGTGAAGTGTTTCTATTTAACTACTTGGTGTAACTTCTGATAGTCCTCTTTGGTAATCAAATCTCTCCTATTTTTGTATATATAGAAAAAAATAGCCAAAGATTTTTTTTCTCTCTGTAACCACCTTGTTGTATTAAAGGAGGCCAAAAATCTGCATATTGCTTTTGTTGGTGGAATGTAGACCCCTAAGTGACAGATCTGATTCTGCCTCTTATACTATGGAGATAGAAAACCCCTGTAAGATTGATAGGCATGGAAATTATAGATAGGCTTGAAAATTCAAGTTCAGAACTGGATCCAAATTTTTCCAAAGCATGGGGATATTTAGATCTAGGGCTCTGATAATAAAATGGTTCCCATTAACTGAGGGAACTGCAAAAAGCCTCAGCTGTTAATACACAGAGACTAGGGATCAGCTTTGTGTGATTCTAAGAAAACTTTTGAAACTGGCATATGTTTCTTTTGGCACATATATTTTACACACCACACACACACCATCTTAAAGTTACAGTATTAAGGTTGCAAAGTCGAACACTCAAAAGTTAGGAAATGCCAGAATTAAGGTTGTCTGTTCAACCTTAGTTCAACCCTCTCATGTGGGTGCATTATGATACAATCTTCAATTACATGATCAGATATTGTTTTGGGAATCTTCAGAGAAGTTAGCTGCCAAACAAGTCTCTACTGAGCATGTGCGAACTGAGATTTTTTCAGAGGCTCATAACTAACTTGGCCAAATGTGGGTGATTTTTGACAGGGATTGTTGATGCTAAGGAGATGTCCCTTCAGTAAAGCATGAAGTCAATAGAGCTTCTTAATAAAATGGCTGTAAGAACTCTTTTCCCTAGCCTTGTAAACAGCTGAACTGTTTTAGCTGACACTTTCAAAACAAACTAAAAATTCAGCCTCAGGCAGATACACAGCATGGAAAATGCCAACTTAAATAGTTATAATATGGAAAGTTATAAGCAAATGAAAACAGGGTCTTACAGTGGGATGTGTCAGACAGTCTTAATTGTGAATGGTGCTACCAACCCCACCTAAAACAAAAAAGAGAGTTCCAGAAGAGCTGAGAAATTAAAGAAGATGCAATTTTACTAGGTCACTGCCCTTGTCAGATAACATGAGGTGGGAGAAAATATTTTTGTTACTTTTCCAGGTGGAGTAGAGAGCTAAAATGTGGCCTAACCTTTTTCTGATAAACTAAGTAAAATGGTTGATGTTGAACTAGGCTGACCTTCCCGCTCACATAGGACAGTTTTAGCCATGTAAGAACACAGAAAAAATAACTAGCGACGTATCTAAATAAACAAATCTCAAACTCAAAACAAGTAATGAAAAGTTCACACACAGTTTGCAGAATATTTCTACAGATCTGAACAAAATTAAACAATCACTAGTGGTTTCCATTTGCAGTTCAAATTTCAAGTGCAGCTTATTTTAAATGCATAGAACAGTTCTCATGGCTCAAAAGCATGTCCTTAGTTGTATACCTCATATGAAGGGCAGCAACAGCACAGTGCTCATTAACATCATGTTGTAATATTGGTTCTTCATCATCTCATCCTGCAATACCCTGGGATTTCCGTGGGAGGATTTCCCTTCAAGTACTGACAAAACTGACTTTCTGTAGCTTGTGAGGTCTCTCAAGATCATATTCTGAGATGGTGTATAACATTTCAAATGAGACATGGATGTCAAAATTAGACTTTTCTAGGTTACCCTTTCTAAAAATAAAAATAAAAAGCCCTCTCTAACTAGACAAAATAAGGTTTTAACACATTGAATAGTTGGTTAATAATGTATACAATTTTCCCATTTAGTTTCCTAGCTGTCCTCTAAGTTCAATAAAATAATTAATTATTAATAATTTGGAGCTCATGTGAGTCAAGAAAAAAATCATTTGACATAAGTTATAAAAAGTGACATTTTCATACTACTGTGTAGGTGGACTGGTATGTGTTTGAGTGCCAATCACAAATACATTATGATTTTTTTTAATGTTTATTTCATATAAATCAAGGAATAAAATCAGCATTCTGACCTTGCTTAAAATTAAGCACATGCTTAAGTGCTTTGCTGTGTTGGGGTCTGAGCACTCAGCACCTGGCAGGATTGAGCCCTTAATGCTGCTTGTCTGATCTGCAGGGCTCTGCTTCTGTTGACTGCTTCTCTCCTGTGCCCAAAGGACCTCAGCTGCTCCTCTGACAAATCTAGAGCCCCTGTGTCTCCCTCCCTTTTCATCTGAGGAGCAGAGAGAGGCCTCTAATGAAAAGAGACAAATATTGAAGTCACTCCAGAGACAAATCCAATTATTTTTAATGTTTAAATAGACTGCCATTTTCCCCAAGTATACCCTTCCAGACCTGAGCAAAACAAGAAATAGAATAACTGTAAAAGAAAAAGAAATACTGAATGATTACTGTAGAAACATAATGAGCGCACTGAAATCAAGTATGTTATAAAACTAAAAATAGAGAGTACTACAAGGACTGGCCTGGATCTTGCAAACACTTACATAATAGTGTAGCTTTCTACTGTTGAGACCAATTGAACTCAAAGGGACCACTCAGGTAAGTAAAATTTCTCATGTGCTTCAGTGTTTGTGAGATCAGGGCCATTCTTTGAGTTTTGCAGGATTGGGCCACTAGTTTGCATAATCAACCATGGCCTCTGCTGGGAAGTAGTTTCTGCTGAGACAGCTTTCCCATTCACTGAAGGAAGATACTGAAAAGATGATAGGGATTTCTAAGAAGTGTTTTGAACAACTTCTTTAGTAAGCATATATTTAATGAACTATTTTAATTGATCATTAGTTTTCTTTTAAATCCAGGCTTCATTTCCATGTCTTCCTAAAGTATATTCTGGTTCTCACAATTATCTAATATGATACATGGACTTTACTAACTTTTTGGGGACCCAAATGTTAAGATATTCCTTCAGGTATCACTGGGAAGTTTTATTTTAATACTTGGAAACAAGACAACAATCATAACAAAATTACTTTGAACAATAGTTCTACATATAAGTTCCTTCATTTTTGTATCCTGAACATGTAGACTGCCCGATATGGTTTGAGTGAGTCTCTGCTGTTTAGTTAGAACAGCTTCTAAGCAAGAAATCAGTATTCCTTATCAACTTACAAAAATTGTTAGGAACATCAGAACTGTCATACTGGATCAGACAATGTCCATCTAGTTCAATAGGGTATCTCTGAGAGTGGCCACTGCAAGGGGATTCAGTGGAAGGGGTAAGAACCCCACAGTTGGCAGATGTGGGTTAATCTGCCTCCCCACCACCATGTGCCTATTAGGTCTCATCTTGATCTCTAATCATTAGAGCTTGGCATAGACCCTGAAGCACAAGGTGTAATATCCTGTCCAAAATTTTTGTTATTCATTGTGATAACTCTGGATATTCTTATTATCCAATACATGTCCAATCCGTTTTTGGCCTCAATGACTCCCAGTGATTTCCACAGTTTAAAGACACTTGGTGTGAAAAAGTATTATTCCCTTTTGTCAATTTTCAGTTTCCCACCTTTTCATTCCATTGAATGTCCCTTTGTTCTTGTACTATGAGACAGGGAGAACAAAAGTTCCCAATCATTCATTATTTTATGTACTTTTATCATATATCCTTTTATTTGTCTCCTTTTTGAAGTATTCAATCCCAGTCTTTCATCTCTCTTCAAATTAGAGTTTTTCCAGGCCCTTGACCATTTTTGTCACTCTGAACCCCATCCAGTTCTGCAATATCCAGAACTAGAAAGGGTTAAAGGCCAGACTTGGGCTTAAGTCATCACTCCCACTGCACCTGAGCTGGGTTTGGTCTTAAAATGAGGGAAGTCCACCAGTTGAGGCTGGAAAAGGGAAGGACGCAAACAGGCAGTGCCTGACAGGGACTAGTTGCTTGCTAAGAGGCAAAGAACTGTTTGGGGACTGTGACTGGCCAGAACTGGGCCAGAGTTGATTGCTGAAAGGAAGGCTTAAACCAAGAAGATAGTGACTGAACGTGGAACTATCTCTCTGCGAAGTAAACAGCCCGGTTGTGACAGCTGACAATTATATACAGAAACAGGGACTGTAAGTAGAGCCTGGCAGAGCGGAAGAATCCTTTGTGTTGTATCTTTTGAGAATTTGTTTTTTCAGAGATTCATGGACTCCAAGGCCAGAAGGGGCTGTTATGATAATCTATTTTGACCTTCGGTGGGCTGTAATACTTTGGTCTAATTTTGATAGTTGTGGTTAATGTGTGGTGCTGGGTGGTGGTGGTGGCCTGTGATACACAGGAGTTCAGACTACATGATCACTCCTAGTCTTAAACTTTATGACTGTATAACACAGGCCATAAAACTTCCCCAAAATAATTCCTAGGGCATAGCTTTTAGAATAACATCAAATCTGGACCACATTTTTGCAAGCAATGCCACCACTGTACATAAGAAAGATGTGGTGGACAGTTACCCACAAAGCACTCAAGACAGCATGGCAATCACCCAAAACATAAGAACATAAGAATGGCCATCCTGGGTCAGAACAAAGGTCTATCCAGCCCAGTATCCTGTCTACTGACAGTGGCCAATGCCTGGTGCCTCAGAGGGAGTGAACCTACCAGGTAATGATCTAGTGATCTCTCTCCTGCCATCCATCTCTACCCTCTGACAAACAAAGGCTAGGGACACCATTCCTTACCCATCCTGGCTAATAGCCATTAATGGACTTAACCTACATGAATTTATCCAGTTCTCTTTTAAACCCATTATAGTCCTAGCCTTCACAACCGCCTCAGGCAAGGAGTTCCACAGGTTGACTGTGTGCCGTGTTCTTTTTATTTGTTTTAAACCTGCTGCCCATTAATTTCATTTGATGGCCCCTAGTTCTTATATTATGGGAACAAGTAAATAACTTTTCCTTATTTACTTTCTCCACACCACTTATGATTTTATATACCTCTATCATATCCCCCCTTAGTTGCCTCTTTTCCAAGCTGAAAAGTCCTAGCCTCTTTAATCTCTCCTCAGATGGGACCAGTTCCAAACCCCTAATCATTTTAGTTGCCCTTTTCTGAACCTTTTCTAATGCCAGTATATCTTTTTTGAGATGAGGGGAGCACATCTGTACGCAGTGTTCAAGACGTGGGCATACCATGGATTTATATAAGGGCAATAAGATATTCTCCATCTTATTCTCTATCCCTTTTGTAATGATTCCTAACATCCCGTTTGCTTTTTTGACTGCCGCTGCACGCTGCGTGGATGTCTTCAGAGAACTATCCATGATGACTCCAAAAGCTTTCTCCTGATTCGTTGTAGCTAAATTTGCCCCCATCATATTGTATGTGTAGCTGGGGTTATTTTTTCCAATGTGCATTACTTCACATTTATCCACATTAAATTTCATTTGCCATTTTGTTGCCCAATCACTTCGTTTTGTGAGATCTTTTTGAAGTTCTTCACACTTCTTCACAAAGAAAGCTCCCTTAACCCTATGCCAAATGGTCCAGCTTGGAGGAGATTTATCAGGGCAGCCAAGCACTATATGACAAGCAAATTTGGAGATTACACAAGAGTTGTAAGAGCCATACTGAAACTGATGTGGAGGACAGATGTACCAGCAGCCAGCCAGAAAGTGATGCTAAGGGGAGCTGTACCAGTAACTACTGTGTCTTGTATTACAATACAAATGCATTGGAAGAAATAAACAACTTGTTCTGAATACTAGGTGTCCACCATGTTGGGCAGAGCTAGGAGTCTCTCTCCAGCTGCTCAGCATTTAAACCCCTCCCCCAGCATACTCAGAATGGCATCACCAGCAGAGACTTTAAACTAAAGCTTTAAGTTTTATTTCCCTTCATTATCCAATCCCCTTCATTATCCAGTAGCCAGTGGTCACATTTTTCACCTCCATATCCCCTTTCTTGAGCTGCTTGTTTTCTCCCCACATCCCAGTCATCCACTACAGCCCCTTTCACTACCCTCACTCAAGATGTCAGCACCACAGGGAATAAAAAAAAAACCAACACAGAAAGACATTGCATGTCAAGTATGTTTATTGTAGCAGCAGGGATGCAAAGAAGAAAAAAACAATAGAAAAGGTACATTGGATCACAGTTTTATTTTTGCCCTCATCTTTTAGTAAAGTTCATGAAAGGCCCATGCTTTCATGAAGTAAATGGCCCAAGTCAGGCTACAGAGACATTTCAAAATGCATAGAGATTCTACTGCATTTGGGTTCAGAACAATTACTGCAGAGTTCTATTCATTTTGCAGTGTACTTTATGCTGATCTTTAGATGTCATCAAAGAACATAAGGCAAAGATAGTGTTCTGTTTCAGCACTCACATTGCAAGGCAAATCAGCTCTCTCAGGACTGTCTATCTAGCCAGCATTCCCCTTTCACTCCCACATTAGCTGAGGTTACACCATCCTGGTAAATAGCAGCACATTACATCTTCCTGGTTTGCCGATTGCGTTTTTGAAAAAGGCCCATTTATATCTCTTGGGGATTTGCATCAAAGTAATATCGTTCAACGTAAGGACAACTTGCTTGGGGTGCACATGCAATTACTAATCTGCCACCTGCTCCCCCACATACAACACACACCACAGCCCCCCATCCACTTAGAACCTTCACAGCCACCCAGCCACCCGCCTTTGTTACAGGGGGCCTATACAAGAAGGAAGTAATTTGGAAAACATCTTACCATCTCAAAGCAAACCCCAGAGTGGGAAGAGAAGATGGGAATGGTATTCCAAAACTGTGGGGAAACAACCATTTTTTCCCCTTTGAATTCATCCCAGCAGAAGGGCAGGAAGGCAGAGTTGTGGGGGATGGTGTCAGAGGGGATCTTTCATCTCTAGAATGCCTTCTAGTGTCCACTGGCCATGCTGCATGGATTTTCTCAGCCTAGCATCCCCTTCAGTTATCCTAGTGCCACAACAGTGTGTCAATGTACGTGGCCTAGCCTTCTGGCTACATCACTGCTCAGTCCATTCCCCTTCTGGCAGTTAACAAAAATTCAGAAAATTGGAAACACAAAATCTAATGTCACTCAAGCCCATCTCCTGGCCTCTATCTGGCGCTTGCCATTCTTCGTTTCCTGTATTCTTGATAGCCATTTCTGCTCTTGGCCTGAGGGAAAGGTAGAGGAACCCAGGCCCATCTTTGCCTCTGGGTTCCAACCCAGGGTCCTGTTTAGATGGCTAAGGACCATTCCTTCAATCTCTCTGCCATTGCCCCTGTGCTACTCCTATCTTTTCTTTACTGATCGTCATCTTCTCAAGGTCTGCACACTCTGCTGCCCTCACCCTGACTTTATGGTTCCTCATAGATTCTCTTGGGACTAGCTATGGAAGTGTTTCCTAAAGGTCAGTATCAGCTCTTCCCTGTGGCAGTTGGATTGTACTGCTAGCAGTTCTCTGACCCTTGCCTTAAACAATCAGTATCTCTCTCCATTAAACAGGAGATCTTCAGCCCTCTTTCTGGATCTGGGGATGTATCCCAGGCCTCTTTGCCATGGAGTAATCTTTCTCTCCTTCATGCAGGAGTTCCCCTCAGTTCTCTTTCTTGAGCTGGGGTTTGTGTCTCCAGGCTCTTGTCTTAGCTTAGGAAGTTGCAAAGCTTTTGCCAGCTCCCTTCAGCTGAACACTCTTCCCAGTTACTCTTCCAAACTGGGTTCACCAGACCACCCTTCCCCTGTTAGCGTCTGTCTGTCTGCAGTGACAGATGAGGCAGCCTTTATGCTGCTTCCCTTCTCCCAACTCTTTCTGCATTGGCTAGGTGAAAGGGGAGCCTGGCCTTCCCTTCTCTGCAAGGTTTCAGGCCCTGAAAGGTACAGTCTCCAGATCCCTTCCCCAATCACCATTCATTCCAGGACCCTGAGGTCTCTCTCTCTATATCTGTTGGACCTTTCCGAACCCTTAAAGGGCCAAGTCAGATGGTGGGTTGGGGTTGACCACTAGGCCTCACTGCCCTCAGTGGCAGACTACGCTGTCACAGATGGTTCGTAGAGTATTCTTAAAGGAGCAAAATGGAGTACATGACCCTGAAATTGAACATGATGCAGACAACACAGCAGTGGCGTAACTAGAATAGGAAAACTGGCTGGGCCTTGGCTTTCAGGTGGGCAGACAATGACAGGGGTGCCACCTCCCCCCACAGATTGGGAATACGGTTTTGTGAGTTCCAGGGCCAGGACAAGTGGGGATCCGTCCCAACCCCTTCCGCCTGCAGTCCCCTCTCTGCGATCCTGCTGGGGAAATGGGGTCAAGGCATGGGGGCTTGCCCCATCCCCCCGCCTGGCACTCCTGCCAGGGAGTGGGGTTGGGACACAGGGGATGGCCCACTCCGCCCGCCCAGAACTTCTGCCAGGGAGCGGGGTCAGGGTGTGGGGCAAGTACCTTAAATTGGCAAAACAAAGTGGTGTGGATGGAGTTCTCTTTGATATAGTTCAATCACTGCATTTAGAGCGAACAAACTGATGTGATCTAACATCCCTGTGTACCCACGGCCAAAATCAAGAGTGGCCTCTGCTCCATATGCTCTAAAACTAGCTGTTCCAAAAAGCAATTACTTCAAGTGTCAATAAATTGTTTCTCTGAACTTTGTTCTCTTGTGCTGTTTGACCAGTTTATGCGTGGGTAGTTGAGGCCCCTCACATTATTATAATTTTTGTTAGATTTTGCTACCTCTTTGATCTTTTTCAACATTGTGGTCTCAAATGCCTTTTCTGAATGCAGAGGTTGGAAGTATAGCCTTACTAATATATTTACATTCTTACAGCTTGAACCTGTATCCATATATAGTCAACTGTGTAGTCCCCTTCATGCAGAATTTTTAATTTGTTAGACTCTATGAAATCCTTTAGATACAGTGCTACCTCCGCATCTGTTTTTTCTGCGTAGTTTGCACCCAGACATTACAATACCCAGTATTTGTCACTCTACTATGTATAATTCCTATTATTACCAAAGTCCTTGTACATTGCAAGGCACTATTATTGACCTATTTTTGCTTTTGAAATTCTTGAAATATTTGAATATAAGAGTTATAAATTTTTATTAGATGCCAGTTTCCATGGACTGTGTCAGGCTACAGTGCAAGAACATATTTCTCAGACCCACTTATTATTGTGTGTTTATTATGAAAAAAAATAATAAAATAGTAACAGAAATAAACAAAAACAGTGTTTCATGACAGTTATAGGTGGTGCAGGTAGCAATGCCCATAGCTAAGGCTGCAGTCCCTTTCCATTATAAGATCCCATTTTCAGTTGTTTGCTTATAACTTAAGTAAAATTTAAATTGCTGGGGCTGAAATTTCCCATGTCAGCTGTCTGCCTAACACTGAATTTTGGGGGGGAAAGTTTCAGCTAAAATGGTTGTACCACTTCTGAGAATAAAGTTAGAGAGAAAAATATGTTGTTTTGCTCAGATTAGAAAAAATCTTGCAATGGTTTTATCAAGAAGTTCTACTGCTCCCATGGTTTGAGGCAGAGACTTGAAATTTGGCAGCAGGGATTATCTCCCTGGTGACAGGGAGGTACCTTGTGATATCCCTGTGTAAATCTGCCCAAAATTGGTCAAGAAAACAAAAACCTCAGTTTGCACATGCTTAGTAGAGACTTAAGAGGTTGACAGATAATTTTTCTGCAGATTCCATCCCCTCATTGGTCTTAGTGCTGACCAGACTGCACCCACCATCCCACAGAATATCTGAGCATGCTCCATCCCAGAGCTACAGAGGCTGAGCAGAACTTTCCCTGCAGTTGCTTCTCCTGTCTGACAGGGACTACTGGGGTGCTGGTCCAGGAATTCATAGAATCATAGAGTCACAAGGAACTGCAAAGGTCATCCAGTCTAACTGCCTGCCAAGATGCAGGATTTCATAGAATCATAGAATATTAGGGTTGGAAGAGACCTCAGGAGGTCATCTAGTCCAATCCCCTGCTCAAAGCAGGACCAACACCCATTAACTCATCCCAGCTGGGGCTTTGTCAAGCCAGGCCTTAAAAACCTTTGATTTGTTGTGTCTAAACCATCCAAGACAGGTGGTTAATTGAGAGCAGGGAGACTGTCTTATGTGTTCTCAATTCTCCCTTAGCTATCACCCAGGCAGCAAGGAAAAGGAAGTTTATCTCCTTGTCTGGAATGCCCAGGCAGAGAAATTGTTGGCAGGGAAGAGATGCAGAGCAGCAGGGGACAGGTGCAGCAGGTATAGGAGCCTGTGGTGGGAGAGGGAGAAGAGAAGGAGCCAGAAAAGGGTGCAGGAGCCAGGGATGGGAGAAGACAGGAGCAGAGGAGGGAGGGGGAGAGAAGCAGGGCAGAAACCAGAGTGGGGAGGATAGGAGTAGGGGGAAAGAGGCAGGAATTAGGCAGGGGAAATGGAGAGGAGGCAGGGAGATAGCAGCAGGGTGAGGAGAGGGGTAGGATCCAGGGAGAGGGGGACAGGAACAGATGTGGGGGACAGGAGCCAGAGGAGTAGAAGCAGAAAGTGGGGGGTGGGCAGTGATTGTATGAACAGGAGCTGGGAAGGGGGAATAGGAGTAGAAGGGGACAGGGATGCCTGGGGACACAGGCGCATACAAGTCTGTAGTCACTACAATATCCTGCCTATAACAGGGTGGCTTGCCTGTTAAAGGCTACAGGCCTCGGGCCAGCCAACCCTAGTTACGCAAGAGACACACCTGAGCAGGGATTAACTGATTCCCCTGTAAAGAGCAGCAGGAAGCTGCAGAGATGGGATAAACTCAGGGAGACCAGGGTGAAGTACAGAGGCTTCTGGGAGCAAGTAAGCTCCTACTGAAAAAGCTGGGATTTAGGAGTGAGACAACAGGCAAGTAAGACTATAAGTGGGGAAAGACCTAGGAGTGGGTAAATGGATGGACTTGATAAGACTTGATTTTGAAATATTCTGTCAATAAAACCCAACCCCAAGTAGGGGTGGCATTGTACTTTGTGTGGAGTTTATTTAAGGAGCCGCTTGAAGGGAGAAAATGGAAGTAGGCTGCCTGTAGAGCAACCTTAAGCCTGAAGGGGGTTCTGAGAAGGCTGTTTGCCCTATGACACTCTCTATAGAACCTGGAACTGAATCCATTATTCCTAAGTCTCAATGTTCCTTTGCTGTCTAGCACATAGCTGTGAAACCCACTGGCAAAGTACACGTCTCCATTCCCCTCTAGTAGCATGTCCACAGAGAAGACAGCTTCTACAGCTATCAGTTACTCCCTTTGCTCCTTTCTCATCTTGCAGTTCCTGACTCATTTACCTCATACCTTCCAACTTCTGCAAAATATGAAGCAGGGATCCTACACACAACAGCCTCCTTCACTACATAACCCTCATTCAGCTCCAGAGTAGCTCCAACCTCTGTACTGAGTGAGGTAGAGGTCCTGTGGAAAAAACAGCTTGTGATCATGAATGCATCATAATGAATATGCACAAGATGGTCAATTAAGTCTGCAAAATTGCATGAAATTAGTATAATGAGGAACTAGTTGGTCCAATCATTCAAATCGCTCTGGATCAGACTAGAAACAAATGACCTCATTGCCATAATAGTAAAATTGTTTTGTGGAATGTACCCCAGGGCCATATTTTCTCCTCTGATTAAATGTGGTATGATTTAATTGGGGATTGGTCCTGCTTTGAGCAGGAGGTTGGACTAGATGACCTCCTGAGGTCCCTTCCAACCCTGATATTCTATGATTCTATTCTATGATTCCATGGTAGAAAGTAGTGAAAACCCCACTAAAATTAATCAGAATCATTTGGGGGAGAGCATATGCAAACCAACATCATCCCTCCTACCCTTTCCTCCAATCAGATGGACATGATCTAGCCCTTACAAATATGTTAAAATATATCAGAGCCACATAAACTATATTGGATGGTGACAGTAATTCTATATACATGTGCAGGGACTGCAATCCGTAGTACAGTTCCTACTGTACTGTAGATGCTAACTGAATCACATAACTACTACAATAAATACATTATACAGAAATATTTTAGGGCGCATTATGTATCAGCAACAGACCACCCTGTGGACTAAGTGGCATGTGTGTTACTGACATTTGCTATTAGAGTGTGATAATAAAGTTAATGTGTCAAAGTGTTCACTGCAACTGGAGCTACTGGAGCTGCTGCACTTTTAGCTCAGGGAGTAGCTACTTTATAAAGTCAACTTTATTACCTTGAATTCCGGTGCCTTACATTATTATTGCATGAATAGGCAGGTATCGGATTTTTACTCTGTATGTGTATGCCACGGCCTTCTACTGTAGTATTATGTTGGACCTTATATAACAGTTGTCTCTGCTGTTCTCCACGTCCTTCTGAAAAAGAAAACAGAGGACGGTCTAAATGTATTCAGAAAAATCCACACATTTATACATGTGGACAGAGCTCAGATTGGGGTGAACGCAAGGTAGTACCTCGATGTCTTCCCTTTCCTTGATGTTCTTATATGTACTGCATATATGGTAGGCACTGGCAGTGACACCAATCGTAAGTATGTTGAAACATAGTAAATCCGTCTATCAAGTAGTCCTTAGAGTTTTCAAGGTCTATGTTTGTACCTTTTTAGTCATGTTTGTACCTTTCATACAAGACTAATAACAGGCTTTTTTCATGATGTCCGCTCTTCTTATTTTTAATTTTAATCTATTTTAAAACTGACTTAAAAGTCATGCGATCTGTTTCCCGAAGAGCATGTGTATGATAGAAGCATTAATTGAGATGCACAACTAAAATTATGATTCAATTTCCTATTTTGTTAGGATTAGCCAAGACTTCCAACAAAAGAAAGACGGTTAAATTACAAAGATAAAATGTCAGTGGCTTCATTGCCCTAATTAAATTCTTATTGTGATAAAAATGAAGACATGATTTAAAAGAGACGAGTCAATCTTCAGAAAAGCAACTCAGTGAAACAAATCTGCCCTCCCCCCTATTTAGGAATCATTTTAAGGCAATTTTTAAAGTATCTCCCTCTTGTGCTGAGCGAGCCTGAGAGATTTTGCAGTGCGTGCAGCAGTTAGTCAATTTAAAATATTCTTGTGAAAAGTGTCACAACGTGGGGGGTTGTGAAGAGTCCAAAAGATATAACTCTCCTTCCCTTCTTGCAGGCGTGGAGACACGGGGGGGAGGGAGATTTTTCTGATCAACGCTGCACTTTGCCCAACACTGTGACACGGCTCTGTGTCTTGCGTTGTCTCTTTCGCCTTCAGCATCTCCTCTTCCCCGCAGCTCTCTTCCGCCTTTCTCAGTTATATTTTACGGGAAGGACAAATTCAAACACGACGCTGACTGAAGTGAATCTGTTCTGCCTTCTCTCCTAAGGATGCTAATGAGGTACCCTCGGGGACGCACAATCTCCACTGCTGAGTGGGAGCCTGAACTCATTCACACATTCGCCAACTCTCTCTACACAGAACCCTGGCCTGAGCCGACGTTTTAACTGTCCCCAGCCTCCTCTCTCCCCTTTGCCCCTTGCACTGCGGGCTAGCAATCTTTGCAGAGAGGGGCGGGGAGGGCAGCCGCTCCCCCCAGACAGACCGCGAAGGGCGAACGTACTGGGAGGGAGGCGAAGCCGCTGCGGGAGAGCAGATGCGCTAGTCCTTTGGGGAGCCCGCCGCCCGAAGGCGAGGAACCCTGCCCTGGAGCTGGGGCGGCGGGAGAGGAGCAGCCCCTGCCTGTGCCGGGGCTGGTGGGAGCGGGGTGGGAGCGCACGGCCAGCCTCGGGGCCCCCACGACGCTTGCTGCGGGCACCGCCCCTCCGCGAGGAGGAGCTGCTCCGCCACCCCTGCCCAGGCGGAGCCGGGCAGGGCATGTGCACCGGGGGTGGTGCCTGCTGCTGCTGAGCCACACCGAGCTGCGAGCCAAGCGGCGGCCAGCGCACCATGCTGCTCCTCTCGGTGGCCAGCGCAGGGCTGCGCCCCGCTCCCGAGCCCGCCCGCCCGCCGCCGCGGCGCTGAGGGGAACCTGCTTCGGCCGGGCTGAGCGGCCGCGCCGGCCACCAGCGCGGGGCACTGGGCCGCTCGGATGTGGCAAGAAGCGATGATGAGGCGGCGCCGCTATTTGCTGGAGCGGGCAGAACAGGCGGCCGACGGGGGCTGCGGGGTGAGCGGCGAGCAGCCCCGCTCCCGGGACTGGCTCTACGAGTCCTACTACTGCATGAGCCAGCAGCACCCGCTCCTCGTCTTCCTGCTGCTCATCGTGATGGGCGCCTGCCTGGCGCTGCTCGCCGTCTTCTTCGCTTCGGGGCTGGTAAGCGACCTGCTCCCGCTCCTGCCCTTCTCCTTCCCCTTCCCCGCGGCTGCCCGGCAGGCCCCCTCCCCTCCCAGTGCCCTGCCTCCCTGCGGGTCCTTGTTATCTAACTTGGTGGCCGCGTTCCGCTCTGCGGAGCAGGCAGGCGGTGCAGCGAAGGCGGCAGATGCGGTGCTAAAGAAAGTTGCGTTGACCAGGGGTGTTGCGGTCCAGCAGCTCGGTGGGCAGGGGTCCGGGGCTCGTTTGGCTCCCCACAGCCCTTCCCCCGCCGCAAACTTCGCTGCTTCTTGTTGTGGTCTTAAAACGAATTCGAGCAGCGGCAGTCAGAAGTCTGGGCTCCTATTTAATGGATCTAAAGCTGCTTCGACAAAACACCGAGTTTAATTCGCTTAATTCATTGGCTCTGCTTTCTTCCCACTGGCAGATTAGCCGTACTGATCTTCATTTAGTGGCAGGGTTTAAATCTGCAAAAACCTTTAGTCCCCAGCAGCATTTTAAAACAACCCATTTTATGGCATTGAAGAAAGGCAGTGGAGCTTTTTCCTCTTCTTTGTAGTCACAACGTTTTCAGAGACTGACCCAGTTTCTAGACAGAGGTTCTGCTGCAGAGTGAAGCCTTTAATTTTTAGGAGAATGAAAGTTTCTGGTGCTGGCTACCCTTCCTGCATGCTAACTGCAGAGCTTCCAGGAGCTGAGAAATAAAATGTCACAACAGCAGATCTCAATCTTACCAGTTGATGATTTCACTCAAAAATCGGGGGATTTGTGCCCTTGAATTGAAGAGAAAGGAAAAGCAGTAGAGGGCAGTAAAATTCCTAGTCCTTATGGCGTCTTTCCACATTTAAGGTTCAGGTTGTCACAATGTATACTAAGCAACAGTGCTTTCAGATTTTAAATAAAATAATGGGAATTTCTGGTTTTCAGTTTGAATGTTTTCTCTGAATGGTCTATTAAAATGTATTGGCTGTAGTTAGCCTCCAAGAGAGAATGAAGTTGAACATATTTGTATCTCCTCTATTACAAGCTCAAGAAGGATATTGCATATTTAAACAATTGGTGAACCCTGTAGGCACTTTTTTCCTTACCTACTAGGTGCAAACACCAGCATTCATAACATCTGAAGACTTCTCTCTTGACAACTGGTGCAAAGTGTTTTTGGGGGGCTCAGACTAGGTAAAGAAGCACAATGCAGTCTGGTGTTGTTTGTTTTAAGGTCAGGTTCCCAAGCTGTCAAATGGAGGATAGATACAAAACAATAGGAACATAAAACTAGTAGCAGCAGAAGTGGCTAGTAGTCCAGCAGGCTAGTGCACTAGTGTTTCACTTCAGGAACCCTGTGTTCAAACCACAGATTAAATTGATGATCTCATTCTAGTTTGTTAAAGACATTTTTGCACGGTTAAATGTGCTTAACAATCAGTGCTCAAGAGACCCAGGACTGGAGAAGCAGGTGTCTGTGTTGGATGCCAGCATTGAGATGTGCTTGCATAGCTAAGAGTGCAGAGTACCTGCCTGGTGGTTGCTTGGGTTAAGACAGTACCACCAGGACCTCACAGTCATTATCACTACAAAAAAAATTTAAATAAAAACCAGCATTCATTTCTCTGATTCACTGTGTAATTCACAACTTGTTATAACAGGCTGTACATGCTCCGTTTCATAACTCAATTTCTGAAGTAAATCTTTACAATAGTGGTGTAACAGCACATCTAAACTGAAAGACTATTGAGAGTTATGGAAACAGAGTTGTATAAGTTGGCAAAGTCTTGCCACGAGTTACAACCTCAGAAACACTCTGAATTTTATAGTTCAGTCTGTCGTTGGAATTCCAGACATACCACAGAGAAAAAAACCCCTGCTTTTAGAATTTTTTTCTAATGTTTCATTTTCTGGTGGTTGACAATGAAGAGTGAGTGAGGATAGAAAAAGGATTCTTTTTTGAAGTTTTCAGTTGTGAGATGGAAGTGATTTCATTTTCAAGACGGAGTGAAAGTTTGCCATTGGAGACTGCAGCCACTGGATATTGGACAAAATTCTTTGGATCATTGCCTAGATTTCCACCTAAAAATGTCTTCTTAGAATAATCTTGCCTTGATTTATTCACAGCCAAGGAATTTTTTGAAGGTTTAAATCTGTTTCTCTTATATCTGATTTAGAATTTACATCCTCCTTCCCTAGCTTTAGGACCATAAACATTTTTTGCAGATAGCAAGATGAAGGGTCTGGGCAATTATATATAAAGTTATTCATATCTGATCTGGAAAAGCCATTCTGGAATACTACCAGCTCTGACTTTATTTTGCACATACAGTATGTGGTGGTTTTGTGTACAATATTTAATTAGGTTAGACAGTAAAAGAGTAGAAATGAAGTCATCTTTCAATCCAAGGCAATACTATTTCTAAACAGTTATGTACCATGTTTTGAAATTAAGGAAAATCTTTAACAGTCACACCTTTGGGTTTCTTATTATGCAGTTAAAATTCTTTCAGAATAATCTTAAATGCATTGTGAAAACAAATTCCAGTTTGACATTTCACAACATACTTGATTCATTTTCTTATTTTTACTTCCGATTTGAGAAGTGAACGCTAGAATCAGTCATCTGTTAGGTAAAGGGAAGAACACAAATTATTAAGTATTTTTATATTTCAGGCTTTCCCTAAGAAAATTTCAGCCTGACAGTCATAAGATGACTACCTTTTTTGCTTTTATTTAGTATTTGTATTTGTTTTGTTAAAATAGATTGCCATGCCTAATTGATTGCTGATATATTTCATGTATGTCTCAGACTTCATCGTTCTTTTTTGATAATACATTCTCAACTATTTCCAAAATATGGCTAGCCTTACAGGGAAATGTTGCACTTAGTCATTTATTTTGTCACAATACCAGTTATAAGATGAAAAATTCATAGAAGCTTTACCAGAATTATGTTAAAGAAGCTGGTTTGAATTTCAAATTGCCATTTGAAATCTAATTCTGTTAACTATGCAGTACACAGATTTTTATTTTAATGGTTTCTTTGGAGATTGTGTTCTATATCATAAGAATACTGTGTTTTTAACCTTTGAAACTAAAGTTTAGAACCTCTTACATATTAAATATACAATTCCTGGGATAGTGGTGGATGAACAGTCAAAGCTAGAAGCTCTAAATGATACTGTACATTTTCTTTCCTGCTCTGTGTCAGCCTTTTAAATGTCCTTCTATCACATAGCTCCTTTTGCTTCTCTGCACTTGACATAAAATATATAATAAATCAAACACTGGGGAAACAGGTCAGGCTTCCATCTTTGGCAGCTGCTTGAAAAGTTGGAGAGCAAATTCCTTATTCCCAGATCCCTAAGAGCCTTCCAGTACTAAGAAAGCAGTGCCAGATGTCAGTGTTATTTTCAGTAGCTACTTACTTTCTTGTTGCTTCTGTGTTCCATATATATGGAGCAGGAGGAACCCATTTCCCCCCCTCCTTTTTAGTATAAAAAACTACTTTCTATTGCCAGCAATACACTGAATAATTCTGTCCATATATATGTTATAATCCCAATTTGTAGGAATAAAAAAGAATTGGTTAATTTTGGGTCTGAAGGCCATTGAAATGTAAAATTGTGAAGGAGCCTGTCTGAAATATCTACAGTTGTGACATTCTGTTCCTTATATAACTAAATGAAGATTTTGGGGGGTCACTTTTGGAAGTGAGATGCTCCCTATATATAAATGTTTAACCTTAAAGTTACTATTTAAAGAGCATATATATTTGGATAGCTGCTTTATTAACCACAATATGGTAGAAGTAACATGTGACATGGTAGAAGTAACCATGTGAAGTAACAGTGAAATCCACTGACCTGTTAGATTGATGACATCTATTTTAAACAATAGAGTATCATGTGCACTGTGTATAGTTGTGTGGCTGAATTTTGCTCATATTCCAGCTACCAGCATTCGGCTTAGTTTTTCTTTAAATAAGGGAAAAAAATCGTATGCTGGTGCTTCATTATTATAGAGGCAGAATCTGGGTCTGATCCTAGAGTCCTTAATGAAGTAAAAATCCCTTTGATTTGAAATCAGTTTGATTCACAGGCACAAAAGAGGGCAGAATGTGTCTTTAGGGGATGAACTTTAAGAATCTTTTTTGTGATAAGAATAACTGTATTCTATAACTTTTCATTTCAATTTGTAGTTTCTCATGACACATTTGAAACACTATTCAGTAATCACTGTTCTGTGTTAAATAATTTGAATGTTATTTAGTTATACTGACTTCAAGTTTCTGGACCAATTCTTGAAAAATGTAAAGTTTTAAAATAATTATCCAGCAATAGTATGGGTCTATTACCCTTCTCATTAAAAATAATTAAAAAAATAAGCACCATTTTCCTCTCCCTCATATTAAATTTGTTATGTACTCTGTCTCAAATTTTGTGATCCTTAACAAGGCAAACAGTTCCTGAAGTCAGCAAGACCTTTGCTTGATTAGGAACGGCATTTGGTTCTATATCAGGAACAAAATTATAGGAGAAAACTACCTTTTAGTAGCTGATTTGAAAGTGGGAGTCAAATTGCAGAGTTATCATTACATTATTTAATGGTTCAAGACTTGGATATTCATCACTTCAGTGGTCCTGACTTCAGTTGGGCTGCATGGATATAAAAGAGCACATATTTGACCTTTGATGTGTATACCCAGTGCTGTTGCTCTGAAAACCATAACTTTAACTCTTGTGACCATCACTGATATTTTAACTGCATAAGAATGTTGCATTAATGTAGCTTTTTTGCACTAAATTTGTTATTGTATAAAACACTTAAAATGGAAACAATATGCTTCAGTAAGTATACTTCAAAAATGTATTTACATGTACCTGAATATTTGTATTTCAAATATATTAAACATCAGATGAACTTATTTGAAAATCTTATTTAACCAAAGGATAGGTACAGTACTTGCTTTCATGCACTTCTCTGCTAATGTGTCTTAACCTCTTTTTTAGAGGAAACACTTCACGGGGTGAAAATATAGTTAATTGTTTCTGCCCATATAGTCCCGGGCTTCTCTTCTGTGAGTGCCACCCAGCAGCAATTGTAAAGGTAGCTTTTCTGATATGGACACCAGTCTACTAGGAGTTGGACTGAGACCACTAACTCATTTCCCATAGGCAATTAAACATTCTCAGATGGGAGCTACTTTTGGTTACTGCCCTGCTGGGCTGGATTTCAAATGGTGCCATATAAGCGAAAGACTTTGCATTCAATTTCCAATCCCCCAAACCCCGTCCAGTCCCTCAGAACAAAAAAGGTGAATTAATATGCGCTGACAGATTTAATTTTTCATATACCATTAACAAAGTCAAGTGATGCAAATCAAAGAAGAATTCCAGATACTGCAAGCTGCCAAAAACGTGACATTTATAGAGTGAAAAAGGAAAAAGCAGGAAGAATGGATTTATAACTGGAGTCAGAACAGCTCAGGCTGGGTGTCTGGGGATTGCCAAAGCCGTCATTAAGCAAGTATCACTTACACCAGCACATAGGGTGTGATTCAGATCTCTTACACCATTTTAATGGTGGTGTAACTACATTGACTCCCAGGGGGTTACTTCTGCTTTATAGTGATATATGTGTGATAGAGTCAGGCATAAAAACAGTTTACAAAAATCACCCTGAGTCTTGTATAACATAGGGTCAAACCACATTCCTCCAGCATCAAAACTGTTGTCTCTGTTGAATCCAAAAGAGTTGCACTGGAGCTGAATTTGACCTATTCTTTAGATGGAAAACAAAATGCTATAAAAATGATTATGTAATTTTAAAAATAGGGGTATTTTAATGCAGTCATGTATTTTCTGGAAAACCTTCTATCTTTGGAATTTATCCAATATTAAATAATAATTTATCACATGCTGAAAAGTGAATATGGGAAAGGGCATCTTATTCAGTAGATCTGTTTTCTCTGAGTATCCAGAGTTATATCAGCTCACTTTAGTGACAAAAATATATTTTTCTGCTTTTTACTACTCTCAACTCTGCAGAGCCAAGAGTGCTAAGATTCAGTGAGCTTAGTGTGCTGTTCCAATTTGTGCATCATGAATGTAGTTGTTTACTAGATTCCAAATAATTTACACCTTTGCCATTCCATGGGTGGCAGAAGTCTCACTGAGGGACTAATTTGTCCTGAAGACCCTTTTATTACTGTAATGATGATGATACATGGTGGGAAATAATAACCCAGTTTGGCTTCCAGATTCCAAGCTAAACTTGCTTGGCTGGAAGTTAGAAAAAAGTTTTTTAAATGGTCACATTTGATACAAGAATAATTGAATCATTGAGGGATGATAATCCTTGAGCCCTAAAGTACTATTTTTGTTACAAGAAGAAAAGGAGTACTTGTGGCACCTTAGAGACTAACAAATTTATTTGAGCATAAGCTTTCGTGAGCTACAGCTCTCTTCATCGGATGCATTCCATGGAAAATTTTCTGATGAAGTGAGCTGTAGCTCACGAAAGCTTATGCTCAAATAAATTTGTTAGTCTCTAAGGTGCCACAAGTACTCCTTTTCTTTTTGCGAATACAAACTAACATGGCTGCTACTCTGAAACCTATTTTTGTTACAGTTGCTTTTCCGAATAGAGCCACACTTTAACAATATGTATGTGAAGACTAATGTACTTTGCTATTTTGTTTGAAGAAGCATTTCAAAATTCTCCTTTTGCTTTTACATTTAAAGTTAGAAAACTTTTCATAATATTCAGCTCCGGATATAGTAAGCTATTCAAGTTAGTTCAGCTTGAGTGTGCACAAGATTGATAAAACGATTCAGACCCCAGCAGTAGTCTGCTACACATAGACTGAAGGCAAATTACATTAGCAGTACAGAATAAACCATAAAGTGCCAAAGGATTAAAGTAGCCCATGGAAACATTTGCTAAAATTGAAAATATTAAGCTTCCATTATTTTATAGAGACACTTCATTAAAATGTATGATTTATCATAAAAGAGTTCAGTGTTGTACAGTAGTTCTGTTGTTTAAAATGTAACCTGAGGTCATGCCATTTATTAGACAAAGAAATAATTGTGTAAAGGATGACAAAAGCTGTAGCTTCTTGAAAAGACCCCAGAGAGTGATTCTTCAGTTTCCTCCTGAGATAACAGGCATATTGCATAAAAGCTCAGAATTCTGTCCAGAAAGTGGCAGACATTTAATTTGTTCAGTAATTAAAAGACAGCAAGGGAGAAAATGTTTAGAAAGATAAAGAGCTGATCAAAGAAGAACCATATACTGTAGGCTAAGCCATTATGTTGGAAGGCACCATGCTGTCAGTTTAATTCCATTACCTTCAGTGTACTTTAATCTGAGACCAATGATAGAAAAGGCAAAAATATGTTCCTTTGCCCTTTTCTAAAGAAATGTGATGTTCAGGTTTTCAAGGTTTCATCTCTTTGCACTTGTCCGCTGATTTCAGCTTACTGATCATGTTAATGTTTGTAACTTTGTAATCAGTGTTGTGCCAGTTTTAAATGTTCAGCCTTTGAATTTATGTCCCTGATCATCCGTAATTCCAGTGAAGCGATAAGAAAATGTTATGGTTAAAAGCTGATTCCAAAGTAAAATTATGGGCCAAATCCTGCACCCTGGCTGACACTACGTTAACATTTATTTCTACATGTAGAGTTGTGAAATACCTAAGGGGTTTCTTTAGAAAAAAATCCCAACCCAGTGATGTGTGTGTGTGTTTTCTATGCTGTTTCATTCTTTTGAACTTCTTTGACTCTGACATATACTTACACAAGCATATTTGAAAGGTTTTGGATATTAAAAACATGAGCCAGATCCTAAGGTGGTGTAAATTGGTGTAGCTTCTTTGAATCAATTATGTTTTCATTTACATAAACTGAGGATCTGTCCCATTGTGTTCTAAGGCTTCTTGTTCTCCCTATTTGGACACAGTCTGCTAGAGGCATAGTTAGTGCATTGAATCAATTTTCATTGGCTGTTGAAAAGAGGGAAATGGGTGGAATTTTGAATTGCTAGGGATGCCTGGTTTGCCAATAATCTATAAACAAATGATTGAATATACTGAAATAATGAAAACAGGTATTTTCAGTATTGTTCTTATCATTGAACTGTAGCCTCAATCTTTTAAGTCACTGTTTCTCTTCATTGTTAGTTTCATTCAATAGCAGTCTGTTCATCTTTAAGGTTAGCAACATCACTTTCTATGAGACACAAAACATGCAACTTAATGTTAACATGTAGTAATCTAGGGAAACTAGACCCTTTAGAATATAACAGTGTTCTGGGCTCAGATCCGTGCAATCCCAGAGTAGAAGTGCAGAAGTGAAAAAACTCAGCTGAAATTCCTTTTTGTATGGCTTTGTCTAACCTTCCTTTGGTTAAGACAGTAAAAAATAAATGGAGTGAGGTATAGTAGTTGTGACAAAGTTCCTCCTCTACCTTGGTGGGTCTTGCGCTTAATGGCAGATTTGCTCGCCTCGGAGATTCACAGCAGCCCTTAGTTTGGCCGTTTTCGTGAACCCACAGTCCAGGTCAACTTCTCCTGTGTCTGACCAGGAGTTGGGGGTTTGGGGGGAACCTGGGCCTGCCCTCTACTCCGGGTTCCAGCCCAGGGCCCTGTGGAATGTAGCTGTCTAGAGTGCCTCCTGGAACAGCTGTGTGACAGCTACAACTCCCTGGGCTACTTCCTCATGGCCTCCTCCCAACACCTTCTTTATCCTCACCATAGGACCTTCCTCCTCCTGATAATGCTTGTACTCCTCAGTCCTCCAACAGTAGGCATTCTCAGTCTCAGCTCCTAACGCCTCTTGCTCCCAGCTCCTCACACACACACACACACACACACACACACCACAAACTGAAGTGAGCTCCTTTTTACACCCAGGTGCCCTTAATTGATTCTAGCAGCTTCTTGAGTGGCTGCAGGTGTTCTAATCAGCCTGTCTGTCTTAATTGTCTCCAGAAGGTTCCTGATTGTTCTGGAACCTTCCCTGTTATCTTACCCAGGGAAAGGGGACCTATTTAACCTGGGGCTAATATATCTGCCTTCTGTCACTCTCCTGTAGCCATCTGGCCTGACCCTGTCACAATACATCATTAAGATCAGGAATGCAGATGCACAAAACTCAGGAGATTCAAAGATAGAGTTCAGCAATTGTAACTCTACTACATTACCTGTATGTAATATTTCGGCATTGTGATTACGGCATGTGTGATTACATTTGTGTTTATATTTGACCCTACTGCTGCAAACATGTATACACATGCTTAACTTTAAGCAGCAGTCTTCTCTGTCTTCCAAAACACTACTCAGGTACTTAAAGGTAAACATATGCATAAAAGTGTATGTGCAATGTGCCAAGGTTTCATGGTGGGATATAAGAACCATAACTTGAAATTTACCGATATTAGTTCTGTTTAAGTTCTAATTGTTAATGTTGAATTCACTATTTTTGAGATACCTTTTTAAATTAAAAGGTAAAAATAAAAACAGGAAAAAAGTTAGTTTCTGCACATTACAATCCCACTTCTCATCCCACTGAAGTCAGAGTTTTGCTATTGACTTTAATGGGCACAGGAACATGGGTCATTTCAAAAAGCAGAAAGGAAAAGTAGAAACAAAAAGCTGCTGCTACAATTACATGTCTGTAGTCACAGTCAAATAAGTGTATATTTTGAACATGCTAACTTTAAAGGTGGGTAAGATAAGTGTCATAAACCATCCCAGTGTTTTAAAAAGGAATACGTTGGGCTCCAGAAAGTGTGGGGTCCTCTTTCTTTGCTACCCTGATGGTTTCCAGGGTACTGTACACTAAGAGTTGCAAAGCATCTGAGTGTTAGAAATGTGAATGATATATGCAATGATGATCACATACTATAAATAAAAAAGATGATTTTGGGTAGAGGGGGAAGGGAAGGACTTGCCAGAGACTTTGTGAACATGCTAAGGATCTCTGCAGGTATTCAGTGTTTTGTTGAATCATTAAGGGGAAGGAAGGGAAGGAGGATGTACTGCACCTGCAGAATATATTTTCAATCTTATCTAACTTCATTGTTAGTCAGACAATTTTTGATCAAACAAAAGAAAATGTGCACATCCCATTGAGAGCTATTATATGACATGCCAAGTTCTAAAGTTTAAAAACAAAGCCAGTTTTAAGTTATCAGAGCAGAAAAAAAATCAACAAAATTCAACAACAACAATCATACTTGCACATCTCAAAATCAGCCAAATGGAATTTTTCATATTATCCAGAAGAATTCATCTTTGGGATGAGAAACAAATATGAAAAATTTCAGCCTAAAGGGTAATTTTCTGGAAGGTTTAAGCATTTGAAAAATAAGCTCTTGGGGCCTGACTCCACAGCTCTTGCTCACGCTACTGATCCCATTGCAGTCTGGACTGCTTGTATAAGTGAGTAGCTGTGTGTTTAAGGATTGCAGGATCAGGTCTTTACAGTGCTAGTGCCTCTAACCATAAGTACTGTGGAGCTAATACAATGGTATAAAACAATTAATTTTATTTTAGTATAATGTTAAAGTGATTTGTCTTGAAAGTTATAAAGTCATGTAGTAACAATTGATTGCTTATTTTTGGTTCTGCAAATAATTTTAAGTATTGCTTAGTTTAAATAAATTTCATTGTAGATTGGATATGATTGAAACCTGATCCACATGTAACTGATTTTGCCAAGCTCTGGGATTCCATTAACTACTAAATTTCCAGTGATATGGCTTAAGAAACTAAGCTCAGTCTATGCATATGGAACATTTAGTTAAGTAATTGATATAGCTTTCAATACAACAAAACCTCCAGAGTAGTGTGAATAATACATTCCTATTTTACTCACACATTCTTTGCTGCTATTCTGGACTAGGTAATAAGGAGTTAAGCCCAAATTTTAAAAAGGTATTTAAGCATTGCTCCGCTCAGCATTGCAAGCCTAAATGGTTTAGATGGCTAAGTCCCACTTCAGTGTGTACAATGATTTTCCTGATTCTACTTTGTAATAATCATTTCCTCCATTTATCATGGGGTGCACATTGCAATAGTATAGTTAATAGTTTTTGTATTATGTAAATAGTCCCAAATGTGATATTAAAAGTGAAAAAAATAGTTCTGTATATTCATCGTGCCTTTGTAAGATTCAGACTCAATGGGCTACCAATTTAGAACAAATGATTGTTTAATCAAATATTTGTGAGAAAGACATGTTTTAGTTGTGAGCCCAAGTTCTTTAAATTTTAACTTCCTTTTCACTTCTCTCTCTTTCCAGGAAATTGATGATCATGTGGCATTTTTAATAACCGTTCCAACAGCCCTAGCAATCTTCTTTGCCATATTTATCCTTGTCTGCATAGAATCTGTGTTTAAGAAGCTGCTCCGTATTTTCTCTTTGGTGGTGTGGGTGTGTCTTGTTGCCATGGGATATCTCTTCATGTGTTTTGGAGGTATCATGTGTCCCTGGGACCAGGTAAGGTTTTTTTTTTTAATTTGTTTTTCTTTATGATATTTGAGTCAGATCCTGAGAATCCTTTCATATACAAGTATTCTCATTCCTGTCAGTGGGATAGCTCATGTGAAATACTTGCATAAGTAAGGGTTTGCAGGCTCAGACTCTACATAAATGTATTTCTATCTGCAACATGAAAAAAAATTAGCTTGTGCCCTCTTTTGCTCTTAATACTGTAGAAAGACGGTCTGAAATATTTCTTTTCTTTTTGCCTGCTTGTTTAGATATTGAACATTCTGTTTTTTCTATCATGAAATATTCTGTGGTGACTGGAAAACTAGTGCAATTGTGGTATCAGAAGAGTAAAGTGACCAAAAGCAGAGTTATGGAGAGGGAAAGGGAGTTTTAGTCAGACTGTTCAAAACTTTGGTTTTTGTTAACACGTGTTCAATTCCAATAAATTACAACTCCAACCCATTGAAGAAAAGATGTATTTGTTAAAGATTCAACATTCCCATCCCTTCAGTTAAGATTAAGCTTCAGAGGGGTAGCTGTGTTAGTCTGGATCTGTAAAAGCGGCAAAGAGTCCTGTGGCACCTTATAGACTAACAGACGTCTTGGAGCATGAGCCATGAAAGCTCATGCTCCAATACGTAAATTAAGATTGAAGAGCTTGCAGTACAAATGTTCTGAGTGCTTCAAAAGATCATCCACAAAACCCAAACTTTCTGGACACCCCCAATATTTCTAAGATAATAAAGTAGGGAGGGAAAAAATACTTTGCTCCACGACCTTCTAGGCCTTCTCTATAGGTCTTAAAGAAGCAAGATAAGGCACAAGCCCAATTAAAAACCCAAAAACCCAAAACAAAAACCTCAAGCCCACTTAGCAGATCATCTTTACACGCCACCACCTCTAACATCATAAGTTTATTTATCATACATAAAAAAGAGGTGCTTCTTCTGATTAGTGTAGGTGTTTTTGGAAGGTCATTGAATGTGAACCCTAATCTATAATTAGTTTATTCATATCAATAACGATTAAGCAACACATGAAATTCTGTAGCACGGAACAAATAGGAGGAAAAAAGAATCCGGTTGTATTGAATAATATCCTTGTATCCTTTAACTGACAGATTAAGTTACTTGAAAAAGCAAGTAAATGAGTATTAGAATTCCTGTTAAGTAACTTATTCCAGAGAACTAATTCTCTTCTGCTTTCAGTAAAGGCTTGGAAAATGAGCAAAGCGTGACCAATATAATTATTAAATCTAATATTACAAACTAAAAAAACACCCCCCCCCATATGCTCTGCTATTGGTACTTGCTAAGGAGCGCGGTATTAAGTCTCTCAATTAATGTAAGAACTGAACAAGGTGAATCAGAAGATAATAGACTCAGCATGTTGCTTTATAAATTAGATAGATAAAAATGCTTCTAGGAGAACAAAAACAACTGTGATATATAAATGATTGAAAACTAAGGTCCATATCACCCCTAGACTTCTGTGATTGGAGAAGCTAATGGCCAGAAAAATCTCTCCTGGGAGGTATGAGCGTGGGGAACATTATTTCTGCCTCTGTGGGATCTTACTGATGCGCCTCACTGAAGCTCTTTAGGTTCAGTTAAGCTCCATGACATCAGCCGCTGCCAACTCTCTGGACTTCCATGCAGAAATCTGATTGTGAATTAATGCTGCTTCAAGAGCATTAAGCCTTGCTAGGAACCCCCTTAATGGCAGCTATAGCACAGCCTCAGAAGTACTATGCCATGGTGCAGCAGCAGCAATGCATAGAGGCAGCCCCTCCATGGAAGTGGGACCCCAGTATCTGATTAGAAGAAAACTATGGGTTTGGGAGGCTGCACCTCCTGTTTTCTTTGCAGCACCCCAGTACTTCCTCACAGAGGGGAGGATTTGAGCAACATGAAGTAAATCTGATGGAGTCTTCTGCCTTGTCCCGTGCCAGTGTCATTCCCATGAATATCACTGCAGGATTGCATGACCTACCCCTGTCAAAATGCCCATTAAATTCAGTTGGCACAGAACTGATACCTAAATTGGTAAATCTACTGTGATTTATTTGTCATATTTCTGATACTTATTAATAATCCACCGTATTATAGAGTTATAGTTCACAACTTTTATTTTCTTGCTTTCCCCCCCATTGAATTGTCTTATTGGGATCCAGGAAGTGCCATCCGCCCACTGCTAAAAAGGGGGGTCCACAGGACCTGGAAAACCAAATAATTATGGGGGACAACTAATAAACAACAGGGACAGGAGTGCAGTCAAAGGGTCAAACGAAGGGAACCAGATGGGGACACCAAGCAGAGAACCCCGGACAGCCCCCACTGCTCCTTGAAGGCGTCAAGGAGTCAGTGGTCGCCGCCCAGAGGAACTCAGCCCGGAGGCGTGAATGGACAGAGGATCGGAATTAGGCCCCACAGTCACAGGAGACTCCATCGGCCAACCTCCTCACCCTGGTTTTATAGATGGCCACTTTAGCCAGGGCCAGGAGGAGGTTGACCAGGAGGTCCCGTGACTTAGCGGGGCCATGGACGGGGAGTACATAGATAAGGAGGTGAGGGGAAAAGTGCAACCAAAATCTTAACAAAATATTCGTGAGGAGCCGGAATAGGGGCTGCAGCCTGGCGTACTCCAGGTATATGTGCGCCAGGGTTTCCCTCACACCGCAAAAGGGGCAGGTGTCTGGGAGTAGGGTAAACCACGCCAAGTACACGCCCGTGCTCACGGCCCCGTGAAGGAGCCGCCAACTAATATCCCCGGCGGGCCTTGGGACCAGGGTGGAATATAGGCCAGCCCACCAGGGCCTCTCACCCTCTAAAGGTGGCAGGAGGTCCCGTCACTTCGTGTCGGGGCGGGGCGCGAGGGTGAGGATGTGAAGGGTGTGGAGCACGAGCGTGTATAGATGTTTCCTTGGGGCAGTCTGGAAATGGACCGGGTGCAGCTCGTGTAGCCAGCTCATGGTGAAGAGGCGGGGGGGGGGGCGTCGGTTGGGTCCACGGGGCAGGGGCCCGATGAAAAGGTCCGGAGGGCCTGGGGTGGAGGGTGGGCGGGGCGTGCCCTCTCTCAGGACCCGGTCCAGGTAAACCCGAGCAGTGGGCAGCAAGGTGGCCCTCACCTCCTGAAGTACACGCCGGGGAGTATGAGGTCTGGAGAGCCCCATGTGCTGAGTGAGCGTCAGGGGATCCAGCCAGTCTCCCTGGTCGTAGTCCAGGAGGTCTCCAACTCTGGTGACTTCTGCCAGGACCAACCTCTGGCTCCCCCGCTGAATTGTAACAGGGATTTTATCATGTATATTAAGTTTTCCTTTTGCAAATTTTTGTAGACTGAAAGTTTGGTAGAATCTTTAACATTTTAGTGATATATATGGTGGCTTCTAATCCTTTAAGATAAACAGTAACTTCAAAAAGCACTCTGCCTTATTACTTAGGCCCTGATCTTGCAAACACTTAGGCACATGCTAAACTTTAAACACATGAGCAGTCCCTTTGAAACTGTTGACTTGTGCTTAAAATTGAGCATTTATGTAATTAATTGTAGGTCTGCGGCCTTCCTCTCTGTAAGTGAGAATTAGGATTCAGGGATTCGCTGTCAAAGGACTTGTAGTAGAACAAATAAATTTACTGTTCACTGTGTTATTAACTGATTGGCACTATAGGCCCAGGCAAAAGCTTTCTGTTATAAAAAGGAAGGTATGAATTGGTTGGAGTGAGAAGAAGTCTCTTCTAGATAACGGAGAGTCCATACCTTTGTGATCTCTAGGCTGGATTACTCAAACATTCATTATTTCATACTGCTCCTCTAAACAACTCACACATTGCAGTTATTGCAGAAGATAGGAAAAAGAATACAGGGGCTACCCTTAAAAAATTGCAGTTTTTCATTTGAGTAGGTAAGGTCACCTTACTATCTGCAGCAGTCATTTTAACTTCCTGTAGCGAGGCAAAGATTCACCGGTTCAGCACCTCCTGCTGGTCTTCTTGGAATTAGCTCTTTTTGCAGTTTACAGAGCACCCTCTGCAGGCCGATATCTTACCTGCCGTTGGCCCCATGTCCCTCCCAGACCCCGGTGCCCTTGCCTCAGTGGCTACTTCCAGTCATCATCTAGCCCCCTTTCCCTGGGGCAGACTGCAGTCTGTTATGGCCACTCATCACTGGCAAGGAGGTTAGGACATGCTGCCTTTGCCTATCCTATTTCCCCATGATTATTCCCCTCCCCCCGCCGTTCCTCAGATGTTCTTGTCAACTGCTGGAAATGGCCCACCTTGATTATCACTACAAAAGGTTCCCCCCCGCCCCGCTCTCCTGCTGGTAATAGCTCACCTTACCTGATCACTCTCATTACAGTGTATATAGTAACACCCATTGTTTCATGTTCTCTATGTATATAAATCTCCCCACTGTATTTTCCACTGAATGCATCCGATGAAGTGAGCTGTAGCTCACGAAAGCTTATGCTCAAATAAATTTGTTAGTCTCTAAGGTGCCACAAGTACTCCTTTTCTTTTTGCGGATACAGACTAACATGGCTGCTACTCTGAAACCTGTCAAATATTTTTAAGTACATCAGAAGTGGGAAGTCTGCCAAATGATCAGTGGGACTACTGGACTATTGAGGCAATAAAGGAGCACTCAAGGAAGATAAGGCCCTTGAGGAGAAGCTAAATGAATTCTTTGCATTGATTTTCACAGCAGAGTATCTGAGGGAGATTCCCACACCTGAGAAACTGTCCCAGCTTGAGGTGTCAGTAGAGGAGGTTTTGAAACAAATGGATACATTATACAGTAATAAATCACCAGGACCAGATGGCTTTCATCCAAGAGTTCTAAAGGAACTCAAATATAAAATTTCAGAATTGCTAACTGTGGTATGTAACCTATCACCTAAATCAGCCTGTGTACCAGATGACTGTGGGATAGCTAATCATAGAATCATAGAAGTGGGAGGGATATTGAGAGGTCATCGTGTCCAGTCCCCTGCATTCAAGGCAGGACTGTGTAATAACTAGACCTTTCCTGACAGGTGTTTGTCTAACCTATTCTTAAAAAACCTCCAGTGACAGAGATTCCACAATCTCCCTAAGCAGTTGGTCCCAGTGCTTAAATACCCTGACAATTAAGAAGTTTTTCCTAATGTCCAACCTAAACCTCCCTTCTGCAATTTAAGCCCATTGCTTCTTGTCATATTCTCAGAAGCTAATGAGAACAATTTTTGCCCTTCTCCTTGTAACAACCTCTTATGTACTTGAAAACTGTTATCATGTGCCCCCTCAGTCTTCTCTTCTCTAAACTAAACAAACCCCATTTTTTCAGTCTTTCCTCATAGGTAATGTTTTCTAGATCTTTAATCATTTTTGTTGCTCTTCTCTGGACTTTCTCCAATTTGGCACCCAGACCTGGACACATTTCTACAGTTGAGGCCTTATCGGTACGGAGTAGAGTGGAAGAATTACTTTTCATATCTTGCTTACAACACTTCTGCTAGTACATCCCAGAACGATGTTTAGGTTTTTTTACAACAGCGTTACAATGTTGACTCATATTTAGCTTGTGATCCACTATGACCCCCAGATCCCTCTCTGCAGTACTCTTTCCTAGGCAGTGATTTCCCATTATGTATGTGTACAATTGATTATTCCTTCCTAGTCGGAGTACTTTGCATTTGTCCTTATTGAATTTTATCCTGTTTACTTCAGACCATTTCTCCAGTTTGTCCAGATCATTTTGAATTTTAATCTGATCCTCCAAAGCTCTTGCAGCCCCTCCCAGTTTGGTATCATCCACAAACTTTATAAGTGTACTCTCTATGCCATTATCTAAATCATTTATGAAGATATTGAACGGAAATGGACCCATGATTGATCCTTGCAGGATTCCACTCCATATGACCTGCAGCTTGACTGTGAATCACTGATAGCTAGGGTCCTATCAAATTCACAGTCCATTTTGGTCAATTTCACGGTAATAGGATTTTAAAAATTGTAAATTTCATGATTTCATTTATTTAAATCTGAAATTTCACAGTGTCACAATTGTAGGGGTCCTGACCCAAAAAGGAGTTGTGTGTGTGTGTGTGTGTGGGAAGGGGTGGCAGGGTTTGCAAGGTTATTGAGGGGTGGTTTGCGGTACTGCTACCCTTACTTCTGCACTGCTGCTGGCAGAGGCGCTGTCTTCAGAGCTGGGCAGCCGGAAAGTAGCAGCTGCTGGTCAGGAGCCCAGTTCTGAAGGCAGAGCCGCCACCAGCAGCAGCGCAGAAGTAAGGATGGCATGGTATGGAACATGCATCCAACAAAGTGGGTATTCACCCACGGAAGCTTATACTCCAATATGTCTGTTAGTCTGTAAGGTGCCACAAGACTCTTTGCCACTTTTACAGATCCAGAGTAACACGGCTACCCCTCTGATACATGGTATTGCCACCCTTACTTCTGCACTGCTGCTAGTGGGGCACTACCTTCAAATCTGGGTGCCTGGCCAACAGCCACCATTTTCCAGATGCCCAGCTCTGAAGGCAGTGCAGAAATAAGGGTGGCAATACTCTGACCTCCCTAAAATAACTCGCAACCCCCCTGCACCTCTCTTTTGGTCAGGACCCCCAATTTGAGAAATGCTGGTCTCTCCAGTAAAATCTGTATAGTATAGGGTAAAAGTACACAAGAGACCAGATTTCACAGTGGGGAGACCAGATTTCATGGTCCGTGACATGTTTTTCATGGCCGTGAATTTGGTAGGGCCCTACTGATAACTACTCTCTGGGAAATGTTTTCCGAATAGTTATGCACTCACCTTATAGTATCTCCATCTAGGTTGTATTTCCCTAGTTTGTTTATTAGATGGTCATGTGAGACAGTGTCAAAAGCCTTATTAAAGTCAGGATATACCACATCTACTGCTTCCCCCCATCCACAAGCTTGTTACCCTGTCAAAGAAAGCTGTTAGGTTGGTTTGACACAATTTTTTCTTGACAAATCCATGATGACTGCTATTTATCACCTTATTATCTTCTAGGTAATGTAATGCCTATTTTTAAAAAAGGCTCCAGAGGCTATCCTTTCAATTACAGGCTGGTAAACCTAACTTCAGCACCAAGCAAATTGGTTGAAACTATAGTAAGGAACAGAATTATGAGACACATAGATGAACATGATATGTTGGGGCTTTTGTAAAGGGAAATCATGTCTCTAATCTATTAGAATTCTGTGAAGAGGTTAACAAACATGTGGACAAGGGTGATCCAGTGGATGTAGTATACATGACCTTACAGAAAGCCTTTGACAAGGTCCCTCACCAAGTCTCTTAAGCAAAATAGGCAGTCATGGGATAACAGAGAAGGTCCTCTCATGGATCAGTAACTAGTTAAAAGATAGGAGACAAAAGGTAGGGAATAAATGCCAGTTTTCACAGTGGAGAGAGGTAAATAGCAAGGTCTCCCAAGGATCTGTACCGAGACCAGTACTACTCAACATATTCATAAATGATCTGGAAAAAGGGGTAAATATTGAGTTGGCAAAGTGTGCAGATGATACAAAGTTATTCAAGGTAAGTCCAAAGTTGACTGTGAAGAGTTACAAAGGGATCCTTACAAAATGGGGTGATTGGGCAACAAAATGGCAGATGGAATTCAGTGTTGATAAATGCAAAGTAATGCACATTGGAAAACATAATCCCAACTATACATACAAAATGATGGCATCTAAATTAGCTGTTACCACTCAAGAAAAAGATCTTAAAGTAATCTTGAATAATTCTCTGAAAACATCTCAGTATGTAGCAGCAGTCAAAAAAGCTAGCAATGTAGGAACCATTAAGAAAGGGATAGATAATAAGACAGAAAATATCATAATGTCGCGATACAAATGTATAATATACATACATATTAAATAGTGCATGCAGTTCTGGTCACCCCGTCTCAAAAAATATATATTAGAATTGGAAAAGGTACAGAGAAGAGCAACAAAAATGATTAAGGGTTTGGATTAGCTTCCATATGAGGAGAGATTAAAAAGACTGGGACTGGTAATCTTAGAAAAGAGATGACTGAAGAGGGATATGGCAGTCGTGTACAAAATCATGAATGTTGTAGAGAAAGTGAATAAGGAAGTGTTATTTACCCTCTCACAAAACACAAAAAACAGTGGTCACCCAATGAAATTAATAGGCAGCAGGTTTAAAACAAACATAAGCAAGTACTTCTTCACACAATGGACAGTCAACCTGTGGAACTTGTTGCCAGGGGATATTGTGAAGGCCAAAAGTATAACCAGGTTCAAAAAAGAATTAGATACGTTCATGGAGGATAGGTCCATCAATGGCTATTAGTCAAGATGATCAGGGACGCAGCCCCATGCTCTGGGTCTCCCTAAACCTCTGACTTCTAGAAGCTGGACTGGATGACGGGATGAATCACTCGATAAATTGCCCGGTTCTGCTCATTCCCTCTGAAGCATCTGGCACTGCCCACTGTCAGAATGGATGGACTACTGGTCTGACCCAGTATGGCAATTCTTATGTTGTTACATTCTTAAGTCCTCCAGCTGTGGACCTGCATTTATGTCAACACCTTGTTACCAGCCTCTAGCAACCCAACTGCCATAACTTGAAGTGGGGTGAGGAAGGCATAATTACAGGCTGCCTCTGTAGGAGAAGCCAGGGGTTGGTGTCCACATGTTAGCAACATGTCTTGCTAAATATGACCGATGAGCTATATTGCATAGGAAAAGAGAATCATTGTGGCTGGCATGTTGTATATCATCACATCTGGATAGAAGGGCAGAGTAAAAGAGTACTGGTTCTATGAGGACTGGTCACAGGACGTAGGCATTCTGGTGGTTGTAGTTCTTGGAGGCTCAGATGGGAACTGTAGGGTAGTTAGCAAGGTATGCTCAGGAGGTGAGAAACAAAACTAGAAGGATCAGCCATTTCCCTATGTAGAAAGAGACGTGGAAAGAGCATGCACCTGCTGATAGGGCTCTCCATTGACCAGGATTTTACCAAAAATCCATGGTGGGGCTCACTGCGGAGAGGGCTGGAATCTTTAGAAGAACACTGGCATGGGGTCCTCATTCTTCATAGTTCCACTTTGAGATGGTGTGTTGATATACATGTAGCCGAGGGATGAAGGACTTGGTTATGAATAAATTTCTTCTCACCAGTGATTAAGATAATGTCATAGAGAGTACACTTATAAAGTTTGCGGATGACACCAAGCTGGGAGGGGTTGCAGGTGCTTTGGAGGATAGGATTATAATTCAAAATGATATGGACAAACTGGAGACATGGTCTGAAGTAAATAGGATGAAATTCAATAAGGAAAAATGCAAAGTATTCCACTTAGGAAGGAACAATCGGTTCCACACATACAAAATGGGGAATGATTGCCTAGGAAGGAGGACTGCGGAAAGGGATCTGGGGGTCATAGTGGATCACAAGCTAAATATGAGTCAACAGTGTAACACTGTTGCAAAAAAAGTGAACATCATTCTGGGATGTATTAGCAGGCATATTGTAAGCAAGACATGACAAGTAATTCTTCCGCTCTACTTGCACTGATTAGGCCTCAATTGGAGTATTGTGTCCAGTTCTGGGCGCCACATTTCAGGAAACGTGGACAAATTGGAGAAAGTCCAGAGAAGAGCAACAAAAATGATTAAAGGTCTAGAACACACATGACCTATGAGGGAAGATTGAAAAAATTGGGTTTGTTTAGTCTGGAAAAGAGAAGACTGAGGTGGGGCATAACAGTTTTCAAATACATAAAAGGTTGTTACAAGGGGGAGAGAGAAAAATTGTTCTTCTTAACCACTGAGAATAGGACAAGAAGCAATGGGCTTAAATTGCAGCAAGGGAGGTTTAGTTTGGGCATCAGGAAAAAATTCTTAACTGTCAGGGTGGTTAAGCACTGGAATAAATTGCCTAGGAAGGTTGTGGAATCTCCATCACTGGAGATTTTTAAGAGCAGGTTAGACAAACACCTGTCAGGGATGGTCTAGATAATACTTAGTCCTGCCTTGAGTTCAGGGGACTGGACTAGATGACCTCTTGAGATCCCTTCCAGTCCTATGATTCATGTGACTAGGAGCCTGCAATCAAGGGGACAAGGATACATGGGCTGTGGAGAGGACTGGGATGGTGAGGGTGAAGTACTGTTTTTGTTCTATTTGGACTTTTCATTATCCTGGAAAATGTGGACTTTCTGATTTGGCTAAACTAACCAAACAGTGAGATACAAACTGTCCAACCAGTGAAGGTAACTTGAGGCAGTAGCACCTGTTGCACCTGATGACGGAGGAGTAAGTGCCCCACCCAAAGGCAGAATTACATGTAATATGGGAAGAAAATTGCGTGATTTTCCTCTCATTTCACTGACAGTTTAGTTATTAGACAACAGTCACCTTTTTACATAGTCTTGTGACGTATTTAAAAGCTGTCAGTCTTTTGTACAGGAGGTATGTCAGTGTGCTTGGATATGTTAAATGTGTACAAACCATTCATTGCGCACTGAAATCCTGGGGTGAAAAGTGCTGTTTAAGTAGAAGGTAAAATGTGAATCTTGAGAAAGAAGAAATTCAGACAGCATTCATCTAATGAATTCCATAATTTCTGGATTTTTGGTATTCATCTCAGTTTAATGAAATTATGGGTGCACAGCCCAGGCACCAGATGTTTTCTAGTTGGCTCTTCATGTATGCTCAATTATGGTGCATAAATTATTTCAGGTAAGGTTTGATACTTCTGATTCCCACAATTTTAGAGAGTAACCTCTTCTGGATATTTGAGCATAAATGCTTTTTTTTTTTTAACTAAACCTAAACTACAGTATTCTTTCAATGTGTTCTGAAATTCAGACCTTGGAAACAATACTAATTTTCAGCTAACATGCTGGGTTTACTTTGCTGTGTCACACCATTTATAATTTTTTTAGATGCTTTTCATGCATTTGAGGGTAGACTCTAGCCCTAAATGAAGTTTTCAGGGTGCATAATTTCCCCCATACCTTCTCTAAAATCGATTAATGTTGCTGATTATTTGAAAAAAATATTTTCTTTGAGTGTTTTGTGGGTAACATTTTCTGACTACATGGCCAGATACGCATAAACCCTTAGCATCATTAAACATGGCAGCAGAGTTAGAAGTATGAAAGAGATTAGCTTTAAAATGCAAAATTCCTTCAGTGCAGGAGGTTGCATTTATTATCATATACAGTATAGGGATGAGTGAACTATTTCAGATAAAATAAAGATCAACATGAACCTTTGCCTGAAATTGAAACCAAAACCACACCACATTTTTTCAGGCTTAAAATATTGCAGTTAACTTTTTTATTTTTGAATGCTTCTACCTTTTCAAAGTTCACCTGGATCAGGAACCTGAAGTATTGAAATATCCTGAAATGATATTCTAGCTATATTTCTGATCCATCCAGGTATAAGAATTATTGTAAATCTTGTGAGACATATTTCTAAACCAGAGAAGATTTAATATAATTTATGATAAAATATCTTTTGGCTTCTTATCTAAACAAGCTTTTGAAACCTCTGAGATTTTTTCCAGCATTTTGTTTTTCGTTAGTGAATTCTGTGCACTCTAGGAGTTTCTTTTATAGGACTGAGCATATTTAAATGCAAAGATTCAACCAACAATGCATTTTATGGGGATTATTGTGCATCTTGTATGCCTTGTGAGATTTTCCGTGGAAGGATACGTATGCATTTAGCCAAGGAGAATATTACAATAATTCCACAGAAGTGCATTGCGATTGCGAATCTGAAATAGACATAATACAGATCTGTGTGTTTCTGACAGTTGGATCCACTGGATTTCATCATGGTATATCATTCTTAATCAGTATTGCAGGCCACAGGTTTTATCTGAGGACAACTTCAATCTAAAACAATTAAGGTTTTTGCCTAGAACCTTAACACATTTTTGGCCAGTGTAAACTGTGAAAGAATTAACACTATCAATCAAATCTATTAACTCAAAATGTTTTTGCCAAGGTTGAAACAATCAGAGACTCTCATTCCAAATAGTATCACACAATATTGTTTTGTCTGACTTGCTGCTGCTAATCTGCTGGAGGTCCATCTCTTTGACTCTAGTGTTCTAAAGCTATTTCATAATTAGAAATGGAATATGTTGTTTTCAGAAAGTATTGTAAGCCTCACATGCATTTAATAGTTGATTTTAAGATAGAAAATAATCCTTTTAATAGGCTTTTGTAATAACGGATATTAGTGTCAATTACTTGATTTATGAGATTTCAGAGAATTGTTGAAAGTTTTATACAAAAGTTCTTGTTATGAAAGTGTCATCTGGGATATTCTAGCAAACTTTGCTGTTTTTCACTGTTGATGGTTGCCTCTGAGAAATATGGTAAAGGATTAAGCTTATTTGAGAGAGAACTTGAGCAAGGCAGGCATAAATATGATATTGTCCCTTATATCTGTGGTTTTTTTTTTCTTTTGTGTGCATTTGTAGTGTTTTGGTTACCTGTCTGCCATAGAAATGTTTCTGGCATAACAAGTTGACTAGGCATACCATATAGTATATTTGTGTTTTCAGCCATTGTGCGATGAAACAACACTTAATTGCAGATTTCAGTTATTGCTCAGATTTCTTCACTTGCTTCACCGAATGGAGGTAAGCAATCAAAACGCCAATCCTGTAAGCAAGTTTCTAATTCTTCAGTAATTTAAGCTTGCAAGTTTTTGCTCCAAATACAGTAAAATTGATTAGGGAAAATTGATTAGAAGTAGCTAAATTTGCCCTGCAATCTCTTTGCAGCAGTGACCCTCATCTTTCTATGTGTTTTATGAAGCTCCAGGTACACTTCTGGCCCTGTATAAATAATAATAGTTAGCAGTAGTTAGTGAAGGATGCTAACTCTATTGACAGAGAGTAGCTTTCCACATCACTCCAGAATCTGAATTTTTTTAAGCCTAGGAAGGAGATGGCAGGATTTGCCTCTGAGTGAATGCAACCTGTAATGAGGTGGCTTTAAAATAAATGTATTTCAGCGAATGTCAGCCTCGTTGATAGCCAGATCAACCTGTAAAATTATATAAATATTGGGATACCTGCTGTTTAAACTATGTTAATGTGAATTCATATGCAAGAAAGTAGTATGGTTATTAGTGTGTCAAACCTGTTGAATAGCCAAAATGATGTACATATATTATTCTAGCAATGACATGAATAAGGATGGCTAAGTACAGTGGCCATTAGAAATAAAATATTTGACCTAGATTCATTGTCAGCAAGGGTTTGAGTTTTATCATGAATTTTCATTTCCCATGTTACTGGAGTCACATACTAATCTCTTAGTTCTGAAACTTATGCCTGTTTTATGGGCTTAATACTCTTTGACTCTACTCTTTAACTATCTAACCGATATGTCAGAAATAAGTTTTATGGTACAGGAGCTACCATAAACTTTGAAAGGCATTTACTACTGATTCATCAGTGCAATAAAACCCTCTAAATTCTCTATAAAATTCTGAGGAAATAGAAAGCAGAGGAGAGATGGAAATATTTTCAGAGTCACAGATCACTAGATATAAATAATGGGAGTTGTGTGAAAATGTGTTTCAGTTTGGGGCTAGAATACTGTATGATGCACACTTACCAGGATGGATGTTACTCATCTTCATTTGATAACTGATGCTTCATTTACAAAGTGGCAAACAGATTTTTTAACCAAGTATCAATAATGTATGTTGGCTTAGTTATTGGTGTTTATTCTGAACAACTATATTGGTTTAACAGGAGTCTGTCTGGAAAAACAGGTAGGAATGGCTCAAGAGAACCACCTCTCAGTTTATGTGTTGTTGGGGGACAATGCCAGGACTAATTTATCTGTGATTTTGCCTTCTTTCCAACCAACCTCCAATACTGGTTCTAACCAGGATGAAGAGAGCAGAGAAGAACAAAACTCTGGGGGGATTAAAAGGGACCCTCTCTCAAAAGGCAAGCAGTAGTTGTTCAGGGGAACCAAGTGAGGTACCTCACACCCTGTTGGCTTGTTTGGAGAAGTCTGGCTTGTCTAGGTCACCATCACAGGATGGTAGGGCTTCAGGCAAGATAGCCATGTGCAGGTGGTTGTTTTTAAAACCCTTTTTTTCTTAAAGCTTTGTTCCTACTGCTAAAAGAAACCACACTTTTGTTTTAAGAAGACTGGAATACTTGATAGCGCTGGTCACAGATTCCCAAAGGGAAGAACAGCAGGTGCTCAAAATTAGGCAGACCTGCAGGGTGAGAATGGTTGATTATAGGATACTGTAAGTCAGGGCCTGGGTCTCAGAGTGTGAGAATTGGAAAATTCCACCCTGGGACAGATAAAGGCCCAGAGCTGGATATTGGAGGAGATGCATCCAGAGAGACCAGAAAGGGGACAGGGGGTGTAGCTAGCCCTGCAACTGTGACAGTGGTAAACAGCTATTTTTCTTCAACCCAGTTTTAAAAGTCACATTCATGATGCTAGATGGAGATTTTAATAAGCAACTGCTCTGTATTGTATAATGAGTCTTGTGCAGCAAGCTGCATGTTGCCAATTAGGAAGAAGATGGGAGATTCCATTATTTTAACAGTAATACTGTCTTTTAATTTTGTAGCGTAAAACAAACATCCTGATAAGTGTGTTACTTTATGACAAAGTAATATTCGTCTAATATCTTAGTATAATAACTTGAATGTTACTCTGACATTGTTAATTGTGATAATTGAAGATAACTTTAATACCTGTTAATCATGTCTGTGCCTAGGATACATCTTTTCTATTTGCTTCTTGTACATACCATGTTATCTAAATAATATCAGAACAAGAGTAATGAGCATTTAAATAAAATACAACAATAACCAGTGTAGAGCTAAGGTCTAAGCTTTTTCCTTTACTGTAGTGCAAAAATGCTTTATTAACATCTGGTTCACACAAACTATTCAGAGAAAATTGTATGAATGCTCTCAGATTTTAAGCTTAGCAAGAAGAAGTTGTGGGTAACGTATCAGTCTGTGGAATCAGTATTAGCGGAAGTAGAAAAGCAGTTGCACAAGAACCCTGAAATCTAACACCAGGTTTTATTTCCATATCTTTCTTTTTAATGCTTTATTCTTATTTAAGAACTTATGAATGGCCATACTGGGCAGATCAATGGTCCATCTAGCCCAGTATCCTGTCTTCTGAGAGTGGCGAATGACACATGCTTCAGAGGCAATGAACAAAAGAGGGCAATTTTCAAGTTTATTAGCCCTCCATGAACTTATCTAATTCTTTTTTGAATCCTGTTATACTTTTGGCCTTCACAATATCCCCTGATTATGAGTTGCACGGGTTGACTGTGCATTGTGTGAAGTATTTTCCTATGTTTGTTTTAAGCCTGCTGCCTATTAATTTCATTGGGTGTCCCCTGATTCTTGTGTTATGTGAAGGGGTAAATAACATTTAAATTGGCATATTTAGCGCTTTCCTTTTTGCAGTTTGTTTAAGAAGCATACAGTAGATGAGACAATTTAGAAGGATACTAATAGTGGGTAGATGATGTACTTAGTTAGACAAGGTTCTCAGTGCAGTTGGCTTTTTCTTTAAATGTAAACATTCTACTGTTAAATTCTGGAAACATTAAAATAATTTTCACTGTAGGCTACTAATTTCTGCCCCCTTCTCCCTGTGTATCCTGTGTCCCTAATTTAAATATCTGTGGACCTTATTAGCTTAATAAGATTTCCAAGTTCTAGTTTTATTTTTTAAAAATAATCCTGAAAAACTATCTGCAGTCTCATTACTCAGATCGTGTGTCAAAATAAGCTGTTTGGGGCTGGGACTTTTATTTACTATATGTCTATAGAGTGTTTATAACACTGTGGTCCCAAATTGTTTGAGGCCTCTAGGTGCAACTGTAATAGGAAAGCTAAATTATTACAATATCAGAGCCATTAATGGAATATACTGTGTATAGTATAGCAAGTTAAGTATTGCAGCATCTGCGTGTCTTTTCTAAAAATTTTACCTTCAGATCATTGCTCATGTTTTATGTATATTACTACATTCTATCTCCATGGTGGTTTGATAATTGTGATTGCTGACAGAAAGCATCAATTATTAATGACAGCAAGAATATTTTAGTTATGAAGCATACATTTACTTTCAATACATTTGTTAAAAAATGTTCCTTTAAACATTTTTAAACTATGATTAATAAGAAAAGATCTTGTAGGAGATCCTCCCTCCCAGTGAAAGATTCTTTATTACAATATATGTCCTAGAATTTTGTCCAACATAGTTTTAACTGTCCAAAACAGTAGGGCTTGCATCACCGCACTGGGGAGACTGTTTACTGTCCAGTACATCTCATTGTTAGGGAATTTCCATGATATTCTATCTAAATTTTCCCTTTTTAAAATTCATCCCATGTACCTCCCTCTTATATCGCTTTGTACCACCTTACAAATGCAGCTCCTTGTTGATGTTTTACACCCTTCAAATATTTGTATACTGTTTTGTCCTCTCTTAATGTCATGTAATTGAGCTAAGAAAGCATTTAAACTTTTAAAGTTTTCTTTGTCTTTCTATCTAAGCTGCTTGTATAGTGCCCATTACCGTAGGCCCTTAATTATTTTTGTTGCTATGCTTGTGAGCACTGTCTAATTTGTCAATATCTTTCTTGTAATCATGTGTCAGGAATTATTTGCACTATCTGAAGTAGAGTAGTTGTACAGAGAGTGTCTATGACCTCTCTCCTTCATGTCATAACACCTCTATGTAGGGCAGCCCAAAATTGTGTTTATACTTCATTGCAAAATCATGTCTAATTTGCTGTCTACTGGGTCTCTTTCAGTGATACTTTTTTCTAGGTTTTTTTCTTCTTTGAATATCTCTATTTGAGATTATTTCCCTAATGTATTGTTTGTATTCTTCACAGCTGAATCTCATTTGATTATTTTCTGCTTGAGTTTTTTATCTCTTTTGGTTCTTTTGTATTATTTCTCTGTCATCCCTTTTTCCTAATTTTGGTATCATCTGCACATTTCATTAACATGACATTTATACCCTCTTCCAAATTATTAATGAAGACACCTCCTCTCAACTCAATATGTTACCATTTATCCTTGCTTTTGGCCTTGCAACAAATTTTCAGTCCACGAAGTGTTGTTTGTTGTCTAATTTTAATTAAAATGTTAAGACAGTAAGATTTTTTGAGACACATTGTTATTAGTTACTTAAATCCAAATATCAAAGGGCTATATCTACATCTACCATATTCCTTTAATCCACAATGATAAAATTCTACCAATAAAAAATCAGGTTCGTCTGGCTTGGCTGGTTCTGTATAAACTCTTGCTGTGTATTGCTTATATATCCCGTTATCCTCTAGATATGTAGGGGAATTTTTGTTTGCTCTGTTATTTTGGGGTAGAATTTAGTCTTTTAAAAAAAGGAATTGCGAGGATTATTCTTCCTCTTTAAAACTCAGAACTAGATTTGTTTTTCTTTAGTATGCTCATATTTCTCCAGTGCTCCATAATTTAAAAAAAAACAGTTGAATGGTGCAGTAAGTTCATTAGTCAGTATAATATCATCCGTCATTAATAATACATTAATAATACTTGTTAAGCATGCATATTAATGTAAACTTTCTGCATTCCATAAAAGGTCCAGTTAGAGAAAGCAAAGAACAAATGTATTACAGAGTCTTTTTATTTAGGAATTTCTAAGGACTAAGGAATTTCAGTAAATCTTCTCCATTCTTTTCTGATATTACAGTATGGGTGTCAATGTTGTTTATTTTCTGTTTCTCTCTCATATATGTGATGCATATATAGAGGGGATTATTTCTTTTCTAGGTTTGTGCAATGGGCAGCATGAAGTCCCAGTTTTGACTGGATCATTTGGGTGTTACCATTTCATATTTAATAATACAGTAATAAGTAGATATTTACTGCTATGGGATTTCAGACAAAGCTTATTCACATTTTAAGAAGATGCAGTGTAGTGTGTTAGGTTATTCTGTGAATAACCTTTATAATGCAATTCTAGCTGTTTGGCCATTGGTCAATATTTTTTTCTTTTGTGAAACAATCTGGATGTTCCCTTAGACATTTAAACTTATTATTTGTAGATGTCAAAATTTACTTTGTTTTTTTTCAGACTGATCAAATATTGATCAACAGGCATGACTACCATGTCATGAAGATTTCTTATAGGGAAGGGAGGTATATTTACTTCATAGTACTAATCTGTGCGTTAATTTTTATAACAAAGGCCTGAATGGCATGCAAGTAATAGTTAGCAAAAGAATTTCTCTTTTGATTTTTTCTATTTATTTTTTGTAAAAAAAATGGTTATTCTTTGTTTATAGTAATTGAGAGAAAACTAATTCCTCTCAAGTGAGCATCTCAAGAATTTGGAAAAATGCAACAAAAACACATAAATACTCTGTAATAGTCTGGACATTGAAATGTAGAACTATGGTAATATAGTATAATCACTAGTGATTCATGATTTTTTGATTACATTTCACCATATCAAGTGCTGTAAGCTAGCATCAAAGCAAAACTTTGTCTTTCTATGTGGTTCAGACAAGTGTCTGCTGGATACGTTTCTCTAGAAGGACTTGCCGTAGGAGAAAAGTCAGCAGTGCTATACTGTGGAGGGTATTTTTTTTTAAAATCATCCACTAACTACAAATAGTCCCATTTGCTCTCATTTAGGTTTCAGAAAAATGTCACGCTTTCTATGCAATGACCAGGGCATGGGCAGTCAGGCCTACTGGTCAGAGCAGGAGTCAGGCCTACCCATCAGAGCCAAAGATCAGAGCCAGAGACAACTGCAGGTGTCAAGCTGAAGGTCAGAACCAGTTTTGGGGTAAGGTATAGGAGCAGGAACCAGGAGTAAGTCAGGAACTGAAATAGATGGGAATCTGGGATAAGAAGGAAAAGAGCCAGGAGCAGGCAGACAGGCAGCAACCAGGAGTCAGGTAAGCAGGAAGAGTCCATAGAAGCAGCCAGCCAGGGATTCTACTTTTTTGCTGACATCAGTGGCTCCCAACCAGAGGTATGTGTACCTATGGGGGTATGCAGAAGTCTCCCATGGGGTACATTAACTCATCTAGATATTTGCCTAGTTTTACAACAGGCTACATAAAAAGTACTAGCAAAGTCAGTGCAAACTACCATTTCATACAGACAATGACTTGTTTATACTCCTCTATATACCATACACTGAAATGTAAGTACAATATATATGTATTCCAATTGATTTATTTTATAATGATATGGTAAAAATAAGAAAGTAAGCAATTTTTCTGTAATAGGGTGCTGTGACACTTTTGTATTTTTATGTCTGATTTTGTAAGAAGCAGTTTTTAAATTAGATGAAATTAGATGAAACTTGGGGGTATGCAAGACAAATCAGATTCCTGAGAGGAGTAGAGTAGTCTGGAAAGGTTGAGAGCCATTGGCTCACATAACTTCCTATGCTACTTCCTGATTTATATAAGCTTGTCAGCCAATTGGGGGTCCTGGTTAGGAGCTCTGGGGGCAGGGCCCTCTGTGAGCTAGCACTTGGCTTGTTCCCTTGTGTGATTACTTAGCAGAGCTGCTGGGGGGTGGTCATGGTCTGAGCACTCACCGGGGACTCATCAGTCCAGGTTTGAGACCTGCATATCCTCATGTTCTATAGCCACACAAATATTCTGCAAGCTACAGCATCTGGAGTAATAGTAACATCTAGTGGCTGCTAAGGTTAGTTGCAAATGGAAATTCATATCCACAGAATCAATATTATTTGTATTTCAGTAGCACATAGAACTCCCAGTCATGTATCAGAGCCTCATTGTGCCAAGCATAAACATATAGTAAAAAGACTGTTCCTCAAAGAGCTTAGTCTCCATTACTGACCATGGTTAGCATCTGTCTGTTCTTTAAGATGATCTCAGTTTAAATAAAGTCATGTAATTCAGGATGTAATTTCTATTGCTGGTTAAAATACATGATGTCCATCTGCTGTTTTACAAATTTAAAAACTTGTCTTTTTTTTAAACATAATGTGACATGTGACACAAATGGTTAACAAAGAAAAATGAATAGGGTCCTTGGAAAGTTTAAGTGAAATTATGCTAGTGTGAGCTTTTTTTAGTGCATAAATTATAATCCAGAATATAGATAGACAACATGGATAAGAAAATAAAAATCTAAAGAACACTGTGTTCTACTTCATCATAGTCACTGTTTCTTCAATAGGAATGAAAAGCACTGCAAAGAAGCCAGCCTCATTATGCTAGGTTTGCTTTTGAAATTACAAAACACAGTTACCAATGTTAAATACACCTAAAAGTAGTCACAGTTTCAGCATATTTTCTAAGAAAATAATTTGCCAAGCAAAAAATTCTTCCAATTAATATTTCCAATTGTTTCATAAAATTAATCTGAACAAGTTACAGCTATAATTGTTATCAGTAATTTAAAAGTGAGTATTCAGATAGTCATGATGTTTAGCTTCATGAAGTTTACAGGAAGTCTCTGTTCTTCCAGTTTATGAATTGATTTGTAGCCATATATTTGTTGATTATAGAGAGTTTTAGGGCTAGATTCACAAGGGTACCTCAGCATTGCAAAGCTAAACATAGCAGCTCTTAAGTTTTAGGTGCCCTACCATCTAGTGGAATTGACGTTCCCAGGTTAGGTGCTCAGGCTCCCTATACGATGCACGGGGAGATTTGGGCCCCTAAGAATGGGATTCACAGAAGCCATCATGCTGAGTTGCCTAAACTAACCAGTAGGAAATGCCATCGAGAGGGTGTGGCCTAAACCCTGCCCCTCAAAGAGAGTTGGTTGCCTCCCTCTGGCCTATAGTTAGGCTCCTTGGGATTCGTAGCCATGAACCCTTTCCTGGAGTTGAGCACTTAAGCCAGCTCGGGCCTTTCTCTAGGAAAAAGTGGTTGTGGAGAACTTATACCAGTAACCCAGTGGTTAGAACAATCTGATCTCTTGCAGGTAAGTGCCCTAACCACAGGACTATAGAGTCATTCTCACTGTCTGTTGCGCAATGAATATTTAAGTATTTTATACAAAGTGAACAGCTTCAAGAGGAGAGATTGAAAGGGACCCATCCCCCAAATAACCCACTCTCCTGGGAGGTGGAAACCTGGGTTCAAGTGCTGTTCCTCACTGAGTAGAGAAGGGGTTTGAACCTGAGTCTTCCACATCTCAGGTTAGTGTTTTAACTACTGGGTTTATGGGTATAAGGAGTGGTATTGCCTCCACCTACTGGATCAGGCAACATGGCTGGTGGAATGAATAGTTTGTGAATGCCACCAGGGTTTAAGTGTTATTTAGGTACTGAGCAGCTCAATGGCATTAGGACTTGGGTGGCTTTGTATATGTCCATCAGGAGAAATTTAGGCACATACTAGGGGGCGTTATTGGTGGAAACTTAGGCACCTGGGGACTTAAGTGCTTCCAGGATTAAGCGGCAGCTGAGAGGGGTTTTTGTGAATGCCAATGATACCTAAAGAATCAGGGGATAGCCGTGTTAGTCTGTATCACAAAAACAACAAGGAGTCCAGTAGCACTTTAAAGACTAACAGATTTATTTGGGCATAAGCTTTCATGGGTAAACCAGCACTTCTTCAGATACATGGAGTGTCCATTTATTCTTTTACTTAGGGACTGTCTGGTTTGGCCAATATACATGGCAGAGGGGCATTGCTGGCACGTGATGGCATATATAACATTAGTAGATGTGCAGGTGAATGAGCCTCTGATGGTGTGGCTGATGAGGTTGGGTCCTCTGATGGTGTCGCTAGAATAGATATGGGGACACAGTAGGCAACGAGGTTTGCTACAGGGATTGGTTCCTGGGTTAGTGTTTCTGTGGTGTGGTGTGTAGTTGCTGGTGAGTATTCGCTTCAGGTTGGGGGGCTGTCTGTAAGCAAGGACTGGCCTGCCTCCCAAGATCAGAGAACAGAGAATAGGTCGGATTATGAACAGGATGCTGCCAGGCAGCTCTCCAACACCATATTCTACAGGCCACTAAACACACCACAGAACTCTTCAACACCACATTCTACAGGCACCACATCACAGAAACACTAACCCAGGAACCAATCCCTGTAGCAAACCTCATTGCCTACTGTGTCCCCATATCTATTCTAGCGACACCATCAGAGGACCCAACCACATCAGCCACACCATCAGAGGCTCATTCACCTGCACATCTACTGATGTGATATACGCCATCATGGGCCAGAAATGCCCCTCTGCCGTGTACATTGGCCAAACCGGACAGTCCTTATGTAAAAGATTAAATGGACACAAATCGGACATCAGGAATGGTAACATACAAAAGCCAGTAGGAGAACACTTCAATCTCCCTGGGCATTCTATAACAGATTTAAAAGTAGCTATACTTTAACAAAAAAACTTCAGAAACAGATTTCAAAGAGCAAAACTAAAATTCATTTGCAAATTTAACACCATTAATTTGGGCCTGAATAGGGACTGGGAGTGGCTGGCTCATTACAAAAGCAGCTTTGCCTCTCCTGGAATTGACACCTTCTCATCTATTATTGGGAGTGGACTACATCCACCCTGATCGAATTGGCCCTGTCAACACTGGTTCTCTACTTGTGAGGTAACTCCCTTCTCTTCATGTGTCATTATATAATGCCTGCATCTGTAATTTTCACTCCATGCATCTGAAGAAATGTTTGTTTACCCACGAAAGCTTATGCCCAAATAAATCTGTTAGTCTTTAAGGTGCCACTAGACTCCTTGTTGTTTTAATGATACCTAAAGGGACAGTTAGGTACTAAGTTCCCCTTGCGAATCTAGCCTTAATTGACTTTCGCAAGACTGTGCAAAAGCACAGCCATGAACTGAACTGTAACTCTTACAATAAGAAGTATGTTAACTTCTCTACAATTTCAACACTATTACAATGGGATTTCTTTCTCAGTTCTCTAACAAATTGATTCTTAAAGTTCCTATCTTCATTTTTCAGGAAAACTCCATATTTTTCTTCACTGGTTTTCTTGACCAGAAATATTATTGAAATTTCCTTTATAAGGGAGATATGTGAATTCTGCTTCAGTACAGAGTGCATTTATATTCATTTATGAAAACTAAAAAATTTCATGTGACGCTTCTCTTACTAATGCTTCACCTATTTCATGTAAACTTCTGTTATAGTGCATACTATAGGAATATGGCAGGATTCTTTCTGTTTGAAATAAAGTGTGAGATATAAATTAGTATATCTTCAAAGCAAAAATAATAAATATTTTTAAATGAATATATGATTGTGAGAAGTTAACACAAGGGGCTAAAATACTTTTTCCTTGGAAAGGTATAAAGACAGCTTTTCTGTTAAATGAATAAAAAATTTCTGTAATACATCAGATCCAGAAGTCCTTACTCAGTCTCTATTAAGGCAAAACTACCACTGACTTGAGAGAGCTTCTTCCCCACATAGCTCAGCTTTATTAGAACCAGATGCCATGCACTAGGTGTGTGCGTGTGTGATGAGGAGGGGCTTAGCTAATGCTCTCATTGGAGCCCCAAAGCTACAAGGAAATGTGGTCATTCAGAGAAGGTGAGGGCAGGCCACACCACCTTCTCTGCTTTGGCTGCCTCAAGTCCTGTCCCCAAACCAGGCTGAGTCCTGTTTTCTGGTTAGGGCAGAGAAACTCTGTCCAGCCACTACAAATCCTCTATTTCCCACAGTGTGTCAGACATACGCAAAATAAAAATTTAGCCTTTATTTTTTTTAATAAAAGAATGTAACAACCATGATGCTTTTACGTGTATTGTGTGCTATCTAGCAATGCTTAAATTGATCTTGCAAGATTATTTCTATCCAGATAGGCATTCTAGATAGAATTGTCTCTCTGCTAATGAATTTGACACCTTCAGCTTGAACTCTAATACATAGACTGTAAAATGTGACCCAGCTGGAATGCATTGGACCATTTATATCACTTTAACAAAGACTATTGTTTTAGCATCTGTGACTCGTCTTGTCCAGTAAGTCAGTGAAATAAACATGATGGATTTTCTGTGAACATAGAAGCGTGATAGAACTCCACAGGCTAAAGGATTAGAAATTAAATGTGTTTACTTAAAGAACTGGAAAGCTTCTAAAAGGAGTGGAAAAAGAGATGGCTGTGAAGTGGAGAAAGGAGTCTTTATTTTTCATTAAGATGCGTCACATGATAGTTATCCAACTCTCATACAAAGCTCTCAATTGAAATTGAAATTAGCCACTAACAGTATCAATTTTGAGCCATGCTTGGGTTCTGTAAGATGCACCTAAAAAGGTTTTTGTCAGGAGAATCCAACCCATTACTCTCTGAATACTTTTCAGAGTTTGTAAATTATGAGGAATAAGTTAAAACAAATAAAGACAATTTCAACAGGGGTACATGCTCCCCCCCCACACACACACACTCTGTTAAATAAACCGATATAAGTTAGATTAGTTTTGGTATCTGATTACCAAGCGAGTTTTACTAATTTGAAGGAATATGAACAATTTCATTATTTATAGGTGATTAACTGTGGACTTCAATACAATATATTTAATTATCCTTGTCACTGATGCTCTTGTCAGATTTTTAAAGGTAAGTGGAATAAATTGGAGCTAGTGTTCTCCCTGATGTGTTACAGTATTTGATGACCCCTTTATTAAAAATAATTTTTCCTCTTTATGGACTCTGTAACAGGTTGCTTGGAGGGCCAGCTCACTTATTAGTTGGCACACCAGACTTCAGGCCCCTTGTTTCTTTGGTCAAAGTGCCTCAGACTTTCAGGCAGTGGGAGTAGGGGAACCTGAGCCCTCCCAGTGCACCAGGTTCCAGCCCAGGGCTCTGTGTGAGTCGACCTCTGAATAGGGGCACTCTGAGCACGGAGTCTAAAGCCACTGCTCTGGCCTACTTCCTACCAGAGTCCTTTCAGTTTGGGGCATGGCTCATAGAGTTTAATTTGCTGTGGTGGCTTGCCTCCCATGTACCCTCTCATGGATCTTGGGCAACACCCTACTGCAGTCCCAGGCTGCTTTGGGTAGGGCAGGCATAAGTTTGATGAAGCCAAACCCCACGATATCTCTGGGCTGCAGTCACTCAGTTACCTCTGTTGCCGGAGGCACTTAGGTCTTCTCTGCAGCCTCCCTTGCCTGGTCGGCATAATGTGCTTCCTGGTGGCTGCCTTGGTTGGCAGAATAGTGACCCTTCCTCTCAGGCTGGGGAGTAGCCAGCTCTTGCCTCTTCGCCAGACAGCCTGGAACTGGGCCAGGCTCTCTCCTTTTCTCCCCGCTTCAGGCCTGGCACTGTCTATAGATATAACATGGCCAGGCTGGCCAGGCCCAAAGAGTCTCTTTAATCCCTGCCATGCTGGTGGACAGTTTCTCCGCTTCATCACAGGCTGCTTTTCCAATCTGATATTTTTGCAGGGCATTTGATACATTTTATATTTCAAGAATGTATTAAGAACACATTAGAAGAGACAAGATATCTTGATGCAGACTACTGGATGATGCTGAGGGAATCTTGAAGAAACCAGTTTAACTCTGAAGTAATTTCATGGCAATTTCAAAGTATGCTGAGCTTGTTTGTCCTAGCTGGTGAATAACTAGAGGCCGGTGTAAAGATATATGAACACTTTACCAAGTTTGCATTCTTCGAAGTAAATCAGTCTAACAGTCATGTAAAACGTATAAATCTGTAGATTCCATTTACAATGACAAGCGTGACAGGGAACATTCATTTGCAAAACCTTTTTCCTTCAGTCTATGTAAATCACTCTTTTATATATTAAATAAAAGGAAATTTTAGAATTAATGGTACAACTCAAGTGCATGCTTTTCTACACATGAGTTTTTAAATGCAGTTCTCATGATAACTGTTAGCTCTCAACTTGTGAAAATGTTTCAGTGGATAACCATTATTTAACAACCTCTCCAAAACCAATGCAACTTTATTTGCATTGTTTTAAACTTCCTTTGGTTAATTTTAATTCAGCATCATGCAGTGCAATATCAATTATATTTGAATGTTTTATTGTTTCATATCAAATGATATGCAGGCAGGTGTATTTAGTTAACAAATTGCATTTAAAAAGAAATTTGAGATAGCAAAACTAGGCTTTTTTTAACCTTATGTCATTTTTTTTTACTTTTGGATAAATAGTTGGGTCCAAATTCTGCTATCACACCACTGGAAGCACAGATCAACTCCATTGGTTTTGGGGGAGACATGCTGAATTTTTAGCAGTGTGATTGAGAAGAAAAAATTCTCCCTTCTGTGAGACAGAAATCAATTTGTGCCAACTGGCAGAGGCAACAGAGGAGCATAGAGTTTTGGAGGGATCCCTTGGGTGAAGTATATGGACAATAATTCATCAAAGGGTAGCATGTAAGGTTTCTATCAAGAGCAAATAGTCCACTGGTTGTCATAATCATTGCAGAATGTATGTATGGATAATATTTAAAAAGTTATGTATCAGTGTTGGAAATTGTGTTCTTAAAGCATTGAAGTTAAAGGCATGTAACCATAAGGTGATGTGCCTTGAACAGGTTCTGTTCAGGCAGGGGGTAGTAGATGCTAAAATCGCTGCCTGGCCATTGTGCATCTCATAATGGAAGTCTATTTGCATATGGAGCCATCAGCTAACCAAGATTGTGAAATCAACAAGAGACTGCAAAATCTACAGGAAGGAACATGCAGCGGGGGGGGGGAGGGAGGAGGGGGGTGGTGCCTCATTTATGAATAAAGATCGAAGGACTGTTTTGATATATCTGGGGTTGTAAAGAGACACACAGTATCTTTACCTAGGGAATAAGCTGGCAGCATATTTATCTCATGAAAAAAGATCACAGCTAGGCCTGGATGAAAAATGTTGGAAGGACTTGGAGTGATCTTTGCTCCATATGACATTAAAGTATCTAGTTAAATAAGTCTAGGTTCTAGAATGTGTGTTGTGATTTTTTTTTCCTACATAACCATTTCTTTCCGATACTTACACTTGCTATCATTTGAAACTCTTCTCTTTGTTAAATAACCTTTTGCTTGTTTTCACTATAAACACCATGATGGAATGCACCCCTGGATTCACACCCTACACACTATTGTAATAATCTTTGTACATAATACGCCTTGTAAGGTATCATTTGAAAACCTATAACTTGCTGGTCAATAGTATCATAGTGAAATGCATGTAGCAACATTATATGTAAAGTTATGAAATCATGACTGAATCATGACTGGGAAGTGGGTAAAACTATTTCCCAGAGACAATCACAATCATGGCAAAGCCTCACCAACTTCCCTTGTTTAGGGGAAGGGGGAAGCAGTCTGAGCAGTTTCACCTTACTGTGGCACTTAATGAATAGATCCTCAATAGAGTAGCATAAAAAGCTCCATGAGGGGACTTCCTTAAAGATGAAGCAGAACAACTGTCAGCCAACAAATCAAGGGTTAAAGCAAGGGTGGGCAAACTACGGCCTGCGGGCTGGATGTGGCCCACCAGCCATTTTAATCTGGCCCTTGAGCTCCTGCTGGGGAGTGGGGTCTGGGGCTTGTCCCGCTCCGGCGCTCCAGCCGGGGAGCAAGGTAGGGGGCTGCTCCACGCGGCTCCCGGAAGCAGTGGTATGGCTCCTCTCCGGCTCCTTCACATAGGGGCACCCAGAGGGCTCTTCTCTACACGCTGCCCCCGCCCCAAGCGCCATCCCCAAAGCTCCCATTGGCCAGGAACTGCGGCCAATGGGAACTGCAGGGGTGGTGTCTGCAGACGGGGCAGCGTGCAGAGATGCCTGGATGTGCCTCCACATAGGAGCCAGAGAAGGGGCATGACGCTGCTTCTGGGAGCCACTTGAGGTATGCGCCTCCAGAAGCCTGCACCCGAGCCTTCCCCCCATGCCCCAACCCCCTGCCCCACCTGCTCCAGCCCACCGAGCCCTTCGGTCCCAGCCCAGAGCACCCTCCTGCACCCCAAACTCCTCATTCTCCTGATTCACCTGGGCATGGATGAAACAACCTACCTCGGGTACACTTTGGGAATAGGCATCGTGCAACCCTTGGTTAATAAAGTCTAAGCCCTGCAGACATGCCCCACACCTTCCTTGAGGAAACAGGTGTGCCGATTTTTAGGATGAGCTGGGTACTAGTGCCAGTTTATTCAAGTTTCTAAAGAATTGTGGCCTCTTTAGACTGATCTTCTCAAGAATGGTAGCCCAAGACAATGCAGTGGACCAAAGCTTGTGAAGAGGACTTTCAAGGCCTGAAGGCCCAGCTCTGCTGAGAACCCATTTTGTAGAGCCCCAACTTCATCAAACCGATGCATCAGATGTGGGGCTAGAAGCTGTTTTGTCCCAGGTGGTGATGAACACCCCATCCTGTATATTAGCTGTAAGCTGTTCCCAAGGGAGAAGGCCTACTCCATAACTGAAAAGGAGGCATGGGCTATGGACTTGCTCCACTACTACTTTCTGGGCACACACTTCACATTAGTCCCTGACCATGCCCCCCTACAATGGCTACATGCCATGCAAGATACTAACCCCCAAATTATGAGATGGTACTTCTCGCTTCAGCCCTTTTCCTTCTGTGTTCAACATCGGGCTGGAAGAGCCCACCTGAATGCCGACTTCCTTTCACGGGATGGAGGAGAAACTTTGGGGTGGGGTGTCAGACCCCAAATAGAGTCATGAGAGAAGGGATGTGTGATGAAGCAGAGCAACTGCCAGCCAGCACATCAGGGGTTAAAGAGAGCCTATGGGCCCAGCTAGCCCCACCCTGTTATACCTGCAGCTAGGGCTGGAGGGAGGAGAAAAGGAAAGAGCCTAGCTCAGTTTGGAGCTGACTGGTGAAGGAGCAGGAGCTAGCTGCCTCTCTAACTGAGAGGAGAAGCACTAACCTGTCTGCTAAGGTAGCCAGCTGAGAGGAATCACTGTCTCCCCACCCTGGGGAGACTCTGGAAGAGACCTAGGAGCCTCCAGCTCCAGATGCAACTGAGTGGGTGAAGCCCAGGAACATTGTGGGGCTCAGCCTCCCAAACTTGCAACCACCTGCCTGAAGGAGCTGGAGACTGTGACTAGGCACCACTCAAGACTCACAAGAAGGACCTTATGTGATTCAAGCTACCCAACTACATGCACTGGAGGGGCCATACCCCAAACTGAGCAGACTGGTAGGAAGTAGCCCAGGGCAAAAAATTTAGACTCCTTGCCAGGAAGGCTGCCCCTGTTCAGGGGCTGACAAACACAGGGCCTTGAGCTGGGACCTGGTGGAGAGGGAGGACCTAGGTTCCCCTACTTCTCCCCCCAGCTCTGAAGACTGAGGCCCCACAACCAAGCGGGGGGTCAGGAGTGTAGAAGGGTGGTCACCTGCTCCAGCCCTGAAGGGGTTAAAGCAGCCCTGGAAAGGGCTGTAGCTGGGGAAAAGGAGTTAAAACAGCCAAGCTAGGCTGACTGGAGTAGCAGCCACAGCTGTGGTCAGCTTAATTAGGGCCCAACTGGCCCTTATAAGAGGGCCGGGGGCCAGGGGATGGGGAGTCTCGCTCTAGCCCTGGAGAAGGAAGGGCTAGCTGAGCTGAGCTGGGGAGCTCCAACCTGGTAAACCCCCGGGCTGCAGGCCTTGGTAAAGGCCTAGAAAGGTACTGGGGCTGTAGAGGGGCAGCCTAGGAATAGGCAGAGGCAGCTGGTCCTACCCCCTTGCCTGTGATAAATGGCCATTACAGACTGCAGTCTGCCCCAGTGAGCAGGGGTTAGATGATGACTGGCAGTAGCCACTGAGGCAAGGTGGGTTTAGAGGGTTGGGGGTTCCCCTGGGACGGGAGACCCAGAGTGTGGGGGTACTGCTGTTGCAGGGTAAAGGGCACTGGGGTCCAGGAGGGACACAGATGCCAGCGATGGGCGAGACACCGGCCTGCAGAGGGCGCTCCGAAGGCTGCAAAGAGCTAATTTCCAAGACGACCAGCAGGAGGCACCGTGCCGGTGAGTCCTTGCCTTGCTACAGGAAGCCACATGCTCTAACCACTAGATTGTCTGGGCCTCCAGAGCACCCATTACAACTCTCCTTATCTGAAAATCCAGGATTGGTGGTATTCATTGTGCCTGGTGGGTTGCTGGTACAGTTTGCGATCACAGAGGAGCATCAGGTCAGAGCTTTGTATTCAGCTTGGCCTGTGTCCTCAACTGCTTCATCACAAATATTGAATTTGGCATCTGAGGGAATGGATGGAGTTGCAGCTAATCAGACGCTAATGTGGAAAAGACTCAGCAAGGTGGCTATTTATTTTTAAATAACATGAACATATTGGGAGTACCAGAACGCAGTGAGATCAGTGAGACTACAGCAAGAAATGGTTCAGATACCTGCAAGCAAAAGAAAAGACCATCCTTTACTAGGCTGAAAATAGTATTGGTCCATTACTAGATGGAAATGGTTGAATTATTAAAAATAAGGCAAAAATTTATGTTCTGTATTTGGGAAAAAACAGATGTTGTAGTCATGTCATAGGATGATGATAACTTTCTATTTGGACTGATGTCTCAGAAGGAACTACTAAACAGCAGGGTTCCAAGGGAATAGGGTTCCAAGGGAGGTGTGGAATCCCCATCATTTGAGCTTTTCAATAATGGGTTGGATAAGCACCTCTCCAGGGATGGTTTAGGTTTATTTGGTCGTGCCTTAGCACAAGAGGCTGGACTTTTTCCAAATCATCTGTCACTAGATTGCCGCCCATATTCAGTAAGGGTCCCATGCTTTCCCTGATCACCTTCTTGTTGCTAACATACCTGTAGAAACCCTTTAGATCCATTGCTTGTTGCAACTGCAATTGTGCTTTGGCCTTCCTAATTACACCCCTGCATTCCTGAGCAATATTTTTGTACTCCTCCCTAGTCATCTGTCCAAGTTTCCACTTCTTGTTAGCTTCCTTTTTGTGTTTAAGCTCACTGAAAATTTCTCTGTTAAGCCAAGCTGGTCACCTGCTGTATTTTCTATTCTTTCTGCACATTGAGATGGTTTGTTCCTGCACCCTCAATAAGGCTTCTTTAAAATACAGCCAGCTCTCCTGGACTCCTTTTCCCCCTCGTACTTAGCCTCCCCTTGGATCCTGCCCATCAGTTCCCTGAGGGAGTCAAAATCTGCTTTTCTGAAGTCCAAGGTCTGTATTCTGCTGCTCTCCTTTCTTCCTTTTTGTCAGGATCCTGAACTTGACCATCTCATGGTCACTGCTGCCCAGGTTGCCACTCACTTCTACTTCCCCTACCAATTGTTCCCTGTTTATGAGCAACAGGTCAAGAGGAGCATGGTCCCTCGTTGGTTCCTCCAGCACTTGCACCAGGAAGTTGTCCCCAACACTCTCCAAAAACTTCCTGGATTGTCTGTGAGCTGGAAACTTCTGTTAGTTGTCCAAAGAAAGCCTCGTCTACTTCATCCTCCTGGTCTGGTTGTGCATAGACACCCACCACAACATCACCATTGTTGCTCTCACCTTTAAGTTTAAACTCTCAACAGGCTTTTCTCCAGTTTCATACTGGAGCACTGAGCAATCATACTGTTCTCTTACATAGAGTGCAACTCCTCTGCCTTTTCATCCCCACCTGTCCTCCCTGAACAGTTTATACCCATCCATGACAGTGCTCTAACCACCGAGTCTCTGTTATTCCAATCCTGTCATCGTCCCTTGGTATTAGGGTGGCAAATCATTAGGTAATCATGATCTGCTACCAATTCCTTTTATCCAAGAAGGTGAAATTCTTTTTATAAGACTTACCTGATGACAGAAGAAGGTGGGGTGAATAGCCTGCTCCAGTTCTAGTGCTTGTTGAGAGTAAGCAAACTCCCAGGGTAAGATGGACAGGCTGAGCCTGACTCAGAGACCCAGCCAGAGCAGTATCCTCAAACCTGCCTACACTGGTGCTGGATTATTGACAGCACTGTAGACTACCTCCCTCGTTGCTGGGACTACAGGGAGTATCCCCAAATACATTAGGGTTTGTGACCTTCATTTTGATCCCCCATCTGGAGAGATTTAAGAAGGGCCACAAAGGGCTGAGCCTGAGCCCTCACCCCCACCCCAATAGTAAGGAGGTGGGGCCTGTGCTGTGGCTACACAGTGTAAATAACTGGGCATGGTCGGGTCCTCCCACCTGCTGAGGGAGGTACCCCCACAGATGCTGTTACAAAGCCCTTCAAACCAAGGTTTAAATCTAAACACACTTCCTCATCAGTGTCTTCATTGCGGAACAAAACCCCTTGGTTTTGATGAGATAATAAAGAACCATCCAATCAGGACCAATTTACCACTGATTTGGAGACAGACCTGCCTGCTTTATAATGCATGGAGGCAAATTATCTCAGATCAATGCATGCTAGAAATCATAGAAAGGAGGTAAGCCATACAGTTTGAAAAGTTGTCTTCACCTGATTTCCCCCTACCTGTAGCTCTTCGGGGACCCCCCTCATGAGACTGTTTTTTGCAGAAGTAGAAAAGTTGCTTCTGATAGGAGCTGTCAAGGAGGTCCTCAAATGCCAGAGGGCTCGGTGCTTTTATTCCTGTTACTTTCTAGTAAGGAAAAAGGATGGGGTGTGGGAGGAGCTGATTTGTCTGATATTAGACTTAAAGAACCTGAACAAGTACATTTTGGAAGTTTCAGTTCCATATGTTGCTGTTGGCTGCCTTAATCACTTTGTTGATCATGGATTGGTTTGCAATTTTCTATTCAGGATGTGTATTTTCAAATATTAATTCCTCACAATCATCACAAGTACCTTTATTTTATGGTGGTCAGATGCCATTTCCAGTACAAGCTGTTCCATTTGGCCTTTCCATGGCACTTAGTTTTTAGAAAGTGCCTCTCTATGGTGGCAGCTCACCTGAGGAATCAGGGTATTTTTGTTTGCCCTATTTGGATGATTGGCTATAGCAGACCAGTGTGTGAAGACTTGTTATGCCATATTGTGTTGACAATCTCTTTTTAGGCGTCAGGTTCCTTTTTAACTGCTCAAAGTCAATTTTTGACCTACTCAAAGGATTCCCTTTTTATGCTCAATATTGGACCCTGTTCAAGGGAGACCCTTCCTACTAGAAGACACATTTCTCAAGATGAGTAGCATCTATTAAAAATTCAACAGTATCCCACTGAAGGAGTAAAATTATTTTTGGGTCTCATGAGTCTTATGGTAGCCACTACTTATGGAACTCTGCTTGGGTGTCTGAGAATGAAACCTACGTAGCACTGGATGTCTCAGGTCTATGGACCAAGTTGGGACAACTTTCATATGTGGATCAATGTGCCTCAAAACATAGTCTCCCTAGCATGGTGGTCAGTCAGAGTGAACGTGCTCAAAGGTGTACAGTTCAATCCCCTGGACCCATCTCTGATGGTAGCTTCAGATGCTCCTGAATCATTTGACAGTTCAAGGAAAGTGGTCTTACTGGGAAAGAATCATGCACAACAACATGTCAGAATTGGGAGCTGTTTATCTGGCCCTTAAGTTGTTCTTCCCTCATCTGTGGGGGGGAAGAATTTTACAGATGATGGATAACACATTGACAATGTAATACATCAACAAGCAGTGGGGTGCACACTCCACTCTCCTGTGTGAAGAGACTTGAAGCCTATGGATTGGCATATCTGTCATGATGTTTATACTATGGTCATATGTTTGGCAGGGGAAAAATGTAGTTGCAGATCACAGATGGATGAAAGGTCCCTCAAGGATCATTTGGTTCAGACCATATTCCAGGGGTGGTCAAACTGTGGCTTGCAAGGCACATGCGGCTCTTTTACAGTTAAAGTGCTGTTCGCGGAGCCCCCCACAACCTTCCCCCCTCCCCCATTCTTCACTTACCAGACCTGTGCAGGGAGAAGCTCAGGACATTTGCCTTGCAGCAGGGTGGAGGTGTAGGGGCTTCTGCCCAAGGAGAATGGGGGTTTTGGGGTTTCAGCCCCATGGAGCATGCCTGCTGGGGTTTGGAGCTTCAGTAGGAGTGGGGCTGAAACCCTGAACCCTGGTAGGTGCCTCCCACACAGCAGAAGCCCTGAACCCCAGCAGGCATGCCTCAGCTCTCTCAGTTCTGAAGATTGTCGTATGCAGCTCAGAGGGTCAGTAACTCTGGCTATCCCTGCCATATTCTCCTGCTGGGGTTGACCAGATGTCAGCTTGTTTGCAATGAGAGTTAACAAGTGTCACATCTTCTGTTCCAGAGCAGGCAGGAACAGTTTATCCTAATCTGATGCTTTCCTTCTGTACTGGGGAAGGTTTGATGTATGCCTTTTCACCCTTTCCATTGATCCAGAAGGTAGTGAGAAAGATACATAGAATCATAGAATATCAGTGTTGGAAGGGACCTCAGGAGGTCATCTAGTCCACCCCCCCTGCTCAAAGCAGGACCAATCCCCAATTTTTGCCCCAGATCCCTAAATGGCCCCCTCAAAGATTGAACTCGCAACCCGAGGTATAGCAGGCCAATGCTCAAACCACTGAGCTATCCCTCCCCCACCCCCCCACCTCAAGACAAGGAAAGAATGATTCTCATTGCCCTTGCTTGGCCACATCAACAGTGATTTACTGATCTCTGCAGCTATCTGGCAGAATCTTTATGTGTATTCCTCCGTCTCCAGACTTACTGTCTCAGCAGGAGGGCAAGATCTCTCACATGGACTCAGTCTCTTCTCCTGACGGTGCCAGCTATTGGACTTTGACTCTGACTGCTCTGGAGCAGTCATATTCTTTGCTTGTGCAGGACATACTAATTAACTCCAGAATACAGTGCACTAAGATTTTATCTTTTAAAGTGGACCAGATTTCAGGCATGAATGAAGGAAAAACCTGATTTCCTTGTGTTCTGGAATATTTAATGTACTTAAACACTCAAGGGTTATCTAACTCATTGTTAAAAGTTCATGTGGCCACCATCTCCACATAGCATGCTTTTGCTGATCATTCTTTATTCATTGTTTGGTCAAAAGATTGATGAAAGGTTTATCAAATGTGTATACTCTGCTTAGCAATCCTGTCCCTTCTAGAGATCACAATTTGGTGTTTGGCCGTGCTGGTGAAATCATCTTTTGAACCCTTGGCTGAATATTCTTTCTATAATTTATATATTAAAATGGCTTTTTCTTTATTGCATAGTTCTAATGACAATATATCTTTATTCATGTAGAGTTCTATATATTCTGTAATATGTAAACATATAAAGCATGAATAACTGGGTAATTATCAACATGCAAGCAGAACAAATGAGACTTCTGTGATACAGAATACAGACTGTTCCTTTGCTTTCTGACTTGCAGTCACATTGTTAATGTATCTGAGGTTGGATCAAGCTAGATCTTCACAATAATATTCTAGATGACCTAATAAACTGAGCAAAATGGAAGTACTGAGAATGAAACTCAGCAAGGTTTTTTCCTTATTTGGGACAGGAAGAATTTATGTATGTCTTATTGTATAGTAATATGTCAGAGCTCATTGCAGGATTGAGGTGTTAAACATTGTCTCTGCCCTATTTGTAAATAAAGATACGTTCACTGGTTAACATTTTTGACTTGAATGGGATTGCATTGATATAAATGAGTGCAGAATGGATGTTTTGATGCAAGTGCTTGAATTACAGGATTCTTTGCATTTCTGAGCATCAAACAAAAGGATAGCTTATTTTAGCGTGTGGTTTCTCAACTGCAAAGGATCCCTTCAGTAAATATACAATTAATTCCTTCATTGATTTGGCATGAAATTAAATGTAAATATTACAATGATCATTACTTTAGTTTTTGTAATTAAAAAAAACCCTCAATTATAAAAGTTGTGTCTTATGTATTTCGTATGAAAAGGGAGTAGAGTGGGATGGCTTAGAGTAAAGCAAAGTTGAAAAAATATTAAGTGTGCATGGTTAAGAGCTCAAAAGGGCAAGCTAAACATGCATGTATTGAGGGCTTAATTATACATCCTTAACTTTTTTTCTTACACATAAAATTCCATTTTAAAGATATGTATCTTTGCCCCATTCAACCCATATCACAGGACGCATTTTATGAAGTATATGTACACTGATATGAATACTTTATAATGTGTGCCTAGAGAATGAAACAGGGCTCATTCTCATCCTACAATTGTTGAGAAAATAACGTGCACCAAAAATTTATTACTAGAAGCTTAAAATTTAGCTAAATCAAAACTAATTTTCACTGGAATACTATTCAAGGTCTGTTTCCCTGCCAAATTTCAGCTACTTTCTCCCAGCTCTGTAAACATTTGGTGTTTTTTTTTTTTTTTTTTTTGTTAAAGTTACACTTTCGCTACGTTGTTCACCACTGGATTTTCCCCCATCCTCCACATACTCAAAAGTAGTTGAACTGTATTTTTTCAAACTTTAAAAAACAAACCACCTTTAAGCAGAGGCCGGGGTGAGATCCTTTCAACTAATGAAAAGGGCTGGAACAGTGTAAAGGGTCCATAAAAGCCTACAGGGCCAACTTGAGAAGGATTGTAAGATATGGCATAGAGCAGGGTTTGGGGCAGGGCTGCAGGATGCCAAGATAGGACCTTTTCTATCCATCCACACCGCTAAAATTCTCTTCCAAGCTCTCTCCATTTCACATCTCAGTTACTGCAACATCCTTCTGTGTGGCTTTGACAAATGCTAGCTCATATCCATTCAGAAGCTGCTGCAAAGATGATTTCCCCAGCCCATTGCTTCGAATTCTCCACTGGCTCCTCCTTCTCTATCGCATCAAACATAAGTTGCTTGTCTTGATTTTTTTTTTTTCAAGGCCCTTCATAGTCAGTCATTACCCTACCTATCCTCTCCCATTCAATATTGAGATGTTGGTGCTCTAATCAGTCTGTGATGCCAGCCTGCATCACCCACTTGTTACATTTTCAAGGAAGCACCTTTGTGCTTTCTCTCATGCTGCCACTCATGCTTGTGAGGCACTCCTTGCAAAGCGACCTCATAATCCACTTTCAAATCCCTCCTCAAAACTCTCCTTTCCTGTGATGCCTACAAAATACTTGGTTAGGCTGATGCTGAGGCCTTGCTGACTGATATTGTCTCTTTGTTCATTTGTACTACCCTGTCTGTACCCATCTGCTGTCTCTAGTTTTATACTTAGATTGTGAGCTCTTTGGGGGGGATGAATCACATCTTTTTGTTCAGGGTTTGTACAGCACGTAGCACAATGGGATTCTGCTCCATGAGTAGGGTTCCTGGGCAATGTGGTAAATAAAAATAATACGGACTCTCAGGACTGTGTTATGCTGGGGGCCCCTCCAGCCCTTGGAGCAGCCCAGAATTGAGGGGGTATAAAAGTAGCTTAAAGGCACCATATCCCTCTCTCACCCATAGATTCTGAGTTTTGTGTGCTGTGTCTCTGCTATAGTTATAATCTTCAAGTATTGATTTCTGAGCATTGAAATCTAGAACTGTGGTTCAGTTCGGTATGTGATTGGCATGAATGAATACTTCATCCCTGACCATTTCAGTTTATAAATTCTGGCTAGCACAAAATCAAATGACAATATCCGAATATTTATGAAGCATAAAACATTGAATCAGTTTCTTTAACCAATTTTTTTTAAAAAATGTTGCTTCCATACAATAATGTACAGTGATAGTAACAAGTACCAGAAATACCACGTACATGGGGAACTGAAAAGGAAAAAAAATCTCAGGGTGAAATCCTGTTCTGTTACTCCTATTGACTTCATTGGGGCCTTGAATTCTCCCAGCATGTAAATGTGGTTTTTTCATATAACCTAACCCTTTTTTTCTTTTTCCAGCTGTCAAGAGTTGGAATAAATCACACAACTGCATATTTTGCAGTTTCCTTGGACAGTGCATAGATATGTGATTTATATCTATGACTTTATTAGGAGGTTCTGAACTGTGAGCTATAGTTTTATTTCTTTTTCTGAGTGAAGGAGATCCTATTGTATTTGTAATGATGAGAAACTATTTGTTGACTCATAATATATGTGATATCAGTGGTTTTCTGCTTTTTTAAGGAAATAGAGGAGACAGAGGAAAGCTGCATGTGTTTAATATATTGTCAAAATCAGTCTGATTAAATTTTGTGGGGAAAACCAGTATGTTGGGAGGGATTTTCTTATTAAACCCTGGCTGTGGTGGGAAAACAGATTGTGTAAATGGTACTTGAGTAATGCACATATTAGAATTAGTTCTACAGGAAATAACTAATATTGGCAAAATAGCATTAATTGGGAGTAAGTCCAATGAAGTTAGTTACACTTGTGTACAATTTTGTGTAAAGGAAATCAGAGTCTGGTTCTTTGTCTCTTCCAAGTTACATTTGGTTAATTAAAACTGACCCAAACAATTTGTATTGACTGTCAGCCACTGTGTACTAGTACCTCTACTATAATTATGGCAATGGGCTGCATTTTGCTCCCCCATGTATCATCAGCAGAATTACCATAGAAATTCTGACTGCAGCATCGGTGATATATAAAACAGGAACTCAGCTTGATATTTAGATAACAAATGCATAGTATGCTGCCAGCTGATAGAAAAATATTGAGTTTAAAAGAAGATATTTTTCTATATGAATTTGCGATGACATTTATACATGGAAAACAAATTTGGAATACCCAGATCTTAATTTCATAGTCACCATTCTGATCAGTGCCATTTTCAGAACTGTATTTTCAGATGATATATCATTTTTTATCTTTTTTTACAATTATATTTACAATAAAAACAAAGTAGAACAATAAATGCTAAAAATAAACCATGTGAAGCTTTCAGTGCTTTGTGTTCTCAAGTAACAAAACTCTTAAAATGCATCTGAGTACTCATCATTACTGTACAGAGATACAATTATATAATTTAAAATTGAAATTTAGATCAGATGCATTTATTTAGAAGGCATAAACTGAGAACTGGGAGAACTTTCTGTATAGCAAACCATCTCTCTGATACAGGCATAGTTGAAATCAGACATGCTTGTGACACTACTTTTAAATTAAAAATAGAAACTCCCAACATGTGACACATCAACATCACAGCTCTGAGTACTAATCGGAACAAAAGAAACTGCACTAGGGCTTTTCTAATAAGACATATGTCATTTCACTTTCACTTCACTTTCAAGACAAGCAAGACACAACAAGGCTTAACCAAGAAATGCTTTTACAATACATTTGATCATGCCATACATCGATTGGTGGTGTACATTGTTGTCCAAATGTTTAGTTGGGTGTATGAGGTCCCAGCCTCATGAGGCTCCTAGCAATATATGTTCCTCCTTCCACAAATTCCATTTTCACTTCTTCTCCTCTTAAACCTCATTCTCTCCCTGTGCAACTCTTTTCTACAATTATGTGGCTTAACTTGTCATTTATTTGCTTTATTTGTGTTAGATATGTCTGTGTGTAGCAAACCTAACTGCATCATAACAAAGTTCTGTGTGCATTACTTTGCTTGGGGTAATTGGAGATGTGGGGTGCTGACCTTTGAGGGTAAAAGTGCAGCTGTGAACGGAGAATATTTTATCTGTCAGCAGTGGTGTAAGAACCCTTTATATAAACAGTAATAGAACACAGAACCTTCTCTGTTGAAGGAGAAAATCTGACAGAAAAATGTAGCTCCCGATGAGGTTTATTTGTACTCAGCCCCATCAGCCAAGTTCAAATGTGACCGCTCTATAAGTCAGTCTGACTTGTGTGTGCTCAGCCATCAGCCAATCAGGTTTGTGTGCACAGTGCATAAACTTTGTTATAATGTGAATAAAGCTAAATGTAAAGGGACTGTTGCCCCCTTACTAACATTCAGTGGGGGTGTTTTGGTTGGCTAGCTCCCAGGCCTAAAAGGGGGAAGGATCGATGGGGAATCAGGACCCTGAGACTGACAGCCCCCAGGTACAATGGGGAGAGGCCAATGCTCCAGGTCCACCTGAATGATAGGGTGAGCGGGCTAATCAGGGAGTCAGGAGGCCAGGGAGGTCCCATCCTCTGTGTGAGCTGGATTTGGCTGGGTCAGACAGAGTGGGGCCAAGCTAAGGAGAAAGCAGGGGCCCAAGCTGAGCTGTGCCAGATCCAGTGAGAGCAGACCCTGAACAGGGAGCAGAGCTGCAGCTCCAAAGCCAGAGGCACAGCCCAGAAAGAGCAGACTTGCCCTGGGAGCAGAGCTGCAGCAATCATAGCTAGAGGGGCCAGAAAAGCAGGCCAGGGAGCTGGAGGCAGAGCAGCAGCAGTGCTGAGACAGAGTGGTGCAGCTGGGGCTGGAGCTGGGTGCAGTGAGCAGCTGGGGAGAGCAAGGGGGACCCTGGGCAGCAGGCCCAGCACAGGGAGACGCCTCAGCCAAGGGGCTCTGCAGGCCAGGCGTGGATCATAACCCTGAAAGGGTGGGGGCGACACTAGGAAGAAAGCTCCTACCACTCAGAGCCTGAGAGTGTGTGGCCACCACCAGAGCAAGTGTCCAACCTACAGCATCCCTACAGCACAGCCAGGGCCTGAGAAGAAGGCCTGGGACTTACAAGGAACAGACTGTGAACTGCCCTGACATTCCAGAGACACTGTTTGTGATGTTCCCTGCCACAGAGCGGGTTGATGTGTTTCCTTTAACCTTTCCCATTTTTCCTTATTCTTAAAATTAATTGATTAATTTTAACTTGAATGTAATGGTCAGTGGGTCAGAGAAGTGCCCAGTGCAGAGAGAGTACCCTGGAGTGGGGACACCATAACCCCTGTCCTAGGTGACCACAGCAAGGTTGGGGGTTGAGCCCCCAGGAATCCTGGGACCAGCCTTGTTGGGGTTACGAGGACTGTGCCAGACAGGAGAGTGGAAGGGGAGTCCTCAAGGGCAGGGAGGCCACTGGGTAAAGGAAATGGGAGCGAGGACTCAGGTCCTTTCGTTAGCCCACTTCACCAGGGTAGTGCAGAAGCCAGGAAAGTTCCCCACAAGAGTGGGACTATTCCCCCACTTACATAAAAATGACCAAGTCCAACATAAATGTTGTCTATCTATTGATAGATAAATTCCTATTGTACTAATCCACTTAGTATGCATCTCTTTACCAAAATTTTGTGAAATGGGCAATATTATATAGGAAATAAAATAACTGAACCACAGTTCTAGATTTCAATGTTCAGAAATCAATACTTGAAGATTAACATTATAGCAGAAACACAGCACACAACTCAGAATCTATGGGTGAGAGAGGGATATGGTGCCTTTAAGCTACCTTTATACCCTCTCAATTCTGGGCTGCTCCAAGGGCTGGAGGGGCCCCCAGCATAACACAGTCCTGAGAGTCCGTATTATTTTTATTTACCACATTGCCCAGGAACCCTACTCATGGAGCAGAATCCCATTGTGCTACATGCTGTACAAACACTGAACAAAAAGATGTGATTCATCCCCCCCAAAGAGCTCACAATCTAAGTATAAGTTCTATTTTTCACTGTTGATCACTATCAAGGAAAAATTTCACACAGAGCCCAAATTTAGAGACTTCATAAATTTTTAATAAGAGAAACTGAACAGACTACATAGAAAATACAAAGGTCATAAAAACTAATGTGTGAAATTTCTTACTGATTAGAAATGTACTTTTAGAGAAAAGCAGGAACCGATGTCCTATCTGAAACCTACTTCGGAATGCAACTCTAACTTTGGAGTTGCTGCCAAGTGCCTCTGTAATGAACAGTGTACACCCTCAAAGAATCCTTTGTGTGCAGAAGCTTTGCCTCTCAGAATTTTACCTGGGCTTGTATATCACTTTTGGCAAAATCAAGAACCTGAATCATCTAAGAGTAAAACAAAACAAAAATTAGAGTTCAAATTGTACTCTCTCCTATATACCAGTCTAAATCCAGCATGATTCTATGAAGTAGAATTTGGTGCTAGACATTTTACTGTATATTTAAACTCTCATATTTCATAAGCTATGAGGCCCAAATTTAAAGTACATCTACTAATGATGGTCTTTAGGGGACTGCTTTAGCTTTACTGAATGAATACAGTATTGAAAGAAGCAACACTAGCAATGAAAGTCACTAGTCATGAAAACAGGGTCAATGAGAGAAGTTATGCTAACAGAACACATTTATGAGAGACAGACTTCTTTTCATTAACCATGGGCAGCTGCACTCCAGAGAGCAAAAGAAACAAAGGGAACTTTATTAACTCACTGGACATCTCTGGACAAAACTCTGTGTCACCAGTAAATATTGACTTAAATACAGAGAACTATGAAGGATAATAACCCATTCATAACAAAACTCTAATAGAACCCATTATAAACAAGCTAAACAATCAATTTCCCCCCCCCCCCATCTAATCACTAACTCTCCAGCAGAACTATCAACAAACACATTTTCTGAAGAAATGTTGTGGGCCAAGTCCCTCTCTTTAACCAGATGTCCAAATCTGATATTCTTTTCCCTTATTTTTTGTTTGTTGAATGTTGTGGGTAATCAGTATACATTTCTCAAACCTGTAGGGGTTTTATCTTTGAATGTTTATTAAATATTAAAAATATACAGGGCTAGATTGAGCCAGACTGGTGCAAAAAATAAAAAATTACTTCTCTCTGTGCCAATTTTGACACCTGCATCTGAGGTTGATTCATCTTAAGATAGGCCAGGCAGTGTTACCCCTGCCTGTCCCCCTGCTCTGGTTTTTGAACAGGCAAGGGCAGCTTGAAGTTCCAGTTGGAATGCCACTGGCAGAGGCTAATAAAGGAATGTGCTTTCCAGCCAGTGCTGTCAAACTTTGTTAGCCATGTTGATGCCTCCTTTTCAGCAAGCTCTGTAAAAGTTCTAAAGCAGAAGTTCCCAAACTGTGGTTCTTGAATTACTGGTGGTTCATGGAGCACTTGCTGGTGGTGTGGGGAGAGCTGGCTGGTTGCATGGTACTGGCTCTGCTGCTTGTTTCCAGCTGAGAGAAGAACAATAGATGTTAATGGAGATGAAGAACAAAAAGAATAAAATAAGACTTGTGATTAGCTTTTTTTTTTTTTTTTAAAAAAAGGACAAAACATTTATTGCACTAAACAGAGTTATATATAAAACCTTCCCATTGTTACTTGTCCCATATTTAAGCAATTCTTGAAATTGCCACAGGTATGTTTCACGGTTGTGAATGGGAGAACAAGTGGTTTGTTCAACTGCATATAGGAGAGGAGGGAATCCATAAGACAATATATCCTGGAAAATGTAGGCCACACGATGAGGCTTGGGAACCCCTCTTATAGGAGTTGGGCTTTCCCATTGTTTTCCTTTCTGTGAGGCCAGTGAAGGAGAGTCCCTCCATTCCGGCCAGTTTTACTTTTATTTTACACTACGGATGTGACTAAAAAGTGTTTCCTGTGGAACTCGATATGTATTTTAATAAACTGATTCCTTTCCATGCCATCTTTTGCAAAGAGACAAAATATCCTTCCCCACTAAATGAGCACATCAGCCCAAGAAAAGAATAACAATTATTTAAAGAGACAACTGCACAATTTTAATCGAATATTCATTTAAGAAAAATTGAGATTTGCTTTGGTTTTATATAAGAAACAGAGAATTCTTTAATTGATTTAGCTATATAGAGTTTGCTATCTGATTTTTGATATTTTCAGGAAATTACTTGCTGTTTGAGTTAAATCTTACTGGGAATTGACAAATTATTGTGACTGACAGTTAATTGATGGAAGGGAGGACATGCTGTAGGTTTTAGCACTATATTGCTGTTCAAAGTGATGTTCAAAGACAGTAAAGTTTTGCATTTTCAGTGGATGCAGAATTAAAGGTTTTTAGGGTTTGAGTGGTACAAATTAGTATTCTCAATGGATAGGAAGTTATTTTTGTGGAGGAGGCTTGATTTATGATTGGAGGTTTAATTGTTATTGAGAGTGTAAGTAGGAGGTTTTATACAATACAATACTATACTATATAGGTAAGTTGGTGTGACTCTGTTCTGTAGTCTGTGGGGAATCTTGTAATAAAAAGTGCTCATATAGTTCCTATTCTTTAATTAACCTTATTGCTAGGTAAAATTTCCCTATTGCTTAAACTTTTCAGTCGTTTTTACAGAAACTGAAAAACAATGTTGTTCAAACCAAGTTCCCCCAGACTATGGTGACAAAATGTTCCTGTTTTCAGGGCTTATTCTAGTATTGTTTAGATCTCATTTTATGTAAATCCCTGCAGATTGGCCACAGGAAGTTGCTGTTGGCCAGCTGAGCCAGTCTGAGTATATGAGCACCTCAAATATCAACCTCCACCAGACCTGTCACATATTGCCACCAGTTCTTTTCCTACTGCAAAGCCTCTTAGTGAGCCCCCTCTGTTTGAGTCAGCTCTAAGGCAAATTCATAAGGAGGCAGAGACTCATTCAGATTCCAGTCAGTGCTGGGAGAGATGAGCCTACAGGAAGCTCAGCAGGATTGCCAAATCAAGTATTCGAAAACTACAAGTCAGCCCACAAAAAATCATGAGATTTGCTTAAAAATCACAATATTTTAAAAATAATTTGGGGAGGTCTTTTTATTCATCTGCTGGTGTCACCTTTAGGCTGCATTTGGGTCACATGTTCAAACTTTTCTCTACAACTGTAATGGATAGAAACGATTTTTAAATGAAAGATGAGCTTTTCATGTAATATGAATCCAGGAGCTGGAGCTTTAGGAAAAGCACTGAATATTGTGATGCTTGTAATAAAACCATGAGAGTTGGCAACACTATGACCTATATTGCCACTCCCATGCAAGCACTGGCACAGGGGTGTAGTGGGGGGACAGGCTAGGACCTGAAGACTCCATGCTGCTCCATTGGCAGCTCTTGGGAAGCTGCTGTGAATTAGAGGAGCCTTTGGCTGCTCTCATTTACTCTGGGGGCATGTGAGGGTGGGTACGAACCCCACACTAGTGAAGCAAGGGTTAAGGAGTTACTCTGGACACAGGAGGCCATGCTCTGCTGGGCATGCTCATAGTGGAGGTATGCCCAGAAGGAGCAGCCGGGCATGGACTCCTATGTGTCCAGAGTAACTCCAATGTAACTGCTTACAGTGGAGTAGGGGGACAACTGATCAGTGTTCACGACGCCCCCTGTAAATACCCAGCTGCAGCTTGTCTGTGGTCTAGAGAAATGGACAATCCAACTAGCAGATCAAATTAGAGTATAACCATGAATCTTGGTCAACCTGTCAAACAGGTCATGGGTCCTCCAGCTGGATGTTGAAGGATTGTCTTCCTCCAAGAGGGAACTTCTTGGTGTTCTGGCAAAGGAAGTTCTAGCTGACATTCTTTGTTTACAAGAAACTCACATCACACTGAATGAAGCATGTCCGTTTTAAGATAATTGGTTTTGATCTGTTAAGTCATGATCTTCATGTGAAACATGTACACCTGCAGTGATATATTGGATGCTGTCCATATTGAATCTTCACTCTTTTGCAACACGATTGAAGTCAGTGGGTTTCTAAATCGCAAATGTATATAAGCCAATGGGTGAAACATGGGGTCCATAGGTTCTCCCAAGGCTTAAGCATCCAGCAGTGTATGTTGGTGACTTTAATAGTCATCGTAGTGAGTGGGGTTATGTGACTGCAACGGTGAACTGTGGGAGTGGGCAACAAATAATGGTCTTGCACTGGTCCATGATCCTAAGCAGCGTGGTACCTTCCATTCAGCACATTGGAATAGGGACTACTACCCAGATGTTTGCTGAGTCACGTCATTTGTCAATCACTCGCAGCCAACGGCATGTACTGTATTTAATGATTTTCCACATAGCCAACTTTGTCTGTTGATTCAGATGGGAATGCATCTTCCGATTATAAGAAGCGTACCAAAGCCTTGATGAAACTTCCGGAAGGCACATTGGGGCTTCTTTACAAATTACTTAGAACAGAGCATCATAACCATCCCATTAAACATCATCTCCATGGAAGATGCAAACCATCATTTCTGTTGTGCCATTTTTAAAGCTGCAAGTGCAACAATTCCATATGGCTTCTGTCCAGTGTACATTCCATATTTGAATGAGGATTGTGCAAACTTGCTGAGGCAGTATGAGCAGTCAGGTGATCTGGAGATTACGGACCATCTTATAGAATCATTGGATGCTGCTCGCTGAGCTTGATGGGAGGAAGTGATAGTGGCACTTGACTTTATGCAGTCAAGCTGGAGGAGCTGGAGCATAATTCGTTGACTAGGTGCAGCTCAACGTCCATGTACACAAAGCAGGCTGGAAGTTACTCCATATCAGATTTCCCATCATCTGTTGAAGGTCACCACAGTTCCTGTTGGCAGAGTTTCCAAGTGACAGGTGCATGATTAGTGGTAGCTGATAGTAAGAGGGAGTCATTCACTAGTCTGGAATTGGATAAAGTGCTGAATGATTTAAAACAGGTACAGCTCCAGGATATGATAGAATTATACCTCAATTCATGAAACATCTGGGTCCTTGCACTTGGGAATGGCTTGTCTGGTTTTTCAGCAGAGTTCTGCAGGAATCCAGGCTGCCTGGAATCTGGTGCCAAGCGAAGGTCATTGCCTTGCTGAAACCTGGGAAAGATTCACAATTGCCTACAAGCTACAGAGCTTCTGAGCGTCTGTTGTAAGGTGCTTGTGCGTCTGATTTTGCAAAGAATTTCACCATCTGTGGAAGGCATGCTGGCACCAGAGCAAGGTAGTTTTCACTGTGGTCGTAGTACATGTGATCAAGTGCTGGCACTTACAACTTTCATCAAAAATGGATTCCAATGTAAACTGAAGCCTGGTTCAATTTTTCTTGACCTGACTATGGCATATGATACTGTTTGGTACCTGGGCCTTTTGGTTAAATTGTCTATGGTGAAATTGTTAAGTTGGTTTGTATGTGAAATGGCTCTGTTTTTGAGAAATCACCATTTCTGTGTGCATATTGGTGACCGAAAAAGTGCTTGGAGGCAGAAGAATGGCCGCCCACAAGGATCAGTATTATCTCCAACGTTACTCAACTTATATTTGAATGACCTACCATACACCAAGTCTTGCAAGTTTGTGTATGCAGATGACATATGCCTTTGCACTCAGTCATACTCATTTGACATACTTGAGAGTGTTTTGAATGCAGATATGGCAGCTATGTTCGATTGTCGTTGGTGGCATCTGATACCCAGTGGAAGTAAAACTGTCATGTGTCTTCCACTTACATCATGTACAAACGGGCAGAGAGCTGAATATAGTTCTCAATGGTCAGCAAATAAAACATGGTTCATACCCAATCTATGTAGGTGTCATGTTGGATAGAACTCACATATCGTGACCAACGTACAAAGAGAGCGACTAAGTCAAAACGCGCAGCAACCTGCTCAGAAAACTGGACGGAACAACATGGGGCACCAACACCAAACATTCTGCACTTCAGCCTTAGCACTTTGTTACTCAGCGGTGGAGTACTGTGCTCCAGTAAGGGCTCGCGCTTCTCACACAAGGATGATCAACGTACAACTTTAATTCCAACATGCGTATTATTTCAGGCACACTTAAATTTACTCCTCTACCATGGTTACTGGTTCTCTGCAATATTGCTTCACCCTGTGATCGCAGAGAGGAAAGTGTAGCAAAGCTGGTGATGAAATTGTGTGATATGCCACATCTACCATTAACTAAAGACTTGTTTAATCCTCCACATGGTCATCTGCCCTCACGGCACCCGCTGTGGATAAGATTACTAGGTGAGGGATTTATGGTAGAGGACACGTGGTGAGCTTCATGGTCCACAGAGAAAGTGACAATTATCTTGTCTTGGACCCCATTCGGTATCAACCTGAGTTTGATTTACGTTGAAGGCAATGAAGTCTTCTTAACCGGTTTTGTACTGGACATCGAATTTGTTCTGCAGCAGAATTTTGGTCGTGGTTTAGAGACAGTCCTCTGTCAATGTGGGCAGCCACAAACCATGACACACATTGTTGAGGACTGCAAAATGACTGAACTTCCTGGAGGTCTTCATGCCTTGAACATTGTTGACAAGAATGCTGTGGCTTGGCTTGACTGGATCGCATACACCAAATAAATAGGTTTCAGAGTAGCAGCCGTGTTAGTCTGTATCCATAAAAAGAAAAGGAGTACTTGTAGCACCTTAGAGACTAACAAATTAGAGCATAAGCTTTTGTGAGCTACATCCGATGAAGTGAGCTGTAGCTCACAAAAGCTTATGCTCTAAGGTGCCACAGGTATTCCTTTTCTTTTTACCAAACAAACAAACAGTGGAGGCAGAGCTCAAAAGGGAGCAACTCAGCTCAGTCTAGATAGCTACTCTCCTGCTCTGTCTGAGTGTTGCAGCCTCCAGCAGAGAAGATGCTGTGACTCCCAAAGGCTGGGACCAGGCCACATGGTCAAGCGACTACAGACCTTTCAGCCGTGGGGGCCAAGGATGATGAACCACCACAGATAGAATCATAGAACAACAGAGTTGGAAGAGACCTCTGGAGGCCATCTAGTCCAACCCCCTGCCCAGAGCAGGACCAATCCCAACTAAATCATCCCAGCCAGGGCTTTGTCAAGCCTGACCTTAAAAACTTCTAAGGAAGGGGATTCCACCACCTCCCTAAGTAACGCATTTCAGTGTTTCACCACCCTTCTAGTGAAAATTTTTTTCCTAATATCCAACCTAAACCTCCCCCACTGCAACTTGAGACCATTACTCCTTGTTCTGTCATCTGCTATCACTGAGAATAGTCTAGATCCATCCTCTTTGGATCCACCTTTCAGGTAGTTGAAAGCAGCTATCAAATCCCCCTTCATTCTTCTCTTCTGTAGACTAAACAATCCCAGTTCCCTCAGCCTCTCCTCATAACTCATGTGTTCCAGTCCCCTAATCATTTTTCTTGCCCTTCGCTGGACTCTCTCCAATTTCTCCACATCCTTCTTGTAGTGTGGGGCCCAAAACTGGACACAGTACTCCAGATGAGGCCTCACCAATGTCGAATAGAGGGGAACGATCACGTCCCTTGATCTGCTGCCAATGCCCCTACTTATACACCCCAAAATGCCATTGGCCTTCTTGGCAACAAGCGCACACTGTTGACTCATATCCAGCTTCTCGTCCACTGTCACCCCTAGCTCCTTCTCTGCAGAACTGCTGCCTAGCCATTCAGTCCCTAGTCTGTAGAGGTGCATTGGATTCTTCCGTCCTAAGTGCAGGACTCTGCACTTGTCCTTGTTGAACCTCATCAGGTTTCTTTTGGCCCAATCCTCCAATTTGTCTAGGTCCCTCTGTATCCTATCCCTACACTCCAGTGTATCTACCACTCCTCCCAGTTTATTGTCATCCGCAAACTTGCTGAGGGTGCAATCCACACCATCCTCCAGATCATTAATGAAGATATTGAACAAAACCGGCCCCAGGACCGACCCTTGGGGCACTCCGCTAGATACCGGCTGCCAACTAGACATGGAGCCATTGATCACTACCCGTTGAGCCCGACAATCTAGCCAACTTCCTACTCACCTTGTAGTGCTTCCATCCAGCCCATACTTCTTTAACTTGCTGACAAGAATACTGTGGGAAAAACAGTGTCAAAAGCTTTGCTAAAGTCGAGGAGTAACACGTCCACTGCTTTCCCTTCATCCACAGAACCAGTTATCTCATCATAGAAGGCAATTAGATTAGTCAGGGATCACTTTCCCTTGGTGAATCCATGCTGACTGTTCCTGATCACTTTCCTCTCCTCTAAGTGCTTCAGAATTGATTCCTTGAGGACCTGCTCCATGATTTTTCTGGGGACTGAGGTGAGGCTGACTGGCCTGTAGTTCCCAGGATCATCCTTCTTCCCTTTTTTAAAGATGGGCACTACATTAGCCTTTTTCCAATCTTCCGGGACTTCCCCCGATCGCCGTGAGTTTTCAAAGATAATGGCCAATGGCTCTGCAATCACATCCGCCAATTCCTTTAGCACTCTCGGATGCAACGCATCCAGCCCCATGGACTTGTGCACGTCCAGTTTTTCTAAATAGTCCTGAACTACTTCGTCCTTCACAGAGGGCTGGCCATCTCCTCCCCATGCTGTGCTGCCCAGTGCAGTAGTCTGGGAGCTGACCTTGTTTGTGAAGACAGAGGCAAAAAAAGCATTGAGTACATTAGCTTTTTCCACATCCTCTGTCACAAGGTTGCCTCCCTCATTTAGTAAGGGGCCCACACTTTCCTTGGCTTTCTTCTTGTTGCCAACATACCTGATGAAACCCTTCTTGTTACTCTTAACATCCCTCGCTAGCTGCAACTCCACATGTGATTTAGCCTTCCTGATTTCATTCCTACATGCCTGAGCAATATTTATATACTCATCACTGGTCATTTGTCCAATCTTCCCTTTCTTGTAAGCCTCTTTTTTTGTGTTTAAGATCAGCAAGGATTTCCGCTGTTAAGCCAAGCTGGTCGCCTGCCATATTTACTATTCTTTCTACACATTGGGATGGTTTGTCCCTGTAACCTCAATAAGGATTCTTTAAAATACAGCCAGCTCTCCTGGACTCCTTTCCCCCTCATGTTATTCTCCCAGGGGATCTTGCCCATCAGTTCCCTGAGGGAGTCAAAGTCTGCTTTTCTGAAGTCCAGGGTCCGTATTCTGCTGCTTTCCTTTCTTCCTTGTGTCAGGATCCTGAAATCGACCATCTCATGGTCACTGCGTCCCAGGTTCCCATCCACTTTTGCTTCCCCTACTAATTCTTCCCGGTTTGTGAGCAGCAGGTCAAGAAGAGCTCCGCCCCTAGTTGGTTCCTCCAGCACTTGCACCACGAAATTGTCCGCTACAGTTTCCAAAAACTTCCTGGATTGTCTGTGCACTGCTGTATTGCTCTCCCAGCAGATATCAGGATGATTGAAGTCGCCCATGAGAACCAGGGCGTGCGATCTAGTAGCTTCTGCGACTTGCCGGAAGAAAGCCTCGTCCACCTCATCCCCCTGGTCCGGCGGTCTATAGCAGACTCCCACCACGACATCACCCTTGTTGCTCAGGCTTCTAAACTTAATCCAGAGACTCTCAGGTTTTTCTGCAGTTTCATACTTGAGCTCTGAGCAGTCATACTGCTCCCTTACATACAGTGCAACTCCCTCACTTTTTCTGGCCTCCCTGTCCTTCCTGAACAGTTTATACCCATCCATGACAGTACTCCAGTCATGCGAGTTATCCCACCACGTCTCCGTTATTCCAATCACATCATAATTCCCTGACTTTGCCAGGACCTCCAGTTCTCCCTGCTTGTTTCCCAGGCTTTGTGCATTTGTATATAGGCACTTGAGATAACCCGCTGATCGCCCCTTGTTCTCAGTATGAGGCAGGAGCTCTCCCCTCTCGCACGCTCCTGCTCGTGCTTCCTCCTGGTATCCAGCTTCCCCACTTACCTCAGGGCTTTGGTCTCCTTCCCCTGGTGAACCTAGTTTAAAGCCCTCCTCACTAGGTTAGCCAGCCTGCTCGCGAAGATGCTCTTCCCTCTCTTCGTTAAGTGGAGCCCGTCTCTGCCTAGCACTCCTCCTTCTTGGAGCACCATCCCATGGTCGAAGAATCCAAAGCCTTCTCTCCGACACCACCTGCGTATCCATTCATTGACTTCCACGATTCGACGATCCCTACCCCGGCCTTTTCCTTCCACGGGGAGGATGGACGAGAACACCACTTGCACCTCATACTCCTTTGGAGAGCGACCCAAGAGAGCTCCAAGACAGACCAGTGGCACAAGCAGAGGATCCAAAACTGGGGTAGGAAGTGGCCCAAGGAGCAGGCCTGGTGGGCGCCATCTCCTAAGCTGTGCATTTTGAATCATTGATTCTTTGGGCCCTGGGTTGGAACCCAGTGGAGCAGAGAGTGCTTGGGTTTCCCTACTCCAGGCCACTGTCTGTCTCTTGCCTCTGGGTGACACAGCCACTGAATCCAGTTGCTAGGCAAAGTGGCCACTGAGACTCGCTACTAGGCGACCCAGTCTGGAGTATCACCATGGGGCGGTACGGCTGGCTTTTGAATCAAAAGCCCCCTTTGACAGGGTCACAACACCCCAGGTTCAGAAAGGAGCAGTGGTGGCTTTAAGCCACTTTTGTTCCCTACCCCTGGACTGCGTGCTCTGTGGTGCACCTCCAGAATCTCTAGATCTCTGTACTGCTTGTATGTATGGAAAGAGTCCTATCATTTACATGCGTTTTCTACAGAACTGGCCACTGTAAAGCATGTAGGCACAATTAGCCGAGTTGCTGAAAGTGTTTTTTGAATATTAAAATACCCAATGGATGCATGGGACAGTATGGAAGTGCTGTAACACGACTGTCTTGTCTGTGCTTTGCAGTTGGTAAATGCGCCCTAGGAGAAAGCCAAGAAAGTGATTCAGGACTGTCTTCAGGTGGAAAAGCAACCTAGACAAAGGCTGAATCTGATGACCTTCAGGGGAATGTTGTATGACCCATTTTCTTTGGAGGGCCTCTGAAGTAAATATTGTTGGGGAAAACATTTTAAAGAAAAATTAGGAATTTGGTTTATTTTTGTGCGGTTGGTTACTCAGTATTGTAAGTTATGGCCCTGCTGTTTTTTTTCTTTGATTGTATTTTTAAGTATGTATTGTAGGCACCTAGGTGATCACGTAGATACTTCTTGTTTTATAAATTAAAAAAAAAAAGGGGGGATAGGGTGGAGGCCCAGTATGCCTGGAATTTGGCATTTGAGAATTTTTCCTGCACAAATTCTCAAAAGTTGGGTTGGTTTTGCTAGAAGCTAGTGAGTCAACTTTTTCAACCTTACTGAAATTCTATTGAATCTTTAGAGATGTGTATTGGCTTTCTGCCAAGGTTTCAAGGGTTATATAATAAAGTGAAAGTAATAGATTAAAACGTAGACTCATTGACAAAAACCTGTCAATTCTCTGTAGCTTAGATTAAAAGAATTTTGTTCATTTCAAAGCATTGAAACTAAGTTACTTTTCTTAACAGGAAATTGGAAAACAGAAAATATTATTAAAAACAGGAATATGCATACATATTTTGGACCTACTCTTAGAGATCGAGAATAATATTTCAAAAGAAGATATTGAATCACTATTGACTGGGAATTTGTGTCTAGATTTAAAGTAGCCTGTTTAAATTGAAGAGAAAAAAAATTCCTAGTGAACCCCAGGGACCACCAGTTATTTAATCAAGGGAAAATGGCTAACACACCAATTGGTAATTAATTAAATGACCTTAAATCTGAAACTAGTTTCTGGCAGTATATTAATTATTATTTTTCCATAAACTCCTGAGAAGGATGGATTAATAATGCATCAGGAGGTGGAAAGAGTTTTATTTCCATAGTTCGTAGATCTGTTTGTTTTTCAGACTCATATAGAAATACTTGAAACAGCAGAACAATTTGTTTCTTTGCGTGGAGTCTTAAAGCGACAATGCCGTGTAAAAAAAAAAAATTTAAAAAGAATGCACTTAGATTACAAATAATATATTTATTAACATTGAATTAATTTTAATATATTTTTCACTTTGCTGTTGTTTTAATATAATATACTTTTCACTCTGCATTTAGTACAGATTGGAGATGAAAATATATTGGTTAGTTTGACTTCTGTTTCACTGATTTCAGAGCTCTCCATTTACTGTCAAGAATCACTGTGGCCTTGCATATCTATCTACATTTATCTTTCTTTAAGTTTAGTTCTATCAGAATTAGTGCATGATTGCCCTAGTTATAAAATTAAGTTAATGAGAACCATGCCTTTTTGTCATCTGTGTCCTGGCTGTGAAATGTGTTGCTTATTGAACTTTGAGTTCAGTTTGCTCAGTTTGGACCTGTTGTTGACATAATGGTTGTGTTTATTTCTTCACTTCCAAACTGTAATATTTGTTTCAGTTTTGTTTCTCAGCTTTGGAATTATTCATGTGCAGGAGGGATGGCTCATTCAACAAACCTATTAGCAGGAGGAGCTGTTTCTGTTTTTTTTTTTTTTTTATTAAAGGAACTTGATGATGACAGTGGAGCTCACGCATGGAACTCATTCCTTTTTGTATTCTCTGCAATACAAATAGCTAAAAAGGCGAATGGCCAAGAATTTTATTGCCTTTAATTATAGTTAATAACTCTGTAAGATGTGAAGTGAACATAATGCCTATACTGCGTCAGACCAACGGTCCCTTTATCCCAGTATCCTGTCTTCCGAGAGTGGCCATGCCAGGTGCCCCGGGGGAATGAACAGAACAGGTAATCATCAAGTGATCCATCCCCTGTCCCCAATTCCCACACTAGATCTAATAAACCTGATCCTGATCTCACACTGCTACAAATCAGGATTAACTCCACTGAAGTCAGGGAAGTAAAATCAGCATAACTAATCTCAGACTCAAGCCCAATGTTTCTGACCACATCAAGTTGTTCTCTCCTAGATTGTGTCTGTGTAGACACACACAACACAAAACACATTAATATTTTATGAATTATGTTTGGCAGTTATCATACTCCAAAGACTGAACAGGAACAGTTGAAGTTTGATTATGTTAATGATGAAATGGTTACATTTTGTGGGAAATCAAACTTGTAGAATATTTTGGTTTAAGAACTTCTGTGGAGTGGCAAAGAGTCCTGTGGCACCTTATAGACTAACAGATGTATTGGAGCATAAGCTTTCGTGGGTGAATACGTACTTCATCAGGTGCACTTCTGTAGAGTGGACATAAGAGATTTGGATTTTCATCTGTGAACAGCTTGTGTTAGGATTTAGGATGAGCTGGGGCACGTCTCTTCCCAAAGGTTTCCTAGTCCCATGTGATCCTCTCAAGCTTCAGGTTTTTTTCCTACAGAATATGTAAACATCTAATTTAATGGTGTCCAGTTTGCAAATTAATTCCAATTCAACATTGTCTCGTTGGAGTCTGTTTTTGAAGATTTTTTTTGTTGGAGAATTGCGACTTTTAGGTCTCTAATCGAGTGACCAGAGAGATTGAAGTGTTCTCTGACTGGTTTTTGAATGTTATAATTCTTGATGTCTGATTTGTGTCCATTTATTCTTTTACGTAGAGACTGTCCGGTTTGGCCATTGTACATGGCAGAGGGGCATTGCTGGCACATGTTGGCATATATCACATTGGTTAGGCTTGAATAAAGACTGGGAGTGGATGTGTCATTACACAAAGTAAAACTATTTCCCCATGTTTATTCCTCCCCCCCACCCGTCCGCACTGTTCCTCACCCATTCTTGACAACTACTGGAACTGGCCCACCTTGATCATCATTACAAAAGGTTTTTCTTCTCTCCTGCTGGTAATAGCTCACCTTACCTGATCACTCTCGTTACAGTGTGTATGGTAACACCCATTGTTTCATGTTCTCTGTGTATATAAAATCTCCTCACTGTATTTTCCACTGCATGCATCCGATGAAGTGAGCTGTAGCTCATGAAAGCTTATGCTCTAATAAAATTGTTAGTCTCTAAGGTGCCACAAGTACTCCTTGTCTTTTTGCGGATATAGACTAACACAGCTGCTACTCTGAAACCTATAACATCTCAGGATAATAACTGTCACTGTGTGTGGGGGGGGATTACTGAGAAACAATCAATTTGTCTCTACTGTTAAGTGATGATGAAAGATCCTTTAGTCCCTTGGGACCTGATCCTTAGAAATGCATAGTTCAGGACACATACAGGATTGGAGCCTTTAGGCCATGATCCCTCATGGTAATTTGTAGGCAGATCTCTTCACACATATGGAGCCAGTAGGTCTCTGCGTGGGCACAGGACTTTGTCCCCATGTGGCTCTCTGCAGGATTGGGGCCATATTGCCTTTGGCTGGGAAAGTTTCTTTTAGAACTGTATGCCGAAGGGATATTAATTCACCAGAGCAGAGCTTCTCAAATGTGCATAAATTAAAATGCCTTGATCCAGAAAGAGAAAAGTTAGATCAATTTGCAAACTAAAAAAAGGATTAAGATTAAAAATAGATGTGTTGCAATATCTCTAGTATAGAATGTGAATAATTAGAATGATGATGGTGCTTTTTAGAAGTATATTGGTACCAAATTTATCTATACACTCAACTTCGGCATAGTGATCACAAATGCTGCCGACAGTGCCAGTTTAGTAGGCTGTCATTAAAAATTTGTTCTTTTTAGAGTGGCAGTGATTGAAAAAGGTGCTGCTGAGTGTGTCACTTTTTATAGTAGTCTATTTAAAATTTTAATCCCTTCATCTTTAATTCACGCTTTTTGCCATTTTTAGTTCAAACATTCACTAAGCTACTGCTGTAGGAACAGGCTGCTTGTAGGGGTGGACTGGATGCAGAATAATCACCAGATTTATCCATGGGTAGCTCAAAGAGCTGAAAACTATGACTCGGGACTCCAGAATTCCATTCCTAAATCTGTCCGAATTCATGTATCACTTTGGGGAAGTTGTTTAATAGCTCCATGTCTCAATTTCAACATCTAAAAATGAGCATAATTATATTTATCTCACAATTGTGTTGTGGGGCTCAAGCATTTTTTAACAAACAAATCTTTATGATCCTTGGGGAAAGGTGCTAAAGAAGTGACACAATCATTGTTGTAAATACTGACCTTACCATTTAATACAATCAGGTTCCTGAGGCTGCCATTTTCTGTTATTAAAAGTGATAGCACCCCTAAAAGTTTCTGCGACTTTGATCACTGACACCAGGTTAATACACACAGTCCATCATCATTTCCTCCAGGTAGCATACCTGAGGCACCTGTGTCACTTCCATTGGCAGTGTTTCTATTGATTGCACTTTTATGTGTGAACTACCATCCTGGGTGTGAGGGAACATTGTAGGTTTAAACTGGAGCATAGGAAGTAATTTGGTATGATTCATATCTCCTTGTCCCACCACAAACAAGTGTAAATGTAGATATGAAGTGTTTTTGGTTGGGGGGGATAATTTGCAGAAAAGGCAATATCTCTGATGTGGAAGGATTTAGAACAGAATACTGATCAGTCTTTCCTGAGCTTCAGAATACCTTCCTGAAACTTTTGTGGAGGCTAAGGAAATGTATCATCAAAGTTATTTCCTTGAACTTCTGCTTTCTGTTCACTATTAAGGTGGGAGGGAAATTCAAGAAGCCTTCTCTTGATACTGAACCATTGTAATTATCTCTCTATACCTAGTCTGCCTGTATTCTGGAACACAGAGAAAGTTATAACGAAGCAGCTTTGGCAGTTGCTAGTGTCCTCATGTTTCCAGGAATCCTTTTAGTCTGATTTTTAGACCTGCATGGCTCAGAAACAGCCCTGGTAATGTTCACTGAGCATCTCCTACTGGCAGTGGACAAAAATCAAGTGCCCTTGCTAACACTTTTTAGAGCAATCAGTTGCCTTTGATACCACTAATCACAAATTTTTGTTGGCATGCTTGTGGACCCTGTCAAGAATAGATGGAATTACACTTGTGTGATTCTATTCTTTTCTGTCATAGAAGACCCAGAGCACTGGATGATTTCTCCTCTGTCCTGAAGGTTCTCTTGTGCCAGATGCTATAACATTCTATTCTGTCAGCCTTCTGTTTAGTGTATGAGAAGCCACTGAAAGAGGGAGGGATGGTTCAGTCTGTGTAAGAGTAAATATTGGGATAGTGTTATAGGAATGACAGTGTGTTAATCCTCTGAACAGACCAAAAATGAACTATGTGCAGGTCATGAGGTGGTTTGACAGCATCTGTGTCCTTAGTCAACCCCTGTGCACTCCTTATTGAGGGTTTTTTCTCACTGAATCTTCCATGCCCCCAAAGTCCATTTACACATTTGCCAGCATGGAGTTGGTGTGGAGCCCAGAGCCACCTCACACAGGGCCTGATCCAGAGCATAATGAAGGCAACAAAAGAGTTCCCACTCATGTCATTTGCCCTGGTCAGCCCACAGTGAATTTAGAGTACCCACTGCATGTCATTGTTCACAAATGGGAAATAGAATAATAGAATATTAGGGTTGGAAGAGACATCAGGAGGTCGTCTAGTCCAACCCCCTACTCAAAGCAGGACCAACACCAACTAAATCATCCCAGCCAAGGTTTTGTCAAGCTGAGCCTTAAAAACCTAAGGATGGAGATTCCACCACCTCCCTAGGTAACCCATTCCAGTGCTTTATCAACGTCCTAGTGAAATAGTGTTTCCTAATATCCAACCAAGACCTCCCGCACTGCAACTTGAGACCATTGCTTCTTGTTCTGTCATCTGCCACCACTCAGAACAGCCTAGCTCCATCCTCTTTGGAAACCCCCTTCAGGTAGTTGAAGGCTGCTATCAAATCTCCCCTCACTCTTCTCTTCTGCAAACTAAATAATCCCAGTTCCCTCAGCCTCTCCTTATAAATCATGTGCTCCAGCCCTCTGATAATTTTTGTTGCCCTCCACTGGACTCTTTCCAATTTTTCCATATCTTTCTTGTAGTGTGGGGCCCCAAACTGGACATAGTACTCCAGATGAGGCCTCACCAATGCCAAATAGACGGGAATGATCAGGTCCCTCAGTCTGCTGGCAATTCTCCTACTTATACAGCCCAAAATGCCATTAGCCTTCTTGGCAACAAGGGCACACTGTTGACTCATATCCAGCTTCTCATCCACTGTAACCCCTAGGTCTTTTTCTGAAGAACTGCTGCCTAGCTATTCAGTCCCTAGTCTGTAGCGGTGCATGGGAGTCTTCCATCCTAAGTGCAGGACTCGCACTTGTCCTTGTTGAACCTCATCAGATTTCGTTTGGCCCAATCCTCTAATTTGTCTAGGTCTCTCTGTATCCTATCCCTACCCTCCACCGTATCTACCACTCCTCCCAGTTTAGTATCATCTGCAAACTTGCTGAGGGTGCAGTCCACGCCATCCTCCAGATCATTAATGAATATATTGAACAAAACCAGCCCCAGGACTGACCCTTGGGGCACTCTGCTTGATACCGGCTACCAACTAGACATGGAGCCATTGATCACTACCCGTTGAGCCCGACGATCTAGCCAGCTTTCTATCCACCTTATAGTCCATTCATCCAGCCCATACTACTTTAAACTTGCTGACAAGAATACTGTGGGAGACCGTATCAAAAACTATGCCTTTCCTCTCATCAGATCTTGCGTAGCACCACTTGTACCTTGGGTGGTGCACAAGATCTGATGAGATGAAGTGACGATCATTCTGATTGCCCCTTTCTGTCTCAGGCAGTTCTGGTTCCCCAAACTACTGCACAAGTATCCCATCCATCCGTTACCATCCCAAACTGACTGACTCAGTGAAGTGGCATGATCAAACATCCCAATAGGTGACCATTGGACCTCAGAGCATGGTATCTGAATGGGTGTGAGCCCTAGAACGGGCATGTTCCTTGGTGGTACTGGACATTCTCTCTAACACCAGAAAAGACTCCACTGGACAATATTACTGGGTTAAGTGGAAATGCTTTTTATCTTGGACACAACAAAAAGGTGTTATACTAGAAGCTACAGAGATTCCCCTCATCCTAGAGTGCATTCTATCTTTAAAGACATCAGGTCTCTCTCTCAGCTCCCTACAAGTCCACCTAGTGGCTATTAGCGCATTCCTTTCTCCTGTGGAGGGTTACTCTGTTTTTACACACCTGCTAACTCCTAGATTTTGGAAAGGCCTCCTCTGGACTTCCCAACTCTTCAAAAGATTATGCCCCAGTGGGGCCTGAATCCGGTACTCTCGGTATTAACAAGACCCGCCTTTGAACCACGGGCTATTTGCTGCATGCCCTCCTCTCCATGAAGGTCGCTTTCCTTGTAGCCATCACATCAGCAAGGAGGGTCGTTGAACTTGGAACAATGATGGTGGACCCACCATTTACAGTCTTCCACAAGGATATGCCTACACCCCAAATTTATACCTAAGGTGGTTTCACAGTTTCACCTTATCCAATCCATTCACTTACCTATTTTCTTTCCAAAAGAGCATGTGTCTGCAGAAGAACATAGACTCTAGTCCATCAATGTTAAATGAGCCTTGACCTTTTACCTGCAGAGAATGAAACCAGTCAGGAAGTCCTCAAAATTGTTTATTGCAATAGCAGAGAGAATCAGAGGGCATGCCATCTCCAACAAGAGAATTTCCAAATGGATATCCAGCTGCATTAAACTCTGCTTTTAAACCTATCTTCTCGCACTGGGGTATGAACTCACTCCACTAGAGCTCAAGCAATGACCATGGCATCTCTTTAAGATGTGCCACTTTTCGACATCTGTAAAGTGGTCATGTGGAGTTCTGTCCACATGTTTGCAACACACTATGCCCTGGTGCAGAACTCGGTGGCTGATGCCTCCTTTGGAATGGCAGTTCTCTGCACACTCCTTCTATCCTCATCTTCACACTCTCTTCCTAATTAGATACTGCTTGTCAGTTACCCATAGTGGAATACAATATAGACTATCACACGAAGAAAAAGAGGAGTTACTTACCTGTAATTGGAGGTTCTTTGAGATGTTTGGTCCCTATTTATATTCCACTTCCCACTGTCTTTCCCCTCTGCTTCAGATCTGTCCCATTCACAGTGGAGAAGGACTTGGAGATGCTGTTGGCCCACCTGCCCTTTATGCATTGGATGGAAGTTCAACAAGGTCTTCAGCCCCATCCTTGAGCCCTTTACATTCCAGCCCTGTGCTTTAGGCTTCTAAATGAAACTTGTTCCCTTCTCAGGACTTTGGCCACTTTGCCAATGGCCGATGGAGGGAACCCGGGCCCATCCACTACTCTGGGTTCCAACCCATGCACCCTACAAATAGCAGCCAGGTGCTGCTTCCTTTAATAGTTGCTGCTGCTATTCCCTGGACTGGTTTCCATGTAGCCCCTTCCTCTTCACCTGGAGAGTTTCACAGCCTTCCAGGACTTCCTCACACTTCTGGTCCCAGCCAGAAACTGATCTGCTCAGTCCCTGCAGCTTCTTTTTTCTGAGCCTGCTGTGCTCTGATTGGCTGCTTCCTTACAGACTGTCTAGGCAGGCCTGGAGGACCCACTTTCACTGCTCCTTTTCTGGGTGGAGTGTGGTAGGACCATAAGGCCTCCAGCAGGGGGCCCTCAAAGCCTTGATACACCCTGTCATACTTTTGCAGGTTTTCAAAGCATGTAAAGCTACACAAAGAACTTTCAATGTTTTATTAAGTATAATTTTTTACTGATTTTTTTTTAGAATTCTAATATTTAATAAAGCTAAGCTTCTGCTAATTGCACAGTGACATAAAGGGGAAAAACTGAGACTTATAATAATAAAGAATGCAGCAGTACAACAAGAACTTTTTATTTTATATTCATGTATTAGTGCTTATGTTTCAGTATGGTACAGAACTGAGTAAGCAGCTAGACCAGTGGTGGGCAAACTTTTTGGCCTGAGGGCCACATCTGGAAATAGAAATTTTATGGCAGGCCATGAATGCTCACAACATTGGGGTTGGGGTGCGGGAGGGGGTGAGGGCTCTAGTTGGGGGTGTGGGCTCTGGGGTGGGGCCAGAAATGAGGAGTTCAGGATGCGGGAGGGGGCTCCAAGCTGGGGCAGAGGAGTGGGGTGCAGGGAGAAGGGGGAGGGCCCGGCTGTGGGTGCAGGCTCTGGGGTGGGGCTGGGGATGAGGAGTTTGGGGTGTAGGATGGTGCTCCAGGTGGGGACCAAGGGGTTTGGAGGGTGGGAGGGGGATCAGGGCTTGGGCAGGAGGTTGGGGTGTGGGGAGAGGCTCTGGGCAGCGCTTACCTCAAGTGGCTCCCAGAAGCAGCGGCATGGCCCCACTCCAGCTCTTATGCATAGGAGTAGCCAGGGGGCTCTGCTCTGCATGCTGCCCCCTCCCCAGTCGCCCAGCCCTGATTTCCCCCCCCACCCTCCAAACCCCCGACCCTGCTCTCCGGCTGGAGCATCAGAGTGGGGCAAGCCCCAGCCCCGCTCCAGCTCGAGGGCTGTATTAAAATGGCTGGCGGGCTGGATCCGGCCCCCGGGCCGTAGTTTGCCCACCCCTGAGCTAGACACACAAAATACATCCGAGGTTATACAGGTAAATTATACAGACAGCATTTCTTGAACCATAACTTTCCAGAACAGTGCTGCTTAGTTTTGTTCCTTTAGGGCTCAATCTTGAGTTCCTTATATTGTCTGTGACTCAGGCAAACTCCTCTTGACCTCTGGAACTCTGATCCTGCACTGAACTTTGCACATGCAGACCCAGGGCAGGATTGAGACATCCCCTTGAAGCCTCAATCTGATGGGTGGCTGCCCTCGAACACCAACACCGAGTAGGGATCCTACTGTTTGTCTTATCTGAGCAGACAATACCTTTGCTGTGAAAGACCCCAGGCAGTGTAACTCATTCCCTCTGCTGTAGCTCATGAAAGCTTATGCTCAAATAAATTGGTTAGTCTCTAAGGTGCCACAAGTACTCCTTTTCTTGTTGCGAATACAGACTAACACGGCTGCTACTCTGATTCCCTATGTAGTGATGTAAAGTTTTTTCTTCCAGGTCATTGATAAAAGTGTTAAATAGTGTAGGGCCAAAAGCTGATCCTGTGGAACTCCACTAGAAACAGACCCACTTGATGATGATTCCCCATTTACAGATTTTTTTAAGATCTATCTAGTAGCCAATTATTAATAAATTTAATGTGTGCCATGTATTGTTCTGGTTTCTTAATTAAAATGGCATGCAGTACCAAGTCAAGTGACTTACAGAAGTCTAAGTATATTACATCAACATTATTATGTTTATCAACCCAAGTTGTAATCTCATAAAAAATCTAGTTTGAAAATATTGGTTTTCCATCAACTCAGGTTGATTGTATTAATTGTGTTATCCTATTGATATAGTCCTGTATTAGCCATTCCATTATTTTGCCCAGGATTGATGTCACACTGACAATTCTATAATTACCCAGGTCATCTCTTTTAAAATATTAGCACAACGTTGGCATACTTCCAGTCCTCTGGAACTTCCTCTGTGTTCCAAGACTTTTGAGAAATCAACATTAATGGTCCAGAGAACTCCTTAGCTAGTTCTTTTAAAAAAAACCTTGGATGCAAATTATTTGGATCTGCTAATTTTAAAATGTATGATTTTGGTAGGTGATAATTAATGTACTCTTGAGTTATTGTTGGAATGAAAAGTATTTCATTAATATATGATGTAAATAAGAACTTCCATACTGGCCCAGACCAGTGATCTAACTAGTCAAGTATCCTGTCTCCAGCAGTGGCCAGGATATATCATCTGGCTTTTTCCCTAACAGGGGAAAAAAAAATATTTATTAAACACATCTGCCATGTTTGCATTATTATTGACAATTCCAGCATTTCCATTTTGTATTTAATCAATACCATTGTTAGGATTCCATTTGATCTTAGTATGTTTAAAAAAACCTTCTTATTGTCCTAGATTTTGCCTTATGATCTTTTGTTTCCCTTATCAGTTTTTTTTATAATTCTGAATTTATAGTCCATATTCATTGCTATTAACTTCCTCTTTTTCCATTTATTTATATTTATTATTTATAGCTGCTTTCACTTCCTTTTTAAGCCAGGCTATTTTTTTACTCGGTGTAATCTTCTTTCTGAAATGTGGCTTTTTTGGCATCTAAAATGTTTTAAACTGTTCCAGATTATCATTCCTATATTTATGTGTTAATTCTTTTTCCCAGCTGATTTGACACATAATTGTTTTCATCTTTTGAAGCATCAAATTTGCTTACATATTACTGAGTTGGACTTTATTCTGTTTGCACATAACTAATTTAATCAACATTTGGACCCTCTCATTTGCTTTTGTTTGTTTGCCTTTAAGAGCGCATTAAGTTAGTTATATCTTTTTTATATTTTAATCATGGTTTTTATTTATGGTTTTATTTTATTTTATTTTATTTATATTTTGTTCAGCACCTTGAGTGCCATGCTATGTAATGTTGTATTGGAAGGGGCACGACTTGACCCCAACAAGTGATAAGATGTTAAAGAAACTCTTGTTCACTGTTACAGCATTAAATAGTTAAGTACAGTGCGGGGTTTTGTGTCAAGCTATCACAGGCTTACTTTTATTGTAGCAACCACTATAAAAAAAATCTCTTATTAAAGATACTGAAAAAGAAGAACTAATAGTTAAAGCATTTGAAATATAAAGAGATAAGTAAGGCTTTCATTTTAACAACGTGCCCTAATCCATTTCCCTTCTGTTGTAGAGTTTTGAAAGGAAAATTCTATATTTGACAATTTTTAGATGGTATTAAAAATGGAATTTAACTGGCCTTTTGGGGGAAAAGAGAAATGGTAGTTGAGATGGTAGTTGCTGTTATTGAAGATGTTTGATCCTGTGCCCTTAAAAGACAACACAAGAGAAACAAACCCAAAAAGGAAGAGAAAAGAACAGCAAAGATAGAAAATGCAGCTCTGTCTCTGATGCTAACTCTTACTTGCATCCTCACTGCTGGAGAAACACAGGGTACATCTAAACAACACCAACCAACCAACCAAACAAGAAACCCTGCGGCAGCGAGTCTCAGAACCTGGGTCAACTAACTTGGGCTCAAGCTGACAGGCTAAAAATAGCACTACAGATGTTTGGGCTCAGGCTTCAGCCTGGGCTCTGAAACCTGGCAAAGGGGGAGAGTCTCAGAGTCCAGTCTCCAGCCTGAGCCCTGACTCCTACACTGCTATTTTTTAGCCCCACAGAACAAGGCCTGCAAACCTGAGTCAGTTGATCCAAGCTCTGAGACTTGGTGCCATGGGTCTTTTTGGCTGTGTAGACATACCCACAGGCACAGTACCCAGTTTTTTCAGCCACTTGGAGACCTGGTAGACTTGTAACTGTGTCAGGGTGCTTAAGGTTTTGCTTTTAGCTGTCTTTAGTCTGAGCCTGTGACCAGAGTTTTGCAGAAGATGGTGTTGTCTTGGCTGGCTAAACCAAACTCGCACTACACAGAAGGCAAAAGGGGAGAGATAGGGAAGAGGAGAAATTAGGTAAGAAGGAAAATGACACACTAGGGAGAAGGTGGCAGCAGAAACCTCGGTCACATATTCTGGGTGTTGTTCAGGATTTAGCTGAAGCTAGTCGAGATGGCGATGTCATTGGTTCCCTCTCTCTGGCCCACTCTGGTTAGGATGCCTTTTAGGATCAGGATGACAGGCTTAACAGTGTCACGTGGCTCGCATGTCCCTGGTGACTGTGGGCGTGGCAGGAACAGTAGTAAAGGTTTCTCCTTCTAATTCATGCGCTCTCCTCCCTGCTCCCCTTTAGTGACTCTCAGCATATGTCTACACTATGAAATTAGGTCGATATTATAGAAGTCGATTTTTAGAAATTGATTTTATACAGTTGATTGCGTATGTCCACAGTAAGCACATTAAGTCGACCTCACTACCATGGCGAACATAGACTTACGGAGCGGTGCACTGTGAGTAGCTATCCCACAGTTCCCGCAGTCTCCGCCGCCCATTGGAATTCTGGGTTAAGCTCCCAGTGCCTGATGGGGCAAAAACATTGTCACGGGTGGTTTTGGGTACATGTCATCAGTCACCCCTCCCTCCGTGAAAGCAATGGCAGACAATCATTTTGCGCCTTTTTTCCGTGTGGACACCAAACTGCATTCAGCAGACGGTGCAGTAGGACTGGAAACCGTTGTCATCCACCGCTTCTGCTGCAACTCTGCTCTGCTGCTGCTGTCTCAATAGCGAATTTCTCCATGTTGTCTGTCATGGGCTCCCGGGTACGTGTGTTCCTCCTCGGGAAATGTGCGCAGTACTAATCATAGTCATCCACCGTTTCTGCTGCAACTCTGCTCTCCTGCTCTCATGAATCCACCTCACAGGTCCTCTCGTCGTTCTCTATAAATATCCATTCTCATGGCATCTGTCGTCAGCCATCGCTTCCGCTGCAACTGTGCTCTCCTGCTCTCCTGCAGATGCCATACCACGGCAAGCATGGAGCCTGCTCAGATCACAACAGCAGTTATGAGCATTGTAAACACCTCGCACATTATCCTGCAGTATGTGCAGAACCAGAACTTGCAAAAGCAGGCGAGGAGGCGATGGCAGCGCGGTGATGAGAGTGATGAGGACATGGACACAGACTTCTTTCAAGGTACGGGCCCCGGCAATTTGGACATCCTGGTGGCAATGGAGCAGGCTCATTCCGTGGAACGCCGATTCTGGGCCTGGGAAACAAGCGCAGACTGGTGGGACCACATAGTGTTGCAGGTTTGGGATGATTCCCAGTGGCTGTGAAAATTTCGCATGCGTAAGGGCACTTCCATGGAACTTTGTGACTTGCTTTCCCCTGCCCTGAAGCGCAAGAATACCAAGATGAGAGCAGCCCTCACAGTTCACAAGCGAGTGGCGATAGCCCTCTGGAAGCTTGCAATGCCAGACAGCTACTGGTCAGTCGGGAATCAGTTTGGAGTGCGCAAATCTACCGTGGGGGCTGCTGTGATCCAAGTAGCCAACGCAATCACTGAGCTGCTGCTATCAAGGGTAGTGACTCTGGGAAATGGGCAGGTCATAGTGGATGGCTTTGCTGCAATGGGATTCCCTGACTGTGATGGGGTGATAGACAGAACAAATATCCCTATCTTGGGACTGGACCACCTTGGCAGCCAGTATGTAAACCATAAGAGGTACTTTTCAATGGTGCTGCAAACACTGGTGGATCACAATGGACATTTCACCGACATCAATGTGGGATGGCCGGGAAACGTACATGATGCTCACATTTTCAGGAACTCTGGTCTGTTTGAACAGCTGCAGGAAGGGACTTACTTCCCAGACCAAAAAATAAATGTTGAAATGCCTATAGTTATCCTTGGGGACCCAGCCTACCCGTTAATGCCATGGCTCATGAAGCCATACACAGGCACCCTGGACAGTAGCAAGGAGCTGTTCAACTATAGGCTGAGCAAGTGCCGAATGGTGGTAGAGTGTGCATTTGGACATTTAAAAGCATGCTGGAGCAGTTTACTGACTCAGTTAGACCTCAGTGAAACCAATATTCCCATTGTTATTGCTGCTTGCTGTGTGCTCCCACAATATCTGTGAGAGATGTTTATGATGGGGTGGGAGGTTGAGGCAAATTGCCTGGCCGCTGATTACGCGCAGCCAGACACCAAGGCGATTAGAAGAACACAGCAGGGCACACTGTGCATCAGAGAAGCTTTGAAAACCAGTTTCATGACTGGCAAGGCTACGGTGTGACAGTTCTGTTTGTTTCTCCTTGATGAAAACCCACTGCCTTGCTTGACTCTACTTCCCTGTAAGCCAACCGCCCTCCCCCCTTCGATCACTGCTTGCAGAGGCAATAAAGTCATTGTTGTTTCAAAATCATGCATTCTTTATTAATTCATCGCACAAATAGGGGGATAACTGCCAAGGTAGCCCGGGAGGGGTGGGGGAGGAGGGAAGCACTGGGTGCGGTGGTGGATGAGGGGAGGAGGGAAGGACAAGGCCACACTGCACTTCAAAACTTATTGAATGCCAGCCTTCTGTTGCTTGGGCATTCCTCTGGGGTGGAGTGGTTGGGTGCCCGGAGGGGCCCCCCCCCCCCGCCACATTCTTGGACGTCTGGATGAGAGGCTATGGAACTTGGGGAGGAGGGCAGGCGGTTATACAGAGGCTGCAGCGGCAGTCTGTGCTCCTGCTGCCTTTCCTGCAGCTCCACCAGGTGCCAGAGCATATCAGTTTGATCCTCCAGTAGCTTCAGCATTGCCTCAGGCCTCCTCTCATCATGCTGCTGCCACCTCTCCTCTTGCTCCCGCAACCTCTCATCTTGCTTGTCTCTCCTGTCCTCCCGTTCATTTTCTGCTTTCCTGGACTCTGCCATTGTTTGCCTCCATGCATTCTGCTGAGCTCTTTCAGTGCGGGAGGACTGCATGAGCTCAGAGAACATTTCATCACGAGTGCGGTTTTTTTCGCCTTCTTATCTGCGCTAGCCTCTGGGACGGAGATGATAGGAGGAGCGTTGAAACATTTGCAGCTGCAGGAGGAAAAAAAAGGGAGAGTAGTATTTAAAAAGACACATTTTAGAGAACAATGGGTAGACTCTTTCACAGTGAACCAAGCTGTTAACATTACATAGCACATGTGCTTTCAGTACAAGGTCACATTTTGCCTCTTATATTGAGGGCCTGCCGGTTTGGTGTAAGAGATCACACACGCAGGGCCGGGCAACAGAATTCAGATTGCAGGCAGCCATGGTAAGCACAGTCTTTTGGCTTCTTTAACTTTCATAACATGTGGGAATGGTTTCAAACAGCAGCACCCTCCTTTCCCATACCAAGTGTATCTTCTTGAGGTGTAGCATGTATTGCAGGGGAGGCCCTAGGCTAGCTGCCAGCAACTGGCGCCCTAGGTGAACCATCCAATCGGCGCCCCCCATCCCCAAACCCCAAGGGTAGATCTAGGATGAGGTTTTTGGTAAACTGGGAAACATTTAGCCCCTTTTTTTCCTTTTAATGTTTTTTTTAAGCATTTTTTTTAAACAGAGGCATAATTAATCGGTTTGTCCCTCCGTCCGTCTGTCCAACGAATGTTTCTGAGATCAGATAAAATAGAGACACGAAATTTTCCGAATAGATTTGTACACAACAGCTAGATGATATTTCAGTCCGATTTCAAATAAAAATGCATTAAAATGTTAATTATAGTTTTTATTATTACAAATCCAAAATCATCCATTATGCTATCCTGCTTTAACTGCCATTACCACCACATCCAATATAGAAAGAAATAAGAAAACTCTTCAATGAACTTTAACCTGTATTTACAAAACACTCCAAATAAAAAACACTCTGTGCTCTTAAAACATGACTTTTCTTGCTTTAAGTTTTGAAAATTCAGTCACTAGTTCTTTTAGATCCAGTTTTCCAGCTATTTCATGCTCTGTTGACATTGTGGCAAGTCCAACAAGTCTCTCTTGCACCATTGTTGAATGCAGATATGTTTATATCAATTTTAACTTTGAGAAGCTACGTTCTCCACTAGCTACGGAAAATGGCAAAGTTAAAAGAATGCGTAGAGCTATAAAAATGTTTGGAAAACTGTCTGAGTTTATTTTCACAAACAAACTTCAGTACTTCTTCAGGAGTGGAATGTTTCTTAAGTCATCTTGAAAAAGCCTGAAGCTCGCTACACAAATCTGTAGCATCAATGTCTTTTGAATTTTCATTAATCAAAGCCGACTCCAGTTTTATACAAAATTCTCTTCTCTGTTTTGCTGTTTTCTTTTGCAAGCTGTTGATATCATATAGAAAGCCAAATACTGACTCTAGCTGGTGCATCTGTTGAAATCTTTCCTCAACTAAGTGAATAGCAGTATCAAGGACTGCAAAGTAGAAATTCACTTTGAACCTTTGTTTTGGGTTCTGAATGGGTGTGTCTCGTCCTTCATACAAAAACTGCTGTTTCTTTTGCCGAATGTGAACTGGCTCTGGTTCAAATTCTGTCGGAAAGTCTCTTTCTTCAGCAAGCTCAAGAGACTCTACCAGTGGTCTTTCAAACCCTTCATCACTTCTGAATTCCTCCAGAATATTTTTAGTTTGCTGCAGTTTTTGAATAGCAGAATGTATGTTCAAGTTCTTTTCCTGAAGCTGCTTACTAGTGAGGTTAATCTCAAAAAGGATATTATACCACAAAATGAGTGAAGTCACAAATTTGAACTTGGAAAGGCCATTTGCAAGAGCTTCTGCATCTGAATGTGCCATATTGCAAGATGATCCAGTAAAGGTAGTATCAGAAATTTCAATTAGGGCATCATAAATATTTCCCAAGTACATAGCAAAGAGGCTTCAAAGCATCAATGCAACTCTCCCATCTTGTCTCACTAAGTGGTTTCACAGTTAGAGAATTCACATGGCGAGTCAGAATCTTCCAATGGCGTGTTGAGCCTGAGAAAAACACATAAACACGTTGCAGCCCGTCAAAGAAACTGCTTGCCTCCAAACAGCGTCTAGCAGCTTCATTGACAACCAAATTCAGAGAATGTGCACTGCAAGGAATGAAAAAGGCCCTAGGATGGATTTCCATCATTCCCCTTTGCACACCATTGTCTTTACCCTTCATATTACTCCCATTATCATAGCCTTGACCATGTAAGTTTTTTCAACAGATAATGACATTGTTTCAAGCTCTTGTAGAATAGTTTGTCATAAATACTCCAGTCGTCTCCTTCAGTGGTACGAAAACCAAAAAATGTTCCTTTATGAGCACTTCAACATTATCTTCACCTGCAGACTTTTCCATATCCACAAAACGAATGATCATCATTTGTTCAACATGACTCACATCTGGTGTACAGTTCAATATTATTGAAAAGTATTTTTGCAGAATGGGCAGCTTCTACAATTTTCTTTTTAATGGCATTTGCTAGGATTTAAATCAGTTCATTCTGCATATTTTTTCCTAAGTAATGAACTTCTGTTTAATTATTTTATGTAGACGCTCCTTCATGACTGGATCAAACAAAACTAGGTATTCAACAAATTTAAAAAGTTTCCATTACCTGGAGTGTATAATTTTTCATTTCTACCGTGCTGCAGAATGCTAAATTTTGCCCACCGAGAACTCTCGCTAAAGCAATCAGATGCTCTAATATTTGTTGCCAATATTCTTTTTTCCTTGATCACACATAAATTTTCTTCATCGATAGTGTTTCCTTTTTTCAATCATAATTCAAGTTCTTTCCAATTCTGAAAAAATTCCAAATGTTCTGTACTTCTTTCATGGGAAGAGAGAATTGAAGATATGTTTTTCCAGGCCTTCGAACTATTTTCAGTAAGTGATGTACCAGTTGCTTGATTTCAAAACAACTTGCAGCAAAAGCAAAAAACAGAGTCCTTCAACACTGAATATTGTAACCAGTTTTGATGAATTTCTTCCCCGTTAATGAGTTTCCTCTTGTAATGCTGAGCAGAGAATTTTCTTTTATTTCCATCCTTAGGGAAGGGAAATTCATGAACTTGTTTGGGTCCATGTTCCATGAGAATTTGCCTCACACTGTCATCACATCTGGGCTATAAAGCTGTAACTTGTTTGTAACTTCGCCATCCTTTCTTCCTTCTACTTCATTTACTTCAATTTCTGCATGTATCTCTGAAGATGAATAATTTTTTTCCACTTCCATATCAGTCTGATGCTGCGAGCTGCCTTCATCTAGAAGTAAGTTTTCATCATCTTGAGTTTCCAAACTGCTTTTTTGTGGATGTGAGCTACCCTCATCTTGAAGTAATATAACTTCATCTTGATGTTCCAAACTGCTTCCATGTGGATGTGAGCTAATCTCCCCCTCTCCAAGTAAAATTCCTTCTTCTGGATGCTGTGAACTGCTTCCATCTTTATTTGGATTAAAGAGAAGATATTTCAGGAAGGATCCCTGCTGTTTTGCTTGGTCCTTTTTCCTTCTCAGCCTTTTATTTATAATACTCAGCTCCTGAGGGTTTTCTTTTTCCTCTTTCTGCCATGGGGCATTTGAATATTGCTATGTATTGTGCTCCTGACTGCAAGCATTATAGCGTTAAGGATCGCTGACACACCCACCACATGGTTGGCGATTTAAACCACATTGCAGCCATCCCAACACGTCTTTTCACTGCTTAAAGGTTCAATTATTAGTAACAGACACTCACTTACCTATTAAAACAGTTAGTTACAGCATTTACAAGGAAACAAAATGACTTTTTTCGACGTTCTAACCCGACACTGGTTGTTTGGAAAGTAATCCCCTTCCTCACGGTTAGCTGCTTGGAGTGTGATGTCATCACTTTCATAGTCTATTAAGCATTAACGCTGTTACTTTTCTTTTATGGACCTTATTTATTACATGTGAACCAGGTACAACAAAGAAAAGTTCATAATTACACAGCCTGATAATAACGCTAAGGTTTAATAATGCTTTTAAAGAATAAAGAATAATATCTTTCAACATTATAAATCCAAAATGCGTATCTTTATTCTTTGGCAACAAGAAACACAATTTTCCACAGTATTCACTCGATTCTTAACCATCTACCTGCAACGTGTGTTAAAATGACTGTTTGACATGTATGAACTTGCGATATCTCCGCTCTACATGAATTTCCGGCTATGCGACCTTGATGTATATTTGAGTTAGGTGTCATTAGCATTGCAGCTCTTGCTGCTGGCGGATGTGTTTCATTGTGGCTGGGTTATTGCTCATCAAAACTGTGGAGTGGCTTATCTTGACCCTATGTCCCAAATTGAAAAAAAAAATTGCTAAAATATTATTTATTTTTGCAGTAAATAAAAGATTTGACATATTAATAAATTCTCAGAAATGTAGAGAAATTATAATTCATATTCCCTCTGTACGCTCAAGGGAATTAAAATAATGACATCTTCGTGATTTTATTTGTATTTTTTTAATCTTTTTCATTTTTTTAATTTGATTTTTGTCCTTGAATTTGGCGCCCCATTTAACTTGGCACCCTAGGCGACCGCCTCGTTCGCCTATATAGACAGGTCACCCCTGATGTATTGGCTACAGCTAGATAGATAACTAATAGTTTTACATAAACCAAAACCTCACTTTGGGCTACACCTAGCCCTGTAATATCTGAGAATAGTGCTCCCCATCTTAAAGGCCTTTTCTTGTCCATCCCCCAACCCCCTTTTGAGTGGTAGATGGTTTTATGGAATGCTCTATAACATTTAAAAGTCTTTTTGGACCTTTTAGTCCCCAGTCTTTCCCATTATTCCTCCCTGTATACAAGGAGCTAACTTGCCTGCTTGCTGAAAATCAGGTAGGCCACTGTACTGTATTTGTTATCCTTTATTGTCCTATATGGGTTACATATAGGTTCTTCTATTTGGTGGCTCAGAACAGAAGGTGATCCTAACATGAAGTGAAACTTGTTTGGGAAGTATGAACTTAATTTTGCACCTTGGTTTTTAGATGTTTGAGGACTTAAACTCACACATTCAGGAAGGGCACAAGGAACTGTGATGCAGTTGCAACATTAACTCTTTGTGTCCGAATAGAGAATACAGCTTCCCTAAACCCTCCCTAAACATAAAAACAAACATATTATTAAATATGTATAAACAATTTTGTAAGATCTATAGACATTAACAAAAATGGAATAAACTTCTTAAATACATTTTGTGTGTATAATTTTATTTTATTTTGCTCTGTTTTTGTATATAGATACCTTTTCTTTCCTTTGAAACCAATAGCTGTAATCAAATATCTCTCTTTTAAGGGGATAATTCTTTATTCTTCAGTGAAATGTCTACTCCATTTCCATCTACAGTAAAAAAAAGCTGGATCTTGATAAATACTTTGAGAATTATCCTTTAATAAATTGGCCGACTAGTGTGTATATTTGCAGGTGGCAACAGGGTGTTTCTAGGGGACACAGCATAAAGCTATTATTATTCTCCTAATGAAATGTTGCTGTCACTATATTTACAAGTAAAATATGGTCCCATTTAACTACAAATGTTTTATTGGCTTATGCTTCATTACAACCATCTGTCCAGAGCAACGCTTTCTCTTTGTTCACACTAACAGTGTACTTGGATCTGCATGACTGCTTCAGGGCTGGGATGTCACTCTCTTTAGTGAAAACAACTCTGGGGGAAACTCTGATGACAGTAACTTTTTTAAGTTGGGTGACTTTTACATAATTCCAGACAAGTTATGATTAACCATTTACCAATAGTTTAAAAACGGCATCCAGCTAGAGAAGCCATGGGTCATTGTTGGAATGTAATTGATGTAAGAAGCACATCTGGCTTCTCTTTTTCTCAATTGGCTTTTGGTGTAAAAAAGCAAATATCGTGCAATATCCTTCCCCTTTCAATGGGGCAGGCAATGTAAAATTGATGTGAGCGGCAAATTCTGTCAACTTTGTTTGCTTTTTTCAGTGTTCATAAAAATACAAAAGAAAAAGATGAATTATGGCCGTATGGTTAAGAGATGGGAAGAGGGGAATTTGGGTTCAATTCCTGTCTCTGCCGCAGACTTCTTACGTGACTGTAAGCAAGTCACTTAATCTCTGTGCCTCCGTCTTCCCTTCAGTAAAATGGAGATAGTGAGACTTCCTTCTCTCGCCCTTTTTATTGCCTGTTTTATTTAGACTCTCTCACTTGGGACCACTAAACTCTAAATAATATTAATTTTGCAAAAAACCTGAAAATATCAGTTTGTGGCAGATTAGAAGATAAAATATTTCACAAATGTTAAAACTGAAGTGAGGCTTGAACCAAAACTAGTGTTGCTCAAGTCTGTTACTCAGCATGCTTTGAAAGAAAGAAATTGTATTTTAGTAATGCAGTGCTGACTTGTAGAGCCTGTTCCACTTATCACTTGAGATTTGTTATAAAAATAACAGGCTTCGTCAACCTTTCCTTTTCTCCCTAGCTGTTCTCCTAGGTTAGGAGCCATTTCTTTTCTGGGTTTTTCATTCTTTCTACTGTCACTGCTACTGCTGTTTCTGGATGGGCACACCATCCTTCATGGAATCACTCTTGTATCATAGAGATGCTGGTCTGCAGATCAGTGTAACATACATCTGCTTGGGGCACTCTGGAAACAGAGAAACATAGCAGTGTCATGTTTCCCTTATCTGCATCCTTTTTTTCCTGTGATATGCCCCTTTTCTGAGATTTTGAACAGCAATTGAACAGCAATTGAATTGTGCTGATTATCCAGCACTATGAATAGATGGTGAAATTCACCCTGGCATGGAGAACCAGGGCAAAGCCCTGTGCACCATTTAAACCTCACTATGGGTACTGATGAAGAGGAGGAGATGGAGGTGGAATAGGTTAGGTTAAGAGATCCACTGGCCCTACAACTAGCAGCAGGTGCTTGGGGCAGCAGTTAGAAAGGGGCGGCAATTTCTCCGGCCACAGCGGCAATTCAACGGCAGCTTCTCCTCTTCGCTGGCCACGGCGGCGAATCGGCAGCTGTTTCTTCCTTTTGCCATCCGCGGTGGCAGTTTTTTTCACTGCTTGGGGCAGCAAAAACTGTGGAGCCGGCCCTGACTAGCAGGGAGAGACTGCAGTGATTATTCCACCCTACTGATATTTGTGGAGAGTCAGAAAAGGTAACAATAACATAGGTAATAGTCACTTTGCAGCAGCTTACCTTGGCCCTGGAGGTGGGGCGAGATTTCACCTCTCCAAACCCTCCTGTTCAGAGTGAGCATGACACATGTTTTTATCATTTTTTTTTGAAGCTTGCATACTTACCTCTCCTGCATCTTAGTTATTCCTGTCCATACAGTGCACAAAGTGTAGGATGACTGAGCCCCCAGATATTTTGCATTGTATCTTGATTATAAGGCTGTTCAAAGCTTCTCTTGATTTTTTTTCAACTCAGTTGGAACTTATTTGTATAAGAAAAATGAACCAAAACAAGGGAGGAAGAGGAGGAAAAAAAAGTATGTTAATCTACTGCACTAACAAAAGAAATCACTGTTGGTAGGTTTTAAATTCTGCTATGCAAATTACAACTCCCTTGAAAAATTTCAAACTGATGCATTACTTACTTTGTCAGTGTACTGTCACAAATACTTCCAGCCATCACTATACTCTTCTATTTTGTAGCAGCTTTCTCTGACCCAGTTTTCAAGATCACCATCTAGTCAAACAGCTGCTGAATGAAGCCCATTAAGCCTCAAACACTATCTTAACAAAAAAAATCATCGCTAGGAGAAACCATTGAAAATGGAAATAGTCTGAATGAACTAGTCAGCTGCACAAACAAATATTGTCAAGTGTTCTTTGCCTTGCATTTCATGCATTTCAAGTCAAGCACTGCTACTGTACATTTCTAATGGATTATGTGTGGTTTGTTTGTAATGTCAAAAAGAAATGCATAGATCTAACTTCTTGAGTGGAACGGGGAAGTCAAACATATTCTAATGACTGTCTGTGATGACAGCATTTAAATGTAATATTTATGGTTCTTCTACTGCTCTTGAGATCCACTTCTTGTATCCAAGGCTGATTGTATAGGCAAGAATGAGCAAATGCAATGCAAATTTGAGAACACAAAAGGGAACTTAGGGGAGGAAGGAGGAGGGAAGAGCAAAATGTTGAGAGCTGTTGTGGTTTGTGAGTTTTTGTTTTAAAAAAAATCAATTTTATTTCTACTAGATTATTTCCATCACAGTGCACATAAAACCAAAAGAATAATGTCATGCAGTATATAGTGTCGGCCAAATTATGGTTGTTCTGAGGGAGAGAAGAATCAAGAAGCCCAAATGCTCTCCTCCACCACTAGTGCTTCTGCAGAGAGACATTCACTCAGAGTCCGGAATTGTTGTGTAGGGTGACCGGGGCCTCTGGGAAGGGGCGGGGCTAAGGTGTTTGGTTATGTGCAGTTAGAAAGTTTGGCAACCCTAGTTGTGAGTTCTGACAAGAATGGTCAGTGGAACACAAGGTTATATCTTAGTGGCATGGGAGTGTGGCCATGATCCTGCTTCCCATACACAGAAGTAGCTGTAGCTGGAAGGCTGTGCTAGGTGGGAGATCATGCTACGCAGTTTATAAACGTGTCGGAAAAATGTCTAAATGCTCCTGGAGACATCTGCTCCTGACCTCTATGGGCATAATGTTTCCAGTCATTGCCACTTGCATGATATACCTCCTTTCTTTCCTTTTCAGCTCAGCTCTAGGTCGGAAGTGCGCGTGCGCACACACCCCCCCCCCCATGTACACATATGAATGTGTATGTATAATTATTATATATCTATAAAATTAATTTAAGAAGCTTTGCCATTGACCTCAATGGCATCAGGGTCAGGCCCCTAATGTTCAAAAAAGCTGCTGGATAGACATCTCTAATAATTGAAATCTTCTATTTGCAGAAAAATTAGAACATAGTCATCAGTGGAGCACCTTTCCCCACAACCATGGTCTGGAGGAATCCATATTAGTGGTATAGTGAGCATGTAGTATACAGTGTTGACTGACCACACAGCAGGATGTCACTGCGAGAGTTGTGTTGCACCTAAATCCTTTGACATTTGGTAGGCTGCTCTCTGTACTATGGACTGAGAGGCAGCCATTGCAGGGACTCCAAATAAGCTTTATAGGCAATTCCATTGACTTTATAGGCATTATCCCCACAAAGTCACAGTTTTGACTAATTATATACGGAAAGACTTCTGGGCCAAATCTGCCCTCATATATTCATTTATGTTGGGATATTTTTCAGTTTACCGAAATTTGTATTATGTTAATTTTATCAGAAATTGAAATGTGCATATTTTTTTCTTTAACATAGTGCCATCTGCTTATTAGTGCAGCGTGTGTGTGTGTGTGTGTCGATAGATAGATAGATAGATGCTTTCTGAAAATGTCACCAGCCCTGATGTCTGAAATCCTCAGTTCTTCTTTGAGTATTGGTCCTTATGCGTATTCCACTGTTGGCATGCATGTGCTTTGTGTGCCTGAGATTAGAAGATTCTTGCTATCAGTGTCTGTTGGTCTGCACCCTTCTTCTTCATGTGTTCTGAAGGAAAGTACACAGGGCAGGATAGATTGACCATGTCTTCAGATGCTTTTTACCATGACATGGTCTGTGATAGACCCTTCAATGTCCATGGACTTCATCCTCTGACTTTAAACCTTAAATACTGTAAATAAGACTTTTTTAGTTAGATTTAGTCTTAGTCAGTCTAGAATTAGTTATTAGAATTTGGGGACATCCCTTCCCATTGCAGGAAACCCCCATTCCTAGTACAGGATTCAGATTATGCCCAGGATTCTGGGCTTTAAGAACTGTATCTTCTGCCCCTGCTCCTTTCTGGTCAGCAGTGACCTCCAGCTGTGCCTTTACTTCCTTTGAAAAGCTCTCTCTCCACTAAGGTGCTGCATGTGCTGCTCCTTTCCTGGGTGACCCTGGCAAGCAGGAATTCAGATATAGGAAATATCTTACAGAGTGTGCAATGAGGCCCAATCTGATCCTGGCCAGGCAGACCACCAGGACCACTGGGCAGAAACATTGAGAAGTGCAACTCCTAGCAGTGCAACGTCTGACTCAGGTGGGCAAAAGGAGAGCCAAGGACTCAACTCCTCAGGCTCAGCAGGAGACTAGAAATGCTCTCAGAAACCTTGGGGTAAGTTCCCACCTAACTCTACTTCCAAAAGGATGGCTTCTTCTCTGTCTCTGTCCAAAATGGGTGATCCCTCATGTTCTGGTTCGAGAGATGTAGGTTTCCCTAAGACTCCTGGGTGCAACGAACAGGCTCATAAGACCAGAAGTACCTAGTGCCGGCCCTGACGTCTGGAGCAAGACCAACTCCATCAATAGCCAGCACTCAACACCAGGAACCAAGAGAACTAGCAGTACTGATCAATAGATAGACGTAGAGAGCCATAGACACCGACAATACCACCACACTCTCATAAAGAAGCACCAATCTCTGAAAGCCTCCTCTTACCGGCTCTGATGGTATATGAAGAAGAGAGTCTGCATCTCCCAAGAGTGGGAGAGAGTTGTACCATTCCAGAGGATATTTTCATGCAGTTGGATTCACAATATCCCTTTCTATAATAACCTGTCCTCATGAGAGAGGTTCTGACACAAATGGTCCACAGGGACTATGAAAGGGAGAAATCTATCTCCCAATCCGTCTACTAGTTGCTATATGCCAACTTCAGTGGTACCAGTGACACCACTCATAGACATAGATCCGATAGTCTAACAGCTCCTCCACGTAGAGAGGGCAGCCCAGACAGAGGATCGAGAATCTCCTGGGCCCCACCTCACATGTCTGGATACCCTCCAGAGGACCACTAGTACCCAATGCTTGGGACCGCCACAGCCTACCTTTGACCCTCGAGCTGCTCTTACTGGGGACCATGGTGATTGAATCTCTGCAATCCTACCTGGAGTCTCATCACCTCTCTAAGATGAAATACAATAAGGACAAATGCAAAGTACTCCACGTAAGAAGGAACAATCAATTGAACATATACAAAAGAGGAAATAACTGCCTAGGAAGGAGTACTGCAGAAAGGGATCTGGGGGTCATAGTGGATTACAAACTAAATATGTCAACAGTGTAACACTGTTGCAAAAAAAACCCCAAACATCGTTCTGGGATGTATTAGCAGGCATGTTGCAAGCAAGACACGAAAAGTGATTCTTCTGCTCTATTCCACACTGATTAGGCCTCAGCTGGAGTATTGTGTCCAGGTCTGGGTGCCACAGTTCAGGAAAGATGTGTACAATTTGGAGGAAGTCCAGAGAACAGCAACAAAAATAGAAAACGCCAGCTATGAGGAAAAATTGAAGAAATTGGGTTTGTTTAGTCTGGAGAAGAGAAGACTGAGAGGGGATATGATAACAGTTTACAAGTACATAAAAGGTAGTTACAAGGAAGAGGGTGAAAAATTGTTCTCGATAACCTCTGAGGATAGGACATGAAGCAATGGGCTTAAATTGCAGCAAGGGAGGTTTAGGTTGGACATTAGGAAAGGGAGGTTTAGGTTGGACATTAGGAAAAACTTCCTAACTGTCAGGGTAGTAAAGGACTGGAATAAATTGCCTAGGGAGGTTTTGGGATCTCCATCATTGGAGATTTTTAAGAGTAGGTTAGACAAACTCCTGTCAGGGATGGTCTAGATAATACTTAGTCCTGCCTTGAGTGCACGCGACTGAACTAGAAGACCTCTCAAGGTCCCTTCCAGTCCTACAAATCTATGATTCTACCCTATTAGACCAACCAGATCTCCATCCAGAATCCATTGAAGAGGAGGAAGAGGAGCCTGATCCAGTGGTACTGCTGACACTGACAGGAATATCATCCTCATCCCTGGATGAGGCAGTTTCTCCTGCCTCGTCCTCTCCCCAGATGACCATAGGCAGTTTCAAGAGCTGTCAAGGAGTGGCAGACTCCCAAATCCATATAGAAGCTCAGGACTCTCATCACAAGCTCTTGGATATTTTATAAATCTTGAGACCTATAAGAGTAGCACTTCTTATAAAAGAGGCCATTCTAGAACTGCATGGCATACTCCAGCAACAGATGCCTACTTCTAAAAGGGTGGAAAAGAGGGACTTCATTCCATCCAAGTGTGCAGTTTTTGTTTACCCATCCTGCTGTGGTGGCCCAAGTGGTCAAAGAAAGGAGTAGGCAACAGCACCCAAGAGCTACTCCTGCAGATAAGGAGGCCAAATGTTTCGACATTCTGGGAAGTAAGGTTTTGATGTCAGTCAGCCTCCAATTCAGAATATCCAACTACCAAGTCGTGCTATCAAAGTACAATTTCATGAATTACTTGAAGTTCTCAGAATTTAAGGATAAACTCCCTCAAGAGGGTAGGGAATAATTTCAGGCCCTTATCAATTAAGGCAAGTTGATGAATAGATCGTCACTACAGGCTGCAGTTGATGCAGCAGATACAGCATCAAGCTCAACGGCAACTGTTACAGTCAGTGGTCAGCCTGTGGAATTGGTGCATTTGGTTTACCCTATCAGCAGTACACCTATCAGGCATGCACAATTCAGTAGCAGATAGCCTCTACAGACATTTCTCTATCAACCACAAAAGGAAGCTGCATGATTCCATGGTGAACAATATATTCAGTTACTGGGGAACCCCATATTGGGACCTCTTCACAACTCATGCAATGCAAAATTTACTTCTCCAGAGGGGCTCAGGGTCAGGACTCCTGGTGCCCATTTAGACTTATGGGCGGGTCATTTAAGATACACTTTTCCCCCATTCCACTCTTATCCCGAGTTCCCTGAAATATCGAACAGGATGGAGTCATAGGCACGGTTGTGGGGGGTGCTGCAACACCCCCAGGTTTTACTGTGAAAAGTTTGCTGGTGCTGTCAGAATGAAGCCAGAATTATTTCGCAATTCTTGAGAATTCGGGAGCTGTGCTGCACCCGTGTGGTGTGAGCAGGAATTGTGCTTTTTCACATTGCTTTTGAACACACATGGTTTACAGTTTCGTTATCTGGCTTTCAGCACCCCCACTATAAAAAGTGTTGCAGCACTGGATGGAGTAAGAATCATTCTCTTCACTCCCTGATGGCCCTGGCAGTTGTGATTTCCCAGCCTTCTTCACATGTCAACCTGTCCACCTAGCAGCATCCAGTCCTTCCTGGATCTTTTGACCCAGGACAAAGGCAAGATCAGACATCCCAATACGGACTCTCTCTATCTCATGGCATGGTGTTGGGTTGGTGTCAAACACATGACAGACATTTTCAGAAGCCATTCAAGCCATCCTTAACAGTAGGAAAGAATCCAGCAGGAAATGCTGCTTAGCCAAGTGGAAGATATTCTCTATTTGGGCCCAGCGCTGTCACATGTCCCCAGAGGAATCAGGCACTGGATTGTCTCCTGCAGGCCTTTCCCTTAGCTCATTGCGAGTTCACTTGGCAGTGATCAGCACCTGCCATCCTTCAGTTGTTGTGCATTCCATTTTTACCCATCCTGTGACAGTACATTTTCTTAAAGGTTTGGTTTGAATCTTTACTCCAATAACCATTCTGATTGCAATCTGCGCTTTTGACTGGGTACTCTCAGCCTTAACTAAACCACTGTTTGAACTATTAGCTGGGTGCTCAATGTCTCACTTATTGATAAAGCTTGCCTTCCGAGTGGCCATCATTCCTGCTAGAAGGGTGGGAGAACTTGGAACCCTTCTAGATGATCCACTGTATACAGTATTCCATAAGGATGAAGTCTCATTGAGATTACACCCAAAATTCACCACTAAAGTAATCTCAGACTTGCCCATAAATCAGACAATACAGTTACCTATATTTTTCCAAAGCCTCATGCCAGCTCTGAAGATAAGAGACTCCATTCCCTGTGTGTGTGACAAATATTAATGCAAAGAACAAAATCAATCACTAAGTTACCTAGACTATTTGTTTCCCTAGTGGAGCGAATGAGAGGTCAATTGATCTCCTCTCAGAAAGTCTTCAAGAGCATTTCAGGCTGTATCCTTCTGATCAGTTGGTGCATATTCCTCTCCCGCATAGAGCAAGAGCCCACTTTACTAGAGTGCAAGCAGCTTTAGTAGCCTCACCCCAAGAAATAAAGCAGCAACATAGAATTCTGTTTGTACCTTCATGACACATTACGCCATAGTGCAAGCCTCCATAACTAACAGATTCTTTGGTGTGTCAGTCCTCCAATCATCTTTGCTGCCCAGATTCTCACGCCCTTCTCATTGCCTGTATGACAGTCGCCCACAGTGACTCAACACAGTGAAATAGAATACACATAGGGACCAGCATTCAAAGACGAAAGAGAAATTACTTACCTAAAGTAATTGAATTTCTTCAAGATCCCTATCTGTATTCCACTACCTGCCCTCCTTCCCCTCTGCTTCAGATTCTTTCCTTAATTTATGGTAGAGAAGGAACTGGAAAGGTGGTTGGTCCACGCCACCTTTTATACCTTTCGTTCAGAGCATGAGGAGGAGAGGGGAGGAAATGCAGACCAACAGACACTGCAAGCAAGAATCTTCTAGTATCAGGTGCATGGAGTGTATTTGTACCCACAATGGAATACAGATAGGAACCACACATCTCAAAAACTCTACCTGCTGTAAGGTAAGTAGCTTCTCTTTCCAAGAAAATCCCCCTTCAGTTGTGGGAATGATGCTATGAAACTATTATTTTGTTTTATAATGACAAATCTGAATGTTTTTGTAAAACAAATGTGGGAAAAATTCTGAAACTGCAATTTTTAAACCAAATAGAATTCAGTACTTTTGTCTATGGCACCTTCGTGAACATTTTAAATTTCCTCTATATGTTAACATAAGTTGAATTATAAAGAAATTTTATAGTTTACAGTTGAATTGTAGTTCAGCTAGTTTAATGTTGACTGGTAACTTCTATTTATTCCAAAGTGAAATTGACAGGTTTTTTTTTTCCTACTCTTCCACACAGGTATCATTTTTCTTGTTCATTATATTTGTGGTATATACCATGCTGCCCTTCAACATGAGAGATGCTATAATTGCCAGCGTCTTGACCTCTTCATCCCACACCATTGTGCTGAGCATCTGTCTATCAGCTACAGCCATCATAAAGGAACACTTGGTTTGGCAGGTAGGTGATTCATAGAATTAATCATTGATTACGCACTGAATTGCCAGGTAAACTTGGCAGCAGATACTGTGATCTATGCCTGGGAACATGAATTTATTTCTCTTTGCATTTTTGGATTGCTTGCCAACCTAATTAACAGCTTCACTCTTTCTTATATTAAGGTTAAATGTCAGTTCTGTTAATGGATAGCTGAACATGCACTCCACCAGTAGAATCAACGGCTGCTTAGTAATTATCAACACAGATACTAAGGTTAGCATAGCCTTTGTATGTGGCATATCCATTATCCTGATTTCTGAATTACAATACCATTTTTCCAAGTAAAGACTATTTCTAATGTAACTGAGCTCTGTTGCTTTTGTATGAGACATTGTGTACAATTAAATTCACAGATTTTTTTAAAAAAATTCAAATTATCAGAATTTTTTTACATTATTTGTAATAATGTGTGAATCTCAGCTTTGATTTTAAAACACATTTTGAGGAGAAAATGTATATTTAACTTGGAAGACAATTTTCATGTTATCAGTGTTAGTATAACCCTATAGAAATAGATGGGCTTGTTTAGGAACAAATTATCATTTTTCTTTTGCATTGAAACTGCATTGCTTAAAAAATAATTTGCTTAGATTTTTGTAAATGTATACATAAAAGAGGCAAGAAAATTAACAGAATGACAGTAAGAATACCAACCAATCAATGCATTATAAGGTGATGAAGAATGAAACCATTTCCACTCATGTTTTGGAACTTCAATTAGAAAAATTTAGAGAATCCAAGTATAGTTTGTGTATAACGTATTCCAAATCATAGGTGAATGTCAATAAAGCTGACTTAAATATCTTGAAACTCCTACTTTAGGGAAGTAGATTTAAGGTTTAGTTCCAGTTCTGAGTGCAGGGTTGTGTTATCAATAATATTAAATGAGGCATGAGGAAAAGATTATCTGAGGTTTATTTCTTTGTAGGAGTTTCACTTGAATCAGGAATATGGCCTCACTTTCTTCCTGCCTATTGGCGGTGATTTTTGGTCCTTGGGTTGGGGAAACACAAAGAAGGTGCAATTATTCTGGGCCTTCTGCAAGGGCTAGTGTCACTTTAGGCCAGAATATTATAGAAATATTCAACTACATTTTAAAAAAATCATTATTGATTAGTGTAGTAGCTACCACTTATGTGTGTGTGATTATATCTGTGTAATATCTGTGTATCTGGAGCATAACTAGTACTGTCTAGTTCCCAGACAGTAGTTATCGGTGGTTCACAGTCATCCTGGAAGGGCATAATGAGTGGAAGCCCACAGGGATCAGTTCTGGTTCTGGTTCTGTTCAATATCTTCATCAGTGATTTAGATAATGGCATAGAGAGTACACTTATAAAGTTTGCGGACGATACCAAGCTGGGATGGATTGCAAGTGCTTTGGACGATAGGATTATAATTCAAAATGATCTGGACAAACTGGAGAAATGGTCTGAAGTAAATAGGATGAAATTCAATAAAAGACAAATATAAAGTATTCCACTCAGGAAGGAACAATCAGTTACACACATACAAAAGGGAAATGACTGCCTAGGAAGGAGTGTTGTGGAAAGAGATCTGGGGGTTATAGTGGACAACAAGCTAAATATGGGACAACAGTGTAACACTTGCAAAAAAAGTGAACATCATTTTAGAATGAATTAGCAGGAGTGTTTTAAACAAGACACAAAAAGTAATTCTTCTGCTCTACTCTGAGCTGATTAGGTCTTAACTGGAGTATTGTGTCCAGTTCTGGGCGCCACAATTCAGGAAAGATGTGGGCAAACTGGAGAAAGTTCAGAGAAGAGCAATGAAAATGATTAAAGGTCTAGAAAACATGACCTATGAGGGACGATTGAAAAAAATGGGTTTGTTTAGTCTGGAAAAGAGAGGGGATATAACAGTTTTCAAGTACATAAAAGGTTGTTACAAGGAGGAGGGAGAAAAATTGTTCTTCTTTAACCACTGAGAATAAGGACAAGAAGCAATGGGCTTAAATTGCAGCGAGGGAGGTTTAGGTTGGACATTAGGAATAACTTCCTGTCAGGGTGGTTAGGCACTGGAATAAATTGCCGAGGGAGGTTGTGGATTCTCCATCATTGGAGAATTTTAAGAGCAGGTTAGACAAACACCTCTCAGGGATGGTCTAGATAATACTTTAGTCCTTCAGGAGACTGGACTGGATGACCTCTCAAGCTCCCTTCCAGTTCTATGATTCTATGAATAAAAGGAAAATGGATTCTGCATACAGTATCCATATGTGATTGTAATGGCAATCACAAGAATATTTGTTGTTGTTGTTTTTTGCCAGCATGCTTTTCTATCTGTTCAAAATTTGGCACAACCAAATGGATGCATCCCTGATGTCACCATTTTGCAAATGGCTGGTGGCTACTTCTAGCTGGCAAAGTACCAGTTATGTTATCCTCCACTATGTGCCTTTTCATGGCTAGGAGATGGCACAATGTCACACTCCATTCTGGTAACTCTTGTTGCAGTCATTTCCAACTAAAGTTTATATTTTGAGAGTATATTATTTGTTAGGGAGAGAAGTGTTTCCACAATCTATACAAGGAAATGACTTGTTCCACAGAAACAATAATCTCTTTCATCATCTGTATCTTCCTGTTTGGTGTGGAGAGAATGGAAGGACTTTGTGCAGCCAGTGAATTTGTATAGAAACTGAATTTTCAGGACAGTATTCCACTTTTTTAAAAAAAAATATGCAGAACTGTGTACCTTTACAGTAATGCAGTGGGATCTCCAAATGCTTTAGATTTCTATTGTTTGTAACTGGGTACTTCCAGGTGGGTGTTTGTCTTGTTTTTCTTGTAAGCGAAGATCAATTCATAGCCATAGGTGAAGAAAAGCTGGATTTGACTCTCCAATTATATGGGAGAAAGAAATAAAATGTATGCCAATGATATACCTCAAACTGGATTTCATAACTTAATTTTGCTCTCTGACTCTCAGCAGTGCACTTCAGTACATGAATACAATGAAGTAAAGAAAATTTACCTTTGTATATTTTTGGAAGAATAATATATTGCCCTCTTACATCTCTATACATGAAAATAGGTATATTTTCTGATTTGCTGCTGTTAATGTATAATATTCAGTCCATATAACATGCCATTCAGGGTGTGGAGGATACATTGGAAATCATTGTTTAATACTTATTAACACTTGTTTACTTATCTTTAAGTTTCGGTGTATTGCACAGCTCTATAAATGACCAAATGCCAGAGCTAGAATAGCTCTTCTCAATTACGTAACAGGACCATACTATAAAGACTTTTCTTAAACAAAGAGTGGTTGTCAGTGAGGATTAGATCGGGGTTTGGCATGAAATTGTTTCACAAAGATTAGTAGTTAAAATCTAGAGAAAAGCAAGCTGTCAGCAGACTAGGGTGACCAGATTTAACGGGGAAAATATTGGGACATATGGGGGAAGCAAAAAAAAAAAAACCCGCCGAAGTGGCCAAAGCCACAATATTGGGACAAATGGCATCTCTACCATGCATCAGTCGGGACGCAGGACAAAGACCTAAAAATCAGGACAATCCCAATTTTATCGGGATCTCTGGTCACCCTACAGCTGACTGAACCTCTAGACCTTGAGCTCTTTGGGGGCTGAATTGGACAAATTGTAGTTGTAGAGCTAAAGTTGGCTCTGATTTAAAATAAATAAACAAATAAACCTTTTGGCTTCAGTGCCATTGGAACACAATATAGATTGGTTCCATAAAAAGAAAGTAGCTTACGCTGCCAGGCTTTAATTGTGTTTATTTTATCTGACAACAAAGCAACAGATTTTTTTGTAGAAGACCCCAGCTTCAAAGACAATAATAATATGCTCTAATTTATGTAATTGCACATTTTATTCATTTGTACTGTTTACTTATCTTACAAAATAATTAGAAATGGGATGGTAGTGAGAGAGCCAATTTTCCCGCTGGTAGACCTCAAATACTCGAATGTACACAAATGCCTAGATTGCCATTTTGAATGAAATCAGTTCTCAGAGAAGAATTTAGTTACAGAAATGATGTATATGTCAGTTAATGGGTGTTGTCTGATGTGTCACTTCCCAGGGTATCTCTTTCAGGAGCATTATATCGTCTAATGACAATCAAAATTGTGTTATACATCATTTTGCAAGTTACTCTGATTCCCAGCCCACCAGCAGAAAGGAATCCAAGTTCAGAAATACATAATCATTTTTGAACTAGGTTGTACATTAGTGTCTTTACTGTAGCTTTGATTAGTCTTCAAAACAGACTTTACCCAACATGGGTTGAGAATAAAATGTGTATCCAAAAGACTTTAAGTATTCCAGGTTTAACCTTAACAGCGATGATCACTAACAACATATCTGTAATAAAACACTTGTTTCACTCCTTCAGTTCTGTCTCCCTCTTTTTTAAGTTAGTTAAACAGGAAAAAAACAGTAGGGAAAGAAAATGGCATCAGGTATATTTTAATTGGCTACTACTACATGTCTTTTCTCATTCCTATTGGGGAAAAAAGAGTGGGGTTTTTTCTTTGTTTCTGCACCTATGGGAACACCCCAAGCCCCTGAAATAAATGTTAATAATGGTAATCACATTGTGGGTGAAAATTTAATAGATTCATAGATTAAAACGCCAGAAGGAACAATTCTGATTATGTAGTCTGATCTCTTGCATAACACAGACCCTAGCACTTCTGTTAATTAATTTCTGTTTGAACTAGAGCATATATTTTAGAAAAAACATCAAGTCTTGATTTTAATAATTTCCAGTGAGAGAATCACCACAACCCTTGGTAAATTATTACAATGGCTAACTAACCTTACTGTTAAAAATCTTGGTCTTATTTCTGGTGTGATTTTTGTCTAGCTTCAGCATCAGGCATTGGATCTTGTTATACCTTTGTCAGCTAGATTGAAGAGCCCATATCCAATATTTGTTCCCTATTTAGATACTTATAGACTGTAATTAAGTCACTCCTTAACCTTCTCTTTGATAAGATTAATAAATTGAGCTTCTTAAGTCCTTCATTATAACTATCCTTTATTCATTCTTGGGGTTCGTCTATGAACCCTCTCCAATTTTCAACATGCTTCTTTAACTGTGGACACCAGAACTGGACATGGTATTCCAGTAGCAGTCATACTAGTGCCAAATACAGAGATAAAATAATCTCCCTATTCCTCTTCTATATTCTCCTGGTTGTACATCCAAGGATTGCATTAGCCCTTTTGGCCACAGTGTCGCACTGGGAGCTCATGTTCAGCTGATTACTCACAATGTTCCCAAGTTTTTTGCAGCATTACTGCTTCCCAGGATAGAGTCCCCCAACCTGTGAGTATGGCCTGTAAGGTTTTTTCCTAGATATTTATATATACCTATATTAAAATGCATGTTATTTGCTTGCACCTATCTAACCAAGCAACCCAGATTGTTCTGTATGGGTGACCTGTCCTCTTCATTATTTAGCACTCCCCTAATTTTTGTGTTATCTGCAAACTTTCACTCATGATTTTATGTTTTCTTCGAGGTCATTAATAAAAATGTTAAATAGCATTGAACCAAGAACAGATCCCTGCAGGACCCCACTAGAAACACAGCATATCAAAGATGAGTCCCCATTCACAATTACGTTGTGAGAGTCATCAGTTGGCCAATTTTTAATCCATTAAATTTGTGCCGTGTTTGTTTGTATCATTCTAGTTTTTTAATCAGAATGGAGTGCAGTACCAATTCAAATGCCTTATAGAAGCCTAAGTATATTACCTCAATACTATTACCTTTATAAACCGTTTGGTAATCTTGTAATCTCAAAAAAAAAGAAGTTATTTTGACAGGATCTATTTTGCATAAACCCATGCTGCTTGGGATTAATATTACTCCCATTTAATTCTTTATTAATCAAATCTAGTATCAGCCATTCCATTATTTTGCCTGAGAATGCTATCAGATTGTCAGTTCTATAATTACCCAGGTTCATCCCTTTTTTAAATATTGGCACAACATTGACTTTTTTCCAGTCCTCTGCAACTTTCCCAATGTTCCAAGAGTTATTGGAAAATCAACATTAATGGTCCAAAAAGAAAAGGAGTACTTGTGGCATCTTAGAGACTAACAAATTTATTTGAGCATAAGCTTTCGTGAGCTACAGCTCACTTCATCGGATGCATTCAGTGGAAAATACAGTGGGGAGATTTATATACATAGAGAACATGAAACAATGGGTGTTACAATACACACTATAATGAGAGTGATCACTTAAGGTGAGCTATTACCAGCAGGAAAGCGGGGGCGGGGGGGAACCTTTTGTAGTGATAATCAAGGTGGACCAACTTCCAAGGTGGGCAGTTGACAAGAACGTCTGAAGAACAGTGGGGGGGGGGAAATAAACATGGGGAAATAGTTTTACTTTGTGTAATGACCTATCCACTCCCAGTATCTATTCAAGCCTAAGTTAATTGTATCCAGTTTGCAAATTAATTCCAATTCAGCAGTCTCTCGTTGGAGTCTATTTTTGAAGTTCTTTTGTTGAAGAATTGCCACTTTTAGATCTGTAATCGAGTGACCAAAGAGATTGAAGTGTTCTCCAACTGGTTTTTGAATGTTATAATTCTTGTCTGATTTGTGTCCATTTATTCTTTTATGTAGAGACTGTCCAGTTTGACCAATGTACATGGCAGAGGGGCATTGCTGGCACATGATGGCATATATCACATTGGTAGATGTGCAGGTGAACGAGCCTCTGATAGCGTGGATGATGTGATTAGGCCCTATGATGGTGTCCCCTGAATATGTGGAGACAGTTGGCAACGGGCTTTGTTGCAAGGATAGGTTCCTGGGTTAGTGGTTTTGTTGTGTGGTGTGTGGTTGCTGGTGAGTATTTGCTTCAGGTTGGTGGGGGGGTTGTCTGTAAGCAAGGACTGGCCTGTCTCCCAAGATCTGTGAGAGTGATGGGTCGTCCTGCAGGATAGGTTGCAGATCCTTGATGATGCGTTGGAGAAGTTTTAGTCGGGGGCTGAAGGTGATGGCTAGTGGCCTTCTGTTATTTTCTTTGTTGGGCCTGTCCTGTAGTAGGTGCCTTCTGGGTACTCTTCTGGCTCTGTCAGTCTGTTTATTCACTTCAGCAGGTGGGTATTGTAGTTGTAAGAAAGCTTGATCGAGATCTTGTAGGTGTTTGTCTCTGTCTGAGGGGTTGGACCAGATGCGGTTGTATCGTAGAGTGAGCTCCTCAGCCTGATTTTTAAAAAAACTTTAAGATGCAAGTTATCCAGACCTGCTGATTTACAAATGTCAAACTTTAGAAGGTACCATTTAATATCCTCCTGAATTACTATGAGAATGGAAAGTATTTCTTCATTCATAGAAAGGATAAGAAAAAGGGGAAAGGGGAGAGTTGTTTCTTCTGGCCCAGAAGGTACTTTGGACTTGCTAGTTAACAAAGGACACCACATGGACCCGCAGAAAATACCAGATCTTTTGAAGCAGGGACTCCTTCGTTCAGACCAGGAACACCTAATGTGAACAGCCTGGGCACTGGAAGAGAAGTGTAGTTGAGCATGGATTCTCCCTTCTCTCTTGGAAGTTCTCGAATAGGCTTCTAAGGGAGGTTGTGGAATCCCCATGACTAGAGATTTTTAAGAACAGGTTGGACAAACATCTGTCAGGAGTGATCTAGTTTTACTTTGCCCTGCCACAGCCCATGGTTGGATTTGCTGACCTCTTGAGGTCCCTTCTAGCCCAACATTTCTATGATTCTGTGATCATCATATGATATTCTACATTATCTGGCTTTTTCTGAAATACAGAACAAAAATATTTATTAGACACTTCTGCCTTTTCTCCATTATTATTGAAAATTCTACCATTTCCATCTAGTAATGGATCAGTACCATTGTTAGGATTCCTTTTGTTCCTAATATACTTCAAAAACTCATTCTTATTGCCATTGACTCTTCTGGCCATTGATTTCTCCTTGTGTCTTTTTGCTTTCTTTGTCAATTTTCTACATTTCTAATTTCTAACTTTTAACTTATATTTACTGCAATCAACATCTCCTTTTTTATTCGATACATATGAATTTGTATAACTGTTTTCACTTCCCTTCTAAACCAGACTAGTTTTTAACCAGTGTAGCCTTCTTTCCCAATTGTGGCTTTTTGAGCATCTAGTGAAAATATTCTTAAATAGTTCCCAATTATTTTTGACATTATTTTATTTTAGTTTTTTCTACCAGCAGTTTTGGCTCATCATTGAGCTTTTTCACCAAGAGGGTGGTGAAACACTGGAATGTGTTACCTAGGGAGGTGGTAGAATCTCCTTCCTTAGAAGTTTTTAAGGTCAGGCTTGACAAAGCCCTGGCTGGGATGATTTAATTGGGGATTGGTCCTGCTTTGAGCAGGGGGTTGGACTAGATGACCTCCTGAGGTCCCTTCCAACCCTGATATTCTATGGTTCTATGATTGCTTTCAGTTTTGTGGAAGTGGCTCTTTTAAACCACCAAGTGTATGTACTACTGGTTTGGACTTTATTCTGTTTGCATATAACAAGTGTAATCAAACCATGAACATTTGCACCTAAGGAATATCTACTTTTTAGTTTTGTGATCAATTCGTCTTTATCAGTAAAGACAGGTCTAATATAGAATTCCCCCAAGTTGGATGTAACACTTTTTGATTAGGAAATTGTCATCTAAACTATTTACAAATTCTAAGGCTGGTCTTAGTACTGGCAGCATGAGACTTCCAGCATATGTCACTCAGGGTATGTCTAGTTGGCAAATTGAAGGTGTGATTGTAGTGTGGGTAGGCATACTAGTGCCAGGTTTAATCTAGCTAGCATAGATAACAATATTAGTGAAGATGTGACAGTACGGGCTCCAGTGCATTCTAGCCACCCCATTAGAAGCCTCTGGAGATCCTGGGTATATACTAGGGTTGCTTGTCTGCATTTAAATCTGTTTTCCATGTCTTCTTTACTGTTTTTACCTGCACTAAAGCTAGGGAGTGTGTGTCTATTCACGATGCAATCACACCTTCATTTGCTGTGTATTCATAACTTCAGTCTGAAGTCTGCCATGATCATGCATCATTCTATCCTACTCATGACTGGATAACTGCTTAAGTAGCTGGTCGTACTGTTCTTGGGTGATTTGGTGATCTGTAGCAAACAAGTTGCAGTGGGGGAGGTTTAGGTTGGATATTAGGAAAAACTTTTTCACTAGGAGGGTGGTGAAACACTGGAATGCGTTACCTAAGGAGGTGGTGGAATCTCCTTCCTTAGATGTTTTTAAGGTCAGGCTTGACAAAGCCCTGGCTGGGATGATTTAGTTGGGGACTGGGCCTGCTTTGAGCAGGGGGTTGGACTAGATGACCTTCTGAGGTCCCTTCCAACCCTGAGACTCTATGATTCTATGAAACACTAGCTGTCATAAATATAAAGGGAAAGGTAACCACCTTTCTGTATACAGTGTTATAAAACCCCTCCTGGCCAGAGGCAAAGTCCTTTTACCTGTAAAGGGTTAAGAAGCTCAGGTAACCTGGCTGGCATCTGACCCAAAATGACCAATGAGGGGACAAGATATTTTCAAATCTGAAGGGGGGGAAAGGCTTTTGTCTGTCTGTGTGATATCTTTGCTGGGAACAGATCAAGGATGCAAGCCCTCCAGCTCCTGGAAAGTTAGTAAGTAATCTAGCTAGCAAATGCGTTAGGTTTTCTCTGTTTTGGCTTGTGAAATTCGCTGTGCTGGGGGAAATGTGTATTCCTGTTTTTGTGTCTTTTTGTAACTTAAGGTTTTGCCCAGAGGGATTCTCTATGTTTTGAATCTGACTGCCTGTAAGATTATCTTCTATTCTGATCTTACAGAGTTGTTCTCTTATCTTTTTTGTTTCTTCTAATAAAGTTCTGTTTTTTAAGAATCTGATTGGGGTTTTTAAAAATCCCAGGCTGATCTGTGCTCATCTTGTTTATTCTCAAGCCTCCCCAGGAAAGGGGGTGTAAGGGCTTGGGGGGATATTTTGGGGAAATAGGAACTCCAAGTGGTCTTTTCCCTGATTGTTTGTTAAATCACTTGGTGGTGGCAGTGTTTTACCTAATCCAAGGGCAAAGACTTTATGCCTTGGGGAAGTTTTAACCTAAGCTGGTAGAAATAAGCTTAGGGGGTCTTTCATGCTGGTCCCCACATCTGTACCCTAGAGTTCAGAGTGGGGAAGGAACCTTGACACCATCTATTGTGTTTACCAATTTGCACAATGACCCTTAAGCATTCAAAACATGTACCTGTCAGACAATAGCTAATGCCATTTTTGACATAGTGCCTTTCTCACCCCTCTTTTGCCTCCTAAGTCCTTCTGAAATAGGTTTTAACTATTTATGTTAACATTCCAGTCATGTGAGTCTTCCCAACAGATTTCAGTGAAACCAACTAGGTTGAATTTTTGTACATAAACAAGAGGAATGGGAATTGTTCATTTATTTCCCACGCCCCTAGCATTGATGTAAAGATAGGTAAATAGTGTTACTTGGTGCTTTGATTAATTTTGTTCAACATCTTAATTTTATGCTGAGTGCTGATGTGTTCCTCCTTTTCATTCTTTTCTTTTGTTGTTAGTTTCATGCCCTCCTGATTAGTCTGCCAGCCTATCCACTAGAAGATTGGTTCCCTTTTTCCTGAGATGGAGTCCATCCAAACTGTAGTTGCCTCTCCCCATAGAAGATGAACTAATGTTCCAAAAAACCAAAACACTCTACTTTGCACCTCTTATCTAGGCAGCCGTTCACATCCACTATCTTCTGCCTTCTGTCTTCCTTTGCTCATGGGACAGGAAGGACTTCAGAGATCACTTCAACGTTCCTTCCTCAGTAACCTTTAGAGTACCCTGAAATTTTCTATAATCTGTGACATAACATGCAAAGTTGTGTCATTAGTGCTGATATGCATCAACACCAGTGGATCCTTTTCTCTTGACTTTAGAAACCTTTTCAGACTTATAGTAACATCTTGTGTCTTGGCTCCAGAAAGACAGTACACTGGCCTGTTGTGAATGTGTCCCTTGGAGCTTTCCATTCTTCTTAGCATAGAATCCCCAACCAGGATTGTTTGTCTTCCAGGGTTGGTTGGAGGTCTCTGTGTGGGCATGCTTGATTGTTTTGTGAGTTGTGCTGAGTAGCCGGTCACAGGTCCCATATACCTTTTCATTCCATTCAACCAGCTGGTTCTTTAGAGAAATTTTCTGCAGTTTCCACAGAAACATAATGATTGGATATGTCTAGCTGCATGGAATTCCTCCTGGGCCCCTTCTTTCTGATAGCCAGAGTCTATCCTCCTTGTTTGCTTCTACTATGTAGAACACTACCTGGTCCTTTGCCTCTGGTGGTTATGAACTGCCAAGTCTCCTCTTTGGTTTCCACTATCTCTTGTTCTTTGGTTGGCCAGTTCCTTTCTTTCTTGGGGTGGTTATATTGTCTGAATCTGGTTGTCCAAGTTCTCCTCGGCCTTTCTGATGCTTTGTAGTGGCTGCACTTGTCTTTCCAATTTACAAATCTTTTCTTCCATCACAGCCTCCAACTTGCACTTCATACAGAGAAAGTCCCTTCTGGTTTCAGGCTGGAAAGAAATCGTGGCATGTCCATTGCAGGTCACAACCATGGTTGCATCACTGGCCAGCATGGACTGAGCATAGAACTGTGCCTAAAACGACAGCCTCATGTATTCCCTCTGTGACAAAGTTCCTCCTCTGCCTTGGTGGGTCCTGTGCTTATTGGCAGATTTTCTCACGTCAGAGGTTCACGGCAGCCCTCAGTTTGGCCACTTTCGTGGCTCAAATCTGCCATTCACTCAGTTAGCCTCATCACTGGCCAGCATGGGGAAAGGAAGAAGAACAATCCCCACAGTCTTTGCTGATCCACCTACTGGATCGGGGAACAGGTCAGAGACCTTCCCCTTTGGTGGAACCCACAGGCCAGTTCAACTCCTCCGGTATCAAGTAGGGAGTTGGGAGGATGGAGGGATGGGGGGAACCCTGGCCCGTCCTCTACTCCGGGTTCCAGCTCAGGGCCCTGTGGATTGCAGCTGTCCACAGTGGCTCTTGTAACAGCTGTGTGACAGCTACAACTCCCTGGGCTACTTCCCCATGGCCTCCTCCCAACACCTTCTTTATTCTCACCACAGGACCTCCCTGCTGATGTCTGATAACGCTTGTAGTTCTCAGTCTTCCAGTAGTACGCCTTCTCACTCTCAACTTCTTGCGTCTCTTGCTCCCAGCTCTTCGCACGCACTCCACAAACTGAAGTGAGCTCCTGTTTAAACCCAGGTGCCCTGATTAGTCTGCCTTAATTGATTCTAGCAGCTTCTTGATTGGCTGCAGGTGTTCTAATCAGCCTGTCTGCCTTAATTGTTTCCAGAAAGTTCCTGATTGTTCTGGAACATTCCCTGTTACCTTACCCAGGGAAAAGGGACCTACTTAACCTGGGGCTAATATATCTGCCTTCTGTCACTCTTCTGTAGCCATCTGGCCCGACCCCGTCACACCTCTGAAACTTCCCTGTTCACTTCTCCTGTTCACCTGGCAATTAACTTACATATGAAATCTCACTGTTTAGCTCCACCACCTTGCTGTCAGGGAGTGATTACCCTCCCAGAGACTTCAAATACCAGGGCTGATCACAGACCCAAGCGGGGTGTATTGGTTGAGACCACAATGTTTTAAATCACTGATTTTAATCATGATTTAAATCAACGAACTGGAAACCGTGATTTAAATAATCAATTTTAAATAATCAATTTTAATCTTGTTTTGCAGTTTTACTTTTTAGTTATTTTGCTAACAAAAGGTAGACTTTCTTTGGTTGGTATAATTTGGTGTTTCTTTTTGCAAACCAATGAAACTATATCTGTACACATTTTTAAGCATTTTAGCTTCATCAGCATTTATTCAGATTCTTTATTTTTACATTTATTGTTATGTTAGAAAATGGTGAATGATCCATTTCTTGCTTAGATGATGATCAATTTTTTATTTGTGAATTGTGGCAAACTGCATCTGGATGGTAACTGCAATTTTATTAATTAAAAATACCATAAATGTGTGCTATATATATATATATATATATATATATATATATTTTAAAAGCAAAATGTGTTTTAATACAAAATTTTGTATTAAAACACATTTTGCTTTTAAAATTAATTGATGTATTAAACAAAGGAAGTATTATCACAGTGTAGACAGGGAACTGTGCAGCCTGGAAATATCCTGGTCAGGAGGGAGAGAGATGCAGGTCTCTGCCCAAGAGAGGTGGTGGCTGAGGAACTGGGAATCTAGAGTGGGTGCCCTTGAGGGACCATGGAGGGGTGTATACAGGTGCAATTTCCCTGAATTGTGATAACTTCCACTGGTTCACTGATTTGACTTTCTTTACAGCTTCAGCAGCAAATATGTACAGCTTGAAGATTATTTTTATTTAATTTAAAAGATTTTAATAGATTGTAGTAAATTTAGGCTTTAATGTAGGTTGTCATAATTTCAAATTTAATTTTAAATTAGTTTATTTTTAAAAGAAGAGCATATTTAATTTAAAATAACCAAATTTACATTTAAAAAATCAGGTTTGAGAATTTTATTTTGAAATCACTGATTGTTCTTCTTCAAGTGATTGCTCATGTGCATTTCACAATAAGTGTGCATGCTTACCATGTGCACCGGTGCCGGAAGTTTTTCCCTTCGCAGTACCCATAGGGGAGTGCCCCTAGCAACCCCTGGAGTGGCGCCTCCATGGCGCAATATAAGGGGCACTGCTTGCTCCCCCCACACCCAGTTCCTCTTTGTTGCCAGTGAAGGTGCTTTGGAACTGCTCCTCTCCAGCTCTGCTGTAGCTTCCCCTTTTTTGACTTTGTTAGTTTGTAGTTAGTAGTGCCTGTAGTTAGGGGAAAAAATAAGTTTTAGTTAGAATTAGTTAAGTGCGCCCGGGTCGGGGCATGCCCTGGGCTTTAAGTTTTCCGACACTTGCAAATGGCCCTATGCCCATGAGTGACCCGCACTCAAACTGTTTATGCTGTCTGGGGGAAACCCATCTCAGCTACCACTGCAAGATTAGTAGATCCTTCAAACCTCGGACTAAGAAGGAGCAGGACATTCGTCTCTGACCCCGACACCACTACGGTGCTCCAAGTCGGCACTGAGCACCATAGCATTGGTGTGCGGTGACCCAGCAGTGCCTTCCACCAGCCGGCACTGCTTCTCATCCATGGGCCACTTCTAAGAAAACAAAGAAGCAATCTTCTCCGTCAAGGCACCAGGGTAAGGCTGGGGGCGACACTAGACCCATGCTGGGCAGCTCTCTATCCCCCTCGGCCTTGTAGCCTCCTACTCAAGTTGAGCGGAGTAGTTCGGCCCACTCTGAGCCAACCTCCCCGGATGCCAGTGGCCATATTCAGGTGCCCTCTATGCTGGAGGCAGCTCAAGACGTTATGTCTCTACCGGTACCAGTAGTACCGCTGTCGACGGTTCCCCGGTCCAGAGGCAATCTGCCACTCAGACCCCCACAATCACTGCCTAGACAATACCATTCATGGTCAAGGGAAGATTCTCGATGCCGTTCTCTGCTCAGTGACCATCCCATTCACAGCCTGTGCCAGTCCCCATCAACCCCCACCGGGTTGTCTGGCTGGGTACCGATCAGCAGGGGTTCCAGGCAACGCTCCACCTCAGTGGAACATAGACCTCACAATGAGAGCGTGCCCCACCAAGACCGGGACAGACTGCGCCAGAGGTCATTATCTCCGAGAAGCTATCATAGCCCCTCGCGGTACAGACATCGACGCTGTTCCCGCTCTTCATCCCGTTCGAGGTCTCCAGCACGGCACCGTTCCAGCAGCCCTAGGCGTCGATTGCTGGCACCCCACTGTCGCGGATCTGCCCGTCAGAGCCATTCGCAGAGCAGCTGCTACATATGGTACTCCCTCTCCTCCACGCTGGGATCACGATCTTGTGTTCGGCACCGCTCCCGACACCACCACTCATCCCTGTCCTGGGATAGCAGTCGTTCGTATGACAGCCTGGCCTCCCTTCGAAGTCGTCAGTTGGTGGGCCAGGCGAGTCAGGCAGAACAGCCCGCTCCGACGGTGCCACAGCAGGTGCAGTGGCACTGGGCTTCCTGGCCAGCGCCATGGTACCAGTGGGTCCCGTGGGCCCTGACGCAGACCCCGGTGGTGGCTCGCTTGGTGGCTGGAGCCTTGGAAAGACCGTCAGCCTCCTTCTCTCAGCCTCCCAGAAAAGAGTCAGTGGAGCGCTCATCCCTGGTCCTGCACTCAGAAGGGGACCAGGTGGTGAGACCTGCGGCACTGGTGGGGATGCAGTGTACTGCACCCCCATCCTCATACTCCCTGGGTGAGGCAATCACGGCCCCTCCTCTGCCTGTCCTGCAGGAGGACACAAAAGCCCACCAGGACCTGTTGAAAAGGGTGGCATCAAGCCTCTGCCTACAAGCTGAGGAGGTGGAGGAACCCTCAAAGTCCCTCTTGAATGTCCTCTCGGCTTTGGCACTGGCCAGGGTGGCTCTCCCACTCCATGAAGGGGTGGCAAAGATCTCGAACGCCCTGTGGCAAACCCCGGCTTCCTTGCCCCCCATCTCTAAGAGGGCAGAATGGAATTATTTCGTGCCCACCAAGGGGCATGAATACCTGTATACCCACCCCGCCCCCAATTCTCTAGTGGTTGAGTCGGTCAACCATAGGGAGCATCAAGGTCAACCCGCTTCTACTTCTAAAAATAAGGACTCAAGGAGACTAGATCTATTTGGTAGAAAGGTTTATTCATCTTCGAGCTTCCAACTGAGGGTGGTGAACCACCAAGCCCTGCTGGTTAGATATGACTTCAATTTGTGGGGCTCGATGCCCAAATTTGCGGACTCCCTCCAGGAGCGTGATAAGAAGGAGTTCAAGGCTCTGGTTGAGGAAGGCACGACTGCCACCTCGGTGGCCCTGAAGGCGGCCTCAGATGCTGCAGATACGGCTGCAAGATCTATGGCCTCTGTGGTATCCATGAGGAGAGCATCATGGCTCCTGCTGTCTGGGTTGTTCAGCGATGCACAGAACTCCTTACAGGACCTTCCCTTTGATGGCAAGGCCCTGTTTGCGGAACAAACAGACGTGAAGTTACATGGTCTGAAGGACTCCCGCACGACATTAAAGACCCTCGGCCTTTATGTTCTGGCCCTGGCCAGGACCAAGTTCAAACTGCAGCAGGCTTCCAAACAGGCCACCCACTCCAGATATGAGCCCCCTTATAAAAAGTCAAGGGACGATAAAAAGCACCCGTAGATGCAATCCCGGCCTGTGCCCAAGCCTGGGCCCTCTTAAGGGCAAACAGGCGGGTAAGTGCCAGTTTTGATGGGATCCCGGGGGGCAACTTACCAGTTCGTACCAGGGATCCACCCGACCTTCCCTTCTCCAACCGGTTATGTACTTTCCTCCTGGAGTGGTCACAGCTGACCTCGGACCGATGGGTCCTCAACACCATCTTCCAGGGCTATACCCCCAGTTTCTTTCTTCTCCACTCACCAAACCTCCCTCCCCGTCGCTCTTTAATGACCTCTCTCACGAGAGCTTACTTGAGTAGGAGGTGCGGCGGCTCCTTCACTTAGGGGTGGTGGAGGTGGTGCTGGCGGAGTTCAGATACAAGGGGTACTACTCTCGCTATTTCCTTATCCCGAAGGCTACAGGGGGGCTCAGGGCCATCTTGGACCTGTGAGACCTGAACCAGTACATGGTAAAGCTCAAGTTTTGCATGGTCTCTCTGGGCTCCATCATCCCCTCCCTGGATCCCGGGGACTGGTACGCCGCCCTCGATCTATAGGATATGTACTTCCACATTCATATATTCAAGGGCCACAGGCATTTCCTCCGCTTCACGGTTGGGCAGGGACACTACCAGTTCACTCTCCTCCCATTTGGCCTATCCACGGCTCCCAGAGTCTTCAAAAAGTATGTCTGTGGTAGCGGCCTACCTCAGGCGTCAGGGTGTCCAGATCTTTCCCTACCTCGATGACTGGCTGGTCAGGGGTAGCTCCAGGTCACAGGTACAGAATCACGTAATGCTCCTTTTATCCATGTGCACCACACTGGGGCCGTTGGTAAATGACACCAAGTCCACATTGGTACTGGTGCAGCTCATAGAGTTCATTGGGGTGATTCTGGATGCAACGTCAGCCAGAGCCTCCCTCCCACTGGACAGATTCGAAACCCTAAGGGAGCTCATTAGCATAGTCACAAGGTTCCCCGTGACGACTGCCAGAGCGTGCCTCCAACTCCTGAGTCATATGTCAGCATGCACGTAAGTGGTTCGTCACATCAGATGCAGGATGCAGTCCCTCCAGCTCTGGTTGGCCTCGTTATTCTCCCTGTCCAGAGACAGGATGGACAAAGTCCTCACTGTGCCCGAACCAGTGATAGCCTCCCTACGCTGGTGGTCCTCCCTGTGGAATATGCTCCAAGGGGTCCCATTCAGGGGTCGGCCCCAGACTGTGGAGTTGGTGTCTGATGCATCAGACCTGGGCTGGGGAGCCCATGTGGAAAACCTCCAGACCCAAGGTCTGTGGTCCACACAGGACCTTGCCCAGCACATAAATGTCAAGGAGCTCAGGGCAGTCTGTCTGGCATGCGTGGCCCTCCACTCGCGCCTAACAGGCAGAGTGGTCAGAGTTCTCACGGACAACATGGCCTCAATGTTCTACATCAACAGGCAAGGCGGGGTCCGCTCCTCAGCCCTCGCCAGGAAGCCCTCAGGCTGTGGGACTTTTGCATAGCTCACGATATTTACTTGGAAGCCCACCACTTACTGGGCATCCGGAACTCTTGGGCAGATCGGCTGAGCCGGGACTTTTCCTCTCAGCACGAATGGTCACTGCACCCAGAGGTGGTACACAGGATTTTCCAAACGTGGGGCACTCAAGTGGACCTGTTCGCGACCCAGCAGAACCACCAGTGTCTCCGCTTCTGCTCCAGGGGAGGGTCACGCGTGGGCATGATCTCCGATGCCTTCGTTCTGTCCTGGTTGGGTCAGCTTTTCTATCCCTTTCCCCTGACTCCACTGGTTGGCAAGGTCTTGGAAAAGATAAAAACAGACAGGGCCTCTGTCCTCCTGATCACTCCGGCATGGCCCAGGCAACATTGGTATGAGACTCTCACGAGCCTGGCAGTCGCCCCGCCTTGGCCATTGCCAACCCACCCAGACCTGCTCTCCCGGGACCAGGGTCTCCTCCTCCACCCCAACCTAGCGGCCCAACATCTCATGGCATGGCTGCTCAGTGGTTAGGCCGGGAGGAGAGGACTTGCTCGGAAGGGGTTCAAAGTGTCCTCCTGGGGAGCAGGAGGCCCTCCATGTGTCCGTGGGACCTGAACTTGGTGCTGGCCAGGTTAAATGGACCTCCATTTGAACTGCTTGCTACATGCTCCTGGTCACACCTCTCATGGAAGGTAGCCTTTCTGGTGGTAATCACTTCCTCTAGACGAGGACTGGAGCTCTGGGCCCTGATCTCCAAACCCCCATACACAGTGGTCCATAAGGATAAGGTCCAGCTCTGACCACACCCTTCATTCCTCCCTAAGGTGGTCTCTGCCTATCATATGGGCGAAGACATTTTCCTGCCAGTGCTCTGTCCTGAACCCCATGTGTCCAGTGAGGTGCGCCACCTCCACATGCTGGATATGAGATGGGCTCTGGCCTTTTACCTGGAATATACAAAACCATTCAGGAAGTCTTCGCAACTGTTCATCGCCACGGCCAAATGCATTAGAGGCCGGCCGATCTCCACTCATCGGCTCTCCAACTGGATCATCTTGTGTATCCGTACTTGTTACAGCCTGGCAGGAGTTCCCCCGCAGCTGATTGTGAAGGCACACTCGACTAGGGTGCAAGCTTCATCAGCTGCCTTTCTGGTCTAAGTCCCAGTTCAGGACATCTGTAGGGCAGCCACTTGGTCATCGGTTCGCTTGTTCACCTCGCATTATGTGATCGTTTCCCAAACCAGGGAGGATGCTGAGTTTGGCAGGGCAGTGTTCCGTTCCAAGTGTCTGTGAATTCCTACTCACCTCCAAAAGATATAGCTTGGAATCACCTATTGTGGAATGCACATGGGCAATCACTCGAAGAAGAAAAGACAGTTACCTTTCCATGACTGGTGTTCTTCAAGATGTATTGCTCATGTCCATTCCACATCCTGCCCTCCTTCCCCTCTGTCAGAGTTGTCCGGCAAGAAGGAACTGAGGGTGGAGGGAGCACACAATGCCCCTTATACCGCACCATGGCGGTGCCACTCCAGGGGTCGCTAGGGGCACTCCCCTATGGGTACTGCTAAGGGGAAAACTTCCAGCATCGGTGCACATGGTGAGCAAGCACACCTATTGTGGAATGGACATGAGCAACACATCTCGAAGAACACCAGTTATGGAAAGGTAACTCTTTTATCCATCCTGGATCCAAGGGTCCAAACGACATAGTACTCACTGAGATATAAACAAACAGATCTATCTCATCTGGCCTGTTCAGGGGTCTAGAGCCCAGTTATATGACCTGTTTTGACAACTTAATGGAAAACTTACACATGTTATGCAGGCATCTTCTCCTAATCAGCAGTCACCATTAGAGTCTTGCAATCTGACCCAAACCCAGAGGGGCCCTACTACAAGTATTGGATTCAGGTTGGGTCTGAAAACAGCCCAGACCTCTTGGGCTGGATTTTGTCATCTCTGATTACCTCCTCCTGCCTACGATAGAGTTGCCAACCCTCCAGGATTATCCTGGAGTCTCCAGAAATTAAAGATTAATCTTTAATTAAAGATTATGGCATGTGATGAAACTTCCAGGAATATGTCAAATCAAAATTGGCAGTCCTCTATGGGGATGGTGTGGCAGTGGCTGTATGCCTTGCTCCTGCTGACTGCTGCCACCTCAGTGTGCTCTGTGTACATTGTGGGGTGTGTGTGTGTCAGTGAATCTCAGTGCCTCTCACTCAGCCTTGCAATGCCTAACTAATTCAGAAACCTAAATATTTTCAAAAGGGATTTAGGCACTTAGGAATCAAAATCCCATTCACAGTTGATGGTCTTTATTTTTCTGTATCATATAGCAGGGAACACATGACTGATACTAAGCAAATAGTAAATATGATGATTATGCTGCTTCTATAAGACTTTAAAGGTTGTCTCCTTTATACTTTTATGTCTGGGTCCATGTCTTTACACTTGCGGTGTGGTTCTCCATGCAAATTTTAAATTACAATGTTCATGATAGGTCCATGCTAGTAGCACTAGCTCCTGCCAGCTTTAATCTTTGCATAGATTCACTGAATCCCAACAGGAGAGCAGTACTACAGTCTGGCTTCCACTCCTGGACCCTCCAGCTTTGTGCACAAAGGCGCCTCTGGAATGACTCTCCTGGTGAAGGGGAGCTCAACCCTCAGCTTTCTCCCCAGGGAGGAAAAAATCCCTTTTCAAACAGTTTTGAATTTATAATATGCGAGAGGGCTCAACAGAACACCTGCTCACCTCTCCACAGATCCTACATGGAACAGTAGGAAGTTAATCTGGGAGAATGCTTGTGTATTCAGATAGGCTAGGGGTGGGAGGGATCCAGAGGCAGTGGCAAGTCTGATAACAGTTGCTGTGCTACTCTCACAGCATGGGATCACTGAGCATGCATACATATCTGTGTTACCACAAGACAGGGTTTCTGATATTGATTTATCGTGAAAACAGTTACTTCCTTTTTTATACAGAAGACTTTTCCATGTATCTGTGATCGGAATGATTGCATGAGAGATGACCAGCAGACTAGGACTGGATAATAGCCAGTCGGTCTGGAATATAACATACAGAATTTCCCGTGGCACAAAAATGATTTTAATATCTTCAGACAAGAAGTTTGCCAACAATGTTGGAATGAATTTAAAGACAAATACAGCAGAATATGACAGGTTTCCTGAACTGATAAATGTATATGAAGGAAACATTTTAAATATTGTGCTCATAGTAGAAATTAGTCATCACCCCCCGCTACACCCACATACCCATCCTGTACACATATTCACAAAATAGAAAACAACTGTTTCAATCTGTATACCAATGTTACTTTAACAGTACAAGTACGGTGTTAAGTGAAATGTTAATTATAAACATTTATGTCAATGTAACTTTAAGGCAATAGTTGTAAATAGACAAAAATTAGGAAATAAAGTTGAAATTTTCATAACAATCACATTCAACTTAATATGCAGTTAAATAAGTCTGTTCTGCCTTAAGGTCCATCTGTACAATTTCCTTTGAAATCAATTGCAGTTTTGTGTGCATATCCGAGGGCAAAATTCAACCCACTACTGTCTATTTATTTATTGTCATACACATAGCAACTAGTCATAGCAAATAGTAATTCACAATAATCCATATAATGTGACTGGGGTCCCAGTGGGGGCCAGCTATGATCACTCAATTAGGGTGAACTGCAAAGAATGGGGCAGACAATCCCCATAAAGCTGGTGGATATTCCAATACTTAGATTTACCAAGCCAGCATAAAACTCCTTCTTTATTATCTTACTGGTTACTCAGAAGTCCAAACAACACAGTTCCCTTAAAGTGATCCAGCCTCAGGCCTCCATCCAGGTACCTCAGTCAAATATGATGAAGATTCCTGAAAATCTTATTTCCTCATATAAAAGAAAAGGTTCTACCAATCCCAAAGGATTGGACACATTACCTCCCAGGTTTTTGAATGTTTCAGATCTTACCCAAATACATGCTACAGCCAATTCTTATTAACTAAACTAAAATTTATTAAAAAACAAAAGAGAGAGAGTATGGTTAAAAGATCAATATACATACAGACATGAGTTCAATTTATTGAGGTTTATATTCATAGCAGAGATGGTGAGCTTTGTAGTTGCAAAGAGTTCTTTCAGAAATAGTTAATAGGTTATAGTCCAATGTCCAAATATCATATTCAGGGTGTACCAGCATAACTGGGACCTCAGTCTTGTGACTCAAACTTCCCCTGATGAAGCCTAAGCAGATCTGAGATAACCAAATCAGGACCCAAGGATCTTTTATACAATTTCATGTCCTTTTTGACAAGTTAGGAGTTCCTCTGGGAACAAAAGGTAATGAGGATGACTCTGAAGGAAGTCCATTGCCGGTACTTAGCTATAGAATTAATATAAGGCAATTTGCTTGTTCTTCCACCATTCACAATATATTTCAAAGAGAGATGAATACCAAGATAGCCTGTGTCAAGGTTCCTTCTCCACTCTGAACTCTAGGGTACAGATGTGGGGACCTGCATGAAAACCCCCTAAGCTTATTTTTACCAGCTTAGGTTAAAACTTCCCCAAGGTACAAACTATTTTACCTTTTGCCCTTGGACTTTATTGCTGCCACCACCAAGCGTCTAACAGATGTATAACCGGGAAAGAGCCTGCTTGGAAACGTCTTTCCCCCCAGAATCCTCCCAAACCCTACACCCCCTTTCCTGAGGAAGCCTTGATAAAAATCCTCACCAATTTGCATAGGTGAACACAGACCCAAGCCCTTGGATCTTAAGAACAATGGAAAAGCAATCAGGTTCTTAAAAGAATAATTTTAATTAAAGAAAAAGTAAAAGAATCATCTCTGTAAAATCAGGATGGTAAATACCTTACAGGGTAATCAGATTCAAAACATAGAGAATCCCTCTAGGCAAAACCTTAAGTTACAAAAAGACACAAAACCAGGCATATACATTCCATTCAGCACAGCATATTTTCTCAGCCATGAAAACAAAACAGAATCTAATGCATATCTAGCTAGATTACTTACTAAGTTCTAAGACTCCATTCCTTTCTGTTCCTGGCAAAAGCATCACACAGACAGAGAGAACCCTTTGTTTCTCCCCCCCTCCAGCTTTAAAAGTATCTTGTCTCCTCATTGGTCATTTTGGTCAGGTGCCAGCAAGGTTATCCTAGCTTCTTAACCCTTTACAGGTGAAAGGGTTTTTCCTCTGGCCAGGAGGGATTTAAAGGTGTTTACCCTTCCCTTTATATTTATGACAGCCTGTGTTTACAATTCATTTACATGTTAGGATGTTCTTTTGATCTGTGAACTATCAGAATACAGTATAGACAGGGACTGTGGATTACATCGTTGACTCTACTCATACATATGTAAATACACAAATATTATTCCTCCACATGTCTTTTGAGGGTTATTTATTTTGCAGGATGTTTAACCCTTTCTGTCCATGTGACACAAATGTGCAATGTACTATAATATAGCAAATGAAACAGCCTGAATAAGCAAGTGGATTTTTTCAGTGGTATAGAATGTCAGTTTACAAAATTCAGCTTAAGTTTTTGCCTACCATGTTAAAATATATTCAAAAAAAGAGGGGAAAAAGCAGAATGTGTCATGTTTCCTGAGCTGAGGGATGTATCCTATGTATGTGAATATGCCTTGAGTATTAGTGTATCCTGCTGAATAGGAATGCATCACTGACAGATGTGCACCTCCTTCCCCTGCACATTTGGAGGTAACATACATGTGATAAATGGATTTATTAGGCAACTTTGACTGCCTCAATTTCCTTTTGCCCATTATTTCATCTCCTCCAGGAATTATTTCAACATTCTAAATCTTTGTGCTCTTCTAACTAGCTAATCTGCCATGAATACGTTTCAGTCCCCTTTGCCCATAATATGGAATTCCCCCCTTTTCCCCTCCCTACCTTCATGAAAAAGAGTTAACTTGGCCTGAAGCCCAGGATGTGCAAGATTTATTCTGGTTTTTTTGTACATAAACACATCTTGTGGCCCTCTAAAAATATAATAAATCTTCAAGATACGATAGGTAAATAATATTAACCACATTTTACAAATTGGGAAACTAAGATACAGAAATTGTATCTTTTTGTCTTGGGTCATATCTGGAGTCTTTGCCAGAGCCAAGAATAGAGCACAGCTGCTGACTTCAGTGCTGTTCTTTTATTGCTATAGCATCTTTCCTCTCTATGTGCTGGATTGATAAATTTCCTTTTTGATTAATAGATTCATCTTTTTTGAATAACTTTCTTATATATCTGCTTCTTCTGCCCCCATTTCTCAGCTACCTTGGGTTGGGTCATCAGATCAGTCTTTTCCAGGCTTAATTTGTGAAGAAGTTATTTCAGAGGTGAGGAGCAGGATTGAAGACTAAATGGAGGTGATGCAGCTGCCTTTTTATATCCCTGCCATGTGACTTGTATATCCTTTGTCCCAAACACAAGCTCACAGCACATGGGTATGGAAAATATTTGGAGTCCCCTGTCCATAGGCATGTCCCTACATGCCCTGCTGACTCATAGGCATAACCCCTGGCTTCTTTCAATGGGTTGATTATACAGCTGTCATCCTGTCCTACCTTCTGGCAATTGGATGTTAAGGGACACATGGAGCATAGAGTTGTGTCTCTGACCCTCTTGGCTAATAGCTATTGATTACTATCCTCTATCTGGTCTCTTGCACACAGAGTATGTTGATGTTTCTTTGGACACTCATCTTGCCCAGATGCATGACTTTACCTGTTAAGGATGACACAAATATTTTTTAGACATTTCTTTCATGAGTCCGAATTTTCATCTGGTGATTCACCTTTTGGGCTGTTCTTCCCAACTCTGGGGAGACAATTGGATGCCAGTAACTGCGAATACTCTTGGCCTGGGGCTGCCAGGCTTGAGGTGGGCAAACTCCTGGTCTAGGGCTAAATATCCCTCCCATTGTTTGCAAGAGGGTCTGGGGGTGCAATAAGTAGGCCAGACTAGTCCCCCTCCCCCCCCCAAATCCAGCATGTCACCTAATGCCATGATGTAGGTCTCTGGCTGGCGAGGCCTGCCAAGACAAGTGGCTGGATGCTGCTTCCCCCTTCGTGGATATTACACCATCCAGGTTGTTCTCAGGAGTACATATATGGTTTCCAATTGTCTCTCCAAAGCTCCAGAGTTGCCCAGCACTCTAAAAAAATTTGTTCACAACTTAAGGTGGTTTAAATTGGAGTCTTCCTTCTTCTACGTGAGTTGCCTGCCACAGCTAAAGGGCTCCACCTGCCTTGAGAAGTCTGGTTTTAAAGTGCTAGACCCACACCTTTCACACCCCCACATTTTGTTTGGAACATGGGCCATGAGAAGGCAAGGGATAAGAGTTTGGTTGTCAGAGGCTACATGTTATGCTGGCCACTTGGAACATTTTGTATAGGGACTGATAGTTCATTCTCAGACCCACCTCAAGCCCTCACAACCCTTTACAATTACCTACTTACATATGGATTTACAAAATCTATGCTAAAATCTCCAAAGTAACGTAAATTTATGTATATCACAAATGACTACTGTGACACATAGGTCCTTTGGCGAAAGGTTCCCTGTTCTTTGCAAACAACTCTCGTCTCAGACCTGACAAACTCCCTTCATCAAATGCATTGCATACAGGGTATTTGTCCATAAAGGATAGCATGTAAGGTCTGTGTTTAAGCTTGCAATTTATCAATGTTCATAATCATGGTGTCATGTGTACAAGTAATATTTATGGAATAATGTAACTATATTGAAGTATATGCCCTTATGGTTATAAGGTTAAATGGGATCACCAAGGAGTTATGACTTATTCTTTCAGGAGGGTATTGCCATCCCTCCTTGATTAGCTAGTGATGTAATGTGCTGCTCAATTGTCTATCATTGCCACATCCCAAAACAGTCAATGGAAAACCATCAAAGACAAATGAAAACAATCAAAAGCACTTGAAGGTAAAAAAGGAACATTACAACAGACAGGGGATTGCCCAGTCTATGAATAAAGACAAAAGATTGTTTCAGTATAACACAGAGTAGGGAGAGGCACTGTTCATCCATTCACTGAGGAGATATCTTGTTGAGCAGGGAAGTTTTTCATGAAAGTTTGACTAGTGGTTACTGTGAAGCCAGCCAGGTTTGCAACAGACTAAACATTGTAGGGTGGGAGTGTGGGTAAGGGGAAGGCTACTTTATAATATAGGAAAGGTAACTATTAATAAGTGTAGGCTCTAGCTCATTTTTTATGATTTTGTTTTCTATGTAACAATTTGTTTCCATCACTGTCTCTTGTTTCAAGTGGAATCGCTATTCTTTCCTAAATAAACCTCCTTTTGTTTCATTACTATTGCTATGTGGTTTACAGGAGCTGTGGTTTAAGGCAAAACTGGCAAACTGAGGTACTGTGCACCGTTGGTCTCAAGTTGCAGTGGGGGAGATTTAGGTTGGATATTAGGAAAAACTTTTTCACTAGGAGGATGGTGAAGCACTGGAATGCGTTACCTAGAGAGGTGGTGGAATCTCCTTCCTTTGAAGTTTTTAAGGTCAGGCTTGACTAAACCCTAGCTGGGATGATTTAGTTGTGGATTGGTCCTGCTTTGAGCAGGGCATTGGACTAGATGACCTCCTGCGGTCCCTTCCAACCCTGATATTCTATGATTAGGATCTGGGATTTCTGTGAATAGTCAGTGTCACGGGCTGGAGGGACTCAGGGACTGGGGTGCACCTATTGTTAACCTGCAAGGTTAACAATAGGTTAACCTGGTTAACCTAGGTTAACTGGGCTGACACAGCCCTAAGGAAATTTCTTGAATGGCTGAAAGGCTGTCAGTGTTAGAGAGGTAACAGCCAGTTATCACAAGCAAGAGTCCCTCATGATAGAGGCAGGAGGTAACAAGATGACTCACATCTCTGGGTACCCAGGAACTGTCATATCTACATATTTATTCTAGTAGATAATTCTTTCAGAATTGATAATACCTCATAAGCCTTTATAACTACTTACAAATTCATGGTACAAAATTCACAATATCATCCAGTGAGCTTGATTTTCAAACACATGCTCGTTAATAGGGCCTCCATAACCTATGTCTGGATGCTCAAATTCACACTTCAGCATATAAAAAAAGAGTATTTCTGTTAGGCGGCTTACTCCTTCACCCACTTACTTCCCTGGTCCTTCTCACATGAACAGAGAGCAACAATACCTGAAGTCCAAAGGTGCAAACAATTCGATGTTTCTTGGGGTGAACTTCCAGCAAGCATGATTCCAGTTTC